>NC_138377.1:44531592-44673204 GCF_054177405.1 Leptonychotes weddellii
ATGAGAGATGATGGACTCTGAAAAACAAACTGAGGGTTCTAGAGGGGAGGGGGGTGGGAGGATGGGTTAGCCTGGTGGTGGGTATTGAGGAGGGCACATTCTGCATGGAGCACTGGGTGTTATGCACAAACAATGAATCATGGAACACTTCATCTAAAACTAATGATGTAATGTATGGGGATTAACATAAGAATAAAAATAAATAAATTAATAAAAAAATAATAATAAAAAAAAGGGGGGCATATTGTAATGTGCTTGAGGACAGGCTGATTCCTTGCTAAAGTATATTTGAGAATTGACCCATAACAGCTCCTATTTATAAGAAGGCTTAAGCATCAGAGCCTACTTTTTTATTAAATAATTTTGATCATTTTCTTGCAGCGTTTTAGTGATGTGATGGAAATACAAATTATAAGTATCTAAATTCAATCATACAACTGCTGCTGTGATGTATACATTTAATACTAAACATCCTGAAACAAAAGACATACAAGAAATGAGACCTATATTGAAAGGTAGGAAAATTAGAACATACTTCATTGTTTCAAGAAAGAACAAACACTTAAAATAGTTTAATAATAGCAGTTTCCCTGAGAGTGGGTATTGAATAGGTAGGGCTCATATTAAACAAGTTTTTGGCAATGGAATGGATTGAACTTGGAGAGGAAGCATGCTGGGGTAATGACTAAATTTTCCAGTTTGGGTGAGTGAAGGGAATGATCTTGTGGTGGAAGGACATCGGAAAAGAAGAGAGCCTGTGGGTGTAGGGTGATAATGTTTGCACAGTGATGACAGTCAAATGAATTATTCTGGAAAGAGTATTTTAGGGTTTGATTTTAAAGTAGAATATTAAAGAAAGAAAGGGTGTGGTAGGACATAGACTATCCCACATGCAAAGGCTCTTAGGACAGTGTGGGAATGAGCAACTACAGAAAAGTGGTTTACTTTATTTCCTGCAGAGCACTGATACAGGGTTATGCGTAAATTGGCCCCAAAGTAAAGGTAAACATTTATACGCACTGTTTTTTCAGCTGCATAGCACCTTGAAGACAAATTGGATGTCTTAAAATATATTTTATCTCACACAGCAATTATATGTACATATATAATAATTGGCTCTTTTTGGTTCTGCTCAGTGGTGATAAAGGAGGAGAAATTCCTCTTTTTTGTCAGTTTGTAGGATGGTGTCTTAGTCTGTTTGGGCTGCTATAACAGATTACTGTAGCCTGGCTTAAACAACAAACGTTTATTTCTCCCTGTTCTGAAGGCTGGGAGTCCAAGATCAAGGTGCTGGCAGATCTGGTGTCTGGGGAGGCCTGATTCCTGACTTGGGGATGGTTTTCTTTTCCTGGTGTCTTCACATGGCAGAGAGCAGAGATCCAACTAGTTCTCTGGACTCTTCCTGTAAAGGCACTAACCCTATTTGTTAGTGTTCAACCTTGAGGACCTAATTTCCTCTGAAAGGCTCTACCTCCTAATGCTATCACATTGGGATTAGGGTTTCAACTTGTGTATTTTGGGGGGACACAAACATTCAATCCATTGCAGACTGGGTACATAACTCTTTGGGATTGAATGTAACAATAGACCTTCATTTTTTAGGTGTGGGAATAATAAGGTAAACATATGAATAATAATAGCTAACCCTTCTTGAGAATTTACTAACTCTGGAGCATTTTGCTAATTGAGATGCCTCATTTCATTTGATCCTCAAGACAGAAGTAGACTTTATTAATATGACCTTTGTTCAGATGAGAGAAATGAAATCGAGGGAGGCAGTTAAGAACTTGCCCAGAGTTACACAACTAATAGATGGGGAGGCTGGAGTTCAAATCTAGGAAGCTTGACTTTAAAACTACTGGTTTTTGTTTTACTTTATACTCTAAAATAGTTGTTTCAAGGAATAGGAATTTATATTTGGATTAATGTAGTTTCTCTGTTCAGGTACCATTCATATGTATAAGTAAACTTCATAAAGTGAGTACAAAAATTCACTCTTAGGAAATTAAAATAATACACTATATTCTGGAAGAGATGCCTATGATACACAAGCTCATAATTTGCCATTTGATTTAAGAAATTATCTAAAAAATTATCTAAATTCATTTCTAAATATAGTAAAATTTGCTAGTGTTTTCCATTGAATTATTTGTTAATCTTGGTTTGTTATATCATGTAGTAGGCAGGAAAACCTGATATAAATAAATGTTTTTATATTTTTGTATATATTTACAGAGTGCACATACACAACAGAGAAATTGGATACTGAATATGAAAAATATTAAATACAACATCAAAATATGATAAATTTGTCTTTTCTGTGCCTATGGAGTTAAGTAGGAAATGAGATGCTATTTCTTCTTTTTTATTCCTAAAGTGAAAGCCTATAAAAATGAGTTGAAAATCCAATGAATTTATGTTTGCATTAGTGTGTATTATTCTTCTGAGGAATAACAGGTGAGCACCAAAGACCGCACAAAGTCAGTGTTGTGGTGAAGGTCAGTAATGAGGCCCAGCCAGAGACTCTGTGGAAGTCTGGTACTGAAAGCCCTAGGATTTTGGAGAGCTTGGATTATAAATTATATCCATTTAATCTTTTTTCCCATGATTCTCTAAAGCTGCTTATGTGAACAGCTGATAACTCATGCCTCCTTGTTTATGACAACTATTATATTAAGGGCAGAGTGACTCCAAATTTAATCTATTGACATTTCTGTAAAAAAATAACCTTGTCATCTTCCCTTTGGAGTGTTCTTATATGTCCTTGGGTTGTTTGAGTCAAAATCCTCAAACCTCATCAGCCTCTTTTGTCTTGTGACAGAATACACACACACACACACACACACACATATTTATATAGCCTTAAATGTATTGTTGGATTTCTTTGTTTTATGCAAGATGTTTAAAGAAAAGCATAGTATATTCACTAATAAGACTGGAGATTTGTGTGACATCTTAAGAGCAAATATGAAAAATTTGTTAAAATATTTTCTAGTACTTTCCTTGAAGAAAGCACTGTTGAGGTATAGAGGTACTTTCAGAATAATTTTTTATCTCCAGGAATTTAGGGTGTGATATCTTTAAAAGGCTGATTATTAACCTTAATTCTCACTGTAGTTACTGGAGAAAAATAACTTTTATTCTTCAAATGCACCATTATTTACTGCATTTATCATTATTTTAGTGTGATTTGTTGAGCAGAGTTAAACTATATCATACTGATCTGCCACATGTAAAATCACAATTTCATGTGGCATACCATCATATTTGGGAAAGAGAAGTGTAGTTGTAATTCTGTATATATATTACACAGTGAAATTCTTGTATTCTGACTTTGTTTTATTTTTTAACAAGTTCACTCATTTTAAGCAGCTTTGTTCTTTGGTCATGTAGGCATTCAACGTAATGCCTGTATGTTTTGGCTTAAATGTAACTTCAGCTTTAGCAAGGCAAATTTATTTTCTTGTGAATGAAAAATTAGCAGGAATGCTTTTGGGGAAGATTGCAACTTCTAGTTCTTACAGAAGCTATGAGTATGCAGAATGTTCACATTCTTCCAAAATAGGCATTTTTTTCGTATTGCTGTTCTTAGGATGTCAAATATTATTTTATAGTAGGGTTCTCCAAAGCTAGATGAAACATCCATGAGTTAACGGTAGGCTAAGCTATTAAAAGAAAGAGACTAGGAAGAAGTAGTTTATTTTTGTTTCACATAACAGTCCAGACTAAGTGTTCCAGGGCTGGAGAGGTAGCTGTGCCATCCCAAGGTAAAACTTTGGTGGCATTTCCCAGCTGGTAGGAAGGAGGGAAAAGGAAGTCCAAGCAGAAAGAATTAAGGAAATGACTGGAAGTTATGTCAACCACTCCCTTTCATATCTTATTGATTTTAGGTTTAGTCACACCCCCCTACTTCACTGTAAGAGATAGTAGAATATATAGCCTGTAGGTATATGGCCTATCAGATGTGGCCATCTGATATTCTGGGGACTATTACTTAGGGTTCTCCAGAGAAAACCAGAGAAACACAGCCAACAGAGAATTTCTAATACCATTTACCCAACTCACCAAGTGTGAAGAGTTTGCTATATTTGTTTTATTATTTTTTTTCTCTTTTTAAAAAGATTTTATTTATTTGACAGAGAGACACAGCAAGAGAGGGAACACAAGCAGGGGGAGTGGGAGAGGGAGAAGCAGGCTTCCCACCCAGCAGGGAGCTGGATGTGGGGCTCGATCCCAGGACCCTGGGATTATGACCTGAGCAGAAGGCAGACCCTTAACCCACTATTTTTACTCTCTTCTCCCTTCCATGTGTCTACACACACACACACACACACACACACACTTTTTTTTTCAAAAAAGTATGTCATGTACATCATACTTCTTTACTTTTTAAAAAAATCCCTGTATAATTAGTGTATAATGTTATATTAGTTTCAGGTGTATAATATAGTGATTCACCAATTCTTACCTTACTCTGTACTCATCACTTCAGTTTTTAATGCTCCAGTAGGTATTTCCTAAAAACAAGAATATTTTCTTAGGTAATGATTTATAGTTATCAAGATCAGGAAATTCAACATTATACAATACTTTGATCTACGATTCATATTCCAATTCGGTCACTTATTCTAATGTCCTCCATCAAAGCTTTCCCTCTAATACCAGACTCCGCCCAAAGTTACACATTGCATCCAGTGTTCTTTCATCTAGAATCGTTTCTCAGCTGCCCTTTGTCTTTCATGACATGGATGTTGTTGAAGAATATAGTCCACTTTATAGACAGTGCCTTAATTTGTTTTTCTCATGTTTCCTCATGATTAGATTGAAGTTGTGCATTGTTGCCCAGAATACCATGGAAGTGATGATGAGTCTTTCTCAGGGCATCACAATTGGAGTAATTGGTGTCCTCCTGCCCCTCATGGGGGATGCTAATTTGATTACCTGACCAAAGTTTTGTCTGGCTTCTTCATGGCATTGTTATTTCTTTTCCCATTCCAATTAACAAGCAGTCTGTGGGGAAATTGTGTCTTGTCTTTTAGAATTGCTGGTTTAAGAGCAATCTCTCCTATGGATGTCATTGTCAGGCCTGCAGCACTGAGCCTTGGGTCAGCTCAAAGACACAGCAAGAAACATGTCTATATAATATCAAGAATTTCCTTATGCTGTAAATGGATTTGTCCTTAATCACTCCTATGGCCCCAGTGAAATGATATGAATGAAATGATATGAATGATCAAGCTTGGCTGTGTAATTCCCACTTAAGTATGTCTCCCTGAGGAACTAGAGTCCTGCCCACTCACCCATATCCTTGATTTCATGAGTGTCTTTTGTCTGATTATTTGCTGGCTGGAAGTAGACCAAGATGAGAACTTCATTCTTACCAGTCCTCAAACCCACACCAGATTTATTTGTCTTACCTAGTTTATCTCCCTCTATTTATGTTAGTAATAATATGTAAATTGGGCTTTCATTATTTTTAAACTGGTTCTACTTTTATTTTTTAAATTATTTTTATTAAAGATTTTGTCAGACGGAGAGAGCAAGAGTGCACACAAGTCGGGGGGAGGGGTGTGGCAGGCAGAGGGAGAAGCAGGCTCTTCTCTGAGCAAGGAGCCTGATGCAGGACTCAATCCCAGGACCCTGGGACCATGACCTGAGCCGAAGACAGATGCTTAACCGACTGAGCCACCCAGGCATCTCCTGGTTCTACTTTTAAAGTTATGAGAAGTGAATGGATCATTCCTATTCATTGGGGTTAATCCTGTTTTGTAGGCTTCTGAAGAGTCCACATGGGTGGAAACACTGGGTTGCAGTTCAGTTTTATATCTTACTTTATCTTAGATTTACAAAATCACAGACCTGTGGTCTGTATCCTAATTAGGTCAGGATTAAAAATACACCTTTAGGCCTGCGCTGTATAATATGGTAGTTACCGGCCAAATGTGGCTTTAGAGAAACTGAAATGTGCCTGGTCTGAACTGAGATGCACTTCAAGTGTAAAATGCACAACTGAATTTTTGAGGATTTAGTATCAAAAGATTGTAAAATGTCATATTTTTTTATATGGATTACATGTTGAAAGAAGATTTGGATATATTAGGTTAAATTAAAAAAACATTGAAATTAGTTCTAAGAATATACTTTTTTTTTTTTTTTAATGTGGCAGTTAGAAAACTTAAGAATGCATATTAGCCACGCATGCATTCTTTGGTGGACAGGTCTGCTTTAGGCTTCTCATTTTACAGAAAAAAGAAAAAATTTTCCATTTTATATATTTATTTTTTTAAAGATTATTTATTTGACAGAGAGAGACACAGCAAGAGAGGGAACACAAGCAGGGGGAGTGGGAGAGGGAGAAGCAGGCTCCCCGCTGAGCAGGGAGCCCAATGCGGGGCTCGATCCCAGGACTCTGGGACCATGACCTGAGCCAAAGGCAGACACTTAACGACTGAGCCACCCAGGTGCCCAAATTTTCCATTTTATAGACAAGGAAAATAGTTTTTCACACTTATTATACCTGGTCTCTGTGGTAATAAAGTGCTTATTGCATGAATTACTATTTATGTAGATAAAGGGAAATCCATGTTTTATCTGTAGTTGATAGTCTGATTTTTCAAGGAGTAACATGTTAGTAAAGAGAAATGATATTGTCACATTTCTTCCTTACCTTTACATTTGTTTGTGCAAAAAATATTTAGAAATAATTGTCATTTGTTGAGACTTTCTAAATTGCATTCCTGGCTGGATCAGTTAAAAAAAAAATCTGGACATTAATGGACAGTTGATTTTCCTTTATAATGCATATGAATAATAGTAATAAACATGGCTGTTATAGGAAATCAATGAAGACTATGCTATTTTTTTTGGAATTAGTCTCCAAGTAATGACTATCTTAAAAATTCAGTTATAATTATAAGGAAATATATTAAGTTATAGTTGTAATGTAATCTCTAAGGAAAATATAAAAAAGTAGTAAATGAAAAAAATGAAATCGCTTAAATTATGGATTCTCTCACTTTTTGATTTAAGAGACTGGTTCCCAAAATTTGTTTCAAAGTTACCAAAAGTAGAGTCTAAGGACATTAAAAAAAGAAAAAAAAAAGGCAACAAAAACAAACTGTCATCTGTGATCAATAGCGTATCAGAAACAAAGGGCATCCTTTCAGAATAAGGGACATTCTTTTAAATTGAATTAGGTCAGCTTTATTAAAAACTCACTACATTGTCTTTATTCTTCTTATTTCACTATTGACCAGTGAAAACTATAATGGATGGCATCATTTCCCAGAATGGATTTGAGAGCCACTGATTCAAATAGTTAGACAATGACTGTCTTAATGTGAGTTTTTAAATCTCATTAATTCATGAGAACCATTTTACTCTTGTACCTTAAAACTTGCAAGCATGTTAAATTTTTCAAAGTTATTTCAAATTTTATAATTATCCTTTGGCTTATTGAGGTATAAATGTTGATACATGTTCTCAAATCTGTATTTTTATTTCTCCTTTATTGCCTTTTAAAATATTCATTAGAAGCACTAAAATGTACATTAAGTTTCTCCATAGTGGTGTATACATAAGAACAGTTTAAGGATTAGAATGTTATAGTAAATAGTTCTCAAAAATGTTTGAATTTTGCTGTAATGGTGTTTCTAATCTTAGTAGCCACATGTTACTCAGAAACATTTATTAAATTGTAGTGCTATATAACTTAAATTTGGTAAAGCAAATAAAAAAATAACATTAGTTTTTCAGGAAAAAACTTGAATATTTTCATGTAGAGTAAGTTGAAATATTAAAGATTTTCATCTATGTAATTCATACATTGTGTCATGCATTTAACATTGGTAAGATGATGACCAACAGTGAAATCAGAAACTTAAAATACCATGACTTAAAATATTTTCCAAAGGAAAACAAAATTTAAAAATTTACTTGGCTTACACATTTCCAGATGGCTAGACAGTTTTTTTTCTATATAAATAATTACATGTTGGAACAAACAGTGGGGGAAAATCTAAAATGATTTATTTTCCACCATTTTTAGATAAATTTTAAAAAGTGATTTCTGTTGTGTTTCTTCAAAATTGGATATGGTTTCACATAACCGAGAAAAAAACAGACACAGAAATACCAGTGGCCTAAACATAATGGTTAATTTATTCCATGGAGGATATCTGGATATAGTTAGTCCAAGGCTACTTGTGAAAGCTCCACAGGTCATCAGGAATTCTGATATCTTGTTCTCTCTTTTTCTTGTGTCATCTTTCCTTGTGGCTTCTATCTTCAATGATAGCTCATGGTTTAAATAGCTGCTGTGGGCTCCTGTCATCACACTAACATTCCAGGAAGTGGGAAGGAGGAAAAGGGCGGGAAAGAGGAGAAAAGAAAAAACCAAAAAACCAAAAACAAACAACAGCAACAATAACAAAAAAACCACGAAAAAAAAAACAACCACCAAGAACCTCCCAGTCAAATACGTTCCTCCATAAGAAATCTTCCCGAAAGCCCCATACAACACTTCCAATTATATGTCATTGGATAGATCTTAGTCGAAGACCACACCTAGCAGCAAGGAAGGCCAGAAATATGTTCTTGTAGTGTTGGGTTGTGTTATCTTGAAGAAATTAGGATTCTGTTACCAAAAAAGGAAGAAGTGGCCGCTGCATAGGCAAACAGCAGCCTTTCCACGTTTATTATGAAATATATGGCATATATATTTCTGGTTGCTAAAGTAATGAAAGTAATTAAAGAATACTTCTATTAGGTCAAACCATTTGAAGGTGTCAATATTTGATTTTTAACCTATAAACATGACAATTTCATATCATTTAGCTTAATATTTATGACTAGATGGCAGACTTGAGTTCCCCAAATTATCTGCCTACAAAAGAGGAAATACTTTATAAGCAAGCAAGCAAAATAAAATTAAGTGAGAATATGCATTTTCAAAATAAAGTAGTCTCAAAATTGCTATTATACTCTGAGGGTGTCCAAGGGGTACTTAGAGATATAGAAGTTCTATCTGACTGGTGATAGATAGGGGTGAGGTGGGGAAACAGTGGGCCAAGACTTGGTTCTGCATGGAGTGGAAAGCTGGTTGGGAGGCCACCTCATAGAGAGCCAGGCCTCAGAGCTTATTTCCTGCTACCTCTTGTCACTCCTATTTCTCCTGGCACATGGGTCTCTTTGCTGCTCTATGAATAGGCATCTTTGCATTGGCTGTCCCCCACCCCCCTTTTTAAAAAATTTATTTGAGAGAGAGAGAGCGAGCACAACCTGGGTAGTGGGGAGAGGCAGAGGGAGAAGCAGGTTCCCTGCTGAGCAGGGGCCCAACATTGGGCTTGACCCTAGGACTCTGGGATCATGACCTGAGCCAAAGGCAGACGCTTAACCAACTGAGCCACCCAGGCACCCCTTGTCTTTTCCTTTTGCTTGGAATGTTCTTCCCATGGATGTCTGTCTGGTTCACTCCCCATTCTCCTTCCAAGTCTTTCATCAATGCCACCTTCTCAGGGAGAACTACCTTGACCCTCCTACTTAAAATTGCAATCTTACCCCACTTCACACACTCCCAATTCATTGCCTGCTTCATTTTTTGTCCCATAGCTTTTAGCTTTTTAACACCTTCTTTATATCATAGAATTTTCTTATTCTATGTCTATCATTCATCTCAGAGAGAATATAAGCTCTACTGGGGAAAAAAATTCTGTCTGCCTCACTGCTGGGTCCCACGTGTCTAGAACAATGTCTGATGCTGTATTAGAGTGTCAACACATATTTGTTAAATGAATGACAATTTGTTGTTTTTCCTACTAGCTATGATATTTGAGCTATGTCCTATAAGTTAGGTGAATTTTTGTATTTGCTAGCTTGCCATCTCAGGAAAGTGCTGATACCTTTGTATGCCGGCAGGAGGAGGTATACTTCCAGGACTATTGTATAAACATCTGGTCCACTCAGAAAACAAGTAGTTTGATTGATTTCGTTTTTACCCACTAAAGGAACTTTATCTGACTCCACAAATTGCGCAGCCTTAGATAGGATTTAGGATTCTTTTTATTACATATCCCATAATGAGCAGTAGCATTGTGTTCCCTCTTCCTACTGACTTTACATGCAGTGTCAGAGAGCAATAAAGTGGTTTTATTGAATTTGCAACTGACGTACTTTTAAGAATAATGAAAATGCACTGATTTAATTTTTTCTAAGTGTGACATTAAACACAGAACAAAACAGAAATGAAGCTACCCCAGTAAATAAACTGGTGAGCCGCTTTAGTTTTTACGTGCTGTCAAGGGAGGGGGAGCAACAGGTAATTTCTTAGTTGCTCTCTGTCACTAACCCAATCATGCAGAGCTTCACTGGAGATAATGTAAAATACTATAGCACAGTCTTGGGCTGGCATTATTACCCACCCAGACAATAAAGAAATGGTACCACGTGTTCAGTTCCTAAGACTCCTACTGGATTTTCAGCACAAGAAACATGTTCCTCTTTTTGGTTAACAAGTATGCTATGGAAAGACTGTGACACCCTCACCTCCACACTGATTTAAAGTCTTAAGAGTAGGGAGGGGGAAGGCAAAGTGCATTATCGTGGCCACCATTTATTCAACCAACCAACTTGCCCTCTAAATCTTTGAAATGTTGGACATCTACAAGAGCTTTAATTTGAATAAAATGTTATTACATTTAAACATTGACCTGAGGAATTCTTTTATCAAGAGTTACCAAGAGATCATGTCGTGCTCTACTAGTCTGTTACCTGCCTTTCTAAATTAATGTCACAGTACAGTCTGTTAGAAAAGCAAAGACTCTCTTTACAATGCTAGTTGTTTTACTTAATTTTTTGGGTTTTTGTATATTTCTTAAAGAAGCTAGAACTGTATATGATGTAAACTTTTTGATAGTTTCATCAAAACTGCACATATAAATAGACTTAAGTTTATTAAAGGTTTATCTATTTTTTCTGGCTTTGGAGATTACCAAGATATAAACAAAATAATCAAATTTCACAAGTTAAGTGGAATATTTCTTTTCCTTAGTGAATAAACCAGCAATTCTTTGCAAGGCCTTAACTTTTCATGAACACAAATTGTGTGTTAAATATGTGATGAAAGAGACTTTAATTATAACATCAAAACCTCACATACTTATAAGTATTTTACATGCAGGCTTGTATTTGTTTTGATATAATGAAATTTCACAAAGAAATTGGTGTTGAGATTATGATCTAAGCACATTTCTAAGCATTTGTTAAATCCTTGAGTGACACATCGGATCACATAGTGAAAATTGACTGCAATTTCTCCTATCTAATGATGGTTAATAGTTCAGAAAACAAGCTTAGAATTCACACTCTCATAATGGGGATTGCCACTGTCAAATCACTTAGATATAATTATGATTTTGTAATCATAATGACTAAGTGTGTGTAATTAAAAAACAACTTAGAGGAGAAAATGCTGTGAAATGTATGTGAGTGTTAAAAACAGAAAATGTGATATCAGTTTATTCTTATTTGAAAGCCTTCTGCCTCTGGAAGAAATACCTTTGAAAAATTCAATACAAGCACACAATGCAAATATAGTGGATGAACTTTTGTTTCAGTTAAACTTATGTCCTTGAGGTGTAATTTGCATTAAGATATTTCACAAAGCTGCAGTGAGGTGTTTAGCTTCTGATCCTTTATAGTAATGCTGAGAGCTGATTTTTGTGTCTTATTTTTGCGCATGGTTTTTGGACCCACTTGAACCCATATGAGTGAAGAGAAGAGGAAGAACGAAGTATGAGTTCAGGGTAATCCTCAAGTATGACACTAAGTATTTGACCCAAAGTTAATAAAATCTTGTATTACTTGTTCCTCTGAAGGAAATAGGAATAGGATGATGAAGGTTTGGTTTGGTAGTGTTCTTTATAGTTCAGTTTTCTGATTGTGATTGTTATTGACCTTTAGTCTGCCCCCTTGACTTCCACTTGCTTTTTCTTACTATTTTTATTTATGTACAGTTTTTGACTTCTAACTATAAATTAATGTATCTGTATTTATAGTATGTGCCTTTAGGAAACAAAATTCTGAAAATCAGAAGAAAGGTGTGTTTTGCTTATTATAATTTCTTAGACAGTCCTGTAGAAGATGCTCAATACACAGTGAATCTTTGTTTTTTTCCCTTTCTAAATCCAGTTCCCTTTGTTCTTGTCCAAAAAGGCAAGATATAAACCTCTTCATAGAGTACTTGTTTTTAAAAGTATTAAGATATTTATGCTACTTAGAATTCATTAACTGGCTGATACATTTTCAAATACTAGCGGTAACCTTCCACTTGAAGAGTCAAGAGACTTCATTATATACTTCCCCTCTAGAGTATTTAGAAGAACACACTGCAGAAGATATCTTATCATCTTTACATCTCAGAATTCTTTTCCCTTCTTTTCTTAGAAGGAAGTTCTTACCCTTAGGTTTTGGTAATATAATGGGCAATTTGTTATCCTTACATTTCATACCAGTATTTCTCTTAAGCAGGGGGCTGTCTCTGAGGACATGGTTGCTTAAGAAGCTTGGGGTGGAAGTCATGAGTGTCAGCAGGAGACCATGTCAATATGCCCGGAAGTGAGAGAATAATCAAATGCTCGTTCAAAATGACGGGGTCAAACATTATGATATTGTCATAAAAACAGATATGGATCAATAGAATAAAGAGACCAGAAGTAACCATGCATATATCATCATGTATTTTTGGTAAATTTTTGTGAAAGATACCAAGAATACATAATGGAGAAAGAGTAGTCTCTTTAATAAATGGTTTTGGGAAAACTGGATAGCCACAGACAAAAGAATAAAATTGGACCCCTATCTTACACTACACACAAACAAACAACTCAACATGGATTAATGACTTGAAAGTAAGACCTGAGACTATAAAACTTCTGGGAGGAAAATAGAGGAAAAACTGCTTGACATGGGTCTTGGCAATGATTTTTTGGATAGGACCACAAAAACACAAGCAACAAAAATAAAATGGAAACTGGGACTACATCAAACTAGGAAGTTCTGCATGGCAAGAGAAACCATCAAGAAAATGAAAAGACAGCCTATATAATGGGAGAAATATTTGGAAACCATTTATGTGACAAGGGGTTAATATCCAAAACACATAAGAAATGCATAAACTTAACAGCAAGGCAACAACAACAAAAAACCCAATAAAAAAAATGGACCAAGGACATTTTTTTCAAAAAAGACCTAAATAGATGATGGGGATTAAGGAGTGTACTTGTGACGAGCACGGGGTGATGTATGGAAGTGTTGAATCATAATATTGTACACCTGCAACTAATATACTATGTTAATTAATAGGAATTAAAATAAGTCATGCAAAAGGCCAACAGGTACATGAAAAGGTGTTGAACATCACTAATCATCAAGGAAATGCAAATCAGAACCACAATGGTGACTGTAGTTGATAACACTGTATTGTATAATTGAAATTTGCTAAGATATCTCAAGCAATATCACCACCCCCACCAAAAGTAAATATGTGAAAGGATGGATGTGTTAATTAGCCAAATGGAGGACTCCTTTCACAATGTATATATACTGCATTGCATCCTTTAAATATAATTTTATTTATCAATTATACCTCAATAAAGAAGGGGAGACATATAAAAAGAATGGGAGTCAAGGTGTTAGACTGTTGGCTCCCTAGATCTTTGACTGGTCTAGGCTCTTCATTTTCAGTGTTAAAGCAGTTGGTGGGGGAAGAAAGCATCTTTCTATCCCTTTTAGGTAATCCCTGATTTGCGAAGCAAACTCAGAATATATCCTGTGTTGAGATCCAAATAGTTTGACCTAAATCCAACTCCATAAGATTCCAAATCATTGTGTTTCCCAGATTGTGATATGACCGTGTTAGTTTGTTTCTGACATAGTAGTGAATTTTTTCTTTTTATGTGAAAGTATGTGGCATTTGGAGAAAAACTGGTAAAGGCTGATGTAGGGACTGGGAATTAGAATATTTATCATCACAAAATTGCATGAGTCTATTTAAATTGTGTGTGTGTGTGTGTGTGTGTGTGTGTGTGTGTGTGTAGAGATACAGAGAAAAGGAAAAAATACCACTCAAAGGATGGACACCCAAATGTACACAGTTCTTTCTCTGTGGCTTTATGGCTGAGTAATTAAATTTTTTTCTTCCCACTTATCATAATTTTGTTTCTTTGAAACTGAAATGTTAGCATGGGTCTTCCTTCTGCTAAAATCTAGATAAGATTGCCCAGAGTGTTCAATTCCATACAATGTGGTTTTCCAAAGATTTCTTGGGTGGAGGGTTCTATTTTGCTGCTCATGTCTGACTCCAAGTTCCTATTTCCTCAGAATTCACTGAATGCAGGGATTGAATTCCTTGTTTGCTGCCTTTATGCTACTATGTGGAGTCCAAAAGATGAATCTTGAGCCCTTACCCAATTTCCATAAAACCCTATTCTCATAGGGCAGGTGTAAGTAATAGATTATACTGGCAACTTTGGGAAGGGATATGGACAAATTCATCAGGAAGCAATGTAACTTTAAAGTATATCAGAAAATCTTTCTCTTTCTTGATCCTCTGAAACCTGAGATTTTTCATCAGTGGCCTCATCTCATATAGATTCTGGCCACATACCATCTTGATTGCTTTTCCCTTCACAATTTCCATCTTTGCTCTCTAATTCCTCCTGTCCCTGGAGAGCACTGGTAACTTCAAACTCTTCTTAGCCTTCTCTGTAAAGCAATGTACCTTTTCTCAGCTCCTCATCATAAAATTCATTAAGATGTTCAGGACAAAAGACTCCCTTTGGAAAGAACTATCAGAAATTGTGGTCTCAAATAGCATACCCCATTATATTTCCTTAATAGGAAGATGAGGATGGTTTTTTTTTTTTTCAACCAGTCTTCCCCCTTTCTCAAAAGATGGATAATAGAATAGGAGAAAGCAGGCTTTTAATTTTATCCCCACGTTTATTTTCAATTCATAATACACAATCTGAAGACAATAGCTTTTTAGAAATGTAGGGCATATGGGAGCCACCTACACAAGGACATACTGGTCAGAAAGTGGTGATGATCACATCTGGAAGGGTGATAATATTTTTGGATGAAAATGCAGAAAATTCATGGGTAAAAGGAAAATTGGTACTTTAACTTTTGTTCTGCTAGCTGAAATGTTAGACATTTTTACAAGGTTGAACTTTTAGAATTAAAGCAGCAAATCCTGGGTTTCACCCAGGTATTCACATACTTCACAAGTAACTTTACAAGTGCAAACATATTTCAACCTGTTCTTGCTATTTAATCATCTCTGGATATATGACCTGGAACAGGCTCAAACTTGGGTTGGGTGGATAAGAATACAAGGATTCCTTATCAGAATTTATTTTAAGATTTGGCTATAGGTGAGATTTCCAAGCTGATCTTGATTTGAGATGGTGCCCATAGCTTTTGTTTCCAAGAGCAATTCTAATATAACTTGGTGTTCACAGGATGATCTAATGTGGTGGCAGAATTTGTGTGACTGATAATTTTGTGTTTTTGTTCACTACTGGTAGGCATTGGACTTGGGGAGTATTCTGGGCTCCCGACCAAAGCATTCAGGATTTGATATTCTTTATGGATGGTCATTGTTATATCCTGCAGCCTGCATTTCCCCATCTGTTACTCAGAAATAACATAAAATTCTTTAACTCATTATTATCTTTCTCTGTCCCTAGTATAATATTTCCCATACTTTGGTAATAGAGTGGTATTAAAAGTTCAGTTTTCTGAGTCCCACTCTAGACCTACTGAGTAAGACTCTACAGAAGAGATGCTATGTTGCTATGTAAGGGATACTCAATTTTGATATCCATCTGAACATGAAGGGGAGTTTTCAAGGACCAAAATGTCTAAGGAAGTCTAGGTTAAAAAAAAAAAAAAAGAAAGAAAAAACTCTGATGTGGCCATTTCTTCACTAATTCCCTCATTCTTTTGCCTTTCTCTCCCCATCCTGATGTGTGTTAGAGATAGGGAGAGAGGACAAAGTTAAGGACAGGAGAGTTTTCCCTTGCTTGGTTCAACTGTGATCTCGTTTTGAAACCTTGAAGAGGCAAATATTCACATTCTGGCTCTTTTTTGAGGAGCATAAGGCAGAGGTCTGCATTTTGCTCAATTCTTCATCTGAGTCTTTAACAAAAGTACTGGGGGAAGGAGAAGCACAGAAAGCAACCAGCTTAGTAGGAAAGGTTAATCTCTCCTTCTGATAAGTACTTTCTGAAGCCCTCCTCACCCTCCTCTGGCTCATGTTTGGAGAGTATGTAGGAAGGGGGAATATCCTGGCACCCCTCTTTAGAATGTGTGCATACTACATTTTTTATTTCCAGGTTTGGACTTCAGCAATGGCTATGAAACTACACAAAGTTCTGCTTAACATTGTGTTTAGGAAGTAGCTCTATTCTTCCGGGTTTCAAAGAGTGACTTCTGTATATAGACATGGTTCCAGACTTTTAAAATAATTTGTCAGGACCTATGGAGATGATCATTGTTTTTTAATTTGAATAATTATAGACTGTAGGTCCATATTTCCAATATTTCTCATTTGAGCCATATTTGTCACCTCCACTAATTTGTAAATTAACCAAGTATTGATTTTCCTGGATTGTGTTATTTTTTTAACCTGTCATGATTAATTTGCAAGCACTTTAGCCTATTACATCTGTATTAATGAGGAAGAGCTACTGTTCTTTTTTTTTTCTTGAGTTATATTTAAATGTTTAATTTCATGGCTATTCTAGTTTCATAAATATGTGTTCTATGCTCTGGAAAAGTTCATAAAAGACTGAAATGTTCTGTTCCATTTTTAGTTTATGATGATGGTGTATCACAACAGGATTTTGAGACTTGGGGGATAGGAAAGTCAGTCTGGTTAAGGCTGGGTCAGGATAGGCTGTTTAAGAGGTGAGCTTGATACCTGTGGTACCCAGAATATTCCGTACCTTTTAGTCCTTACTCTATGTAGCTTGATTTCAGCAGCTAAAATCACTTGGAAAGGATATATAGAAGCAGGTGCTCCTTTTGGATGAAAACAAAGTGTGCCTTTTCCATTCCAGGAAGAAGATGAAAGAGCTCAAACTTTCCTTTGACACATGGTGCTGAAAAAGTTTGAAAGATCATTTTATCCTTGCTATGTCGCTATGGTAACCTGGTCTTCTATAGCTAATTGTGTGCTTGCTTTTTTCTTTCCAAGGAGAAGTTGTACCCATGTTCAACATTTTTAACAACAAAAGGCACCAGGAAATATGGACTGATGATTCTGTATTTATGGAGGTTTGCATTTAAGAATAATCACTATATATGGGAGGGAGGGGCTGTGAATTTGAGAGTCCTCAAAATAAAATAGAACCTTTTCTTTTTATCTGCATTGATGTCTTTTCTCTCCTCCAGCATTTGGCTTTTCGTTTAAAAGATGAGGGCAATGTTAGGAGTTTTGTTCTTTTCTGAAGGCATCCAGCCAAGAAGGGAAACCATGGGAGTGCCTACTTATAGCAAATTGCAGCTTAAACAGTGAGAAATCTGTGCTACTCAATGGTAATTGAGTATTCCTATGGCAAGATATGGAAGTAAATTAAGATGGGACTGTATTTTTAAATTATGAGCAACTCATACCTTACTTCCAATGATTCTATCATAAATAAGCCCTCTTTTGGTCTGACATAATTTTTTTAAAGCCCTTGAAACATAAAACTGATGAATATAAATATTTTCTCATGAGAGTGAAACCTTTGTCTAACTTTGATTAGAAACAAGAAAAGAATCTAAGAAAAATGCTATCCACAAGTAGGTCTGCACATGGCTACAGAAGGACATGAAATCATTCTGTGAATTGTGATTTGTCAATACAGAATCACATTTGACAAAGATGGATAGCATCAATCACTCAGCTATTAGCATATGCTATAGCTAACATTAATTAAACCTCAAATTCTGGTAAGAATGGTTTATGTCCGTTCTCTTTGGACGTAGATGGCCTTATTTTAAAATTAGAGTAATGAACTAGTCTTGGGTAATTGATACAAGTTTGAAATTCGGGAAGTAAGTCATAGAGATATAGTCATCATTATAGGTAGAATAGCTGGAGATTCATGACTGTTCACTGGCAGGTCGTAGTTACATGGCTTCATGTTATAAACTGGGTAAGCCAAATTACATCAAACTAATATTCTTTAGGTTAGGAGAACAATGGAAAAGGAGAATAATGCATTTAAGTTGAAGAGATGAGGTATTTTCTGAATGCAGAAACTAATCTCTATTGCTGTTATATGTCTAATACATTAAATCTGTGATCTCATTTTATCATCATCATAGCTTTGGGGGGTAGGTAAAATTGAGCTTATTTTAAAATGAGTGAACTTGAAGCTCAGGAAACTTAAGTAATTTGCCCAAGATCAGAAAGGTAGGAACTAGTAAAAAGAGGGATTCAAATGCCAATCTGTTGGTCTCTAAAGTGTATCAGTGCCTTTTGTGAATGATGGTATATAATTGATTCTGGAGAGAATGTTTATGAAAAGAGGCATGATGCTCATTTTATTGTTTTAAGTCTTGAACTTTAAGAAGAATACAAATAAGGACAGTTGAGGCCTCAAGGGGAATTAGTTCAAGGTCTCTTTATGGGCTTTTTCTCCTCTCTGACTCCTCCATAAAATAAGAAACAGTGATGAGTTGTTGTCCTAGTTCAGTTCACTGATTCTGCTCTGTTTCTGGAAGAGGGGCTTTCAGAGGGGTTAGAAATGTGGCATATGTGGACATGGTTTACACATTTCCCCCGGTCTACTAAACCTTTGAGTAAGAAGTGTCTTTAATTTCCTTGTCATTATTTCGTAAATATATTTTTCCTGGGGTCCCCTACAGAAGAAGGGCTGTGATCTGGGGGCAGACCTAGGTCCTTTGGTTAAAATACCACTGAGATGCACCCCAGGCCTTCCCTATCTAAAATGGGATGCAAAGTGAAAAATTCAGCAAAAACTTCATTGTGATTATAGAGTGTGGTTGAAATCCCTAGAAAAGAAGAATGTAAAAGGAATGTAAATATGAAGGAAATTAGAAACAACATTCGTGGGGGTGAAAATCCTGTCTACACAAATTAGACAATAAAAATTGAAAGAAGTTAAAATTGTGTATGGATAGAACTATGTAATTCAGGGGATATAGGGAATCAAATGAATCTCCTCTAATAAACATAATTCTGAGGCCCCTATTAACATAGCAACTATACCAAAGGATTAAGTAGAATCATATTGGAAGCTATTATCCCTTAGGAAATTTGTCCAGTCTTAAATTTTTAACCACAGAGAAATTCACAGTTTGATCAAATTTTTGACCCCAAAATCTTAGCCTGCCTAACATGGTAGTTTGCACCTCACCCCCCTTGCAACCCCCTACAGTTGGACTATATAAAATCTGAGGAAAATAAAAAACAAAGAAAACCCATGATGTGAGTATTTTTGTGCTCTATTTGGGTTGATCATTGTTTGTCATTAAAAATGTTGATAATATCTAAGGAAGTACAATATCTAAGTGCATACGTAGTGTTTGACTTGATGAATATGGACTAAGTGCTTAAGAAAGCATTTATCAGGTAGATGGAGTGATTACAAAACCAATATATCAAATGCATAAATCCAGTTTAAAATCTTGAAAGGAATTTAAGTTAAATTAAGGACAGATTGCTTAGGAAGTTTAAATTTGTTCAACTTCAGTTAATGAAACACCAATCAAAAATAAGGAGCCAGACTGGCTCGATCTGAATTTTGGTGCTGTCACTTTTTGGTTCATGATTTTGTATGAGTTACTCAATCTCCTTGTGACTCAGTTTCCTCATTTGTAAAAAGCAGAAAACAATCCTACCTATCTCCTAGGGTTATTAGGAAAATTAAAAGTCGTTACCTGACAACTGCTCAGAGCAGAGCCTGGTACAAAGTAAGCCTTAGGTATGGGCTTGCTCTTGTTAACCACAAAAATGTTTGTTGTCACTCCCTCCACACCCTTAACTTTTCACCTCTTCCCAGGAAGTCCTGTGTGTATTTCCCCACTCCACCCCCTTCAGAGGAGGCTCTTTTTCCTGAGTACTCAACTACTTCATCACACTTATGGTGGCCTTTAAATGAATAGGTTAACCAACACAGTCCTAAATCCAGAAGTAATACCAATTAGTGATTTTTGCTTGGTTTTCTTGAATGCCATGCTAGGGAACACATAACTATGAAGTTACTTATTAATGCAACATTTTCTCCCCAGTCCACTTCCCTCACATTCCTTAGCCTGCTCACGCACCTTCTTCTCCTCTTCCTTTTCCCCAGCTTGAGACGGACTGATTCTGATCCTTTTTCCTTTGCTCATTTTTGTATCCTAAAAGCCAAAGCCCTGTTTTAGCAAGACCGAGACCTTCTCAAAGGACAGGGAAAACGAGAAGCCATGAATGGCGAGATAAAAGTGCATACTAAGTATTCGTTGAATACTCGAATGGGCTTTTTTGGTTTCACTTACTAGGAAAGTTGGCATTTTTGATTTAAAAAATATTGAATATTTTGATTAGAGTAGGACTTAGCAAACTGATATGCTTGGTCTGATTAATTCAAGAGAAATGACCTTTTCCAAGTAATGTGCAAACCCAAGTGAAGTACATTAGTACCTTCAGGGTACAACTTGGGAAATTCTTTTTGTACTTGTAAAGTGTTAACACTTACTACTTCAGGTGCATTATGTGTCTGGATTGTTACATAAATTTAATTTTTTATGTCTGCTGTGAAGGTAGGCATTATTATTCCCATTTTATAGCTTGGGAACTGAGCCTCAGGGAAGTTTAGTGATTAGCCAAAGGTCATGGGACTCTAAGTAATAGAGCAGGAGTCTGAACCTAGGTTCAAGGATCTAAAGCTTCCAGATCTTGATATCCTACAACCTCTGGGGAAGTAGGCTTGTTCCAAGGAAACTTTGGCTAGCATTGGTAAGCTCTTAGTTTGAAAATATTCTTTGTATACTAGTCTATTATCAGCACTTACTTTATTTTTATTTATTTTTTTAATTCAAGTTAGTTAACACACAGTGTATTATTAGTTTCAGGGGTAGAAATATTAGTGTTTAAATTACTGGGTCAATCTGAGGCAAGCTGGAGTCCTAACTACTTTTTTTTTTTTTTTTTTAATTTCAGGGAAGGAAGGAACAGTTCACTTTTTATTTTGATTCTATCACATTTCTTTTCTAGGAACCTATATAAGGTGTTTACGAATTTCTATGTGTTAAGACTCTCTGTTCATATAAAGTTTTTGAAATTTAGTCCACTTACTCCCAAATAGATTTTGGGTGTAGGCATTGCAGAAAACTCATGTTTGGTGAATAATGAATGAAAACATCCTCGGTTATAAGTATAGGCTTGGAAATGTTATTATGTAAATTTAATGGAAATTTTATTCTTTATGCTTACAAAAATACATTTATGAAGGTATTCCAGGTGTGCATGCTTATCAAAGAGGAAAATTCTGAGAAATGAAGAAAAGAGCATTCTTTTTGTTTATATTGTTAAATATTATCCATTCACAATGAGTTAAAATAGGCTATGCAAACTTCTCATTTAGGAACTGAAGTTTATAATATTCTATTGAAACAAATTTTAACTGCAACAGAAAAATAACGATCTAATTGACCCTAGAACTGAAATAAGTTAATTTGATCCAGAGAGTGAGCACAATGTAGACAACTGTTGGAAATGTATTGCAGCAGAATTAAGTGTTAAGAGCTCCTTTCCCTTTTTTGGGGGGGTAGAGGGCAGGTGAAGGAATAACTCAGAAGTGAGTGAGGCTACTCTTAATTGGAAGTCCCAATGTGTAGTTCCAGTGACAGCCTGATTGGACCTACATGGCCTACAGAGGAGGATGGTGTACCAAAACATAATTCTTAAGAAAGGAATGAGGAAGAGAGGTACACTAGACAACATCAGTAAAGTTTATTACAGAAAATGATCCTTAAAGAGATAAGCTGTACGCAGCCATTGTTTGGAAATTAGAAAAAAATAAGCTTATGTAAACTTATTAAACAGAACTATAGATTTTGAAATTTGAGAACTGGCATCTTTAACATAATTTTATTGGCTTCTAGAAAACATTTATTTGAAACATTAGATTTTATAGATTTTTCTGTTTTCCTTTCCAAGCTCTTACTAGTTACAGGTAAGCTGTGCCAGTTAAACTAATTGGACAGTTTTATTGGCTAAAATGACAGGAGAAAAATGCAATTACAATATTAAATTTCACCATATTGAGCTCTGTCTCTTTAGTTATCTTGAAAACAGAAGAAATGTTAAAGGTATTAACCAAAACTAGAACTTATGAGTATCTTTAGAAATAGAATCTGATTGCCCTATTGTGGAAAAGAATTTTAATATTTTAAATGGGGTAAGTTGAGAGGTCACCAGATATTTCTATATACTCTCTTTTCCTAGGTGAATTCTTAAAATTTTAAGGCAGTATATCTTAGAAACCTTTGATACAGAGAACCCAGAATAATAATTTGTGGATTTAACCTAATCTATAAGGATCCACATTGGTGGAAGGTCAAGTCCTTTCAAAGAATCAGTATGACCTATACGTATAGCTTGTGTGAAGGATAAAAGAGGGTAAATCCAAGAGGGATTTAGGAAGAGGAATCTGTTAATGGGAATTTGTTAGATTTGAGGGCAAGGAAGTTGTCAAAAATGACTCTAATTTTTAATTTACATATCTGGATAATTGTTGAAAATGTTTGCAATTATAAAGACTACTGCAATGATGAAGCAGATATGGATTAGATAGAAATAGCACAAATTCAGTTTTGGACATGCTACATTTTCAGTATCCATCAGTTATTGGAATAGGGCTGTCAAATATTCCCTAATCCTACATGTACTGTGATAGTCACTGAAATTAAATACAAATATTACCTTCAAGGAGCATGTATGGCATTATTCAAAAAAGACTGGCAATACTTTTGCCAATATTTGCAGTATAATTTAAAATAGAGCTTGTAAGTCAAGGTATATGCCTGTAGACCTAATAGACTATGGTACTGAAAAAAAAATCAGATATTTTCAACATTTCCTCTTTTCCTTTATTCATTGGTTAGCCTGACACTTTTTACTCAGTGAGTAAACAGTTGAAGGGTTATTTTTTACCGTTAAAATTTTTAGTAGAAGTTTATTTAAAAAATTTTTATTATATAGTAGGAATACAATGTTTCAGATGTACAACATAGTGATTTGACAGTTCTGTACATTATTCAGTGCTTACCTCGACAAGTGTAGTCACCATCTGTCACCATACAACATTACTACAATATTATTGACTATATTCCCTATGCTGTATCTTTCATCTCTATGACTTATTATTTGTTTTTATAACTGGAACTTTTTAATCTCTTAATCCCCTAGCACCTCCCTTCTGGCAGCCACCCATTTGTTCGGTTTGTTCTCTATATTTATTAGTGTGTTTGTTGTTGTTGTTTTTGTTTGTTCATTTTTTTTTTAAAGATTTTATTTATTAGAGAGAGAGAGAGAAACAGCATGAGAGGGGATAGGGTCAGAGGGAGAAGCAGGCTCCCCACTGAGCCAGGAGCCCGATGTGGGACTCGATCCCAGGACTCCGGGATCATGACCTGAGCCGAAGGCAGTCGCTTAACCAACTGAGCCACCCAGGCGCCCTGTTCATTTGTTTTTTTTAGATCCCACATATAAGTGAAATTATATGGTATTTGTCTTTCTCAGTCTCACTTATTTCATTTAGCATAATGCCCTCCACATCCATCCATGTTGTCTCAAATGGCAAGATCTCATTTTTTTTATGGCTGAATAATATTCTATTGTATGTGTATGTATGTGTGTATATATCACATATATATGTAATATTATATATTACATACATAATATACATTTTCTTCATCCATTTTTCTGTTGAGACTTGGGTTGCTTCTGTATCTTGGCTATTGTAAATAGTGTTGCAATAAACATAGGGATGCATATCTTTTTGAAGTAGTATTTTCATTTTCTTTGGGTACATACCCAGTAGTGGAATTACTGGATCATATAGGGTTTCTATTTTTAATTTTTTGGGGAACATTCATACTGTTTTCCACAGTGGCTGCACCAGTTTACATTCCCACCAACAGTGTCTGAGGAGTCCTTTTCTCTACATCCTCACCAACACTTGTTATTTCTTTTTGATACTAGTCATTCTGACAGATGTAAGGTGATATATCATTGTGGTTTTGATTTGCATTTCCCTGGTGATTTACTGATGTTGAACACCTTTTCATGTGTCTGTTAGCCATCTGTATATAGTCTCTGGAAAATTGTCTATTGATATCCTCTGCCCATTTTAAAATTGGATTGTTTTTGTTGTTGTGTAAGTTCTTTATATGGTTTGGCTATTAACCTCTTTTCACATATATCATTTGCAAATATCTTGTCCTGTTTGGTAGGTTGACTTTTCACTTTGTTGATGGTTTCCTTTGCTGTGCAAAAGCTTTTTATTTTGGTGTAGTCCCAATAGTTTATCTTTGCTTTTGTTTCCCTTATCTATCCAGAAAAATAATGTTGCTAAGGCTGAGGTCAAAGAGATTACTGGCTATATTTTCTTTTTTTTTTTTCTTTTTATTTATTTATTTATTTATTTAAAGATTTTATTTATTTATTTGATGGAGAGAGAATGAGAGAGAGAGCACATGAGAGGGGGGAGGGTCAGAGGGAGAAGTAGACTCCCTGCTGAGCAGGGAGCCCGATGCGGGACTCGATCCAGGAACTCCAGGATCATGACCTGAGCCGAAGGCAGTCGCTTAACCAACTGAGCCACCCAGGCGCCCCCTGGCTATATTTTCTTCTAGGAGTTTTATGATTTCAGGTCTCATGTTTTTGTCTTTAATCCACTTTGAGGTTTATATTTGTGTATGGTGTAAGAAAGTGGTTCAGTTTCATTCTTTTACATGTAGCTATCCACTTTTCTCAACACCATTGATTGAAGAAACTGTCTTTCCCCGATAGTATATTCTTGCCTCCTTTGTCATAGATTAATTGACCATATAAACCTGGGTTTATTTCTGGGCTCTATTTTTGGTTCTATTGATCTATGTGTCTACTTTTGTTCCAGTACCGTACTCCTTTGATTGTTACAGCTTTGTAGTGTATCTTGAAATCTAGAATTGTGATACCTTCAGCTTTGTTCTTTTTCAAGAATTCTTTGGCTACTTGGGTTCTTATGTGGGTTGAGACACATTTCAGGATTATTTGTTCTACTTCTGAGGAAAATACTACTGGTATTTTGATAGGGATTGCATTGGGTAATACAGACACTTTAGTTAATTTTTCCAATCCATGAACACGGGATGTCTTTCTATTTGTGTTCATTTTCTTCAATGTTTCACAGTTTTCAGAGTACAGGTCTTTCATCTCTTTGGTTAAATTTATTCCCAGATATTGTATTCTTTTTGGTGCAATTATAAATGGATTATTTTCTTAATTTCTCTTCTGTTACCTTGTTATTAATATATAGAAATGCAACCAATTTGTGTACTAATTTTATATCCTGCAACTTTACTGAATTCACTTATAACTTTTTTTTTTTTTGGTGGAGTCTTTAGGGTTTTCTATGGATAAAGTCATCTGCAAATAGTGACAGTTTAATTTCTTCCTTACTAATTTGAATATCTTTTATTTCTAGTCTGACTTCTGTGGCTAGGACTTCCAGTATTATGTTGAATACAAGTGGCAAGAGTGAACATCCTTTTCTTATTCCTAATCTTAGAGGAAAACCTCTCATTTTTCACCATTGAGCATGATGTTAGCTGTGTGGTTGGTTTGTTTAGCTGTGGGTTTTTCATATGTGACCTTTATTATTACATTGAGGTATGTTTACTCTAAATCCTGATTTCTAGATAGATGACTATATTCAGATTTTCAATGTCAAAATGCATTAATGAAATTTCTGCTACCTTGTTAGAATTAGGTTATTGTGAGATGCAACTCTTCTAATATGTTTTGGAAATTGCTTTTGGGGGGCTCATCTAAAATCATTGGTTGGAAGAGATTAAAAACCATTAATTTTGGTATGTGATGAAAGTAATGTTAAGTAAAAAAAATCCTGTATTTGTATAAATTTGAGTGTTATGAGTTCATAAGGTATATTTACATAAATGTATATGTATGTGTATGTGTATATATTTTTTCAAAATGTGTTTAGAAGCAAGTTTTTAATGAAATCTTCTCTGACAACTGGGCAAGTAAAGTAGAATGGCCCAAATTTTAAGTTCACTTCTCAGTTTAGGACACTGTGGCTCAGAATCACCTCCTATAACTCCTTGATGGTGGAGTCAAGATGAGTGGGTCCGCTCTGCACACCCAGTCCATTTCTGCTTCCACTATTCTGAGTGGATGAACTATGGGGTGGGAAAATTATTCTAGGAAGACCTGCAATAATGAATTTTGACAAGCTTACTAGAACAGCAATACATTGGATTTCTTAGATTTTCTACTTGGAGTTTATAAACTCCAACTATGAGTGAGGTTGCAGTGATGGTGAAGGAGTAAAATGGGATGAGATGGGCCATCTGATAGTAATTCGTGTGCCCTTAAGCTTGGAAATAAGCATATATACTAAGGCTGTTGACTCCTTAAAATACAATAAAGTGTCATAAAATTGATTTAGGAAGGAGTGGTACCAGCTAGATGGCAGGGTGGGAAGCCCTAGATCCTTCTCCCCCACAAACACATCAATTCAACCACAGTTAATGGATAAATTCCCTTTATGAGAAATCCACAAACTGAATGGCTCTTAGACCCTGACAAATGCAAGATCAGACTCCCTGAAGCCAGCTGGGGGTTTTAGGAGACCCTCTCACCAGAATCCCTATCCCTGACACAGTGCCATACAATCAAGAAGAGACAGACCCCTGCTACCAGCTTCGTTAAGGGGAAGGAAAGAGTTGGTTGACACGTCCAATATCCTGACTCTTCTGAGGGTGCTCCTAGGCACTGGCTGCTGCCTTGGAGATGCGAAGGGTCTGGCACAGTCTAGTTGCCTGGGGAGAATAAAGATGACAGCTTGGGCGGATAGATGACATAGCACCTCCCTTCAGCTCACTACAAAAGGAGTAGCCGAAACCCATGGCTGCCTTTTCTCTGGGGAGAAAAAGTTTGTCTAGGCATCTAATGACACCACCTCTTCTTGGAGTGGGCCAAAGGGTTGCCTCTGACTTGCCTGTCTAGAGTGCTGATGGGACCTGCAAGCTCCAGCTGTCTGGGGACAAGTGAGTACAGAGATAGGAGATTTGGCCTGGCGAATGACATTGCCCCTCCCCTTGGCTCAGCAAGAGCAAGAGCAAACGATGAAAAATTCTAGCTCCCAGTTTCTCTGTGGGGAGGGAAAGAATTGGAATGTCCAGAGATCCAATTTTTCTGGGGGGCTGCTCAAAAGGATGTATGATACCATAATGATGGATACATGCCATTATTCCTTTCTCCAAACTCATAGAATGTACAACACAAGAGTGAAGTACAATGCAAAATATGGACTTTGAGTGATTATGATGTGTCAGTATAGGTTTATCAGTTGTAACAAATGTATCACTCTGGTGGGGGGTGTGGACAATGAGGGAGGCCTTGCCTGGGTAGGGTCAGGAGTAAATTAAAAATCTCTGTAGCCTCTTTTCAATTTTGCTATAAACCTGAAAGTGCTGTAAAAATAAAGGCTTAATAAAAAACAAACAAGCAAAGATGTAGGAAACGTCCAGAGTGACTAACAAAACTGTTTTGAGTAACATACTTGTATTTTTATACTGACATTATGTTTATTCAAAGTTTAAACAGGTGAAAAGAGTTATTTCTCAGCAGATGGAGGATCCAATCAACTGACCTTTGACTTTTAAATAAAATGCTATAATTCTGATGACTATTACAGAATGCTGGATGTGTGTGCTTATGTATAGCTTATATAACAATGTAGCATATAGCTGTCATACAAGATACTGCTTAATCATTTTAGTTTGGATAAGAAAATTACGCCTCTGAACTGTGAATTACAAAAATCACTTGGGAGCAAACAGTTTGACACAAATGTGACACTTGAAAATGAAATTGCATCAATAATGTGGCGACTCCTCTCGGTTTCATTGGAATTGTCGATAGTGATTTGGAAGGGAGCTTGGACTGGCTGTGCGCTCGCTTCGGTAGCTGTGCTGCTCCTTATCAGGTGCAGTGTCAAATAAACTTCATGAAGATTTAAAGCCTTAGAGATAAGCATGCAATTGAAAATGCATTCCTATTATGAACTTAAGGCGATGTGATACTACCTGTCCTCTAAACTGAATTTTAAACAGCTGGAGCTATTGGGAACTAATTTCCTAGGTTAAACGCTAATTTTCCTGGATCATTCTTATTATACTTCATCATGATATTCCATTTTGAAATATAAATTTGGAATTATTTCAAGTTATTTTATAGTTGGGATTATTAGGAAGAAGCTGCAAAGTGATTTCTATGGCATGAGCTCATTAAAACCAGCTTATGTTGCTGGTTTTTCTACCTCCAAGAGTCATTGCCTAGCAAGACTTGCAAATATGAAAGCACCTGCTTCCATTTGGCATGCCTTTGATCAGTTTATGGCTTAGACCCAGAAGTGAGTGGTTTTCATAAGCAATCATCTGCTATGTATGCTAAAATAATTTAATGCATGTCCCCAAATGCATTCTTCTACTTAAGAAAAATCAGGTGATCTGCATCGTGTCTCATTGACTCAGTAATCTTTACAGGGTGATGTTGAAGGAAGAACCTGGTTGAACAGGCGGTTGAGCCACTGGATGAGTCCTAGATGATCACTTACTAGCTCTGTGGTTTGGGCAAGTTGATTAACTCCCTGGGCCTTAATTTCATCATCAGCAAATTGGGTATGATCATACCTACTTCAGAGTTTTTTCGTGATATTTAAAAAATAATATATATGTGAAACTACTTTTACAAACAACAAAGCCCAATATGAATTGGGTTAAGAGAGTGTTTCTCAACCAGTTTGTCCCCTAGGGATCACTCGGTAATGTCAGGAGGCATTTTTACTAGTTAGAACTTGGGGCAGGGGGTGTGCTACCAGTTCTAGTGCGTAGAGAGAGGCCTGGGATGCTACTAAACATCCTATTGTGCACAGGACAGTCTCCTACAACAAAGAATTCCCTGGACCCAAAGATCAATAGCACTGCTGTTGAGAAACTTTGGGTTAAAGTTTTAAAACCTCAAACATTTCCATAACTCAAAGAGGCTTATTATCCTAGTTTTTCAACCATTCTTTAGTGGCTATAAATGCTATATTTATCACTTAGTTTATGCTTTGATTCAAAATATGCTTAAAAATAGTATTCACTACAGCATTATAACTTATTTGCATTACATTTTGATAATATATTACCACATACATTCACTTTTTTGTTAAGCTTTCTGCAAGGAAATATAATTGTGATTCATGAACGTTCTTGAGTCTGTTTGTTTGGTTCCCAATTTCATGGGTATGTTAATCATTTTAAAAAATATTGCTGATAGTTTTTTATTCTAGGTTATTGTAGGTCCACAATCCATTATTTGAAAATATTAAACAAACTGTGTTTCAGAATCTTTTTGGATTTTAATCCAGTAGTGTAGTGCTAACTTTACATAATATATACGTTATGTTAAACCATATTGTGGTCTGGGACAATGCATTTTACCCGATATTTATACAGTAAAATGTGTAAATAGTCACACTAACTGATATGAGCTCATATCAGTTCAGATCATATTTTACCAGTAAAAGAATTCAGGTCAGATTTTGTTGACAAATGAATTATAAAACAAGGCTGCCAGTTTTCAGAGCCTTTGTGAATTTTGGAATTGTAGATGAAGTACTATGGGCCTATTTATATCCCTCTACTAAACATAATGCCTCATATCTGTGAAGTCATGTATCAACAAAAGAGGAACAGAGTATATAAATTTTGTTATGCCAAATAGGCACCTCTCTCCCAACAAATTCAGTAATTATTGGAAGGGCATGTATATTTGAAACACGTACTGTCTTAATTAATGGTCCAAGTTATGCCAGACTATATAAATAAGTGTCCCAGTTAATGAGCAGTTACAACCAATTTTCACAGTTACAAGGAAAATATACTCTGCAAAATGAAAACACTCCTAGAAAGGATGCAATTTATAACACAATATATTTACAAACAATAATTGGATATATCCAATCTGAGAGTGAAAGTATTATTAGTGTCTATTTTAATTACTAGTGAATATGTATGTTCAGAACTTGACATAGTTTCAGAATGGTGTCACCATGACCATGTGTAATTCTGTATCCAACTCTCACTGTGTTCCCTTATGATACTTAACATTTAAGACTTGCTTAAAGAAAGGGATGGTGGGACATATACTTGAGAGGCTTGATAAGTGACATAATGAATTGGAGGTGCAAGAAAATGCTTCTCAAAGACTGTGCCTTCTGCGTAAGGAGTATGGACATGGACTGCATAGAATTCTAATGAGATTTATAAATGAGTAGCTTTTTTCTTGACCACTTCTTCAAGGCTCCTTCACACTGCAGCACATGATATTGAAGTGTTCAAGGGCTAGATCTCATTAGGATCACCCAGATGCTGTGGAAGACTTGGCCCTGCTTCCTGTACCATGTTTAAGTCTAACTTCTTTGATGTAGATTTTCTTGAGGTGCACTCTGTGTTTGAAACCCTTCAAAAGGACTTTGGTTTCCAGGAATGTGGTAGTAGACAACCTCAAAATACTTCCACTGTAAAATATTTATAAATGTATAAAATATAAAAATGTCTTTTAAGTTCCAGAACTAGGAACCTAAAAAGTGAAGGACACTTCCAGGTCCTAAAAATGAAGAGGGGAACCAATTCAGGAAGAATAGGTCTGCAATAGCAGTAAATGAGGAGCATATAATTTTAAGATTTAGGTGGTGAGAGAGACAGGGCTTTGGATAAAGAACAGCAGTTGGAACTAAGTTTCTTACAAAAAGCCAATAGCTTCAAAGAGCTGTACCCTCATGAAATGGTGCAAAAGGAAAAAAAAATGCCTATTGGCTAGGAAATGTGACAAAACAAGTTGGCCAAACTTGGTTTTGATACTGGGTAGATCATAAAGAAATAACTGTTTCAGAAGAACTTATTGCCAGAACTTATAGTCAGTCTATATGCCTTCGTATGGATTGGCTTTATATTTACAAAGTATCTTGTAATTTTAGGGAATTAACATAAAAACTTTCCTTGGGTAACTGACAAGGGATACCAAAGTTTCTATAGAAGCACACAAAGCCCTACTCAATATAAGCTAATGACCCAAATTTAACAAACTTGCAAGGAAAAAACAATCAAGAATGATGTAGAAGACCTAGCAAATACACATTTAGAAATATCATAAACATTTAGAAATATCATTCATAAATCATAATATAAACATTTAAAATTATCAAAGTAATAAAGGAAAAATTAGATGTGTAAGGACAGGATAAAAAACTACCAGGCAAAATTTTTTAAATGGCATAATTGGTTGCTCAAAATTAAAAATATATTCCAGTGGATGGGCTTAGAGATAAAATTAGAGCTAGTTTAAGAAGAATTCATGATTTAGAAGGCATATTTGGGGTAATTATCCAGAATGCAGCCCCGAGAGATAGAGATAGAAAATATGGCTAAGAAACATGGATCACTGAATGTTAAAATTGAACATTATATATCTAAAAGGGTTCTAGAAGGAGAAATTGGGAAATTTATATTTTGTTATTGAAATAGAAAATAGCTGAGAATTTTCCAGAATCTTCCAGATTTTTCACAGACATGACTTCTCATATTCAGGAATTACAATGAATCCCAACATAAGATCAATTAAAATAAATTCCCATTTGGAACATTATAATGAAGTTGAAGAACCCTGAAGACAAAGAGAAGATTTTAAAAGCACCAGAGAATAAAGGCCAATTAGAGGACCATCTGTCACCTCTTTGTATGTAATTTATCAATACCAATAAGAGAAACTATAAAATCGTAGAATGATCTTTAAGGTTATTAATCTGGAATTCTATATCCATGTAAACTATAATTTGGGTGAAGCAGAATAACACCCATTCAGACAAAAATTGAGAGTTTACTACTAAGAGACACTTAGAAAACGATTAAAGAATGTACTATAGGAAGTAAAAAGAAGTCATACCCACGAAGGAGGCATGAGAAGAAACATGGAATGGTGAGCAAAGAAATTATTACACAGTCAATCAAAATGCACATTTTGGTTATATAAAACAAGGGTAATAAGTGTTTATCTGGGGGTACAAATCAAGATGGAAATAGGCCTCATTACTGTAATGTGAGCATTCTAAGAGAGGCCACCAATTCATTCATTTAATAAGTATTTGTGTGTCAGGCACACACTCAAGGTCCAAGAGCTACAGCAGGGAGCAAAATAGCAAAAGTCACTGCCCTCATGGAGATTTCATTCTAGAGGGGAGAGACAGGCAACCATCAAAGCAAAATCATATACTGCCTCGGGGGATGATGCATATTAAAATTAAAAACAAAGCAGAGATAAGGATTCCTAAATTGGATGAGTTATAATTTCAAAGGGGGGGTCAGAATCGGCTTCACTGAGAGAGAGAGAGACATTTGAGCAACAGTTTGGAGGTGGAAAGAGAGCAAGACTTCCAGCCTGAGGGAAGAGTTGATGCAAAAGCCCCAAGGAAAGAATTTGCCTGGCATTCTTGAGAAGGAGCTGAATCCGAATAAACTAGGAGAGTATTGGGAGGTGAAGCTGAAGAGCATTGGGGGAGAGTCTGGAACAGAATGATGGGACAAGAATTAAGTGTTGCAAAGATTAGTCTAGATCCTATGTTGGCAATTAACTGTTGAGAAGAGGAAAAAGGGTAGAAAGGAGACTTAGGACATTATTGCAGTAATCCAGGCAGGAGATGGTGAATGAGAAGTGTCCTAGGGTCCTCCTATTGTTCAGAGTAGGCAGAGAGATTGACTGATTTTAGATAAGAAATCAAATGTATATGTTAAACCTATTAAGTTTAACTATAAAAACATATATTACCATTTTTGTCAGGAAAAGATGGCCAAATACTAGCAATTTCATACAGTTCAATATAACAGAATCTATAACTTCTAATGAAGTTAAGGGAAAGATAAACTTAAATAGCTTAATACAGGAGAGGAAAACTAAAATAATCATGGAAAAGGAAGGTAAATGAAAAGCACAGAGCATGAAGATAACAACTCTAAATGTATTCATATCAAAATAGATCCAAATGGACTCAACTCACAGAAGACAGAGCTTGTCAGTTTGAAAAAAATAAAACTGTTATAAATTCTTAACTTCCCAACATATAAGTTGCAGAAAGAGGGAAAGTAAAAGTATGAGAAAATTGTACCAGTAAGTGTGAACTAAAAAGAGATTGGTGAATTTGTGTTATTTTTACAAAAAAAAAAAAATACACTTTAAGGTTAATAGAGGGTTGGCATATAAGAAAGAGTTCTTGGGAAGATGAAGTGATATCTCATGTTCTTAATATCATAATCCCAAAATATATAGAGAAAAATTGATGAAAATATGGGCAGATCTAGAAAGTCAGTCATGGAGGGAGAATTTAATAAACTTCTCTTGATAATTAGTAGATGAAGCAGACCAAATAATTTGGTTGGGTTATAAAGAATTTGTATAGCACAGTTAATAAAATGGATCTATTGACATATATAGAATCTTGTATTAAAAGAAGAGTTCATGTCAAAACAGAAAATTTATAGAAATTGTTTTATGCTATAAGCCAAATCTCAAAAACACCAAAAAAGCTGGTATCACACAGAGCATATTCTTTGGTTACAGTACAATTAGTAACCATAAAAGGAGTAACTTAAAAGCCTCCAGATATTTGGAAATTAACACATTCTAAATAACTCATGGGTGATATTTATTTTTAATAAATATTAGAAAATAGACATTAGAAAGTATTTTATAATCAGTTGATATCAGATAGTGGAAATACTGCAAATCAAATTTGAGGGATATAGCAAAAATAGGATTTAATTGGCATGGATAGCTTTAAATTCTTAAGAAGAAAGGCTAAAAATTAGTCAGCTAAGCATCTGAATCTGGAAATGATGAAGTAGTTGAAAAAAGGCTCAAACACAACAGCAGAAATTATTAGAACAGAAATTAAAGAAATAGCAGAGAAGATGAACAAAACTAAAAGCTGTTATTTTGAAAATAGTCAAATTATTGGCATGCTTGATCAAGAATAAAGACACAGGGCGCCTGGGTGGCTCAGTTCGTTAAGCGACTGCCTTCGGCTCAGGTCATGATCCTGGAGTCCCGGGATCGAGTCCCGCATCGGGCTCCCTGCTCGGCGGGGAGTCTGCTTCTCCCTCTGACCCTCCTCCCTCTCATGCTCTCTGTCTCTCATTCTCTCTCTCTCAAATAAATAAATAAAATCTTAAAAAAAAAAAAAGAATAAAGACACAAAAACTATTAGAAATAATGACATCATAACTATAGGCATAATAGAGAAGAAAAGTTAGAATTTTATGAAAAATGTTATGCCAATAAATTTGAAAACTTTGGTGTGTCTTTCTAAGAAAGTTTATTCCATCTGTCTCAAGAAGAAATGGAAAGCCTACCTAAATGTATTAAAAATAAAAATTTACCCTCTCTAAACCCAAGCCCCAAATGCTAGGCCTAAATGGTCTTACTGGAGAGTTCTGGCAAGCATTCAAGAAACAGATGCAATTCAGCTAATGCTTTGGGAGAAGGTCATTGTTAATCTCATCTTAAAAAAAAATTTGTATCACAGTGCATATGCTTTTCTATTTAATTTTAGGCATATTTAGGCCCAGAAATTCTGTATGGAACCTTGAAACTTCTAGCTGTTCTAATTAGCAGTTGGTATAAAAAGGATTTCTGGATAAATAAGGGCTGTTTATGAAGTATAAGGAGATAGAATTTTTACTTTAGGTGTATTTTCAAAGAGACTATTAGGTAAAAATGAAAGGTAAGATCACACTTTACTACCTGTTAGGTATAGACCCGTGTATAAGAATTTATATTTGTTGTCCTCCTGTTTTATCTTACAACCATTTAAATGTCCTTCTGTTCTTATCTGTAGAAAGTCCTTTGTGAAACATTGTGTTTTCGGAAGTATGTTATCTTTGGAAGAATGTAAACTTTAATCTCCAAATCTTTGCAAACCAATTGTTTTCATGGAAGATGACATCCAATCTAACTGCATTCTCTACATATATGTTCAGGAATTTTTTTGTCTGTCTCTTCTGCCTCTGAATATAAATGTAAGCTAATAGATTAATAGGTTTAGAAGATTTCTCATTTTAAAAAATAACATGTTAAAGTGGTTTTTTTTCTCATGACAATAACATAAGCAGACCAGAATAATATGAGAAGGTAATTTATGAGCAAAACATTACTTACTAATCTAAATGGAAAATTCCTAAATTAAACATTTGGCAGTTCATTTTCAGCAGATGTTAAATAATAATACATCACTATCAGGTAGGGTTTATTTGAAGAACGCAAGGATAATTAACAAATCTATTAATAGTTCAAAGGAGACCATTCATATGATCTAAATAAAGAAAAAACATTTGAAAAAATTCAATATCATCAATGATAAAATCTCTTATCAAACCAAGAATAAATCTAATGAATGGTATCTACCAGAAACACACTGGAATGCCTTTCTTAAGCACTTTTGCCTTATATACACCCACTTCAAGAATAATAGCAGGAATAAATAGGTTGCTTTGTAGTGAAATAAAATTTTTACCATTAAACATTTCTCTGAAGGTAAAGCCTGGTGAAATGCCTGGGCTTCTTTCAACAGTGGTTTCAGGCTACAACTCACTCTGCTGATGCCAAAACCTAATCTTTTGTTCCTGGAGCAAATTCCCTAAACTGAAGGTTCGGAGTGTTACTTGGTCACAAAGTCCGCAGAGTTCTGTGCCTTTGATTTTATCTTAGTCTTGCTTTTATCCGGCTCTTAGAGATTTTCTGTACTTTCAGTTGAACTTAGAAAATGCGTTTAAATTTATTATGATTTATCCAGTATCTGGATGTTTTGTGGCAGCTAGGGGAATTTAGGTCTCTCTCTCTCTTTATTAAAAAGCTGTAGAAAAATGAGCTCTTTGTGCTAATAGTTACAACTGCTTTTCATGGTTAAGTCATTTGTTGCTGGACATTAAACGAAGTATCATATGGGCCAGTACATACCACAGGGCCTGGCATAGAACAGGCGCTCACCCAGTAAATACTTTGTTTGCTGGTTGTTTTGTAGATGACTACTTCCACTTCTCACCCTAAAATTATATATACATAGAAGACTCCAAGAAATGGAGATCTAGTATGTTTGGAGAAAAGAATTTATCTCCTAAATTGACAGTTCCTCTTGGATGAGTTAACTTATACATTTCATAGGATAATAATGCAACTGGTGATGGGATATTTTTATAAGCTAGAAAAAATGGATTCTAAAGTTCATATGAAAAAAGAGTAGCTAGAAATGTGTGTGTGTGTGTGTGTGTGTCTTTGTGCACTAGTTGTTTTACTTACTAAAGCATGTATTAAGTTTACAATAATTAAAGATAGCCAGGAGCCTGGGTGGCTCAATTCGTTTAGCATCTAACTCTTGATTTCAGCTTAGGTCATGATCTCAAGGTCATGAGAGCAAGCCCCACAGTGTACTGGGTGTAGAGCCTGCTTAAAATTCTCCCTTTCCCCCTGCCCCAAATTCAGAAAAAACAAACTTTATCAAAGTAATAAATTTTTTTGAAGTTATGAAAATATTAGAAGAGATTATGGCCTAATATTTTTATTACCTATAGGCAGAAAAGTCCTTTTTAAGTTTGTTTCTAAACCTAGGTATCACAAAAGAAAAACAACTGGGAAAATACTTACAATTTGCATTATAACAGTTAATTTCCTAAATATATAAAGAACTTTTACCGGTAGGCGAGACCCAGCAGCACAAATATATGAAAAGTTCCTCAATATCATGTGTAAGAAAATTGTAAATGAAAACTTTCGTTTATCCTAGGCCACTATATCTGATACACAGTGTGTGGAGGAGTAATAAGGTGTGTGTTAGTACTAGGAAAAAAAATCCACCTGGGTTTCTGTGCATTGAGTGGATAAAGAAGGGAGGAAGGGAACAACAAAGGAAGAGGAAAATCAGAAGATTTTTTTTTTTTAAAGATTTTATTTATTTATTTGTCAGAGAGAGAGACAGAACACAAGCAGGGCGAGAGGCAGGCAGAGGGAGAAGCAGGCTCCCTGCTGAGCAAGGAGCCCGATGTGGGACTCGATCCCAGGACCCTGGGATCATGACCTGAGCCGAAGGCAGCCGCTTAACCAACTGAGCCACCCAGGCGTCCCAAAATCAGATTTTAAAATAATTCAGGTGAGAGCTGATGATCTAATGGATGAAAGCTTTAGCATTTTTGATGGTGCAGACTGGCCAGTTTTGGAGGTAGAGTTGTCTGGACATGAGGAAGAATTAGATGTGAGGAGTGATTGTAAAAGAGGAAATAAGAATGACTCCTAGTGTTTTGATCTAAGCAACTGCACAGGTGTCTATAGCTGAGTGAACGTGGAAAGAAATTCTGAGCTCCAGAAAGGAACAGCGTTCAGCTGACCTCTAAGATTGTAGCCTTCTGAAAACTTGACCCAGGACCCAGGTTCAGGACCCAGCTATGCTTTGCCTGGCTCTTAACCCATAGGAACTGGGAGGTAATAAATATACATTTGTGATCATTTATTTCACAGCAATAGACCGCTAATACATTTGTACACTTAGAAAAACTTATATTTGACCGTTGTAGCAGTAATGTTCTGTAAATACCAGTTAGGTCCGGTTGGTCAATAGCGTTGTTTGCATTTTCTCTTAGGGATTTTCTGTCTGCTTGTCCTAAGAGAGAAGTGTCTTGAAATCTCCAACTATAATTTTGGATTATCTATTTTTCCTTTCAGATCTGTCAGTTTTTCCTTCATTTATCTTTTTTTTTTTAAATATATTTTTATTCATTTATCTTAAATCTGTTAGGTGCAGGCACATCAGTTGAATTGATAAATTAACTCATCATTTCAAAATGTTTGTCTTTTTCCCTGGTGGTATTCTCGGTCTTAAAATCTAATTTGTGTGATATTAACATCACCAGTCCAGGTTTTCTTTATTAATATTTTCAGGGTCTATCACTTTTAATCCTTTTATTTTTAACATATCTGTGTCTTTAGTTAAGTCTTGGTGTTTTTTTATCAACTCAAAATTTATGCCTTTTAATTAGAATGTTCAGGCCATTTACTTTTATTATAATTACTGATGCAGTAAGATTTAAGTGTACTGCATTTCTTTCTGTTTTCTGTTTGTCCCATATGACATTTTCCCTCATTTCCTATTTTTTTGATCAACTGATTATTTTTATATCAATTATCACTCCCTTAATTTTTAAGTAATTGCTCAAGCATTTATGACATGCATCTTTAACTTATTACTCTTTACTTTCTGATTATATTATACTACTGAATGTATAATATAAAATTTTAGATTTTTTCCTTCTTTTCTTCTATTATTGTTGTACACTTTGTCTCTCTATAATTACCCCTAAAACATATTTGTATTAGTTTTCTATTGCTGCCATAGAAAAATTTAGTGACTCAAATTTAGTGACTCACCCAATAAAAATTTATGGTCTTGCAGTTCTTTAGGTCAGAAGTGTGGTATGGGTCTCATTGGGCTAAAATCAAGGTGTTAGTGGATTGTATTCCTTTCTGGGCACTTTGGGAAAGAATTTATTTTTTTGCTCTTTTGGATTGCTGACAAATTCATTTCCTTGAGGTTGTAGCATCCAAGTCCCCATTCTCTTGTTAGCTATAAGCTAAAGGCCATTTCAAGCTTCTAGAGAAGGCTGCTCCTAGTCTCCTGATCTATGACTGATCCACCTCATTCCAAGTTTCTTTGATCCACCTCTCATTCCAAGTTTCTTTGACCCTTTTCTGCCATTATATTGTTCTAACAACAGCTGCTTTTAAGGACTTGTGGGATTATATCAGACCTATTTGGATAATCCGGGATAATCTCATTTTAAGATTCATAACCTTAATCACCTTTGCAAAGCCCCCTTTATCAGACAGTAACAAAATCATAGGTTATGGGAATCAAGGCCTGGACAGCTTTGGGGGCTAATATCCTGTCACCAACATTGTTAACATTTTTACTTTAAATGGTCCATTGTCTTTCTTTATTTTTTTTCAAATATTTTATTTATCCATTTGAGACACAGAGATAGAGAAGAGAGATCATGAGCAGGGGGAGAGGCAGAGGCAGAGGGAGAAACAGGCTCCCTACTGAGCCAGGAGCCAGATGCCAGGCTCTATCCCAGGACCCTGGGATCATAACCTTGAGCTGAAGGCAGATGCTTAACCATCTGAGCCACCCAGGTGCCCCCGGGGTCCATTGTCTTTAAATCAAATTAAAAAAACAAACTTTCTTTTAATATTTACAACATATTTACCATTCTGTCATTCTTCATTTCTTTGTTTAGATCCAAGTTTCCATCTGTCATAATGTTCCTTCAACCTGAAAAACTTTAAAATTTTTGAGTGCATATCTATGGGTGACAAAATCAATCAGGCCTTCTTTGAATGAAAATGATTTTATTTTGTACTTGTTTTGGAAGGATATTTTCACTGAATATAGATTACTAGATTAATGCATTTTCCTTTCAGCACGTTAAAGACGTTGTTTGTCTTCTTGCTTGCGTTGTTTTTGATGAGAAATCAGTAATAATTTTATTTTTGTCCCCCTATTTGTAATTTGTCTTTATTTCTGGCTGTTTTAAAGATTTTTCACTTTTTTCCCATGGGTTTTTGATAATTTGGTTTTAACATGCTTGGTAGGGTTTTCTTTGTGTTTATTATGTTTGGGATTCATTGAGTTTGTCTGATATGTAGTTTCATAATTTTCACCAAATTTAGAACATTTCTGTTATTTCTTCAAATATTTTTTTTACTCTTTCCCTTCCTTCTTGGACTCCAATGGTCATATTTTAGATTTTTGATATTTTCCCACATGTCTCTGAGACTATTACCTTTTAGTGTGTTTTTTCCCCTTCTCTGTGTTCCAGCTTGGATAATTTTTATTGCTATATCTTCAGGTTCACTACTCACTAATCTTTTATATATGTATATATAGTTGAACCCATTTGGTGAATTTTTTTTCTTCCGATACTGAGTTTCACATTTCTAAGGTTCCATTTGGCTATTTTAAAAATATACAATTTTTCTCATTATATTCATGTTTTAACTTAAATCCTTGGAAATATAATAGCTATTTTCAAGTTCCTATCACTTTTTATTAATTATGTCAATTTTTCCTACTGAATGACTTCTGGTTATGAATCCTATTTTTCTGCTTCATTGAATGTCTAGTAATCATTTAGATACTGAACAATGTCAGTATTCCATTGCTGTCCATCTAGATTTTGTTTTCCTCCTTTAAAGAGTGTTGCATTTTCTTTTGACAGTTATTTGAAGTCCAATTTCATTTTTTTCAAGAATTCTTTTTAAGGTTTTTTAAAGGAGACCCTAGAGTAGTTTGTACTGTGGTGCTAGTTTAGCCCTTCTAGTAATGTCTGATCCTCTCAGAGTTTGTACTAAATGACCTAGGTGTTCACTGAAGCCTCTCTACTCTGGCTTGTTGAAATTCAGAGATATCTTAACCCTTTTTGGATTTTAGGAATTTACATCATATATCTCCATAACCTATGTTCTTTCCCAGGTAATGTCCTTTGCAAGGCTACGTGGATGTGTAGTGTACATTTGACCAATCTTAAATGGGTCCAATTCCCATCACCATAGTATTCCTGAGGTTTTAACTCTCTCTCTTCCAAGTCAGCAGAGCTGCTATTTTCTGCTATGATCCCCTTTCCTACATGTAGTATAATAAATAGATCTAGGAAAAAAGCCATGATGATGATAGGGCTCATCTTGTTTGTTTTTCTTCTCTCAGGTACTGTAGTCCCCTACTATTTGTTGTACGACCCAGTTTTCTAGTTGTCGAGAGAGTAATTCTGGTCTAATTGCACTAGTTGTCAGGAGGGTAAGTTTGGGGCTAATTATTTCATGATAGCTGGGCACAGAAATACAAATCATTAATTTTTAAAATGTATTTTATAAAAACAAATTTCCCTTACTCTGAAATATGCTGTATATAAAAGGCAGACATATAAATTAGATGCCTTCCAGGTATTTAAGAGTAGTTTGAAAATAATTACTATAATATAAAACTTAATGTACAAATTATCTGGTAAACACATTGGGTTGATTAAAAATTAATAAGTAAATTTTTTGAATCACACCATTTTCATTCATTCCCCAAAGTTGTGCATAGAAATAACTTCTGATAAGGGCAACAGATTTTAAGCATTCTAGCATAGGAACCATGTCCTCTTCTACTCTTGATGACATGGTTCATGATAGTAAATGCTCTGGATGGAACTCAGTACTGCCTTACTTGACAGGGGTTATTTTAACTATAAAATAAATCTTTAGTTTCTAAATTCTTATGTAAAATTGTACCAAATCTAAACTAATGTAACATTGTAAGAGTGAGCTAGAAACCTATACTTCCATGAAGTTAGTGCCAGTAAGTAGTCTTTAAGGCTAAGAAATGCAGTGTCATATAAGGCAAATTTAAAAAAAATTAATTTAATTTTTAACATGAATTATTCAAAAGCAGTAAGTAGACAAAAAGGCTGGAGAATTCAACATTTTTAGAAAGATAATTAAATCATATTTATGTGGGTGCATATATAGAGCCAAGGAAAGTGAAGGGCATATCTTCACTGAGTTAGAATAAAACACACTTATCAAGAAATATGTATTTGTCCTAAGAAAAGAATATATCCTAATGATGTGTGAAAATGTTTTCCTCTTGTGGAGTATATAATACTTAAAAATGAATACTCTGGATTTGAAAATTCAGCTGGTTCAATATCTCACCCAATTGAAAACAGCACAAAGGGTGGGGTGGGGGGAGGAGTGGCAATTGATTTGATTAGTTTGTGAAGGCCTTGGCATTCACTTGTTGATGTGAACCTGTTCAGGTGATTTTCTTATTGTAGGGGCACTTTCTGATCTGTAGCTCTTATCTCTATGAATGCTTTGGATGTGATCAGCTATCCTGGCTAATTCTGAATTCATTGGAGCTAATAAACCAATCTACAATGAGGCTTTTTCAGAAGTCTTTTGCATATCTTCCTCCCTGGGACACATTTAAAAAATAATTTAGTGTCAGTTGCAAATCAGCATCTATACAGAAATTATTGTGCATTTATGTAGCTTAGAGCACTCTGTTACAAGACAAATGCTATTTATGAAGCTAATTAATTAATTTCCATGTGGTAGCTGACACTTTTGTTTAGACTAATAAAGACTCACATGACAAGTGGCATTATTTGCTATGAAATGAACTACAGTTTACTCTATGGAAATGATGACTTCTCATATTCAGTATCTTTGTGTTAGTTAAGCATTAAAATTTCTAAAATCTACTTTAGAATGCAAAGATTTATGTGGACAAATTTCTTTAAAATTAGAGATAAAACTTAAATTTTTTCCTTATGATTTCTAGTGAGTCATTAATTTTAAAACAAAATATTTATTATTATTCACTCTTTACATAAGCATTATTTAGGGAATTCTCTCATTTTTCAGTCGTAGATCCTGTTTGACATCTTCCGCCTCGTTCTGGCCAGGCACGAAAGTTGTAAGATTCTCCCGATGGATTAGTTAGAGAAGTGAGTAGAAAATTATGGGTAACTCCCACATTGAAATGTAATCTTTGAGTTCCCCTCCTAACCTTTCCTTGTTCTCTGAAGTGATTATTCATGTAAAGGGCCATATTCATTTCCAGATACTAAAGCCATTATTCAGGCTAATGACAGTGGATCCTAAAGACTTAGAGGCAGATAAACCTGATCAATTCACTGGCTATTCTGAATGGATGATCTCACTGGTATCAGTACAGCAGTCTCATTCAGAGTACCACTCAAGTCCCTCTTCCTGCAAGGATGTTGAAAATGGATGACATGGAGCCCTTTTTGAGGGCATTTGCTGTAACAAAATCTCGTAAGTTGTGTCATCTTTACAGCAGAGTGCCATAATCATGATGGCTGATCCCTATTACTGCAGAAAGTTCAACCAATTTTATCTGTAACACTAACAGGATATTCCTGAATGCCACTGTTTTGACTATATAAATGTGTTAAGCACTCCTGTCCTTAAGTGATAAAGGACTAGGGGTTGCGTTTTTAAAGAAAAATGCCCCTATGAAAATGAGTGAGCATCTCAAAACCTCAAGAATTATGCAACTAACAATTATGCTTGGAAAACTCCCTGTGGGAAATATGATGGTTAGCTTTGTTCTGAGATTCTCCTGTTCCTGTTGTGGTGCTATGATCTTCTGTGTTTGAAACTCAAGATGAAGTAGACCTTCATCTTCTGTTGAAAGGCCTGACCTTCAGTTTCCTCTGATCCTTTGGCTAAAATAAATAAAAGGACCTTTTCTTTCCAGTAAGATTGTCTAACAGGCATTGACAACCTTTTCAATTCCTCTGTCAAGCTAGGTGGGGCATGCTGGAGTAAGCTATGTCCCTGCTGAGTAGCCTTTACCTGTGACCTGACATTTTAAGCATCTCTTATTCTATCCTCTGGGGCCCATCCCTATTTTCAGAGTAGAGGTGGAATCTGATAGAAGGAAACGGAGAATGGACATGGATGGGAAGAGGTAGTTAAGAGTGGATGGGTCAAGTAGCAGCTGGTTCCAGACCAGGGAGCCTTCCTATTACCTATTATGATATCTTCCCTGGATTTGACAAAGCTGGGTTGAGAGTTAGGGGTTCTTGTGTATTATTTGTACTTTATTTTTCTTAACCTATTCTGTGGCAGTGTAAATCTCCCAGTTTGTTTCCTTGATAATGTCCTTCTATGGTACTAAGAAAGCGGTAGTACTCATCACCAATTTTATTTTGGAAACACAAATCCTGTTGTTAAAAAAATTTAATGTTTTCTATTGCCTGCCCTAGAGAATAAGCTCAACTGTTTAGGTCCCTAACATGAGATCTTTTATGTACGGGCCATAGCTCACCTTCCTAACTTCCTTCCTGCCACATCTCTCAACATCTCTGTGCTCCAGTCACACTGAGCTATAAGCATACCTGCTTTAGAGTTAAATTTTGCACTAAGTAAGTCAGAGCAATTTCAAAGTTCCTTTCCAGCATCGTGCTCTGGCAGCAGCTCTTCATTCTTACCCTTTACCACTAGGCTGTATCTCTGTTGTTTCTGTCACTTAACATTCATAAACTTGTTGGTCAGTTGCTGCTTTAGTTCTCAGTGATGTTTACTCTGTACTTTATATTAGCTCATGATTTTTATCTTGTTTCCTTGACCATTTACTTTCAGGTGTACCTGGCTGCAGTCTCTGGCACTTCAGTATGTGTCCTCTTCCTTTGTGTTTTAGCTGTAGGTCCAGCAATATCCTCTCTTGACAGTCATGATGGGTCAAAGCTGTTTGTCAGAATATAACATTAATAGAGGTCATAGAAAAGTAAATTATTTATGTTGTAGGTTCACTCAGCCCAGGATTATTCAGTAGAGCACTCATTGGCTGAGAGTTGTTGCATAATGGTATGCCAACCCTCACGGAGAGAGTGAATCACAGTTTGGTGGGTAATTCTCATTGGGATAGAATGATGAGAGCACTCTGAGAATGTGGAAAATGCATATAGCAATAGCATATAGGTATATAAGTGCATGTATACACACACATATACCTATGTGTATATATATACATATATATGTAAACACACACGTGTATATATATATATATATATATATATGTATGTATCTATAACCTTCTCCTATCTTAATGGAGAAAACCCAGGGACAAATAGTTTTATAAAACAAATAGTTTTATAAGATATTAGTACTTAGGGGACCATCACTAAACAGGATATCTGTGTACTTGATATTCCCTGTGCTATTTCCTAGATTGTCTTCTTTATCTGGAATACACCTTCTAATCATCTTCTCAGCTTGGTGGACTTGGTAACCATATTTCCATTTCTCAGAATCTGTCTGAAGTGTCATATTGAGAAGCTTCTTGTTTCCCTTCTCTTCCTCCTGGAGTTTTTCACACTTGCTTTTATGCTCCTATCATACTTTGAAGTATCTTTATTGTAACAATTAGTCTAATGATTTGGCCCCCAGTCCATGTGAATACAGTTATCAAGAGTACTTCTATTTATAAGTTGTCATCTGATTGTCAAAAAGCCTCTCAAAGCTGAACAAGAAGTATTAAAACATTCAAGTTCCTCTTTAAGGAGCTTCTCTTAAGTTCCTAATGACTAAGACTTGGTCATTTTTTGGTTCCATTTCAACCTCAGTGAGTTTTTCTGTAAAAGTTCAAGGGTTCTGTTAGTCAGGTGGGACAGATGCAAAAATATATGGAAATCTCTGCAGGTTGCTCTGAAGCTTGGGGTATCTTTTAGAGGGACTTGGAATCTTTAGAACTTTTAGGCATGACCTCCATAGATCATGGCAGATATCCAGCTTTGGAATCAACCTGAACTAGAGTTAAGCCATGAGGAAAATAGCAGGGTGATTATGACTTCCCATGATCCTTGAAATACAATGATTGAAGGCTTAAAACTGCTCTTCGTTGTGACAAATTTGCACTTTAGTATATTATTTTACATATTGATATCTCCCTTTGGATCACAAAAAACCAGAATGTTTCTAACTTTGGGCAGGTACTTATAGCTGTGACTACTCCAAGTAGATTAGCTTAGGTCTGATCCTGCCAGAGATAATTACAGTGGATGAAGTTTTATTAGATAATTATTGTTATCACAGGAGTGTTTTTGTTGGGCTGCAGTTATACGGGGAGAGAAATGAATGTCTATGAAGGGGAGGTGAAGTCACAAATTGGTGCTTTTGAGACTGGATAATGTTCATTTGGTAGTGTATGTGGCTGAAACCTATTACTCAATCACAAATCTTCCCATTTTAAATGTGTTTTTATGAAGGGAGGTAGAAAGGAACTACTATATGATGAGTACCTCCATGAATCCTTCTTCCAGAAGTTTTCCATACTATATTTCAAGTAAGTCTCCTGACACCACTCTTTGGCAGATGAGGAAGCTGAGGCTCAGAGATACTAGGTAATTAAGTTAGAGTCACACAGATGGTAACAGGTGGCCCATGTTTTGAAACCAGAAATCTCAGGTTCCAAAATGCTATATCACACTATCCTTCAATAAAAATAACTACAAAAAGATTTTTAAATAATATTTTACTTTTGATAGTGACTCATTTCTGGCAATCTCAAAGATACAATATGTATTTGTAAATAATTATTATAAGTAATAATCGTGAACACAAGTGATTGTAACAGAAAAAGGTTAACAAAAAATTGCTAGAGTCATAAAAAAAAAATGTCTGTACTCTGTGTGATTCTGGCTCCCTTTCTAAATGCAAAGGCACTGACAACTTTGAAAGTGGTTAAGTTTTGGCTGCTTATCTAAAGCAAACTCCCAAAACTTTTAAGTGCGATTTTCCTATCACATGAGGTAACTGTGGACAAGGATACATTTCATTTGGGCCTACAGTGCTTCGTAAGTACATTTCTTCATCAGAAAATAGTGTTGCAGAAAAGGCGCAGTTCCGAATGCTGTATTTCAAGAGGCAAAATTCAATATTTTAGGAGTTGAAAGGCCTGGTTTTGGACATTAAAGTTTATTAGGCTGCGATGGTAACTTTTATTTTTTATATTTGGTGGAATGTCACCTTTAACAGAATGATATGCTGGCTCTAAATTGTCTAAATGCCCTGACACCCAGACTTACATGAAAGTACCAATTTTCATCCTCATCTTTAAAAAGATTATTAAGGTAGATTAAACAGTGCTTAAAGAAGCAAGTGTATTTGACACCATCCATTCTGCCTTATAATAATATGATTGCTATAGATTTTTTGACATTTAACAAGGGGTTCTGCAAATGCCTCTGCCTCAAGGATAATTTTTCTACAAAAAAAAAATCTCTTAAAGATGAGATGCTGATAACTTTCTAAGGTGGCCATATTTTAGTCACATCTTCAAATGCAAACACAGAATCATGGTCTCACTGAAATAAATATGCATTGCTTTTTAATAATCCTAGTGCATAATGTATTTATATAAAGTACATATAGTCATTTGTTCATATTTCTGTGAAGCCTCCCTGTAGAAAATTAAAAGTGAGTGTAGCTTTGTTTTAGGTGCCAAGGATCTTAAGATGAAGAAGATTTATGGTTTTTAGAGGTGGTTCTTTTTCCCTTTTCTGAATACCTTCTATTTATCAAGTGTTTCCTATGGAGATATGTACTATCCTTAAAGGCTTATAGGAAAAAAACTTGTGTAACCCTGTCTACAGCCTTATGAGGTTGTACTATTATCTTCATTTTGCAGTTGAGAAAATTGAGGTACAGAGGTTGAATAATCGGTGTTACCCAGCTTTAGATGAGGAGCTGGGACTTGAACCCTTGTTGTCCCCATAGGCAGTGCCACCTCCCATTGAGAACCACTAATTCTCTTTGTTTCTGACTGATGTGTTGCTGGGATGATGACAGGAACACGTTAGGTATGAGGAGTCACTCCAAGATAGACATGCCGCTGCTCATTTTGCAGAGTGATTGGGTAGAATCTTCCATAAAATTGAATGGGCTGGTGTAGGGGGAAGGAAGGACAGATAAAAGGAAGCGGATCCATAAGATACCAGCAATCTAGAAAATACCAAGGATACAGTCAAAAGCTAAAACCTTGCCTTTGGCACTAAGCAAAGAGAATCTGCTGAGCATAGAAGAAGGAAAGCTTCATCTTAGGAGAATGGTGTAAAGAATAGAGAGGGCATGCATTTCTGGAAGGTGACAGAAGAAACCTGAAACTTTCCTTAAAGTCTGATATCATTTTGGATATAAAACCGAACTGAAACAGATTCAGTGAGTAAACTTTGGATGACTTCAAATAATGTAACTGTTGTATTATTCTTACTATTAGCACTACTGCTTCTGTACAAAAAGAATAATCTGGCTACACTTAAGGTGCTCCTGTTTTTTCTTTTTTTTTATTTAATTAGCTGCTGAAAAGCAGTTATTTGCATTAAGATGGATGACTGACTCCCATGTTACTATGTAAAACCCATAAATACAGTGACATCACAATAAGTTCTAGCAGTCAGTTGTTGGGATGTTCTTGTGTTGATAGACTTGAGGAGATTGGCTTATTAGTTTGGGTTGACTTAGGAAAGCAGAAATCGTTCAGATATTTCAACCACAGGGAATTTAATACTGGGCAGTGTGATAAACAGGTGATTGGCCTAGACATAATGAAGACAAGCGGAATAGCTCAGGGTTAGCAACAGCAGGATGCTGCAATTACCTCATGGTCTTAAAAGACCATGGGTTTATCTGGAGGGAGCTAAAACTAAGGCAGGCCCTGCCAATCCGGAACTGGTTCTGCAGGATCAGGAGTTATGGAGACGTGACCATTCCAGGTGATGCTTCTAAGGCAGGAATAGAGGGAGAGAAATACCTGTGTTCCCTTTCCTTCCACTTTCTAGTCTAGCCAAAGTCAGTGACAAGAGACCCTGAGAGTGGAACTAGTAGGAGAAAGGCTGGGAACATATCTGAGAGCAAATAGGCAATGGTATTTGCACATTTATACAAAACGTGTTTCCGAAAATAAGAACATCTTTCGAGTGGGGGAAATAGCATGTGGGCATTTGTGAGGATAAGCTCCCATGTTTCTCCAGGGCAGCCTTGCCTGGGAACCAGACTGTAGTAATACATAATGGTCTCTCTAGCACAGCCCCCATGTAGAAACATAGGAATCCCAGGCCTAATTCTAGTTCCCCCAAGAAAGTGGGGTGTTTTATAGGCTTGAAAGCTAGTCTTTTGGCCTAAAAATTCGCATCTTTTTTCTCTGCCCCTCACTGACTGAGTGGCACTAAGACAAGGTGACTCTTGGGCACCTGGCACTTGTAACTTCAGGAGTCCTTGGCTCTGTCATTCCCAGTTCTATATTGGGTCCTGGTTAGGTTCTGCTGTTTCTCTTACGGACTACATGGATCGCCCCATATTACTGCTACTGCTGCTGCTCACAGGCCCACAGCAGGGGATGTACGAACCAGTCTCCTTCCTTCCCAGCCTGGGTCAGCCCACAAAGCAGCTCTATTCTGAGCATCTACTGGGACCAGTTATGCAACTGTTTTCTTCTTTATTATGTATGTGGTACACGCTCATTGAAAATAGACAATGAAGCCAAACTAATAACCCCTAGTGAGTCCTCTAATGCTACCACTCTAAATATATTGACATACCTTGTTATGTCAATAGATATGCTTACATCATATCTTCTTTAATGACCATATACCAATTTATAACCATATCCCAATATTTTAATCTGGCGTTGTTACTTAGAAATTCTCTATTGCTGTATTTCCTATTGCTATGTTATATAAAAACCTCTCACAACTTCTGTCATTATATTTAGAGTTTGGGGTGTAAAAAGGGTAGTCTGAGGGCATTGAAGACAAAGAACCATCAATGTGGATTAAATGATCATCTATCCAATGAACACTCTATTCTGATCAGGACTCACTCCCTTTCTGGAAGAACTTGTACAATGCTCTCTTTCAGTAAATTGCTTCCCATGAGATTATTCTAGGAAGCCTTCCTTTTTCCCCCTGTGTTAGTTAGATCTTCTGAAAAGCTGATGCCAAGATAGGATTAAATATGTAATGAGTTTATTAGAGAAAACCCCATGAGAGAAAATGGAGAGGAAGCTGATTGAGATTAAGATAGCTGCCAGAGAGCAATGCAGGTCTGACCCTAAATGAAGGGGGGAGGGGGGAAAAGAGGGAGGGGGAGAGAGGGAGGGAGGGAGAATGTAAGTGTATTAGACTATAAAGCAATCCTGAAAAGAGCTTAGCAAGGCCACTGGGGAGTCATCAAGCCAGTCTTCCTTTGAAGGAGTCCCGTGTCTCCTGAGAGTAGGCCTGCCTTAGTATCCCTACCACACTCAGTCATGGGCTGGGTGAACCCATGGCAGAAGTGGTCCTGGTGCAAGCATGGTGATGGATTTCAGGGCGTAGCAGCTGCAGCCCTTGCTCAATTATACTCCCAGCACTCAGAATTTAAGAGGCTCACTGCATGGTTGCTGTACCCCCCAACACTTCCCATCTTGCTCCTACCATAATTCTTGGTCAGAGTTAAGTAGTTCTTCCCTGAACCCCTTCCCCTGGACTAGTTATCATAGTATTGTCACCAGATCCACCCCTATGGTTTGAGGAGCCTGGTGTAAGAATACAGGTCATGGCCCACAGAGCATATTGGTAGCTGACAAAGGCATGTTCATAATAACCTGATAAGGCTGATTCATATTTAGAATTCTCCTACCTCTCCAAGTTTCTGGCTGGAAGGTGGTGGCAGAGAGAGAGTGAGAGCGAGCTTTTTTTCTGCCCCACATCTTTTGCCATCCCCTCACCTCTTCTCTCACATCAAGGGGCCTCCTGGGCATGCATGTAAATACTGTGGTCCACACATCTAAACTGGTTCATTTCATCCTCCCCTCTGCCTGGGTCTAAAGGTGTAGGTAATGCTCATCACAGCATCAGGTAGCAATTTATTTGACTGATCCCCTCACTAGATTATAAAGCCTTTGAGGCCAGTGCTCAGACCCATGACCCACAGAAATGGAGAGAAAAATAAATGTGTTATTTTACACTGCTAAATTTGTGGAAATATTTTTTATGCAGTAATGGATAACTAATATGGGAAGGGACTGTGTTCATTTGTTCGTCTAACAGTGTGCAAATGAAATTTCCTAAATGAGCAAATTCACCCAGTGCTTATAACATATTCACTAGGTTAAAGAATTAAGAGTGTCTGACTTAAGCAAAGGCAAGAGACAGAAACCCTGTTAAATCAAGGAGGACAGGAGACCAGCTGTGCAGCTGCTGCTGGGCATACGTAATAACGTGTGAATGCTGTCTTACCTGGGGGGGGGTACAAAGACTTAAGTTAATTAGGTGTCTTTTGTGAAACAGGAGTAAGTGTGGATGTTTCACCTGCTAGTGTAACACATTCCTCCTATTCGCGGCTAAGGGATGGAGAAAAAGAAAAACAAAAGAAAACCCAGCTAGACAGAGGGCTTCCGTTCCAGTGCGCTGGCATGGGATGTCTTCAGCTGTGGAAACCGGGAAGAGTAAACCTCCTCAGGTGTTCCTGGGGGTTTCGTGAGGGTCGGGAAATTGCTTTTGTATGGTTGATCTTTGGCACCTATTCACCAGGAACATTTTTGTTATTGATACTGGAGAGAAACCAAGCAGCCCCAAAGCTGAAAGACCTCAGCTTTGAAGATGGAAAATTCTTCCCCTCAAAAGATCAGAATTCTGGGTGAAGATAATTGCTATAGAATATATTTATTGAGATGTTTAAGAATTTCCTAAGGTTTGACCTGAGTGCCTTATATTTTTATCTTTGACTTTGTTTCTAATCAGATCTTTTCAAGCAATTATAAGGAAATGTCTTGGTTTTACAGTCCAATTTGTGTACTGATATTTCACAATTTAAGATGTTAGGTTGAAACCTTCACAGTGGCAGCTGGGTCAAAAATCTGAACTCTGAATAACTGAAGTCAGTGTTCTCACGGGAGAGAGAAATGGAAATACACTTTAGTCAATGAAAACAGAAAGAAAAATGCATTGCTTCTTAATGGTGTGCTTGCCTTTTGTAGAGATGTCTGAAAATAACCTACTGGGCTTTGACTTCCATTTTAAGTTCAAACATGATGCTCATGGTATAAATTAAAAGGCTTTTTTTATTGTGTCATTTTTTATGAAGGAAAATGATACATACTATGCTTTAAATTATAGCAATGACCCGCTTATTCAGAGGTGGAATTTTTGACAACCTTTAACCTTGGGAACTCAGCCCTAACTTAGAAGTAAGAAAAAACAGCCTTGAAGGCTGACATAGTGGTTACAAAGGCACGCACTTAACTCCTAGGGTCAGGGCTTTATTGACTTCCCTTTAACACACAATTCTTAACAAGTGTGGTTATCTGGTTTCCCAGCTCATAGCAGACAAGCAACCACAGACTGAACAAACTGTTGGAGGCAGCCATCAAAATAGCAGTGATGGCTCCCAGTCTGGCAGGAGAGACAGAGACAGAATAGAATTACCACCCTGGCCAATGAGGATCCTATATTACGCAGACAAAGCACAGTTATATTCTGCATCTCCCATTGGAGGAGAAGTCCTGTGTAGCAGTGTAATTCTTTGACATTGAACTGTGTATTTTTTCCACTTCCTTCTACCTTTTCACCTCTCCTTATTGAAACAGTGTGAGAGTAATGCAGCACAGGGTAGAGATGGTCCAGGAAGAAGACAGAGTCCAATTCTTGGCTCTTGAGCTGTTGTGCATACTTTTATATATCTATAGCTGAAGTTAAAGTCTTAAAAGCTACAGCTTTCAATTGAAAGAGCCAGAGACTCAGGTCAGAAAAATAAATTTCATGAATTCCCAAAACTTGGCATTAAATAATAAGGCCTGAAGCCTAGAAAACCCAGTGCCTAGAATTTGGGAGATCAGCCCTAGAGTGGGAAGCATGCCTGATGAAGTAAACATGATTTTGCTGGCCAGAGAAGATAAGAGAATTGGAGTGCAGTGTGACGAGAGCTTAGATACTGCCCAGGTCCCTGATAGGGGCCTTGTGCCCCTTTCTGCTTTGGTGAGTCTTGGAGGAGGGCAAGAGGGATTAAAATCTCATATAGATTTAGAGGGCCTGAGAGCAGTGTCTTTTGCCCAGGGCATAGAATAGGAACTCTATGAGACTCTTAGGTAAGCCACATGTCTAATATGACACCAGGACGACAAAGTTAGCAATATGTCCATATTCCGAGGACAGGAGTCTTTCAGAGTTCTCCAATGTAGTGTGAGAATACACCAAAAAAAGTTTACGACCCTCCCCTTTGAAAGCTCCCCTAAAGTGACTGAGGTGAGCCTGCACACCCACACACTTCCTGGCATCAGGAGGCCATGTGTGTGGACCCGGCTGCCCTGGGCTGAGGCCAGAGCACTGAGGAGGACTCAAGAGAGGGCATTCAGTACTGGTGATGGATGGCCTATTCCTCTCTCCTGCACCCTCCTCTTTGTGCTGAACCTGATGGACACCAAGTGAGAAGAGAGGGAAGAATGTGAGGGGAGAGAGTCCCCGGCAGACTGAGTTGTTGCTAGAAGAGAGTGACTTTCAAACCGGAAGGACTGAGTTGCGTTGAGTCGAGTTGACAAAGGTGAAGAGACAGGGGCTCTTACGGAGAGGTAAATGGAGTTATAAGGAAGAAATGAACATTATCAGTTTTGCACGTTAAGTATGTAGTCTAAAAATTTAAAGAGCTTTTCATTTGAAGTGGTTAAGATGAAAAAAAGTTTTGGCATTTAGAAGAGATTAAACTTCATTTATAAGGACTCACTTTAATAGAACATCTTCTCTCATCGTGGCACTGAAACAAAAAAATTCTCCATGTTTAATTGAACAAAGACATTTTTATAGCAGCCTGCTCCTCCTTTTTTTGTAACAAAACCCAAAGTACATTGCTCTTGTAGACATTGGTTTTTAGAGAAGAGGAAAGCTTCCAGGCCACAAGTGGTTAAATGTGCACCATCATGTATGTGATGGGGGTCCTAGGAATACTGATTGTGTCCTAGAAAGGAGGCAAGTTGTCTCTTGCTTCCTCTGGAGTTGCAAGGATATGCATCTCAGCCGTCTCTTCCTGCCGCGTTCATGTTACAGCAAGGGAATGCATTTCTTTAGTTACTCAGAGTCCTCTCCATCCTCTTCCGCTCGGTGGCAGTTTTCATACATGATTAGCACTCAGCATTTTCCACATTAACCTTGTGATGTCCGATAGGGAGGACAGAGATGGATACTGCCTTGCTGAAATGTGTACACATAATCCATAATGAATAAGTGCAGCTCCGCAGTGACCATGACGGGGCATCACAAGCAAAGTAAGGACCACATTGTGGAAAGTACTGAGTCCAAAGGAGTGATATTTTGCTATTTGGCAAAGCATGCAATTTAAAACAGGGGTAGAATTCCTCCTGTTTGGCCCAACACAGGCCTTTGATTCTACACCCAAGGAGACTCAGCCACAGTTGTTCTTAATATCCCTTTCCCATGGGGCTTTAGTTTGGATTCCCTAGGAGAGTTCCTTTCCCCTGTTGTGCTCTGATTGGGTGAATGAAGCCTGCTCAGGTATCTTTGTGATTTTCTGTACTCCACTCATCCCAGCAGAGAGCAGTGGTGGCAACAAAGTTTGGGACTAAGGTTCCCCAACATGTGTGTGTCAGGGAGTCTAAGTGAATGAGCTCATGAGGCTTGCAATGCTGCTGGTGTCTCCCAGGGGTGGAGAGTTAATTGGTTTTGAAAACCTAATCCTGAATGGACACATCTTCATTTTATGTTTTCCTAAAAGGCTAAAGCTAATTTCTTGAATTAGTTTTTTTTCCTAATCCATGCATCAGTAATACATAGAGTGCCTCATAGACTTTGTGCTCATACTTTGACTATTGCCAATGATATTTTCCTAATGTGGAATTTAAGGCTTATGAGTAAGTGATAGAAATGCCCTCGATGACTCACACATACTCTTTCAGACATTTTGAACACTAATATGGAGACCGTATTGCATTACTGTCTGTTGAGAATTGAAGTCTTCCCTCAAGAATTGCTTTGTGGATGAGCAAATACCTAATATATCACTACGTTTTTTAGTTCTTTGCTGTGTTCATAATGGAGTCAAATATGACTCAAAGCAGCATGAGTATCCTGTTATTAGTGTTGATATGTTTAGGTAGCTTTGTCCTATTTAATATTAAGAATGGTCCAATCCTAGTTCTTACCCATTACTCATTACTGGTGCATTGTGAAATCTTACAAAAAATGGAGTAAGGTGTTTCTCAGACTTAATTGTGTGAGTCACCTATATATTTTGTTAAAATGCAGACTGACAGATTCATTAGTTCTTGGGTAAGGCCTGAGGGTTTACATTTCTGGCATGGGGATGGGATGATCCATCTACTTTAGTAGTAAGGCTAGAGCAGGCAATATGCTGGGAGAAGGATTGAGATTGTAAGTGTTCCATCTGTGTCCCCCCACCCCCGCCGCCCTGCGCCCAGTATTCTTGCCTTGTCTGTGGCAGGGTGTTGTTTTTATTCTTCCCAACCTCTCCTATGAAGTTGCTATAATCTATTGCGTGGTACATTTCTATAGTATGTGATGGAAATGTAATTTCCATCCTTACTCATCCTGTGATCATGTAACAGGGTCCACATAAACTCTAGATTTGTATAGAAATCTTTGTCTAGGCAAATTTGGTCCACCTGCCTTAGGATCTCTTTGTTCTAATTCTTGTTTCTTCAACTGATAACACACATTGACACCCAGGCTACTGAAATCTTTGCCTAGATTAATAAAGAGTTGCAGGTGAAACTTTATATTCCTCAAGAGCATACCAGAGAAAAGAATGAGCACATTCAGCTCATCAAGTGCTTACTGACTTCCTTCTCTATACGAAGCTCCATGAGTACCAGGCTGCAAAGATAAATAAAATATGGGTGATAGGGCTGTATTTATAACACTACAAGTATTGATAAATAATGCATACATTTACTCAATAAAATTTATATCTGGCAATTTTTATCTGATATTCCATATAACAGTAATTGTAGAAATAACATTTTTTAAAAAATTGTTAGTCCTCAGCCCCATGATGTGTGTTTACTCTATCAATCCCTCATTGGCCATTGGATTTCAGGTTGAATAACGTGAGTGAGGACACAAGTTAACAGAGATTCTTTCCTCTTCAGGTAGAATGAAACTGCTCCCCATCTCTAAAACTAGACTTAATACATTTCTTGCCACTTAATTATCTACTATGTGCACATTTGTTTGTTTTGTATTCCTTGGGGAATAGCATAAAACCAGGACCAAACATGGGACAAATCAACCATCATATTAAGAGAATGAGGGAAATGGAGAGTTGAACAAAGTTTGAAATGACCACATGTGTGTTTCCTACCCATTAATCCTTTGTGCGATATTTGGTAATCTCACCGATATATTTTTAAAGATTTATTTATTTTAGAGTGAGAGAGACAGAGCATGAGTAGGGGGAGGGGCAGAGGCAAAGGGAGAGGGAGATAGAGAATCCTCAAGCTGACTTCCCGCTGAGTGTGGAACCTGACACAGGGCTCCATCCCACTACCCTGAGATCATGACCTGACATGAAATCAAGAGTCAGGCACTCAACCCCCTGAGCAACCCAGGTGCCCCCACTCACCAATATTTTGTAATGATGTTTATCATGTTATGGCTACCATGTTTATGATTTTGAGGAAGAACTTATTCAGGTTGCTGTACTGTCTGACATTTTCCTCTCAAAATTAGCTTTCTGAATTAAATTCATTTTTCAATAAAATTTTTTGAACAAATCTCTGCTAGATGTTTCTTCATAGAGGATGGGGATTTTCTTCTCCCAAGTGCAAGATTCAGTGACAAAATAATTTTAAGATAGGATGGAACGAATAAGAGAATTTAACACTGTGATTCTAGAGGTTCAGAGATAGGCAGCACTGGGATTAGAATGGTTGATCTTATAAATTCTATAGAATTCCAGTGGGGAGGTAAGGTACAGGGAGACAAATGATGAGGTCTTGAATTAGGTTGGTGAGAGAGAAAAAGAAGGTCAGAAAAGTGAAACAAATTGCAGAGGAAGAATCTATAAGGATTGAGTGTATAGTACCGTAGTGTTTACCGAATTACTGAATGTAAGGATAGGAGATGACAAGATTCCAAGATACTATGCAAGAATGCCTGGATGGATGTTGTCATTAATAGAACCAAGGAAATTAGGAGGAAGAATTAATTAATGAAGAATGTAGAAAATGCATTTATTTTGTACATGGCGAATTTAAGTTTTGGGGCAGCATGTCAGCTATGTGAGGCAGGTGGATTTTGCAGCTCAGGAGAGCACTACTTGCCGTGCCACAAAAAACTGGAGAATTCTGAGCAAATATTTGGAGGCAAGCTGTTGAAGTTTGTTCAGAAGATATGCATTCATATCAAGAAGGAAGTGAACGGTAGTGTCAAATTTCAGGATATGAATGCATTTTGCTCACTGTGCTGATTGTACCATCGGAGTAAAGTGTTGAATTCTGCCATAGTGTAAGACTGTTTTCTGTTACATGAAAAAAAGAAATCTGCCTAGTATAGAGGCTAAATAAAATTATGCTCAAGGGCGCCTGGGTGGCTCAGTTGTTAAGCAACTGCCTTCGGCTCGGGTCATGGTCCCAGGGTCCTGGGATCGAGTCCCATATCGGGCTCTCTGCTCTGTGGGAAGCCTGCTTCTCCCTCTCCCACTCCCCCTGCTTGTGTTCCCTCTCTCGCTGTGTCTCTCTCTGTCAAATAAATGGATAAAATCTTTAAAAAAAAAAAAAAAAAAATTATGCTCAAGTGGTTTTACCCAAGCATCATTTGTCTTCCTTTCTTTTTTGCCTTTCTGGGTTTGGATCTCTAATTTTGGAGTTTGGAGCCTCTAACTCTATCGGTATGGATGTGGTCTCTCTCCCTTTTCCACTGCCAGGTGCAACAAAAATAATCCAAATATTCTTTGGGTTCTGTTGCTACCCATAGCAATTAAAAAACCTCTGTTTTGAGTATGGTGTAGTGAACTGCTTACTTATTTTTTTGTTTTGGTAAAAATATAACATAAAAATACCATCTTAACCAACTTTAACTGTATAGTACAGTAGTGTTAACCGTATTGTATGTTATTGTGTAACAGATCTCTTTTCATCTTCATTACCAAAGCTCTATTACCATTGAACAACCTCTCCTTTTCCCTTCCCCAACCCCCTGGTAACCACCAGGCTTCTTTCTAAGAGTTTAACTACTTTAGATACCCCGGAGAAGTGGAATTATGCAGGTTTTTTTTTTTTTTTTGTATGACTGGCTTACTTCACTTAGCATAATATTCTCAAGATTCATTCATGGTATAGCATATGAAAGAACTTCTTTTTTAAGGCTGAATAATTGTCTGTATATACATTTTGTCCATCCATTCATCTCTCAGTTGATTTCTAGGTTGTTTCTACTTGTTGGCTGCTGTGAATAATGCTTCAATGAACACTGGTGTGGAAGTACCTCTTTGAGATCCTGCTTTTAATTCTTTTAGATATACATCCATAAGTGGGGTTGCTGGATCATATGGTAATTCTGTTTTTAATTTTTTGAGGACCTTCTATACTGTTTTTCAAAGTGGCTACACTATTTTACATTCTCACCAACAGTGCACAAGTATTCCAATTTCTCCACATCTTCACTACCACTTGTTCTTTTCTGTTTGTTTTGATAGTAGCATCCTAATGAGTGTGAGGTGATATCTCATTGTGGTTTTGATTTGCATTTCCCTGATGACAAGTGACACTAAGCATCTTTTCATATGCTTGTTGACCATTTATATATCTTTTTTGGAGCAATGTCTGTTCAAGTCCTTTGCCCCCTTTGTAATTAGGTTTTTTGGTTTATTTTGATTTTGTTGTTGAGTCTTAAGATTTCTTTGTATATTCTGAGTACTAAGCCTATATCAGATATATGGTTTGCAAATATTTTTTTTCCCATTCTGTAGGTTGCTTCTCACTGTTGGTGTTTCATTTGCTGAGCAGATGATTTTAAATTTGATGTAGTCTCATTTGTTTGTTTTTACTTTCATTGCCTGTGGTTTTCTTCTGTCTTATAAGGTGGGAAAGTGGTGTTACTGACTGTAAATGATTTTTGGACACTGACCAAGAAAGATCACTGATGTTGAACTTCACAGACCCATGAGGCCTGATATTTCTCACCATTTGGAATTGTGTATTTAATTTTTCTTAATGAGAGTTAGTTTATCAGGAGTGAATTCTTCCATAGGATCCTTGGAAGGTCATCCTTCTGTTTACTTGTCAAGATGGAGCCTATAATCTCACTGAGGGTATCATTGTTGGGTAAGGACTGGGTCAGAAGACTGTAACTAATGTTTTTCTCAGCTGTAACACCTTCTTTTTACTTTTTATACAAAACAAAATTCAATGAAGGGAAGAACTTCTTCCAAAGTCAATTAATCAGGAAAGGCAAATAGTCCAGAAATCACAGAGGAGTTGCATGTTGTCCCTCTATTGACGATAGCTGGAAACAAAGCTGTTTAATACACCTGAGAAGTTGTCATTGCAAGCAGGATTTTGCTCAGTTTACTGAATGTATTGACTGTAGGATATAAAGAAATCCCTCGCAAACAGATTTAAATATATTACAATTACAAAAACAGCCATCCATTTTTCTTAGGAGAGAGGGAATGGTGCTGCCATTTGCCTCAAGGAAAGCAGCACACATAATAGCACCTCTGGTTCACCCTTTATCCCTCCCTTTTTAGCAGCGCACCTTCCACTCACCATTTGATTGATTTGAAGAGGAAGGATTACTGTCTCCTGTCAGTCACCATTTCCCTATAAAACTAATTAAAATTTCTGATAAAACCTTGTAATTAACCTTGCACATGATCAAGGAAGGTCCAATAACTTGGTCATCGATCCTGCTGTATGACAAGATAGCCAGATGAGTCTATTTGAGCTGATTATACCCAAGCATCAGGGTATAATAATGGGGCTTCTTTAGGCTTGGAGGTTCTAGCTAAAATAAAGACATTGCCACAGTCAACTGTATTTTAAGATCGTGGGCTTCACTTTTTTTAAGTTGACCATTGAAAATATTGGTTCTATATCTCATGGCAATTTTTTAGGAATTAATTATCTTTAATTGAGCTCTGCTTTCCCACATCTAAAATATTCTGGCCTCAGCCACCAAGATCCTATTGCTTCCATACTTTTCCTTTTGCTGCTTCTGTTGTCTTAGTCCATTTGGCCTATTATAATGAAGTACCATAGACTGGGTGGCTTATAAACAACAGAAATTTATTTCTTACAGTTCCAGAGGCTGGGAAGTTCAAGACCAAGGGACCAAAGATTCAGTGTCTGATGAGGGCCCACTTCCTGGCTCGTAGGAGGCCATCTTTTGCAGTGTCTTCACATGGAAGAAGGTACAAAGGAAGCTCTCTGGGATCTTTTTTTATAAGAGTACCAATCCCATTTACAAGGGCTTCTACCTTTATGACCTAATCACTCCCCAATGGCCCCACCTCCAAATACCATCACTTGGGGAGTTAGGATTTGACATATACATTTTGGGTGACACAAACATCCAGTCTATAGTACTTGCCATGTGGTTGCTTTCATCTTTTCAATGCTGATTGGCAAACTAAAGATAAGGGTGTTCTTAGGTTCTCACTGTCTGCAGGATGGTGGATAGTAATGTCCAGAGCATATTTAAATTGTTTAGGTTAGTAATCATGCTCCAGCATATTCAGGGACACTACTCTAACATGCCCCTACCCAATAAGAAGAGTGAAGAATGATTTCACGAGAAAAACTATCTGGAAATTTGAGGATACCATGCAAAGTCAAAGAGATTACATTTTTCCCTTCCAACATTAGAGCATATTAAATCAGCTGTTGTGATACAAAAGAAAATTAATATTTTACCAGAAAGATAAAGAAATGTGATCAAGAAAATATGATTAGAGGAAATGTTTAGTACCTGTTATAAAATCACTTTTCTGATGATGAAAGTACTTTATGAAGAACAAATGAAAGAAAATGAGTACTGCAGTGAAGTAAGAACACGGACAAATCTGCATTGAAACTCTATTAACAAGATGAAGTGTGGCCCAGGTGTCTTACAGCTGCCAACAGGGCAATTTTTCTTAGCTCTTGGAATGCCATTTGAATGCTTATAAAACAGAAAACCCTCTAAGAGGATGTTAGTATGACTAGTAGTGTATGGAAATGAACCCCTGTAGGTAACACAATTCATAACCCTTAAGCCAAGGGATTGGCCACTTGATTTGTAATGAAAGCCCCATTTTTGATTTCTGTTAGAAGTGTCCCTTAAGATTTCTTTTAATTTTTTATCTTGAAATAATTGTGATTCACAGGAGTTTGCAAATAAATCCATGGGGAAGTCCCATGCATCCTTTCTTCAGCTTCCCCACTCATGTATTAACATCTTGCACAACTATAGGATGATATCAAAGCTGAGAAACTGGTGTTGGTACAATCCATAGAGCCTATTCAGATTCCACCAGTTTTGTGGACAGAGGTTTTCTTAGAATTTTTTTGTAATTTTATTATAATTCTTTTTTTTATTATTATGTTATGTTAATCACCATACATTACATCATTAGTTTTTGATGTGTGTTCCATGATTCATTGTTTGCATATAACACCCAGTGCTCCATGCAGAATGTGCCCTCTTTAATACCCATCACCAGGCTAACCCATTCCCCCACGCCCCTCCTCTCTAGAACCCTGTTTCTCAGAGTCCATAGTCTCTCATGGTTCGTCTCCCCCTCCGATTTCCGCCCCCCTTCATTCTTCCCCTCCTGCTATCTTCTTCTTCTTTTTTTTTTATTGTAATTCTTTAGATGGTCTGGATCTAGAGCTTTTAAACCTAAAAGTCACATCTTGTCTAAAATGGCAAAAAGCAGAAATTGGTATTTGTTGTCCTGAAAGAAAAGCTGCACATGTAGTGTGTGTGGTAACCTCGAGTAGTCTACTGCCAATCATCACTCAGAAGGGACTGCCAGCCAGTCTTTGATTTGATCCTGAGCAGTAGTGAAAAATATAATAGCATCCTTTTATTCAGTAGACTACATTTTCTTTGACTAAGAAGGATAAATACAAGCAGTCTTTGATAGTGTTCATACTACAGTAATAGTCATCCAGTTAAATGTTTGGCTTTCATTTTTTTAAGATGTGCTCAGATTATTTTTGCTGAGTGGTATAATGTTACCTATTTATTTATAATTTGGTCTGAATGTTTGTGTAATGACTGGAGGCTTCCTGTGACCTTGTCCATTTTTTGTTTGTTCTCCTTGTTCTTATTAACATTGTCAGATGTGTTCAGCCTGGCACACTGTAGGGAAGCAATAAATATTGTTGGAAATGAATTGTTCTTTTGACTTCTCTCTTCGAACCAGACACTTCATTTTTTCTTAAGTTTGTTGCAGCCATTGAAGTTTCCCTGGCTCCTGCCCTCAAGAACTGAGGGACAAAGTGCAGACATGATTTCTTTGGAGGAACAAATGAAAGAACTCCTGTCTTCTTGGTTCCTGTGCATTCAAGCACCTTGTTATCACACATTTTCTAGCTGCTCATTCGTCAATTTATTTGAGGAACTTCCTTTCCCTTTATTGATTCATTAATTCCTTCTAGTTCTAATGCTAGTCTATCTTTGAGACTTTGGGTACCTCGCTGTCCCCTTTATGGTTATTTAGTCATCTAAAAGGGACCGTGAACCTGATAGTCTTAACTTTACATTTCATAATTTGGTGATTAACTTTTAAATGTAACTCCCAAGAAAAAAGTTCTAAAAATTTTTATCATTAATCGGAAATTATCTTCATTGAGAGAATACTGTATTTTAGAATTCTGTATACATATTCATATCAAAGTAATACATGCTTATTAAAACTCAAAAAGAAATTTTTTATAAAATATTCAAATACAAATTTTGTGGTAGAAAGTGAAGTTCTTCACTTCTTCTATTATCCATCTTCTAGAGATGAGCAAAGATAATATTAAATAATTTTATACCATTTATATAACAATATATGCATATATACAATATGTAACATGTAGTCCAATTTGTTTACAAAAAGCTAAATTATGCACTATATAATTTTTTTGTAGCTTGGTTTTAAAAAATTTTTTAAAGAAATTTTCAAAAGTTTTTATTTTAATCACCTGGTGCTTATCATGACAAGTGCACTCCTTAATCCCCATCTCCTCTTTCACCCATCTCTCCACCCTGGTAAACCATCAGTTCTCTATAATTAAGAGTCTATTTCTTGGTTTGTCTCTCTTTTTTCCCTTTGCTCATTTGTTTTGTTTCTTAAATTCCACATACAAGTGAAATAATAAGGTATTTGTCTTTCTGATTGACTTATTTCACTTAACATTATACTCCCTAGCTCCATCCATGTTGTTCCAAATGGCAAGTTTTTGTTTTTTTTTGTGGTTGAATGATGTTCTGTTGTGTGTGTGTGTGTGTGTGTGTGTGTATACATATACACACACACACGCATCTTCTTTATCCATTCATCAATTGATGGACACTTGGGCTGCTTCCATATCTTGGTTATTGTAAATAATGTTGCTATAAACATTGGGGTGCACGTATCCCTCTGAATTAGTGATTTTGTATTCTTTGGGTAAATACCTAGTAGAGCAATTGCTAGATCAGAGGGCAGTTCTATTTTTAATTTTTTGAGGAAACTCCATGCCATTTTCCAGAGTGACTGTACCAGTTTGTGTTCTCACCAGCAGTGCAAGAGGGTTCCTTTTCTCCTCATCCTCGCCAACATATGTTGTTTCTTGTGTTTATTTTAGCCCATCTGATGGGTGTGAGATGATATCTCATTGTAGTTTTTGATTTGCATTTATCTGATGATCAGTGATGATGAGCATCTTTTCAGGTGTCTGTTAGGCATCTGTATGTCTTCTTTGGAGAAATGTCCGTTCATGTCTTCTGCCCATTTCTTAACTGGATTATTCATTTTTTGAGCATTGAGTTTTATAAATTTATATGTTTTTGATACGACTGCTTTATCAGGTAGGTAGTTTACAAATACATTCTCGCACTCAGTAAGTTGCCTTTTAGTTTGGTTGATTGTTTCCTTCACTGAGCAGAAACTTTTTATTTTGATGTAGTCTCAGCAGTTTATTTTTGCTTTTGTTTCCCTTGCCTCAGGGGACCTATCTAGAAAAAAGTTGCTATGGCTGATATCAGAGAAATTATTGCCTGTTCTCTCTTCCAGGATTTTTATGGTTTCAGGTCTCACATTTAGGTCTTTAATCCATTTTGAAGTTATTTCTGTGTATGGTGTAAGAAAGTGGCCCAGTTTCTTTTTTCTTTTTTTTTTTGCATGTAGCTGTCCAGTTTTCCCAACAGCATTTGTTGAAGAGATCATCTTTTTCCCATTGGATATTCTTTCCTGCTTTGTGGAAGATTAGTTGACCATTTAGTTGTGGGTTTATTTCTGGATTTTTCTATTCTGTTCCATTGATATGTGTCTATTTTTGGGCCATTACTGTACTGTTTCAATTACTATAGCTTTGTAATATAACTTGATGTCTGGATTTATGATGCCTCCAGCTTTGCTTTTCTTTTTCAAGATTGCTTTAGCTATTTGAAGTCTTTTGTGGTTCCATACAAATTTTAGGATTGTTTGATCTAGTTCTGTGAAAAATGGGGCTGGCATTTTAATAGGGATTGTATTAAATATGTACATTGCTTTGGGTAGCATAGACATTTTTACAATATTTGTTCCTCCAATCCATGAGCAGAGAGTGTCTTTCCATTTCTTTGTGTGGTCTTCTTTCATCAGTGTTCTATAGTTTTCAGAATACAAGTCTTTCACCTCTTTTGTTAAGTTTATTCCTAGGTATCTTATGGTTTTTGGTGCAATTGTAAATGGGATTGTTTTCTTAATTTCCCTCTGCTGCTTTATTATTGGTGTATAGAAATACAACATATTTCTGTACATTGATTTTTGTGTCCTGTGACTTTACTGAATTCATTTATCAGTTCTAGCAGTTTTTGGGTGGAGTCTTGAGCATTTTTTTTTTTAAGATTTTATTTATTTATTTGAGAGCGAGAATGAGAGAGAGAGAGAGAGCATGAGAGGGGGAGGGCCAGAGGGAGAAGCAGACTCCCTGCCGAGCAGGGAGCCCGATGCGGGACTCGATCCCGGGACTCCAGGATCATGACCTGAGCTGAAGGCAGTGCTTAACCAACTGAGCCACCCAGGCGCCCTATCTTGAGCATTTTTATACACAGTATCATGTTATCTGCAAATAGTGAAAGTTTTACTTCTTCCTTACTGATTTGGATGTCTTTTATTTCTTGTCTGATTGCTGTGGCTAGGATTTGCAGTACTATATTGAATAAAAGTGGTGAGAGTGGACATCCTTTTCTTGTTCCTGATCTTAGGGGAAAAGCTCTCAGTTTTTCCCTATTGCGGATGATGTTAGCTATGAATTTTCCATAAGTGGCTGTTGTTATGTTGAGGTATGTTCCCTCTAAACCTACTTTGTTGAGGGTTTTTTTTTAATCAGAAATGGATCTACTTTGTCAAATGCTTTTTCTGTGTCTATTGAAATGATCATATGGTTCTTATTCTTTCTGTTATTGATGTGATGTATCACATTGATTCATTCGTGAATATTGAACCACCCTGGCAATCCAGGAATAAATCCAATGTGATCATGGTGAATGATTTTTTTAGATGTATTGGATTCAGTTTGCTAGTATTTTGTTAAGAATTTTTGTATCTATATTCATCAGATATATATTGTCCTGTAGTTATTATTATTATTATTTTTTGTGGTGTCTTAATCTGGTTTTGATATCATGGTAATGCTGTCCTCATAGAATGAATCTGAAAGTTTTTCTTCCTTTCTATTTTTTGGAAGATTTTGAGAAAAATGGGTATTAACTCTTCTTTAAATGTTTGGTATAATTCACCTGTGAAGCCATTTGGTCCTGGATTTTGTTTGCTGGGAGTTTTTGATTACAGATTCAGTTTCTTTGCTGATAATCAGTCTGTTCAAATTTTTTATTTCTTCCTGATTTAGTTTTTGTAGATTATATGTTTCTGGGAACTTATCCATTTCTTCTAAGTTGTCCAATTTGTTGGCGTATATTTTTTTCATAATATTCTCATATTTTTTTGCATTTCTGTGGCATTTGTTGTTATTTCTCCTCTCTCATTTGTGATTTTGTTTACTTTCCTTTCCCTTTCTCTTTTTTTTTCTTGGTAAGTCTGGCTAGAGGTTTATCAATTCTATGGATTTTTTTTTTCCCAAAGAATCATCTCCTGGTTTCATTGATCTGTTCTATTTTTTATGTTTCTATTTCTCATTTATTTCTGCTCTTATGTTTATCATTCCCTTCTGTCTGCTGGTTTCAGGTTTTATTTATTTTCTAGCCCCTTTAGGTATAAGGTTTGGTTGTTTGAGATTTTTCTTGCTTCTTTGAGGTAGACCTGTATTGCTATATCTTTCCCTCTTAGACTGCTTTTGCTGCATCCCAAAGGTTTGAGCTGTTGTTTTCATTTTCATTTGTTTCTCTGTATTTTTTTATTTCAACTTTTATTTCCTGGTTGATCCTTTCATAGTTTATAGCATGTTGTTTAACTTCCATGTATTTGTGGTATTTCCAGATTTTTTTTTTCCTTGTGGTTGACTTCTAGTTTCATAGTGTTGTGTTCAGAAAAGATGCATGGTATGACTTCAGTCTTTTTGAATTTGTTGAGGCTTGTTTTGTGGCCTAATATGTCATCTCTCCAGGAGAATGTTCCTTGTGCACTTGAAAAGAATGTGTATTCTGCTGTTTTAGGATGTAGTATTCTGAATGTATCTGTTAAATCCATCTGGTCCAGTGTGTCATTCAAAGCCATTGTTTGTTGATTTTCATCAATCTATCTATTGATGTCAGTGGGGTGTTAAAGTCCCCCACAATTATTGTATTATTATTAATTAGTTCCTTTACATTTGTTATTAACTATTTTATGTATTGGGGTGCTTCCATGTTGGGTGCATAAATATTTACGATTGTTATATCTTTTTGTTGGTTTGTCTCCTTTATTATCATATAGTGTCCTTTTTTGTCTCTTGTTACAGTCTTTGTCTTAGAGTCTATTTTGTCCAATATAAGTATTGTGTAGCTTGCCTTTATTGACAACAGTCTAAGCATTTGTTTATAGGTGCATGTTTGGGTTGTTTCCACTCTTTTACCTGTTACAAGGCATCTGTTTTATAATTTTCAAACATATGAGTCTGGTAGTTTTAATGTCAATGCTGTGGAGGAGAGAGAATTAAAATATTGTTACTTAGGTAGAGAAGTTAAATAAATTACTTTCTTTAGCCCTATCTCTCCACCTGATTAACTGCTTGTATTTCTCTTCCTAATCCTATCTTTTTGCTCTTCTTAATTTATATATTCTGGCTCCTGCTTTATTTCTTATCTTTCTAATATCATCTACTGCTGTTCATTTAAATAGAGTAGGAGGAGTCAGTCATCCCTAAATTCTGAATGACTTAATAGAAGCAAATAAAGTTGTGTTGTTTATTTTATTCAGGTTTGTTTATATTAATGTTGATAGTCCCCTCTATGAAGACCCTTTCAACATTTCTAAAACTCAGACTGTGAGTTGAATTTTCTCTGCTGTTTCCTCTCAAAGAATCTTAGTAACAATGATCTGGGAAAGTTAGAGTGAAGTAAGCCAAGAAAACTCTGATAGTTGAATAAGCTTGAATAAACAGAAAATAATCTTACCTGTTTCATCTTAATAATATTTAGCTTATGGCTATTGTTAAAAATGTATCAGTGGCTGGAAATAATAAAAGAAACTTAATTGTTGGTGAGAGGTTTTAGGAGATTGTGTTTATAATATTAATTTTGTTTTTCTTATTTTGCCTCATTCCTTCTTTTCTCTCCTTCCCAAAACTGTGGGAGGAAATACACTACTGTAGTTAAGAATAATAGCTGGTGTATTAGGCAAGTAAACTGACCACTTTAAGGTTCAGAATGCAGTTTCTCTTTTGATATTCTTAGGATTAAAAGTAAAGTGCTTAGCACAGTGACCAAAACATTGTGAGTACTAAAAGAAACACTGTATGTGCTCAATTATTAAAGAAAGATTAAAAAATGAATGATAGAATGCCCTTAAGGGGCTCAAAAGCTAGTGGGGAGAATACCTATCTATCTTTATATCCATCCATCTATCCACATTATTCTAAAAAGAATTTGAAATATATTAGAAATATAAATGAAGTGCTATGAGAGACAAAGGAAAAAGTGATTAACTTTGCTTAGGAAGAAAAGGAATAAGTAGAGTAGACCAAACAAAGGAAATGACATTTATACTAGACTTTGAAAGATAATTCAATTTTTTGATAGAGAAATATAGTTGTGAGAACACCTGTTATGCCTACAGAGAGAACAATATAATACATAATATGGGGTGAAGAAATTGGCATCCTTGTAGACTGAGAGCAAAGAGTCAGCATAGAGATAGAAGTTGGGTGGAAAGGCAGACAAAATAGAATTACATCTAGAGGAGTTAGGAATAGAAAATTAAGAAGTACAGGAAAAGAGTTGGCTTTGGAAAAAAGGAAGGTCTTTCCCTGAGTTGCTAGGAAAGGAGGTAATTAAAGTAGGAGTTCAATTTAGACATGGAGGAGAGGGAAATTGGGTGTTCATGGTTATGCAAAATATTTTTTATTATTTTGATGTGCTACAAGATGAAGGCTGTGAGGTGGTCTGTTGAGGGCTTGAAAAAAGTGATGAATATTTAGAAAAGCCATTTGGGAAGTCAACCCAGAATGAATGAAAAGGAAACAGCAACAGAAATTTACTTGAAGTTATAAATCTCTTCCAGGTAAGGATTATTTCTTGATGTGATGGATTACTCCAATTAGTTTAGTTTTGACATCTCTTGCAAAGCCTACTGCTTGAGGCAGTCATTCTTTCAATAAATATTTATTCAGCACTTATGAATGTTAGGCACTAAAATCCTCATGGCTGACATTTAGTGTGTGCTTACTGTATGGTTAGCATTTTTCTATCTATTATTTAATCCTCCTAAAAACCTTTGAGGTAAGTACTGTTTCCTTGTCATACTTCACATAAGTCATTGAAATTAGAGAAGTCAAGGTCAGAAAGTTAGGATTGGCAAAGCATGACTTGAATCCAGGCAGTCCAGCTCCAGAGCATATGCCCTTAACTTTTATGCTATGTGTTTCTTTTTTTTTTTTTTTAAGATTTTATTTATTTATTTGAGAGAGAGGATGAGAGGAGAGAGAGAGCACATGAGAGGGAGGAGGGTCAGAGGGAGAAGCAGACTCCCTGCTGAGCAGGGAGCCTGATGTGGGACTCGATCCCGGGACTCCAGGATCATGACCTGAGCCAAAGGCAGTTGTTCAACCAACTGAGCCACCCAGGCGCCCTATGCTATGTGTTTCTGCTCAAGGTACAGTAAACAAAACTGCCCTTTGGAGCTTATAGTATGGGAACAAACAAAAAATAAAATGTATATAAGTGAAATGATTACAAATTTTAATAAATGCTAAGGAGGAAATGAAGAGAGTGGTAAGCTAGCTGGAGATAAGGTGCAGGATGGAAAGAGGAATCTGCTTTAGAGAGGTTGTCAGAGGGATAATCTTAAGGTAAAACTTGAGGGTTGAGAAGGAGCCAACCAAGAGAGAAGCGGGGGACAGAACTTTATTGGCAGAAGAAAATATCTGAAGGACCTAGAATGGGGATGAGCTTGGTGGTTTTGAAGACCTGAAAGAAGTCTGAAGCATAATGAGGGGAGGAGTAAGAAGCATGAGATAAAGATGGAGAGGAAAAGAGACATCATATCAGTTGAGGCTTTGAGGACCATGGTAAGAAGGTAATATTCTAAATGACTGTGAGAAGTCATTGAAGGAATTTAACCAGGGAAGTGAAAATATTTATTAAACCGATATCTCTGATTTTTGAAAAGAATGGATAGGAGTGGGTGAAGGTGGCAGCTGGGAGACTAGTAGGGGCCTGCCATAGCAGATCAGGAAAGATATAATGGTGACCTTGACTAGGGAAATGGCCAAGGAGACTGCAAAAAGTGAAATGGTTCCATGTGTACTATGAAGAAGGAATCAACCAGTCTTACGGAGAGGGAAAAATAGATCTCAGGGATGACTTCTAGGGTTTTGGTTTGAGCAGTTGGGTAGATAGAGAAGGTTTTGTAATGGGGGAGACTGTCAGTATGGAAAGCTTTAGAGATATAAATCAAGAGCTGATTTTGGATATGCTAATGTGGGAAACATCCAAGTGGAGATACTATGTCATTGGATATGCAAGTCTAGAACTTCCAGATAATTCATAAAATTGCTGAATTATGCATTCTGCTGGGAAATGGGCAGTTGACAAATGCTTTTAGAATCATAAACCAAATTTAATAAGATTTGACTAGATGGCTCCAAAGCCATCTAGTCAGGTTTATTCTTTGTTTTAATAATGAGTTCAGGGAAGACTTTGATTTCTTAATATTTTTCCATGAATCAAATGAAATTTTGTAACTATCTGGCCACTGATGACTTACTAACTAGAAATGTGGGAGTAGGATCTCTGCCATGTATACAAGCAAGACCAAATCATTGACTGGCTATTTTTTGGTAGGAGTTTGAGGACATGGCCAATTCTATTTTCAGGTTTTATATGTACCAGCTCTGATCATGGGGAAAGATTTTCCACATATCATTTTGGCAAATACGTGGCATATACTGAGCCTGTGTGCATGTGCATTGTCTCTGACATTCTCAAACTGAAAAATTGACCACTGATACTCTGTTTTGTTGCTTCCTCCCAAACAGAAAAAGCAAACTGGACTGTATAATATTTGTGCACCTATAAAGCAAGCTGTGGGCTGACAAGGACCTTCGTAGTCATCTGGCATAACTATTGATTCTCTGTAATGCTCTTGCCAAGGGGATATCAGACAATTCTCAAATACCCACGGTGTTATATAAATCTCCAGATACAGGAGTCCATTTTTTCATTGAAAAGTCAAACTATTAGTAAGTGAGTCAAAATTTATCTCCTTACTACTTTAATACAACTGTCCTTCAATCTACTGGGGGCATGGAGCAGAAGTTCACTTTCTTATGTGAAAGTCCTCATATGTCCCCTCTGGTTCATTTCTTCCTTTATTCCTCCCTCCCTCCCTCCCCCCCTTCCTTCCTTCTTTCCTTTCTTCTTTTCTAATTCAAGTATAGTTAACATATGGTGCTGTTAGTTTCAGGTATACAGTATAATAATTCAACAATCCTATACATTTCTCCGTGCTCATCAAGATAAGTGTACTCTTAATCTTTATTTCATCCATCTCCCACCCACCTTCCCTCTGGCAACCACCAGTTCTGTGTTTAAGAGTCTGTTGTTTTTTGGGAGATTTTTGATTACTGCTTCAATTTCCTTGCTGTTATGGGTCTGTTCAGGTTTTCTGTTTCTTCCTGTTTCAGTTTTGTTAGTTTATATGTTTCTAGGAATGCATCCATTTCTTCCAGATTGCCTAATTTGTTGGCATATAGTTGTTCATAATATGTTCTTCAAATTGTTTCTATTTCCTTGGTGTTGGTCGTGATCTCTCCTCTTTCATTCATGATTTTATTAATTTGGTTCCTTTCTCTTTTCTTTTTTGATAAGTCTGGCTAGGGATTTATTGATCTTGTTAATTCTTTCAAAGAATCAGCTTCTAGTTTCATTGATCTGTTCTACTATTCTTTTGGTTTCTATTTCATTGATTTCTGCTCTAATCTTTATTATTTCTCTTCTGCTTGGTTTAGGCTCTATTTGTTGTTCCTTCTCCAGCCCCTTTAGGTGTAAGGTTATCTTGTGTATTTGAGACTTTTCTAGTTTCTTGAGAAAGGCTTGTATTGCTATGTTCTTCCCTCTTAGGACCACCTTTGCTGCATCTCAAAGGTTTTGAACAGTTGTGTTTTCATTTTCATTTGTTTCCATGAATTTTTTAAATTCCTCTTTAATTTCCTGGTTGACCCATTCATTCTTTGGTAGGATGCTTGTTAACCTCCAAGTATTTGAGTTCCTTCTAAATTTCTTCTTGTGATTGAGTTCAAGTTTCAAAGCATTGTGGTCTGAAAATATACAGGGAATAATCCCAATTTTTTGGTGCTGATTGAGACCTGATTTGTGATCCAGTATGCTATCTATTCTGGAGAACGTTCCATGAATACTTGTGAGATACCACCTCACTCCAGTCAGAATGGCTAAAATTAACATGTCAGGAAACAACAGATATTGGTGAGGATGTGGAGAAAGGGGAACCCTCTTGCACTGTTGGTGGGAATGCAAGCTGGTACAGCCACTCTGGAAAGCAGTATGGAGGTTCCTCAAGAAGTTGTAAATAGAACTACCCTATGGCCCAGCAATTGCACTACTGGGTATTTACCCCAAAGATACAAATAGAATGATCTGAAGGGGCACCTGCACCCCAATATTTATAGCAGCAATGTCCACAATAGCCAAACTGTGGAAAGAGCCCAGATGTCCATTGACAGATGAATGGATTAAGAAGATGTAGTGTGTGTGTGTGTGTGTATACACACACACACACAATAGAATATTACTCAGCCATCAGAAAGGATGAATACTTACATCAGTGTGGATGGAACTGGAGGGTATTATGCCGAGTGAAATAAGTCAGAGAAAGACAATTATCATATGGTTTCACTCATATGTGGAATATAAGAAATAACGCAGAGTATCATAGGGGAAGGAGGGGAAACAGAATGGAAAGAAATCAGAGAGGGAGACAAACCATGAGAGAGAGACTCTTAACTATAGGAAACAAACTGAGGTTTCCTGGAGGGCAGTGGGTGGGGAGATGGGGTAATTGGGTAATGGGCATTAAGGGAGGGCACGTGATGTGATGAGCATTTGGTGTTATGTAAAACTGATTAATTACTGAACTCTACATCTGAAACTAATGATGTACTATATGTTGGCTAAGTAAATTTAAATAGAAGAGTCTTGTTTTGATTTTTTTTCCTTTGTTTCTGAAATTCCACATATGAGTGAAATCATAGGGTATTTGTCTTTCTCTGAATGATTTATTACACTTAGCATTATACTCTCTAGGTCCATCCATGTTGTTGTAAATGACGAGATCTCATTCTTTTTTATGGCTGATCAAACATCCTCACTTCATCAACATTCTTCACATGATGTGTTATTAGTCCCTTTACCATCTTGGTTGACCACCAAGGGCAGCATGTCTCTAACCATTATATAATTAAATATAATAATTTTATAATATAATTATGTGTTATTATTTTTAATTATGTTTATTATTTTATGATATAATTATATAATAATTTATGTGTGGTTTCATCAGCATACAATAAATTGAAATTATTTCCTATTTTGTTAGATATTCCACTTCTATTAACTTATGCTAAAACTGCATTAGTTTGAGAGACAAATAAAAATGAAAATAATAACAAAAATACCAACAAAAATACCATGGACTCAATATTGCCTATGTACCAGTCAATACGCTAAGCACTTTATATATAGTATTTTAGGCATTTGAATTTATAGTTGACCAAAACCCAGTGTCTTTTTTACATGCTGTCACAAACTACATCTTCCAAACCAATCTTAGAAATATAGGTTTTGGTCAAGTTTCATTCTTCTGTATATAGCTGTTCAATTTTCCCAGCACCATTTATTGAAGAGACTTTTTTCCATTGCATATTTTTTCCTGTTTTGTCGAATATTATTGGACCATAGAGTTGAGGGTCATATCTGGGCTCTCTATTCTGGTCCATTGGTCTATTTCTTTTTTTGTGTGTGTGCCAGTACCATGCTGTCTTGGTGATCACGGCTTTGTAATATAGCTTGAAATCAGGCAACGTGATGCCCCCAGCTTTGTTTTTCTTTTTCAACATTTCCTTGGTGATTCAGGATCTTTTCTGATTCCATACAAATTTTAGGATTGTTTGTTCCAGCACTTTGAAAATGGTCATTGGAATTTTGATCGGGTTGGTGTTGAAGGTATAGATTGCTCTGGGCAGTATAGACGTTTTAACAATGTTTATTCTTCTGATCTATGAACATGGAATGTTTTTCCATCTTTTGTGTCTTCTTCAATTTCTTTCATGAGTGTTCTGTAGTTCCTAGAGTTTAGATCCTTTACCTCTTTGGTTAGGTTTATTCCAAGCTATCTTATGGTTTTTGGTGCTATTGTAAATGGAATTGATTCTCTAATTTCTCTTTCTACAGTTGCATTGTTAGTGTATAAGAAAGCAACTGATTTCTGTGCATTGATTTTGTATCCTGCCACATTACTGAATTGCTGTATGAGTTCTAGTAATTTGGGGGTGGAGTCTTTTGGATTTTCTACATAAAGTATCATGTCATCTGCAAAGAGAGTTTGACTTCTTCTTTGACATTTGAATACATTTTATTTCTTTTTGTTGTCTGATTGCTGTTGCTAGGACTTGTAGTACTATGTTGAACAATAGTGGTGAGAGTGGGCATCCTTGTCGTGTTCCTGATATTAAGGGAAAGGCTCTCAGCTTTTACCCATTGAGGATGATATTTGCTGTGGCTTTTTCATAGATGGATTTTATGAACTTGAGGAATGTTCCCTCTATCCCTATACTCTGAAGACTTTTAATCAGGAAAGGATGCTGTATTTTGTCAAATGCTTTTTCTGCATCAATTGAGATGACCATATGGTTCTTCTCTCTCCTCTTATTAATGTGTTCTATCACATTGATTGATTTGAGAATGTTGAACCACTCTTGCATCCCGGGGATAAATCCCACTTGGTCGTGGTGGATGATCCTTTTAATGTATTGTTGGACCCTATTGGCTAGGATTTTGTTGAGGATTTTGGAATCCATATCCAATCAGGGATATCAGTCTGAAATTCTCCTTTTTGATGGGGTCTTTGCATGGTTTGGGGATCAAGGTAATGCGGGCCTCATAGAATGAGTTTGGAAGCTTTCCTTCTGTTTCTATTTTTTGAAACAGCTTCAGGAGAATAGGTATTATTTCTTCTTTGAATGTTTGGTAGAATTCCTCAGGGAATCCATCAGGCCTGGACTCTTGTTTTTTGGGAGGTTTTTGATCACTGCTTCAATCTCATTACTGGTTATTGGCCTATTCAAGTTGTCAATTTCTTCCTGTTTCAGTCTTGGCAGCTTATAGGTTTCCAGGAAGGCATCCATTTCATCCAGATTGCTCAGTTTATTGGCATATAGTTGTTGATAATAAATTCTAATAATTGTTTCTATTTCCTTGGTGTTAGTCATGATCTCTCCCCTTTCATTCATAATTTTATTCATTTGGGTCCTTTCTCTTTTCTATTGGATAAGTCTGGCCAGTGGTTTATCGATCTTATTAATTTTTTCAAAGAACCAGCTTCTAGTTTTGTTGATCTGATTTACTCTGTTTCTGGCTTCTAATTCATTGATCTCTGCTCTAATCTTAATTATTTCTCTTCTAATGTGTGACTTAGGCATAGTTTGTTGCTTTTTCTCCAGTTCTTTAAGGTGTAAAGTTAGTTGGTGAATTCTCTAACACCATACACAAAGATAAACTCAAAATGGGTGAAAGACCTCAATGTGAGACAGGAATGCATTAAAATCCTAGAGGAGAACAACTTCAAACAGCAGATGTACTTATTTATGGATGGGTTTGTTTGGAGAAACTTCTATTTGTAGGTAGCACACTAAGAGGTATATAAGGGAAGCTAAAAGGGAGAGAGAAACAAAGCAATATTGTTGTGGGTAGATATGAAAGACCTCCTGGGGTAAATGATAGAGGGACTTATTGATATGTTCCTGACATAGGTCACAGACTTGGGACAGAAAAAAGATATGGCCGTTCAGATACAAGCACCTTCACATGACTGTTACTGACAAGTCTCCATCAGTTATTACCACCTTTCAGATTATGAATTACTCAGCAAACTAGGAAGAAAATCTCCAAGGGTTTGAGAGAACTGTTCACCTTTCCCCATTCTAGTTTCTTCTTGGGAGTGCATTCTGTGATTTCTAGGTGGTATATTTGTTTTCAGTGACATAATCTTCCCTTGATGGACAAATATATACATTGATTATCTGAATTTTATTGTTTTTTTATCTGTTCTGTACTTTTTGTTCAGGGTCCTAGAGGAGAAAGTAGCCCTGGGATGAGGAGTGAGGTCTAGTAAGAAGGGTAGAAGATTTGAATTTTGGGGAAGTGGGCAATGAGAGAAATCCAAACCAAAAGTGCATCAGTGAGATATGGCAAAAAAATATTAACTTGAGAAATTTAAGCATATATGAGAGACTTCATGTTTACTCTCTGATCTTGTTTTAGGGCAATTAGCAATCTCAGCCACTAGTAGCAATGGAAAAACCTCTGAGAGCCATGAAAATGTGAGTCCACCCATTTACTAAGGTTTTCCCAAACCAGGGCCATAAAGTGCCAGGACCATAATGATGCAGTTCATAAATGGTTCAGCCTGTATTCCTGAGATGGAGACAAAGCAGTTTCCCAGCTAGTTCTCTGTAGCTATGAATTTTCTGACAGTTTATCTGCATAAGTGGAATGTGGAAAATGGCTTAAGTATCCTTAAGATTGGGATTGAGTGAAGACTTGAACTATAATTTCCTTTTTCTTCCCCGCTTCTTAACTCTCTTCCTTCCTCCCTCCCTCTCGCTCTCTCATTTTTAGATTTCAGATGGACCTTTTCCATGTTTTATAATCTCACAGAGTGACACATCCTTCTTTATGTCAATTGTGTCAAATCAATAAGTTGTTGCAATCAATGAATTATTGCACCATAATTTAGACAAATCAGCCACTCCATAGAAGGGTTTTCACTTTTCATTGGGATGTAATAGCTCATTTTAATTGCAGGTTTATATCACATACTTTCGACCTGCCCTATGGAGTCATTCCCATCAGAGTTCACCCTCCCTATTATGATGAATCTTTAACCAAATGAATTCAATTTCAATATGTTCTTCCCAGCATATTTTTGCTGAATTAGTGCAGAATCCGTTACCTATATCTAAGGAGACAAGTGTGCTACTATGAGGATTATTTCTTAAATTATGCTAACTATGGATAGTATTCATGACTTTAGAGACAATTTAAGCATAACACTTTAAGTCATGAAGATATGCCCTGACTTACCATAAGCAAGCAAGCAGCCATCTAGCCACCAAATGAACCAAATAAGCCAACCACTAAACAAAAGAAAATGGGAAAGAGGGAAAAGAATTAGAGAAAGAAACTGAAAGAAAAGTCATTTTACCAATGATTCTTTTCTGCTTTGTTTGGTTTTATGATGGAGGGGATTTGGTTGTATGTTTAGCGGATATTTGAAATACAGTTCAAAAAGAGGCTTGTTTGGAAGTCTGGTTGCTTTGGGAGCAGATACGGCCACAGTGATAGCCTAAACAAAAGTAAGAAAGACTAAAGATACAGTAGTTGGTTGAAGGTTTGTTGAATGCTTTGGATATGTGACCCTTTGGAAGGTGAGGAACATAGAGCTATTTTGGATTTTTTTTAGTTTATGTTGTTTGATAATACAGCAATTTACACACACACCCACACCCACACACACACACTTACTTTTCTATTTCCCCTTTGGAAGCTCTGTGATTTTTATAAACACATTTTCCCCCAAAGATCTTGAAATGAATTTTATAGGAGTCTGCAGTGGAAAACATTAACACACTTCAGAATACGACTGAATTTGGCACCTGTAATAAATTTCCAGTGTCATTCTCTGAACCTGATAGACCTTGCTAGAATTTTAATAGCTTCTCCACATACCTGGAAATACAGCTGAAGTGTCTGTCACCTTTAGAAAATAATCATTCTGACATGCTTTATTCACTTACAACTCATTTGACACGTTTTCAGTTACATTTAAATGTGAGTTTCATTTAGTCCCTCATTTCACATAGCAAAGGTTAGGTATTCATTACATAAGTTGTTTCCAGAGATAGAAAGACCCAGATCAATAGAATTAGAATGTAACGTGAGCATGGTATTCTTGTTAAATCTTCTGTGTTCAAAATATATTTACAATTAATTACAAATGTCTCTAATGGGATTTCAGGCTAGTGGAAATATCAATATTGACTGTATCACTACCCACCGGCATTTTTTTTCTAGATAAGAATCATTTCTTCTGCTTATTAGGAAATATTTTATACTTGAAAATGTGCAGTTTGCTGAAGGGAGGAGAGAACTGAGTCATTATTCAGATCTTGCATTTGAAATCTTCAATTTGAAGTATTTTCCTTTTCATTTCAATTTGAGAAGGCACAGAAAGAGCTCACATTTTGGAGGCATGGTAGTTTATTTCCAAGCTAGAATGATCTGGCAATCTGTTGAGGACACAGGTGGACCAGGAACTCAGATTTTCTGTTTTTATTGAAAGGGAATTTGGGGCTGAGGGAAACTCATAAAGAAGACAAAAGCTCAAGAATTGGCTAGCTTTTCACTTAGTGATTAGTTTTCTGTTGCCAAACTCTAGTCTTGAGGATTAATGTTACTTCATAGTGCCAGCCCCCGATGAATGTGTTGGCAGATGATTTGGATGATGTAGGGCAGATGTCTACTAGGTAGGTAACTCTGTGGCAGGGGACTGTGGCTGACATTCAATTTATGGCCTGGAGGTGGAGGCAAAGGATGATTTCAGCTTCCTCCAGGTAGAACATGGCATGTTGAAGAGGGCTCAAAATAGGATCTTGTTCACTCTCAAGCTCAGGCAGCTGGGGTCTTTGCTAAATAGATGTGCAAATTGTTATATTAATTAAACAAGGAGGCCATTAAACTGAGGTGGTTTTAAGACTTCAGCGGACTATGTAACAGCAATCCAAAACCTAAGCCTGTAAATGCCTCAATGTTAAGAAATCAAAACCTAAAGGCAAGCACTAAACTATAGCCAATCAAGTAATTTCCTTGCTTTGCTTCTGCCTTTTCCTATGAAATCTTTCACTTAGCTCCTGTAGGTGGAGCACTTCCAAACACATACGGTTTGGTGCTGCCCTATTTCCATTGATAAATGTTTAATATGCCTCAGTTCATCTTTTTTTTTTTTTAAACAAAATGTATTATTTAACTATGGTTTCACATGGCAATTAGCAGAAAAGGAAAGGGGGAAGAGGAAGGGAGGGAGATGTGGGGTTGGGGTTGCTTAATCTTATCCAATTATTCTGCAGAGAATGCCAGTCAGAGTACATCAGGCCTCAGCTTGACATGGAAATGCTCTTTAGATTGAATGTTTATATGATGAAAAGATCCCAGTAAGTAAGGGAATGATTCTTCCTCCCAGGCACAGTGTAGAAAGTGAGCTTAAAGGAAGATTGTTCATTTAAAATGGTGCTTGGTCAATTACATTTGTACTGGCCTTTGGATTTTTCCAAGTGCCTTAATTTTTCATAATCTCTTTTGTCCTCTAAAACAGCCCTGTGAAGTAGTTCAGGCAGGCATTTTTCTCAGAGGCCTTCTGAAGCTTGTTTACTACACTGCTTCCCTGGAGGAGCAGTAAAAGAAGAAAGATAAAAATATCCTCATGGTGAGCACAGTAGGGTCACAGCATTTATTCATTTAATCCAGACACTGGCTTTAGTATATTACTTCAACCAGCATTGTTCCTCCACTTCACTCTTCCACTCCCAGATGCACATTAGAAGAGCTTGGAGTATGGAACTGGGCATTCACATGCAAAACAAACAAAACTTTAACTTCCATAGGACCTAGCCACACAAAACTCAACCACAATGGATCATAGATCTAAATATAAAATGCAGAACTATAAAACTTCCAGAAAAAAATATAGGAAAAAAGTCTGTATAACCTTGGGTTTGAAAATGAGTTTTAAGATATAATACCAAAGCTTGTTTTATGAAATAAAAATTTGATAAATTAGACATTAAAATTAAAACATTGCTCTATGAAACAGTTGAGAATGAAATGATAAGTCACCGACTAGAAGAAAATATTTACAAATCACTTCTCTGATAAAGACATCTAAAACCTATAAAACTCCTAAATTTCAAGAGTAACCAAAAACTCAAAAAATTGGCAAAAGATCTGAACAGACACTTTACTAAAGAATGTATACAGATGGCAAATAAACATGTGAAAAAAATGCTCAACATTACTTGTATGTTAAAAGAACAATAGGATACCACTGCACATATATTAGAATGGTTAAAATCCAAAGAGCTGACAATACCAATCTCTGGCATAAATACAGAACAATAATAACTCTTGTTCATTGCTGATGGGAATAGAGAGGGAGGCAAACCATAAGGGACTCTTAACTACAGGGAGCAAACTGAAAGTTGCTTGAGGGGAGGTGAGTGGGGGGATGGGGTAGTTGGGTAATGGGCATTAAGGAGGGCACTTGATGTAATGAGCACTGGGTGTTATACACAACTGATGAATCACTAAATTCTACCTCAGAAACTAATAATACAGTATATGTTAACTAAATTGAATTTAAATAAAAATATAGTATAGCCATTTTGGAATATAGTTTGGCAATTTCTTACAAAGCCAAACGAAGTCTTATCATACAATCTAGGAATTGTGCTCCTAGGCATTTACTCAGTTGACTTGAAAATTTATGCCCACATAAAGACTTGCATGTGGGTATTTATAGCAGCTTTATTCATAACCCACTCAAACCTAGAAACAACCAGAATGTTTTTCAATAGATGAATAGATAAACAAACTTTGATACATTCATACTATAGAAAGTACTCAGCAAAAATAAAAAGGAAAGAACTATTAAGCTATGCAAAAACATGGATAAAGCTTAACTGCTTATTGCTAAGTAAGAAGCCAGTCTGAAAAGGCTTGATGTTGTATCATTCCATTTATACTACATTCTGAAAAAAGTAAAACGTTGGAGTTTCCAGGAATTTAGGAAGGGGAGAAGGATTAAGTGGGCGAAGTAGAGGAAATTTTTTTAGGGTGAGGAAACTCTTTTATATGTAATGGTGTATACATACTATACATTTTCAAGACCCATAGAACTTAACAGCACAGAGTGAATTTACTGTATGCAAAATAAAAAAAAAGATTTAAGAAGTTTGGGGATTCCAGGATGGAATGCAGAGTGTGATGAAATAATCTAACTGTATTAAATATGTAAAAAATAACCTCACCAATGGAGGTGGAAAACTGCTGACCTAAGTAACTTTGGAAATGGGCGGAGACTGAAAGACTGAGGGCAACTGGAAATGCACATTAGCATGTATTCTAGTTGATGAAATTTTTCCCACTGAGATATGGGTAAAAAAATTCTGAAACCACTATGCACGTATGTATCCTGAAATTGAAAAATGGCTGATGTTGCGAGTGATTTTTTTTTTTTTTTTGGTTACTGCTGGAGTGAGAGGTTACAGACAAGCAAGGGGAGAAAGCTAGAATCATCCATGAAATTTTGAATCAGATATTCCTGGAATGTCTTGTAGTCTTGTGATGCTAAAAGGCATGGAAGTGCTAAAAGAAAAAAACCCTCCAAAGTGGCACAGAAGCCAACTGACAGCTCTTGCTATGGCCAAAGCTAGAACAATTGAAGCAACACAGTTAATAAAGCAGTATCTAAGTATAAAATAAGTATTCATGACTCATTCATGACATAAATGAATGATTAAATAAATAAGTTGGGGAAATAGACAAATCTGTGCCCAGGAATTCCAAATAATTTATGTAGATACTGTGTCCTCGAGGAGGAGGATCATGATCATAATTCAGCTCTCCTTAAATGTGGTATGAATAATTTTCTTCTAAAGAGTACCTGCAGTATGTCAAGAGAGGAAAAGAATAGCTTTACACTGAAGGAACCTGATAAACCCTCAGCTTAGGGAGTAAGGTTAACATCAACGGTGATAAATCATGTTGATATGATGTGATGAGAGTGGCACTTTATGTCTGTGGATTTCTTTCTAAAACTCCGTAACTCCAATCAATCTTAAGAACATCAGACAAATCCCAATTGAGGGACATTCTACCAAATACCTGACCAGAACTCCTCAAAACTGTCAAGGTCACCAAAAACAAGGAAAATCTGAGAAACTGTTATAGCTAACAGGAGCCCAAGGAGACATGACAATTAAATATAATTTGAGATCTTGGATGAGCTCCTGAAACAGAAAATGGGTAAGATTGAAGAAATATGCATAAATTATGACCTTTAGTAAATAATAGTGTGTTAAAATGTTGGTTCATAAATTATAACAAAGGTACCACACAAATATAAGATGTTAACAATTGGAGAAACTGAGTTTGGGATACATGGGAATTCACTGAACAATTTTTGCAATTTTTCTGTACATCTAAAGCTGTTCTAAGATTAGAAAAATAAAAACCCCTGAGAACTCTTAAAAGATTAAAAAAACCCAATTAAATAAATCTTACAGGAAAGTAAGAATATTTTGAAAGTATCCTCCCATCCCCTTTGGCTGCCAAGCGTTTGAATATTATAGTAGCAGAAATGTTCAAATAATCAGAAGTCTGCATGGATAATTTTTTTATTCCCTCCTTTATTCTAGCTAACTGATTCTCAAACTTTGATATGCATAATAATTACTATTCAGGGTTATTGATCAAAATCATGTACAGTGTACTTTATGCTTGATATAAGGAAACTTCTAGGTTAATTAGATTTATGTGATTCTTGTCCCTGTACTGACTTTGTTATCTAATCCTGGAATAAGATTTTGTTCTGCTTCAACTTATCTTGGTCAAGAGACTTTGGATCCTTTGATGTAGACCATTAATAATGGTGTGTAACAGACAAAGGATTATGACTGATCCAATTCTTTGCAAAGAATTTTTTAAGGCTGCAACAAAAAAGGAAAGGAAGGAAAACCTAAGCCTGCTATTCTTTTTTTTTTTTTCCCTTTCCTTTGAGTGTAGTTTACATACAATGTTACATCAGTTTCAGGTATACAACTTAGTGATTTGACAAGTTTATACATTATGCCATTTTCACCACAAGTATAGCTACCATCTGTCCCATTACATTGCTACTACAACATCATTGACTGTATTCCTTATGTTGTGCCTTTTATTCCCATGACATATTCCATAACTGGAAGCCTGTATCTCCCTCTCCCCTTCACCCATTTTGACCAACTCCCACCTCCCACTCTTTGGGCAACCATCAGTTTGTTCACTGTATTCATAGTTCTGATTCTGCTTTTTGTTTATTCTTTTTTTGGATTCCATTTGAGTGGAATCATATGGTATTTGTCTTTCTCAGTCTGACTTCTTTCACTTAGCATAATAACTTCTAGGTCCATCCATGTTGTCTCAAATGGCATGAGCTCATCCCTCTTTATGGCTATGTAATATTCCATTACCCTACTGTTTTGATTACTACAGCCTTGTAGTATATTTTAAAATCTGGAATTGTGATACCTCCAACTTTGGTCTTTCTCAGGATTGCTGTAGCTATTAGGGTCTTCTTTGGTTCCATACATATTTCAGTATTATTTTTTTCTAGTTTTGCAAGAAAATGCTGTTGGTATTTTGATAGGGATTGTGTTAAATCTGTAGATTGCTTTGGGTAATATGGACATTTTGACATTAATTCTTCCAATCTATGAACATGGACTATCTTTCCATTTGTCTCATCTTCAACTTATTTAATCAGTGTTTTACAGTTTTCAGGTTACAGGTCTTTCACTTCTTTGGTTAAATTTATTTCTTGGTATTTTATTTTTTATTTTTTGGATACAATTTGCAAATGGTGTTGTTTTTTAAATTTCATTTATGTAACTTCATTGTTAGCATATAGAAATGCTACCAATTTCTGGGTATTTTTTTTGTATTTTCCTACCTTATTGAATTCATTTATTACTTCTAGTAGTTTTTTGGTGGGATCTTTGGGATTTTCTATGTATAATATCATGTCATCTGTGCACAGTGACAGTTTTAACTTCTTTACCAATATGGATGCCTCTTATTTATTTTTCTTGTCTGATTGCTGTGGCTAGGTCTTCTAGTACTATGTTGAATAAAAGTGGTGAGAATATATATCCTTGTTTTGTTCCTGACCTTAGAGGGAAAGCTCTCAGTTTTTCATCATTGAGGATAATGTTAGCTGTGGGTTTTTTATATATGGCTTTTATTATGTTGAAGAATGTCCCCTCTAACCCCATTTTGTTGAGAGTTTTTATCATGAATGGATGTTGAATCTTGTCAAATTCTTTTTCTGCATTTATTGAGATGATGATATGATTTTTGCTTCATTTTGTTGATTTGGTGTGTGACATTTATTGATTTGTGAATATTAAACTATTCTTGCATCCCAGGAATAAATCCCACCTGAGGGTGATGAGTGATCTTTTTATTATATTGCTGTATGTGGTTTGTTAATACTTTGTTGAGGATTTTCATATATGTGTTCTTCAGGGCTATTGACCTATAGTTTTCTTCTTCTTTTTTTTTTTTTTTTGTAGTATTTTTGTCTGGTTTTGGTATCAGGGTAATGCTGGCTTCATAGAATGTATTTGGAATCTTGTCTTCCTCTTCCATTTTTTGGAATAGTTTGAGGAGAATAGGTATCAACTCTTCTTTAAATGTTTGTTAGAAATCACTTGTGAATCCATCCAGTACTGGACTTTTATTTTTTGGGAGTTTTTTTAAATTACAAATTCATTTTTGTTACTTGTAATTGATCTATTAAGATTTTATATTTCTTCCTAATTCAGTTTTGGAAGATTGTAGGTTTCTAAGAATTTATCCATTTCTTCTCATTTGTCTAGTTTGTTGTCATATAATTTTTCATAGTATTGTCTTATAATCTTTTGTATTTCTGTGCTATCAGTTGTTACTTCTTTTACTTATTTCAGTTTTTTCTCCTTTTATGACATTTTTATTTCTTTATGAGAAGGAGGGAGAGGGAGAGAGAGAGAATGAGCAGGGAGAAGGGCAAAGGGAGAGGGAGAAGCTCCAATCTTTATTTCCTTTCTTCTGCACACCATGGGATTTTTTTCTTTTTGTAGTTCCTTTAGGTTTAAGATTAGGTTGAGTTTTTTGTTTTTTGTTTTTTGTTTCTTGAGGTAGGCCTGTATTGCTATATACTTCCCTCTTAGAACTGCTTTCACTGTGTCCCAAAGATTTTGGACAATTGTGTTTCATTTCATTTGTTTCCATTTTTTTTTTTTTTGTAATTTCTTCTTCAGTTGCTTCATTGACCCATTGGTTGTTTAGTATCCTGTTGTTTATTGTTCACATGTTTGTGTTTTTTTTTTTTTTGTGCCAGTTTTTTGAAGAATATTTTATTTATTTGACAGAGAGAGAGAGAGAGAGAGAGCACATAAGCAGGGGGAGCAGCAGAGGGAGAGGGAGACACAGGCTATCTGCTGAGCAGGGATCTCAGTGTGGGGCTCTATCCCAGGGCCCTGGGATCATGACCTGAGCTGAAGGCAGATGCTTAACCAGCTGAGCCACCCAGGTGCCCCTTGCCAATTTTTTTTTTTTCTTGTGATATATTTCTAGTTTCATACCATTGTGGTCAGAAAAGATGCATGGTATTTCAATCTTAAATTTATTGAGGCTTCTTTTATGGCCTGATATGTGATCTGTTCTGGAGAATGTTCCCTGTGCACTTCAAAAGAATGTATATTCTGTTGTTTTGGTTGGAATGTTCTGTATATATCTGTTACGTCTGTCTGGTCCAATGTTCATTCAAAGACATTGTTTCCTTATTGATTTTCTGTCTGGATGATATATCCATTGATGTAAGTGGAATGTTAAAGTCCCTTACTATTATTGTATTACCATCAATTTCTCTCTTTATGTCTGTTAATATTTGTTTTATGTATTTAGGTTCTCCAGTGTTGGGTGTATAGATACGTTATAGCCTCTTGTTAGACTGATCCTTTATCATTAAGTAATACTCTTCTTTGTCTCTTATTACAGTTTTTGTTTTAAAGTCTATTTTGTCTGATGTAAGTATTGCTACTCCAGCTCTTTTTTTGCTTCCCTTTGCATGGTGAATGTTTTTCCATCCCTTCACTTTAAGTCTATATGCATCTTTAGGTGTGAGTTGAGTCTCTTGTAGGCAGCTATAGATGGGATTTATTTATTTATTTATTTATTTAAGCCATTCTGCCATTCTATGTCCTTTCATTGGAGCATTTAGGCCACTTACATTTAAAGTAATTATTGATAGGTATATACTCATTGCCATTTTAAAATTTATTTTCTGGTTGTTTTGTTTTTAGTTCTCTTGCTCTCTGTCTTTGTTATTAGTGAGTGTCTGTAGTGTTTTGTTTGGCTTTCTTTCTCCTTATTTTTTGTGTGTCTATCATAGGTTTTGGGTTTGTGATTACCATGAGGCTCATATATGACAGTATAAGTAAATAGCAGTCCATATTAATTTGATGGTCATTTAAGTTTTTAAACACATTCTATAAAAAAGAAAAAGAAAAACCTTATTTCTTTTTTCCTTGTCCCTTTTTACTCCCTTCTCCACATTTTATGTATATGTTGTTATATTTTATATCCTTCTATTTGTATTTTTCTTATGTTTAATTATGGTCCTATCTTTTCCAGTTAACAAAATCCCTTTGATATTTCTTTTGAGGCTGGTTTAGTGGTAAACTCCTTTTCTTTTGATTGTCTGGGAAATTTCTGTCTCCTTCAAATCTGAATGATAACCTTGCCGGGTAGAGTATTCTTCGGTGCAGGTTTTTTCCTTTCAGCACTTTGCCACTCTCTTCTGGCTTGCAAAATTTCTGCTGAAAAATAAGTTCATAGTCTTACAGGTTTTCCCTTGTAGATAATTTTTTTTGTTTTTCTCTTGCTGCTTTTAGGATTTTCTCTTTTCTTTAATTTTTGATATTTTAATTATGTGTCATGGTATGGACCTCTTTGGGTCCATCTTGTTTGGTACTCTCTGTGCTTCCTGGACTTGGATGTCTATTTTCTTCCTTAGGTTAGGGAAGTCTTCAGTTATTATTTCTTCAAATAAGTTTTTTTTTTTAACAGAGAGAGAGAGCACAAGAAGGCAGAGTAGCAGGTAGAGGGAGAGGGAGAAGCAGGCTCCCTGCTGAGCAAGGATCCGGATGTGGGATTCGGTCCCAGGACCCTGGGATCATGACCTGAGCTGAAGGCAGTTGCTTAACCAACTGAGTTTTCTACTTTGTTTTCTCTTCTGGGACCCCTATAAGGCAAATATTTGCTTGATGTTGTCCAAGAAATCTCTTACTCTATCCTCATTTTTTTAATCCTCATTTTTAAGTTCTTTTTTCTTTTTTTGTTGTTCAGCTTGTGTGCTTTTCATTACATTGTCTTACAGATTGCTGATACATTTTCCTGAATCCCCTAATCTGTTGATTCCCTCTAGTGTGTTCATTTCAGTTATTGTATTCTTCAGCTCTGATTCTTTTTAATATTTTCTATCTCTTTATTGAAGGTCTCATTGAGTTCTTCCATTCTTTGCTCCAGCTGAGTGAGTATCTTTATGATCATTACTTTAAATTCTTTTCAGGCATATTGCTTATCTCTGTTTCACTTAATTCTTTTACTGAGGTCTTTTCTTTTGGAGCATATTCTTCTGTCTCCCCATTTTGCTTGACTTTGTGTTTCTATGGATTAGGTGAAATGGCTACTTTTCCTAAAGTCGAAGGAGTGGTCTTGTGTGTGGCAACTCCAATGCGGACTATGTGCTTGGTGACTTTTGCTGGCTGGCCAGAGCTGCAGCTCTCTATAAACCATGACTTTTTACAGAGAGACGATAACAACAACAACAATAAGAGCAACAAAGAAGTAAAGAAGAAAAAAGAATAATAAAGAAAAGAAAACCAAAAAGAAAAAAATTAAAACAAAACAAATTTTTGAAATGTAAAACAGAAAACAAAAAACTTCCCAAAACCACAGCTTGTTTTCTGTGCTGGGCTTGTGGTCCCTGGACTCACTGAGGTTGCAAGTTCCCTGTGAACCAGGCCCTGCTCTGGTCTGGGATTCTAAGGTGGAGGGGGAGAGAACATTCCCAGTTGTCTCTTTTATATGCTAGATGCTCTATTAAATCTCAGGGGTTTTTTTTTGTTTTGTTTTTTTTTTTGTTTTTTTTTCTGTTTTCAAGGACAGAGGAATCTGTTCCCAATTCCTCAGTACTATCCCTCCCCACTGCTATTCATAGCATTGGGGGTGGGGATTCCCTTTGTTACTGTGTCTCCATCTCTCTTCCTATACTTTTGCCATTCTCTCTGTCTTTGGCTGTTTTGTCAGCCCTTAGTTCTTCTTCAGGGGGAATTGCTCTATTAATAGGTATAATTTGGTGTGTCCTATGGAGGAGGTGAGTTCAGTCTTCTTACCTCTCCGTCTTGAACTGGAACTCTCCTCCCTGCTATTCTTTTTTCAAGGACAAATTCAAGCACATCCTTTGAACTTTTCTTGATTTCCATAGTGGAATAAACTGATCTCTGACAACATGACAACCTGTAAATCTAGGTATTTTTAAAATATATCTTTAAGATTTGATGCCCCTCCTTCTTAGAGTATATATGGGACATTTAAAAACCTTGACTGATATTAGGATTCTGCTTGTTTATTCTACAAAATCTAAGCTGGATCACATTTAATGTGCTCTACAAAACCCTAAGTTAGTCCTAGGGAAAATGAGTAAGTGAAACCTTCTTTTGTCCTTTCTTTTTCTTAATTGGTGCTCATCCTGGGCCTGTCCTTTAGAACCAAATGGATTTGTCTTTACACTTTCCTAAGCCTTCCCACCTCCACCAGAGTTAGCTGTCCTTTGCCTCATTTGTGAAGGCTGTGCTGGGTATCTGACTAAACTATCTCAATGTTATTGGATGTCAGAACTGGAAAGGACATTCACTTATTCATTCAATAAAGCAGTTGTTTTAGGTCCTGTTTTTAGGTGTCATGCTAGGTGTTGGGGCTACAAAGATGAATGAAAGTTGGTTTTTTTACTTGAAAGGCATTTATAGTCAGGGATTGCAGCATAGCATGATAAATGCTTGGGATAGGTGAGCATGAAAGGCTTCTTATAGAAGACAATGTTTGAGCTAAATTTTGAAAGATAAGTAGGATTAGAAAATTAAAAAAAGCAAAATGTCATTATGTGTACTCACTACACACCCGTCCCCAAGGAGTGTGGTTTGGATGGGAGAACCTTCATTCACCCTGTGTCTTGTACTGCTTCCTTAAGACATTTATCGGGGGGTGCCTGGGTGGCTCAGTCATTGGGCATCTGCCTTCGGCTCAGGTCATGATCCCAGGGTCCTGGGATCCAGCTGAGTGTCAGGCTCCCTGATCAGCGGGGGGCCTGCTTCTCCGTCTTCCACTCCCCCTACTTGTGTTCCCTCTCTTTCTGTCTCTCTCTGTCAAATAAATAAATAAAATCTTTTTAAAAAAAGACATTTATCTGAATATAACGATTTCGGAGAGAATTCTATGCTCAGTCAGGGTTTCCCTGATGGAGTCTCCTCCTACGTGCTTGAGTACCTCCACTGTGAGCCCAGCCAGCAGCCCTGGGCTGACTCCATCCTGCACGCTAAAAATAGTCATAATGATGCTACTGTTTGTTTTGCCTGCAGCATTTCCTCAGCCCACAGCTGTTATTGTAAACTTCTCCAGATACAGGGGTGCATTAGGATAAGTGATATTTTAGGATAAATCATTTGAAAACCTAGAATGTGGCAGTTCATTGAGGTTAATTATGATTCTTGGTGAGCATTTGTGTGGGTTTTCTGGGCTGCTGTGAATAGCTAGAATCCTGAGTCTTCCTTCTCATTTTTGAAGTGGGGAAATTCTATCCTGTCTAGTGCCAATGTTTTCACCAGATTATCTAGGTCGTACTGGGAAAGTGTGTTTCATGGGATTTCTGGCTAATACTGCCCATTTATTTAATGTTGTTGCCAAAGACACACAAAGTTGAGTAGCCTGAGGAAAGTAGTAAGTCCTCTCTTTTAAAGGCAAAAACATCCTATGTGCCTAAGCTATTCAGTCTTTCTGATCTGAAATGAGGTTGTTACAGATAAAAGTATTGTCATCTTCTGAGTAATAACAAGCGGAGCAGAATCAGGGAAGTGGCATTAGCTGAAAGGATTGGCAGAAGATTATAACATTGCTGAAATACATGGGAAAGTTGCAGGTTTTTTTTTATTTAGAATTGTTTCTGTTTCATATGCATTGCAGTTTTTGAATGCTTGTGGGGTAAAATGACTTGATCAATTATTATGATAATGACACACGAGTCAAATTATGAGTTTAATTATAATTACCATCTTTATACAGAGTTAATTAATCATAAAAGAGTACATTATATAATCTTTCTATTTAATGAAATTCATTATAGAGGCTCCCAAAAGCCTAAATACAGTTTTAAACAAATTAAACCTGTGACCAGGGTGAAGGCCATTAATGCAAATGTGGTGTGGATCAGTCACTAAAAAGGACTGAATAAGACATTAGGCCCCCAAAGTGTTAAAGCATCATACCCTGATGACATATCCTTTTCCTCTGGTAAGCAGAACACATAATTTAGTGACTTTCTGAGCAGTCTGGAAATTTCATGATAAAGCTGAGACTGTATAATTTAACTAGCACATATGAAACAAATGGCTGTGTTCAACCCTCTGTGTGTAGAGTTCCATTTTAAAGAGTTGGAGTCATTTAAATGTAGTGAAGAGGAATCTGTTGAGGATATAAGCTTTGCACCGCTGGCTACCAAACCTTCACATTGAGTGGCAGTAAATGAGAGGAACATAAATAGTAAGAGATGAGTATGGAAACAGAAAATGTTTGGAGGACAAAAGACAAGACACAGGCCTATGTTCTTGACAGAACTAGATGCTGTGGATCTGTGCACAGAGGAAATCCTGCGTTTTCAGGAGTTCCTAATCAGGATTTGTGTTATTTTATTCCTTTGCCTAGCTGAACACATTGGTCCTGGCCCCAGGGTTGAAATGAAATGAATTACTGCTAAAAGAAATCAGGCCATGGCTAATGCAGGAGCATAACGGGTAGACCCTAGTGAGACCATGGGGATCTGACTGTTCAGGAACAGACTTGCAAGTTGTGAAACCTTGTCAAACCTTTCTTCCCTGGTTTGGCTTGAGCTCTACTTTGCTGGGTGGATCGTTTTTAGTGCTGTATCTTAGGACAGTTCCACTGATAGGTTTGCTTTTATGCCTGGTTATAGATCTTCATATATTTTTGTTTTGCATTCTTAAGTAAGTATTTTATGGTTTAGATACTTACCTATTTTGTAGTGACTTCATGGGCTTCGGTTATTAAAATTTCCATAGTAACCTTTATTTTGGTTATAAAAGTAAATCACTCGAGAAAAAATAGAAAAATAAAGATAATAAAAATAAATGACTTCATATATATATATATAAATGAGTTCATATATATATGAGTTCATATATATATATAAATGAGTTCATATATATATATGAGTTCGTGTATATATATATATGAGTTCGTGTATATATATATATGAGTTCGTGTATATATAATGAGTTCGTGTATATATAATGAGTTCGTGTATATAAATGAGTTCGTATATATATATATAAATGAGTTCGTATATATATATAAATGAGTTCGTGTATATATATATATAAATGAGTTCGTGTATATATATATATAAATGAGTTCGTGTATATATATATAAATGAGTTCGTATATATATAAATGAGTTCGTATATATATATATAAATGAGTTCATATGAACTCATTTATTAGAACTCATTTATTCTATGAAGTTCCAAATAGTTTAAAAATGACCTTTAATGACCCATTTTTTGGGGTGGCACAAAATAGATGCTGAGCAAATATTTAGTGACTTGATCAAATAAAATCATTTTAAGACCACTGAGATACACACACACACACACACACACACACACACACATATATATGCTTCTATACTTTTATTACAAAAATGAAACCATATTGGGGGAGGGGAGAAGGGTAGTTATTATTTAATAGGTACAAAATTTATGTTTGGGATGATGAAAAAATTATGGAAACGGAAAGTGGTGATGGTTGTACAATGTTGTGAATGTACATAGTGCCACTGAATTGAATACTTAAAATTGGCTAAAATGGCAAATTTTGTATTATGTATATTTTACCACAATAAAAAGGCTAAAAAATTGGGGCCATACTATACATTCCATCAGAAACATCTTTTCTAAAAAATTTACAGGTTTTAACTTATTCCAAGGTCAATAAATGAATGCGATAGATGAATATCTATAATGGCTATCCTCTTTTTTTCTTTTTTTTTTTTAAACTCAAACTTACTTGAGGGTTTTGAGGCACTCTTAAAAGAGTGCTTCCTTTAAGTAGTGGTTTTTGTACAGTCAGGAGAAGGTGGTTGTTGCTGTTAGAGCCACATCAATGATTCTGATGCACTAAGAGATGGGACCATCTTAATGACCTGTGACATCATTCCTATGTTCCATTTTTTGGACTTTTCCTGGCCTTTGGGGAAAACACAACATTTTAAGTGATATTGATACTCTGAAGCTGAGGGTTCATTGTCTCATGTAGAAGAAATTTAATATTGGTGCTGCATGCCCTGAAATGTCAGCAAAGTGCAAGAGTAACCACCACATAGAACTTTCAAAGGTCGTCTCGTGGAAAGATGTAAAGTTCAAGAGGAAAGGACTCAAGATTCTCTTTCTATTTATTTCGATAGCATCCCCTTGCCTTTTAGTTTGGCCGATCTATTTGTATGGTCTAAATGTTTGTGTCACCCCCAAATTCAGACATTAAAATCCTAACCCCCCAGGTGATGATATAAGGAGGTGGGGCTTTAGGAGGTGATTAGGTCATGAGGGTGTGCTCTTTTTTTTTTTTTAAAGATTTTATTTATTTATTTGAGACAGAGAGAATGAGAGAGAGAGCACATGAGAGGGGGGAGGGTCAGAGGCAGAAGCAGGCTCCCTGCCGAGCAGGGAGCCCGATGCGGGACTCGATCCAGGGACTCCAGGATCATGACCTGAGCCGAAGGCAGTCGCTTAACCAACTGAGCCACCCAGGCACCCGATGAGGGTGTGCTCTTATGAACGGGATTATTGCCCTTAGAAAGAGGCCAACAGAGCTTCCTTCTTCCTTTTACCATGTGAGGACACAGCAAAAAAGATAGCATCTATGAATCAGGAAGTGGGCTGTCACCGGACACCAAATCTACTGACACTGTGATCTTGGGCTTCCCAAACCCCAGAACTAAGAAATAAATGTCTGTTGTTTATAAGTCACCCAGTTTAAGGTATTTTGTTATAGCAGCCAGGGAAGACTGAGACTTCTACTTACCCAGAGTGTAAGTTGCTGAGTCTCTCTACTTATTGTAAATGCAGAATTAAGAGGCATAAGTTGTCATGGTGATGGGATGGATAATAGGAAGGATTGGTAAAGTAGGCAGGATTTTAAGCTATATAACTTTCTATGAAAGTGAGATGTGAGATAGGACTTTACCTAAATGGCAATATTGGTGAGAGATAAAAGGATAATAAAACATCCTAAAGATTCAGCCAGTCAGAATTAGGGAATAAGTAAATAAATTTTAGTAAAATTCTGCAGTCCTCATATTTGAGCATTTACTAAGGAGGTCACTTACTATATTAGTTTCTGAGGGCTGCTGAAACAAATGACCACAAACTGGGGGCTCACAACAACAGAAATTGTCTCACAGTTCTGGAGGCTAAAAGTCCAAAATCAAGGTGATGGTAGGGCCAGGCTTCCTCTGGTATCAGTAGGGGAGAGTTCTTCTGTGCCTCTTCTAGTTTCTGATGTTTGCTGGCAAGCTGTAGCATTTCTTGACTTTACATGCATCACTCCAATCTCTGCCTCCATCTCATGGCCATCTTTTCCCTGTGTGTTTTTGTCTCTGTGTCTCTTCTCTTTTTATAAGGACAGCAGCTATATTGGATTAAGGGTTCACCGTACTCAGTGTGATCTCATCTTAACTATATCTAGTCACATTCTGAGGTATTAGAGGTTAGAATTTCATACCTTTTTGGGGGACACAATTCAACACATAACACATGGTAAGTTGGTTCTTAAATTTAAGGTTACATATTTTCAGTTGAGATAACTAAAACTTACAGGGGTATCATCAGTCTTTTACAAAGGGTGAATTGAGATGTAGAGGATTGAAGTAAATAGCCAAGGACGTGCTCAGAGGTAGTTGTGTTCTTCCTGGGGACACAATGTATTTGATCTTCATCCAACTCTGGGAAGCGGGGAGGCTCTGAATGTAAACTTCTGTGTATAATTCATATGTAAACATCCATGTATGTGAGTGTAAGAGTATATATGAATGTATATTAAAGGAGAATGTGTTTACCTATCTGTCAAATCTAACAAGATGACTTACAGATGGTCACATTCCCTTGCCTCCTATTTCAGACTGCTGGCTCTGTGATTCAGTGAGAAGCAGTGGTTGGAAGTGAGGAACCATGAGTTTGAGATGTTGGTATGTTACTAATTTGCTGAATTATATAGGTATAGTAACCACAACTTTTCTCATGCAAACTGGGACATTTTTGAACATGAAAGAGAGGGTACCCTTAATAATTATGCCACCAGGACAATAGAAATAAATTGGGACAGTGAGTCCAAGTTTTAACTGAGTTTGGGTCTTAGATGAGAATTAAACTAAAATGTTTTTCCCCCTATATCAGCTTTATTGATGTATAATTTAAATATAATAAAATTATTTTCAGTGAGTTTTAACAGAAGTATACACAGGGGATGGGCAGGGGGATTGGGCTAAATGGGTGTTGGGCATTAAGGAAGGCACTTTTGATGAGCAGTTGGTGTATATGTAAGTGATGAATCACTAAATTCTATTCCTGAAACCAATACTATACTTGAATTTAAATAAATTTTAAAAATATACACAGTTATCTAATTACCAACATGATTTAGAACATTTTACTGTCACCCTACTGGTTTCTCTGTGCACCTTAGTAGTCAATCCCCAACCCCACTCCTGGCCTATGCAAACCTCTGATTTGCTTTCTGTAACTATAGTTCTGCCTTTTCTAGGATTTAGTTTTAAATGGAATAAAAATGTAAATAGCCATTTGCATCTGGATTGTTTTACTTAGCATAGCATTTTTAGAACTTTACCTATATTGTTGTATATATCAGTACTTTATTCCTTTTTGTTACCGAATAGTATTACATCATCTAGATATAACATCATTTGTTTATCTAGCCATTAAATGATAGACATTTGGAAAATTTCCAGTATTTTGTCTAATATGAATAAAACTTTTTTGTATATTCAACTACAAGTCTTGTATAGACAAATGTTTCCTTTTTTGGGGGGGTAAATACCTAGGAGTGGTGTGTCAGGATTGCATGTAAGTGAATGTTAAACGTTATACAACACTGTCAAACTGCTTTCCAAAGTTGTACAATTTTGCATTCATGCCAGGAATGTGTGAGCATTTACAGTGGCCTCATGTTTTTGCCAACACTTGATTATTGTCAGTATTTTTAATTTAAAAGTGGTATTTACTGGGGGTTTAGTGGTGTCTCACTGTGGTTTTAATTTGCATTTCCCTAATGACTATAGAGGTTGAATTTCTTTTTCTATATTTGATGTTCATTTGTATATCTTCTATAGTAAAATGTCTATCAAAATTTTTTATTCATTTATTTAAAAGCTGGGTTGTTTTTCTTATATTCTGGTGACACAACTTTTAACATATTTTAAAAATATATTCTTATAGGCATGCTTTCTTTTTTGTTGTTTCTGAAGAATGTCTTCTGAAGAGAAAAAGTTTTAAGTTTTGATAAAGTAAAATATGTTTTTTTCTTTGCTAATTCATGCTTTTAGTGTCCTAAAATTTGTCTGATATTAATATAGCCATTTGAGCCTCTTTCAAAAAAAATTACTGTATACATGGATTATTATTTTCTATACTTTAACTTTTAATTTATCTGTGTCTTTATGTTTAAAGCAGACTTTTTACTGAGATATATATCAAGGTTTTGCATTTTTTCAATCTTTCAATCTACTTTTTAATTGGAGTATGCAGATCATTTATATTTAATATAATATCCATAAATGTGGGTTTACTTTACTATCTTGATATTTGGTTTTTCATTTGTCCCAATTTTTTTTGTTCTTTTTTCCCCTGACCTTTTTGGGTTAATTTTTATCATTCCACTTTCATTCCTACTCTTGGCTTAAAATCTGTGTGATTTTATTTTATTTGTTTTCTAAATTTTACAATATACACATTTGGCTTATTACATTCTATCTTCAAATATTATACTATATTACCTGGAATGTAAGAACCTTAAAACTATGTAGCTCCATTTCTTTTCCTGTCCTTTGTGCTATTGTTGGCATGCATTTTACTTACATATGTGTAATAAATGTTAAAATATGTTATTTCTGCTTTGAATAGTCAATTGTCATTTAAAGAGTTTTAAAGTGAGGAATATATGCCTTTTATATTTGCTGGTATGTTCACCATTTCATCATTTGTCACATTTCCATCTGATGTCATTGTACTTCCACCTTAACTTAGTATAATAATTACCTTAGTATAGGTCTGCTGATAATCAATTATTTAAGTTTTTGCTTAAATAAGAGAGTCTTTAGTTTGCATTTATTTCTTAAAGATGTTTTCCTTGATAAAAATTTCCAAGTTGACTTTTTTTCTGTGACTATTTGTTTTTTTCCCTTAAGAAGGACTTGAACTCACAACCCTGAGATCCAGGACCTGAGCTGAGATTAAAAGTCAGTCACTTAACCGACTGAGGCAACCGACTTCTTGCTTGTATTGCTCTGACAAGAAGTCTGCTACCATTCTTATATTTGATCTTCTATATGCAGTGGTGTGCTGGGTCTGGCTTGTACCACCTTGTGAGGTCTGATTGTGCCTCTCAGTTGTAAACTCAGCATTCAGGGACATCAAATTAACAGGCTGAAATAGGCCAAATGTGAGTATTTTTATGTTAGGAATCAGCAAATACTACAGGTCATGCTTTTGTTTTGTTTTCTCAAGAGATCAAGTTGTTAAACTTTTGGCAGCATCATTATCTTTTATAATCTTTCTATTTTTTTCTTAGGCTGCATTTAAGATTTTTCTCTTACCTTTGGTATTCAGCAATTTTATTATCATGTGGCTGTGTGTGTGCATGTTATTTTTTTCTTCAGGTTTGTTGATATTCTTAGATCTGAGGTTTTATATTTTTCATCAGATTTAGCGGTCTTTTAAGATATTTCTTCAAACATGTTTTAGTGTTATTCTCCTTCTGGGATTCTAATTACAAGTACATTAGATGATTTCATCTTATCTCATGAATTATTGATGCTCTGTTCACCTTTTCCTCTGTGCTTTATTTTGAATAGTTTTTGTTGCTGTCTTCAAGTTCACTCATATTTTTCTCTTGAAGTATTTATTCTGATATCAATCCCTGAGAAGAACAGTAGATGAGATTGTTATTTTATCTCTAGAAGTTCAATATGCATTCATTGTATCATCCATTTGTCTCCTCACCATGTTCAGATTTTTCTCTACCTTCTTGAACTATGGAGTGTATTTATAATACTCATTTAAATTTACTTTAATGCTAATTGTAACATTTCTTTATTTCTGTTTCTGGTTCTATTGACCGATAATTCTTTTAGTCATGAGTCATAAATTCGTTTTCCTCTACATACCTAATAATGTTTTTTATTGGATGGTAGTTATTGTAAATTATATTTTCTTGGCTCTTGTATTCTGTTGTATTCTTTTAAATTATATTGGGCTTTATTCTAGCATAATGTTATTTGAAATCAATTGAATCATTTGAAGCTTTATTTTAAACTTTGTTAGAGCAGCCTTAATCTATGGCTAATTTAGCCTCTCTAAGGAGATATCTTGCTCAGAACTTTATATTATGCCCTTTGTATAATGCCCTTGTATTTCCAATCTGGTAAAAATATGAACAATTTCTAGCCCTGTGTTAACTCTGCGTATCACTTGTCAGTGGTTATCTTCCTGGTCTTGTGTAGTTTGTTTCCCTATATGAGTAGATTGGTAGTTAGCTAAAGACTCTAGAACTATCTCTGTGCAGTTCCCTCCTCTGCAGTATCCTAGGTAGCAAATTTAACTGCCTTGGCCTCCTCAAACTCTTAAACTCAGTGGGACTTTGGACTCTGGTTGGGCTCTGCTCCTTGCATTGTGGCCTAGCAATAGGTAGGGATCATAGGGATCCCATTGCTTTTTGCCTTTGTTCAGAGATCAAAGCTTTGTACTGCCTGTTGTCCAGTTTTATAGTTGTAAATCCCATCCCTTTTATTTCATCACAGTTGGAACAAAAAGCTAAAGATTGTTTTTAATTTAATATAACACTATGAAACAAATGATTTTTATTGTATGTTTACTCTTGATTGTAGATTGTAGACTGTAAACAGTCTCTTAATTTTTGGTCCCTGATGAAAACACTAAGCAATGCAGTGTTTAGTCCTTACCTACTTGTTCTTCAGGGCCTACCTTCATCCTTTAATTAACTAATAAACACTTATTCAGTACCTGGAGTATGCCCAGAGCAATGTCCAATGGGTTTAAGCAGCACAGTATTTATTCATAGTATGTTTTCTAAAGAATATTGTGGACACTTTTTATTAAGCAAACCTGAAGCTGAGATTTATTTTTCTGTATAGATCTTAAACTTTTATTTTTACTTTCTTACTCATTCTTTCATACACAAAAACTATAATTTCTGCCCTCTTGTGAGGGGGGGGAGCAGAGGTGATCACTGAGTGTGAATTTCTACTATCTTTGGAAAGTGGGATATAAACTATGGAGAAATCTATTTCCACTTATGATTGTAAAAATTGGAAGGCAATGGAAAAGATATATTGTCAAACAGACACATTCTGATTTCTTACCTTGGAAAAAACATAGAAAGCATCATGAGTCACATAAAGGAAGGAAAGAACATTGGCATGACTAGCCATGGCAGGAAAATCTATCAAATCTTTGGAAATAATAATTTCTTTTTGTAGGTAGTAAGTCAAGCTTTCTGTCCTTGGGCACTTTGTAGTAAGTGGAAATAGGTAATGTAAAATATAGCTCTTTCTTCTATAATATACCTTCATACTCTCTTTATTAGCCTAACAAATCTGCTCTGTCTCTTCGCCCTCTTGCTTTTTAGTTATCTTACTATTTTCCATCCTTGAAAATTCTTTTTTCTTCTCCGACAAAATTTATTTACCTCACTTCAAAATTAGTGTTAAGACCTTTTCTTTTTTTTTTTCAGTTTATTTTATTTAAATAAGGGGAAATTATTATTTTTGTCAAGGATGAAGAGTTGTTTTGCGACTTTTGTATCATTTTTTTTATTATTTGTTAATCACCATACATTACATCTTTAGTTTTTGATGTAGTGTTCCATGATTAATTGTTTGCATATAACACCCAGTGCTATTCAGGAAACCTTCCTGGGACATGTTCACTTGGCTTTACTTCACTTGACTTAAGGTCTCTTGTTAAGAATAGTTGATTTTAAAAAAATTATACATAGTCAGAATGACTGAATTAATCATAGTTGACTACCCACATAAGGATGGAATCTCAAAAAGTGTACTTACGGTAGGCAGTATTAATTTGATAAAATAAATCACAATGAAGAAGATATAAGTTTTGAGTTGTGTCCCTGGGATTGAAGAATAAATAAAAATCACTACAATACTTAGCCTGATATTCATGGTTTTTCAGGATTTGATGTCAACCCTTTCCAGGCTTCTGTTTAACTGCCTCCTCACACACACCAATAGTTTAGTTAAATTTTACTTTGTGTTTTCCCAACTCTGAGCCTTTGTTCCTTTTCCTTTGAAGACCACTTTCACTTACTTTTATCTTTCAAGGAGCAGTTCCAAAACAATATTGTTCTTAAAGCTTTCCTAGTATCTTTCTCATTAGTCAAAATTTCTCAGTTATGGGCAGCAGCTTCAAAATTACTATTGTGATGTTTCTCCATATCCTAGGGTACAGCTCTTCTAAGCCTCAGAAATTTTCATTCAAATCATATAAGTTTTCAATACCTTTCAGTGATTTTTACTTTACCCATTGAAGATTATTTTCCTTGGAGAGGAGATGAGCAAAATAAGGGTCTTTTTGCTTTGTTTTGTTTTAAGCCTAAAGTCAAGACTTATAAAGCTCAACTGTGAACTCCTATAGCACTAATATTTTCTTAAAATTATATTTATAGATCTTGTTATTTCTGCAAGATAAAATTGTAGTAAGGCAAAGAGAGACTATAGAGTGAGAGACTATAGAGTTATTTTGCAGAGTTTTACTACCAACTCTGGGGATAGTTAGGTCTGGTAGGTTTTTTGCCATTTTCTGTTTTTCACCTTGTGTCAATTTAAAAACCTATACATTTCTTTCGTACAAGAGTGAGGTCTCATTAAGCAGGAGAAATAATGGACAAACACACTTAGCAATTTTTTTTTTCATTTTTGGCATGTACATTAACTCCATAGTCTACCTGAAACGTTATCTGCCCAAAAAAGACTAAGATGATGGCAACAGAAATGGAAAGAGAATAAAAGTGTCCATTGCCAGCTTCTGACATTCAGAGAGGATTTTGCAGCATGATAATTGGCTGAAATTAAAATGTTTTTTTAGAAAGAGAAGGTTTGCTAAATTTTTTCTCTCCTCCTTTAGGGTCCTACATGGTTTGGATGCTGGATTGAGTGCTGGACTGTCTGCCATGGGGTCTGTTCTGCCATGGGGCATAAGAGGCATGTAGGGAGGAAAAGGCAAACTGGCTAGCTTAATGTGGCAGAGGTTCAAGGGGACCAGCTGGGGCATCCAGAGTTGAGAAAAGCCAAGGAGCACTACAGGATCCTAACCGAGACCAGCTTCTAACTTTAGAACCAGCAGCTGTGAGGATCAGCACGCCAAACAGCAATCCATGAGGCAGGATCCATCACCCCAGATACCCAAGAAACAAAAGCACAACCCCACATCTCTTTTGCCTCCAGATTACATAAACCATGCCTATCCTCATGAGCTGTACCCTGAAGCCATCTTAAGAATAACCAGGAGATGGGGACAGAAACTTGAAACTAAGCAGTTTTGCCTAAAAAGTTTTTGCTTTACCTAAAAGTGGATATTTCATCATATTGAGTTTATCATAATTGACGGTATCTTTTGTTTGTTCTTCTGATTTTGTTGTTGTTGTTGCTTTTTGGTATACTCTGCAGTTGGGTTGGTAAGAAAAGATTAGGGGAAAATTAAGGAGATGGATTTTTTTCTACATTGAGGTATAGACAATTTTGTGATTGTGTCATGCTTACGGTGCACCAGACCTTCTGCTAAACTCTTGGACTACAGTAGGAGAGAGGCATAACGATTGCCTTCATGGAGTTTATAGTCTCATGGGTTAGGAGGACAACAAACAAGATAACAAATATGTGATTGTAAATCATGATGAATTTTATATAGATGTAATGATGTGAGTGAGGGGTGGAGTCAGGGAGAACTGTTCTGAGAGGTAGACCTTTAACTGATACCTGAAGAGTGAGTAGGTACCAGGCAGAATAATGGAATTTGCACTCTAGGGAGAAAGAACAGCATGGGCCAAGACTCCCAGCCTCTGTTCAAAGACCAGGAGGGCTAGAGTGTCTTAAGAGTGGTGTGAGATATGATAGGAGAGGTAGGCAGGTGTCAAATCAGGATAAGCAGTAAAGGCCATGGCGAGGATTTTGGATTTCAGTCCCAGCACAATGGAATGGTTTTGTGAAGATGATTGAAAAGAGATGGTTAACATTTTAAGAAGATGACTGGGTGGTTTGAGGGTTGGGGCCAGGGAAGGAATGAGTGTCAAATTACTTGATGGGCTTTGCCAGTAATTTAGGCCAAGGATGACAGTTGCTTGGACCAGGATGGTAACAAGGGGGAAGAAGAGTAGAAGATACACATTCAGAAAATGCTTTCTTCTGCTCTCTTCTTGAAACCCTAATTGCTGTTGTACCTTCTCTGTCAACTTTGCTCTTTCCCCATAGCTTTGTCCTATAAAATGGATGCTATTCTTTTCTTTTATGGGGCATAATAGAGAGGGGAAGGGAAAAGATTACTGTAATTTTAAGGAAATTGCCTAAAATTGAATATTAGATGTCATAGTTCTTAGGGACTTTTGGTTATTTGGTCTTAAGCGTTCCTTTGCTGATGTCCTTCTCCTGAGGCTCCACTCTGATGACACTTACAGGGGCTTTTTTCATCTTAACGGCTCAAATCCTAGACTAGGCTCTGATAGCTACCTTTGATGAATACTAAAAATTATTGAACTTTCTTAAGCTAAATTCTGTCTACTCCAGAGAAGAATGTCAAGGATAGCCTAAAACAAAACAAACTAAAAAAACCCCAAGCTGTTGCAGAAATTTAAAGCCATTTCCCCCACTGTTACATAAAATAGGAGAAGATAATACCTATCCAGCAGACTTGTTGTTAGAATGGAAGGTTACGTGAGTAACAGTACCTTGAGGAGGAGGATGCCATGCCAATGAATTGCCACATTCTATGATTGCAGGACCAGGGGAGGCATAGATGTGTCTTGCACAGTTGTCCTCATTTGGGTGAGATGCCTCTGTAATTGCAAGAACCCCACAAGGGACCATGTAACCTTGTGTTCTTGAACTGGAATGAAAAAATTTGTGGGTTGCTAGTTCTCCCCCATTCTTCCTATTATTAAAGACCCCCAACCAATTTGCACATCAACACAGGGCACTGTGACAGGAAAGAGCTTGTTCTACTCTGATGCTTATGAAACTGAACTGTTCACAATATCCAGAAACATTATGCTTTATTACTTTCTAACTTGCTTATCTATCTCTTTTGCCTAGAATGTCCTTCCCATGTATAAGACACCTAAATTTCTGCTCAATTCATCTCCACTCAAGTACTGCCTGCTCTTTCCTGACTCACCACTTCCTGTCTTATCTGCTGCACTCCATGGTGAGCTATTTCTCCTCTATTCTGAGTGTGTCTTATAAATATTCCCATTATAGAACTTTTCACTTTATGCTCTAATTGCCTGCTTTGTTGTTCTGGTAAATTATAAACCCTCCAAAGGCAGTCTTTCTACTTTTGAATCCCCAGCACTTCACATAATGCTTGACACTCATTGGGCACTCAAAAATCACTGAATGAATAAAGGAAATAAATATGCATTTATAACTGGAATTCCTACAGGGTTTCTGACTGTGGCAGGTTAAGTTCATGAGGTTTTTATAACAGGGCCCTAGATAATCTAGCGTTTCATCTCTGTTCCTTCTCCCTTTTCTTTCTATGCTGCTCTCTTGCTACTCTCCTCCTGGCTCACTCTGCTCAGCCACACTGTCTTCTTCATTGTTCAGCAAGCATACCAGACATGCTCCTTCCTCAGGGCCTTTGCAGTGACTGTTCTCTCTGCCAGGAATGCACTTTCCTCAGATATCCGAATGGCTTGTTCCTCCTTCAAGTCACTACTCACTGATTGCAGCCCTTTCCCTCTCCCTGCACTACTGATCCCCTTGCCCTGTTTTCTTTTTTTTCCCCATAGCACTAACTGCCTTTTAATATATGAATATACTTCTATCTGTTGACTGTCTCTCTCTTCTTGGTAGATGTAAACTTCATGAGAGCTGTGATCATTGTCTGCTTTCCTCACTGATATTTTTCACTGAATGTATCCCTAATGGCTTAGATGAGAACAAAGTTTAGAGCATTGGAAACACTCAATGAATATTTGTTGAATGAAGAATATATTAATATTCAAATATATTTCCTAGAGGATTCTTTATTAAGCTGTTATAGTAACAATGTCTTAGTCTGTTTGGGCTGCTATAACAAAATGCCATAGACTGGGTGGCTTAGAAACAACAGAAATTTCTCACAGTTCTGGGGGCTGGGAAGTCCAACATTATGGTGCCAGCAGATTCTGTGTTTGGTGAGGGCACACTTTCTCAGTGGTGCCTTTTTGCTATGCTTTCACATGGTAGGAGGGGGCCAGAGAGTTCTGTGGGGTCTGTTTTATGAGAGCATTTATACTATTCATGAGAGTACCGCCCTCATGACCTAATCACTCCCCCCTAACTCCATCTCCTAATTACCATCACCTTTGGGGGTTAGGATTTTAACATATGAATTTTGAGAGGACACAACCATTCAAGCTATAGCAAATAGCATAGTGAAAATTAGTTTATTTGCTTTCCTAATAGATGTCTAGGACCAGAGGAAATAAGATAAGGGCAGTACATTTCAATGGACTGAGAAATGAACACTGCCTTGTGTTGGGAATGGGTAAGCTCAGGAAAGGTTTTACTTTACATGAGTGGCCCATGGACAGCTGTAGAGTATAATGTTGGGAAAATAGAACAAAAGAGGTGGTGAGTGCTAAGAGTTCTAGCATTTGTAAAACAAAGCTAGGCTTTTTTTTTAAAACAAGTTTGCTTAGGTTAAATCCTACTTAAAATAATTGCTTACATCACAATTTTCATCTGAATAGATTAGCTGAATTTTTGATATTAGTATTTTAGACAGAGACCCAGGATGGTCATTCCCACTAATGAGAGCTGTGAATGGAAAAACCCTATTTACCAGCTTGATGAACTTATAGAGTATTCCACAGCAAACAGACTCTATGTAGTAAAGAAGGCTTTAGGTAACATACAAATAAGTCTCAAGGGTTTTGACCACCAAACTCTATTTAAGTTGTACAAAGTTGAGATGAAATAATTGATTTGTAATATGTAACACCTATTGTTTAAAGCTGAACATGATTAAAACCTTTTGTGTGTGTGTGTCTATGTGTGTATACTATTCACATTGATATGGAGAATTAAAACTCCCTCAATATATCAACATTTTCTCATATATCAAAATGTATTTCAATAAGCTGCACCATGTGTTGATCTATAATGTTTTGACTTCCAGAAGAAAATTATATCTTTATCCTCCAGGTTTGAGAACTGTACTAATACTGCAGTTTTCAGATTCATGATAGAGTACAATCTCCCTTGGATTATCTTTGCTAATATGTCTTATTCAAGTCTAAACAACAATAATGCTACATGTTTTTCATCACCATTGTAGAGGTAAAGATTAATATGATATAAAAGAAGAAAGCATTGTATCTTGGAATGCTGAAAGTTCTTATTTTTTCTCTTGCTAATAAAAAGCACTTTGGAGAAATTTATCTTTATACTTCAGGTCATAAGCTGATGACATAATAAAGACATGAAGAAACATTTTCCTCTGAGGTGTAGTGCTAAACATTTGGACAGGTACATCAAACATATTTCCTTTTCTCTCTTCTTAAATATTGATTGTAGAGACCACATTTGTAAAGTGCATGCAGAATCAGAGAATAAATCTAGGATCACAATTTTCTCATTCTATGGGAGAGCTACACCAGAGATTGGGAGTTTTTTTATTCATAGTCAGAGTTTACATTTATGTTAGATGGCGGCTGTTATGATGTCTACAATCTACTTTATAATACTTCAGTAAACAGTGTGATGTAAATGTGCATTAGTTAGCTTTAATCTCCTTGGAAGGGCAGCCAGTTGCCCTAATCCAATACTCACACTCCAGGGGGTAGTCAACTAGCATTTAATTAGCAAGGCCACACTCCATAGGCATTGTTATAAGTGCTTGACTTTTCTTTATCCCTAGCACCAAAGATTAGCTAATTAGCACATTTAGCAATGGGTTTTCATTGGCAGAATTAATGGCTTATTAATTAGCATAATGGATGATGTAAATGAAATATGGTGGTGAAAGTAGTGGTTTAAAAATATTAGATGGACTAAAATGTTTTTGAGGCATACCGCACCTTGCTGAAAGAGGATATAAAATTGAAGTGAGCTTTTTGCCCTTCATCTTTAGGAATGGCACTGGAGGCTTACTGCTTAAATGGCCTGGTGTGTTGTCATGACTTTGGAGGATTCTGCTTGCCTAAAGCCCACTATCAGGTTTGGTGAATTCCACCTGTAGAATATGTTCAAACATGCCCCCTCCATCCAGAAGTTTATACAGTGTATGGTTAAAGCACTTAAAATGTCATAGAGCTAGGATTAAACTTATAGTACAGGTTTTAAGAACATTTTATGCCTGCTTGCTAATAAATGCATGTTTCTCTATGTTTGGAGGTATTTGCTTTCTTTAGGATCTGGTTGTGAGCATTAAAAATACTTCTAGGGGCGCCTGGGTCGCTCAGTTGGATCGGGTGTCGGATTCTTGATTTTCGCTCAGGTCATGATCTCAGGGTCCTGAGATAGAACCTGTGTGGGGGTCCCCCTGCTCAGTGGGGAGTCTTCTTGAGAGTCTTGCCCTCTGTCCCTCCCCCCGAGCAGGCTCACGCTCTCTCTAAAATAAATCTTAAAAAAATATGTCTAAGTCATCCTTCCATTTACTAATTTACTTGGCCACTTATTTACTCATTTAATGACTACTTCAACAAATAATTACTAAACATCTATGTACTAGCCATTGTGTTTTTGCTGGGGCTATAAAAATGGAAAAAGGAAGCCCTCGTAAAGAGTGCATGTTTAGTGGGGAAATACACAAACACACAGAGATATGTATGGTTAAGTGCAGAATGTTACCTTTGAAGCATTGTAGAGGACACTTTACCCAATTAGAGGGAATCAGGGATTTGTGAGGAAAGTGACAGTTAAGCTGATCAGATTAGACAGGTTGGATTTGGTTTGTTGAGGGAATAAGAATGATATAAGTAGAAAAAAATATGGGCCAAAGATTGGAGATGAGAGACAACATAGTGTGCACAGGGTAAAATTTTGAGAGAGTAGCCTGTAGCGGTGGGGTGGGACCTGGTCATGGAGGCCTGTGTGCTGCCCATGTCAGAGAGCCTGTGTTTTGTCTTTGGACTCTGTGGAGCATCTGAAGAGCTTTAAGCTCTGGAGTGACATGTTAGATAGATATTTGACATCTTAGATAGATATTTGACAGCTGAATGAAGAGGGACTCAGGAGGGCACTGTTTAAGAAGCTGTAGCAATGATGGAAGCAAGAAATTACAGTAGGAATTAACATGGGAGGGTGAACTTGGGAAATAGATAAAATATGTGATTTGGGGGTAGAGAAGGAATGAGAAGAGTTGTTGAGGATGCATACCAGGTGGTAACTGAAGCCATGAGATGGTCAAGGTTTCCTAGGAGGAGGTAGTGAGTAAAAAGAGCAGTGGGTAAGAGAATAACTATCAAGGAGCCCTGCATTTAAGATGTAACAGAAGAAGAGCAGGAAAGAAGAGAAAGCATAGTAGAGGGTGATCAATGTGGCCTTAACATTTCCCCTAGCTTGACTAAACTTTAGATAGGTTTCTTCCTGACTATAGACTCCTGACCTTCCTTTTCTTTCATTTACAAAAACTTGGAATTGTGTATTTTTTTCTTTCTTTTGGGGATATAAATCTTCTCCCAGCCTCTTGCCAGTTTTATAACTTAGAACTATCTTTCTCAAAAACCTGGAGGATCCCTTTGAAATGTGATCATCAGGAAAGATGGTGTCCCTATCTCCCAGTCTCTGTGGGAGAATAGGAGCCTAACTTCCATAAACCCCAAATAGCAAACACAGTTGGTCTAATCACATTGACTACCCCCCCAACTAAATTCCTCCAGTACGTTTTTCCATTAGCTTACCCCAGCATTTAAAAATCTTCCTTTTCAGTGGAGTTCAGTTTCTCTCTCCTATTGCAGTAGTCTTGAATAAAGTCTACCTAAAGTACTAATTTCTCTGCCTCTCAAGGACTGTATGGCCTCCCTTATTTCTAGCTTCTGTGCATCTTTCAGTCTCCATCCCTCTTTATCTGCTTATATAACACATAAATATCAGTAGTAACTACCATTATCATTGTCAGTCTCCCTGGATCTTAGATTTTTGAAACAGAGTGTGAAGAGAATGAAATTGATTTTTGGCGAATCAGGAATTCGCTTCCTGATCTAATCAGTTATGACCAGGAGCATGTGGTAAAGCAAGGCCTCTGGTTCTGCCCTATGGGCTGGGGCTATGGGTGGGGGGGAGAAGTTTCTAGAAGATAAAATTCTGATGAATGTTCCATATATATAATCACTGTATCTGGATGTTGGTATCCTTATGGATATTGGTATTCCTATGGATGATTTTTGTTCTACTTTTATTTTCTAAGATGTCTGCAATAAATATTTTTTCATGACAAAATTTTATCAAAATAAAAACAGTGGGAGGAAATAGGAGAGAAAGTGCAGAGCAGGAAGGCAGTATGACCAAGAATGTTGGAGGTGATGATGAACTAGAAATAATTGGCTTCAAGTATTTTTGATAAAATTTGTTTGTGAGTAATTGACAATCCCTGGTGATGTCTGACTGAAACTCAGGGGGCTGATGAGGCTCTCTTGAGATTTCTAAAATAGGACCTGGGCTCTACATAGGTGAGGGTTTGCAAGACTTTGGAGGGGAGTGCTCTCCTTATATTTTACTAGTGAAGATTATTTATCCCATGAAGATTGCTAACATTACTGAAACTAATAATGAAAAGACTTGCCTGTATATATACATCCTTATATTCTAATTTGAAAGCATTTTATTTAATATTTTTCTAAAACAAGTATTTTAAAAATACTTGTACACGTTTCTGCAAAATAAGAAAGTAGACTTGAAAATCTGAGCATTTTTCATCAGGATCCCTGATGATAGACTATTTGGGGGCATTGATGTTTCCATTCCAGTTATATCTTTTGTTCGCTTATTTCTGCTGTGGTGATTATGCAGAATCAGCTGTGATGTCCCTATGTGGGAAACATCACACAGGAGAGGAATGATTGTAATGAGTAAAGTGGAAACTATCTTAATCAATTGAGCAGAATAATTGCAGGATCATACCTTAGTAAGAACTTGAGAAGGAATGCTAAAGTCCTGGTGTGACTGGGAAGAGATGCTTTTGGAACCATAACAAATACTATTTAACATGTTGCAAAGCATTCTTAAACCAAGATTTTTTTAAACTTGTATTTTATTTTTTATCTTTGCACATGGCTGTTTAAAGGGAGAATGCAAAGTTATTCTTTCATCTCAAAGAATAAACACAAAGATAAAATCCTATGTAATATTTTTGGACAGGCAATGTTGATTATTTATAGATGACCTTTTCTTCTAGGATGAATGCTCATAGAGTTCCCATGCAACATAATTTTATAGATTCATCTGGATTCATCTGATCCACAGATTGGATCTCTATCTGATCTTTGTTTCATTTTTCAATATTTACTTCTTCTAGTTAAGTCAGACCTCTGTTTCAGTATTAATTCACCACCAAGAAACATTTACTAAACACCTTTTAAGTATATAGCTTATACTTGGTACTCAAAATGCAAAGATGCATCTTTGACTTCTTGGACATATATACCTAGTAGGGGAAATAACTATGGTAAGGGTGCCCACAATACTATGTGAAATTGCTACATCAAAGAATATTCCAGAGGAGAGAGAAATTGACTTATCCTGGGAAAGTAAAGAAACTATTAAAAAGTCTTCTGTGTGGATTCTTCTTTTTTTTTTGTAATCCTATTTCCTGATTTGCCTTGACCGTCTGCTTATTGTTGTTGTCCCAGGGTAATTAGGAATAGCTCCTTCCTTCACAATCAAAAGTATCTTAGCATGTACCTCACATCTATTGGGTCATCTCACTCTTAAAGGACAAAACTAAAAATCTTGGTTGGAGCCAGGTTACAAAACACATATCCACTTCAGTGAGCAAGTTTCACTTGTATCTTAAAGGTTTTGGGATCCTGGGTTTCAGCAGGAAATTATGTTTTAGAAAGATGGCCCACATGGCAGTGTGGAGGATAGACTGGAGGAGAATGCTTAAAGAAAACAGTTGAAGTGGTTATTACAATTGCCCACAGGTAAGCAAACAAGATCCTGAATGCATGATCCTGGGGATAGAAGAGGAGAAATCAAGAGAATAACAAATTTGAGATAAACACTCATTTGTTAGTTTTAAGATTACATTAATATATGTAGTTTATTGTGGTTTAGAATGGATACTTTCGCTTTTCTAAGTTATAATTACTATTATATACAATCATCACTTTTTTATAGTATAGTTGACACACAATGTTACATTAGTTTTAGGTATACAAGATAGCTCTATATGTTATGTTATGCACCACTTTTGCATTCTTGTCTTTATTTGAGGCAGTTGTTGGAGTGTGGTTAGCTGACAGTAAACTTTGCAGGTTTGTTCTGTAGGAGACCAAATTCAACTCAATACAACAATTTAAAAAATTTATACATAGAAGCTTTATGATTTTTAACTCTCATGATAAACTGGTTGTTTAAAATTATTTTTTGTCATTCATTAATAAAATATTTAATCTGTGTATTAAAATACAAAGATTTATCAATTTACTCATTTTCCTTTCCACATACTTGTATGTAAAAGTCTCACCATTTACCACTCTCAATAATCTTCATTGGCAGTAAGTAGGCAGCTGTTTAACACATTTATGGATGTCATAAATCCAGCTGTTTTCATTTTCCATTACCCAAGTTCCTATAGTAACCAGTGACATTCAGTACTGACTTAATGATTCACACTGCACTAAAACTGCTTTTGCTTTTACTCAGATGAGTTTCAATTGCTTAATATCCTCTAATTTCCTACCTTTTCATTCCATATCCATCCTGTTCCAATCCATCCCCCAACATGTTTCTGAGCTTGAAAATGTAGCAATCACAGTTTTTCTCAGTATAATCACCTAATTCAAATATAGTGTTAAAATTCACCAAGCAGATGAGTGCATTTTAGAGACTCCAGATTCCAACAGGTTAACCAAAAGAAATTCTCATTACATAAATGATAACTTAGGGTTTTAATATATCTTTTTAACTTGAATCACAGAAGATTTAATTGAAGCTCCGTTGTGAGCTAGATGATCATATGTCACATTTGAAAACTTCCTTATTTATTTTGGAATACAATTTGAAATTCCTTAGGCATGATTCCTTACTATGTCATAAAAATAGTGAAGTAGTTTTTCCGTTTGTAGAATTTGAGTGCCAAGAATGTAATAAAACTGTTAATATGTACCAGTACAAAAGTCACTAGCCTATTTGGTTTCTCACTCTTACTGTCTTCTTAAAGGGATTTCAGCCTATGGGCACCTAGATGGCTCAGTCAGTTAAGCATCTGACTCTTGATTTTGGCTCAGGTCATGATCTCAGGGTCCCAGGATGGAGCCCTGCATTGGGCTCTGTGCTCAGTGGGGAGTCTGGTGGAGATTCTCCCTCACCCTCTCCCTCTGCCCCTTAGCCCGCTCACTTGCACTCTCTCTAAAATGAATAAATAAATCTTAAAAAAAAAAAATTCAGCCTACACTTTCTAACCTACTTGGTAGGGGTGAAACTCTATGAAATGATAGAATCTTTTTCTCTTAATCTAGTGAAATAGGTTGAGTCTGACAGACATGGTTAGAATATGGACTCTGCCACTTAAACCACCCATGTGACTAAAGCAAGTGACAATCTTACTTTACTCTAAAGGAAATAAAGAAACCATGGCCCATAGGCCCAACATGACCTGGCTTTTGCTAGCCTCTCAGACATCATCCAATGGCATCCCTACTACCCTGAACTCACTTGCCTATTCCACGTCCCTCGATGAAATCTTTCTTGAAACATGCCACACTCATTCTGCAGTTTTTGACTCTCCCTCTGTCCAGAATGTTCCTTTCCTGGTCCTGCAAGTTGGGCTCTTTTTCATCACTCAGTTTATCTCAAATATCTTCTCTTAAGAGAGGGCTTTCCTAACATAGCCCCCTCACACCATTACAGGGTCACATTAAGCCTGTTATTTTTTTCTTTATGCTTGTCACTAGCCAAAATTATGTTATTTACTTATTTATGTCTGCCTCCTCCCAAGATATTCCCAAGAAGGAAAGGACCTTGACTGCTTTCTTCACAGCTGTATCTCCAAGGTTCAAACAATGCCTGGCAAATAGTAGGGGCTAATTGAATTTATACTGAATGAATGAATGAATACCTATTTTTACAAGAGTGTTGTAAGTGAAGTGCTTGACCCAGGGTAGATGCTTAAATGATGGCATTCATTCTTACCAACTATACAAGTGTGATTGTATCTTGAAAGTTGTCAAGTGGTTATTTAACTGTAGAAATTATTCAGAAATGAATGATCTTTGCAAATCAACTCCCCATACATTAGCTTACTTGGAATATTCCATCCGCTTCTTTGTGGAATCTTGATTAATACATCCTCCTTCTTCATTGGACAAGAGATTGCTTATTATTTTTAAAATTCAGCATTGTTTTTTCTGGTATAACTTTACAGGAGTCCTTCTCTTTAATCCAGGTAGGAAAAACTACTATTTTCGTTGTTTCCATGTTTGTTACATACAACCATCTTAGCACAGGACTCTATTACATCTCAGTGCTAAAGCATTAATAATTTTTACTAGGTCATGTCCCTGTGGAGGGGGTTTGTGTCTTATCTATCTGGGTATGTATAATGCCAAGTACAATGCTGACCTCTTAGAGGCCACTCAATCGTTGCTGTTGAGTAAATGAGTCTGAAAAGTATCACATATCATATCCATTCTAGGGGTTTATAGCTTTATCATGATTGCTAAAACTTCAAATCCAGGCTCACAATGCTGATAGTAGAATTTAAGTGGAGTAGCACTTAATCTGAGAGGGCAAAAATTGACACATCTCAATGCTACAGTATAGCTAAGGAGAGCAAAGGAAATAGGTTGTTAGTTACGTGATTCCAAACTGTGGGATTAATAGTCAGTGGGTCAATTAACAGCAAGGAAGAAGGGGAGTAGGGAAACAATATAGGAAAGAGTTTGAGTAGATAACAGTATTTAAAATTTCCATCCCAAATGACTTTTAATAACTACATACAGTTCTTTTAAAATAGCGGAACAAAACTAATTTATGATTTAAAAAGTTTTGTGTTAAAATACTCGTCTTTCTGGTTCAGTTAGATTTCAGTACTTTTTAGAAAGTGTAAGGTTTGTCTTCTTGAGATTTGTTCCTACTTTTTTTTCTTTTATAATTGAAACCTCAAACAAGCATGATCGATTGTGTTTTATAAAGGTAATATTTTAAAGGTAATTACCAATTATGCTCTATTTTTATATTAAGTACTGTTAGATATTTTAGACAGAATTATATCTTTACTATACATAAGCAAGCTAGCAACATCTTAAATACACTCTAGATATGTAATTAATAACTTAATGGCCCTAACATTAGTATTAGCAGGAATATGTATTGTTCTTCATTGCTTTTGTAATGATATTAAAAGGGTAAATTAAAATTCCTCTACATGGCAGAAGAAGAAGAAAGCAGTTCTATTACTCGTTTAAATGTCTCAAGACAAATTTACATAACATATAATTCAAATAACCCCACTTAGTCATACCAGGTCTTTAGTGAAAGTCTAGTTACTGACTTCAAATCTTCCAGGCCCAGTACACATTAATCTGTATAGATTGTTTTATTCTTTCTTCAGGGAGAGAAGACTACACCAAAGTCTAGTAAGGATTTAATGATGTTCTTAGTTACTCGATGAAAGGTTTTAGAATCAATATTTTATAGCACTCCGAATGTCAGATTTGTGTCTTTGAGACCTCAAAAGGCTAATGTGATTGCAGAACTGGCCCGAGGCATGGGAAAATAGAAAGCCACCTATGTGGTGTGTTTTGAGGGGGAAAGAAAGGTCTACCTGCCAACATATGTCTTCCCATTAAGCTAAGCTGATGCCTACCATTTCTCATTAATATCACTCATTTTAAATTGAAAAAAATCTTTCCTAATAACTGTTTTAATATAAACATTCAACCCCTGATAGTGAAATCCTACTAATCAACAAGCATTGGTGAACTCATAAGCATTGATTAGTTTATAAATGAAAGTGACGCACCCTAGAATTCCATCCTTGGTCCTTCTCTGTTTCCACTCCAATACTTATTCTTGAGCATTCTTTTCCACTCCTACAAAAATATTAGTATTTTTCAAGGGTGCCCTGCAGACCACCTCCATTAGAATCACTTCTGGTACTTGTTGGAATGCAAACTACTAGGGTACCTGCCAGTCTTGCTATATTAGCAACTCCAATGGCAAGATTGTAGAATAGGCATTGAAATATTTTTAGGCTCCCTAAGAATCATTGACCTATTTGTTGATGGCTCTTGTCTGTATCCTGGGATCCTACCTCTTTTTTTTTTTTTTAATTAAGGTATAATTCACACACCATAAAATTCACCATTTTAAAGAGTATACAATTCAGTGGTTTTTAGTATATTCACAAGGTTGTATAGCTATCACCATTATCTGGAAAAGTTTGAGGCAAGTGCTATGGACAATTCAGTTATGTGGGAGAGCCAATAAGAGAACTAAAAGGATCACATATGTTGCTAAATGTTACAGATGTTCAAGTTATTGCATGGCTTTGTCAATTTAAATAGTAGCATTCAAGATCTCTCTGGGGAAATAGTACACAGCTCTGGGACTGGGGACAGAGAATAAGGATTGTTCTGAATTCACAAGATGAGTCGTCAGTCACTGTAGTATCTTTGTTGTGTATGTGTGTGGATTTTACATTGGAAAAGGTACAAGGAACAATCCATCCCAAACAATACAGTACTAATGGTAGTCTCTGTGGCTCTCAGGTGAAAGAGCTGCTTTGGGCACTTGCCCTCTTGCGATCCTTAACACAAACTGTGTAGAAGACTGCTCTCTGTATCGTCAGAGGTGAAAATCAGCCTTATTAGGTCCAGTGTCTCCAGTGCCCACCATGGTCTCTGCAGGAAGGTGTAGGACATTAGCTAATGGCCTCTTCACTAAATGGAACTAAACAACTTCATCAATAAGAGCTCTAAAAGCATAGCACAATGCTGCTCTAAGTTGTAAGCATCAAAAATGAAATTGTCACTCTCCACCCTCAATGATAGTAGTTTATATTTTTTAGTTGAACGTTAAGAATACCATTTATGTATATATTTTGGAGATTATTTGCTTCTTAGTATCTGCCAAATTTCTGCAGTGTTTCTTTTTAGTTATTTCCTTTTATGGAATTTCTCTTTTTTTTGGAAAAATTGGAACGACACTTGGGTCAGGTCAATATAGTGGGAAAGTCAGAATGATGCCTTTAAGGCACTAAAAGCTTGGGATTTTAAAACATTTAATTGAAATTGTAATAGTTGTTTTTTATGGCACAAATTAAAGTGAAGATTTTGGTATGGAGTGAATTAGATTAATTTGTGAATAGATGACTTGTGTTTGATAAAAAATAGTACTTTGGAGCCCAGATGGTTTTTTTTTGTGTGTGTGTGCCAGGTGTTGACAACCCAGTTAGAGATTTGTCAATCTCTATTTCATGATGGAAAGCTACTGTCTACAAAAATGCTCTCTTTGAAAAACAATAAGGCTGATTTAGTAAAACTAAATTCCAAGTATATAAGCGATCTTTTCAATGACCTGACTAAATTAAATCTATTTTTAGCAAACTGATTTGGATATAGACAGAATTTAAATAGCAAAAACATCTCCGTGTCTGGCAAATAATGTATTTGCCCTTGGTATGTTAATGAAGACCTGTAGAATTTTCTTCCACCCTCAACTCGTGTATCATGTATTTAGACTAAGCTTGCAAATTCCAAGCTGAAGTGAATGTTCCTTTTTTCCCCACCCTTTCCCAAACTTGTAAGTGTCTCAGGAAGGAAGCTTTTACTGAACGTGGCTTCTCAGCCTTTGCTACTGCATGCAGCCAGAAACCAGAATACTTGTTATTGGCAAGTTGAAAAATTTTAAATCATGAAAGATTTACATGAATGATAGAAGATTTGAAATGGTTTATGGCATGTTCATTCACACTAAATCAGCCTTTGCCTTTTTAGGCTTTTCTTTCAAGACACTTAGGCAAATCCAAAATGACAAGAATGGGTTTAAAATGATTTTCAGCATCTGAAGATTAGCAAAAAATGACACTCATAAAGTACTGTACTTTTTTTGAGGCTGAAAACTTCTGGGCGTTGTAAGCTGGACCAGACTGGAATGAGAATAGATAAACAGGTTAGAGTTATTCATTTCATTGTTGTTATTAAAGCAGCTCAATTCCTCACTTCTAGGATGCCTTCACATTCTTTCCATGGGCATTGGGAGGTAATACCATTCTTGGCATACATACTGCCCTGCTTAAAGTTTTATTGTCTGTGTTCTCCTTGTTGTGTTATGTTGAACTAAACATAGAAGAGGTTTTCATATTATGCACAAGTTTTATGGCAAAGGGCTGAATTTGACAGTTCTCCATAGAAGCAGATTTTTCTCATAAAAGTAAGCAATCTTACTATGTACTTTTTAGTCATTTAAAAATGTGATTAATTGCATACCAGTCAGTAGAATTTATTTATTGTTTCCCCTTAATTTTCAGACATTTGTTTTCATTTTCCCATACTAACTACCTCCATCAATAGGATCAAGGGGAGTGAATGGCAAGTGTTGGTGTTTAGTCGTTCAATTATTTGACAGTCTGGTGGAGAATATAGAAAAGTGGATAGGCAATTATAGTAAACACTGTAAGTGCTGTGGAGAAAAATTAAAGTTATGATGTATTTTCCAAAGGTGGTAACAACAGTATCATCCATCCTACATGCTCTTCTGCAATGTGGCCTTGACCACACCCATCAAGAGATGGAGTCTAATTCTCCTTCCCTTGGTTCTGGTCTGCCCACAGCCACACTCTTGTATCCAATAAAATGAGACAGAAGTAATGCTGTAGGATTTCTGAGGCCAGGTTAGAAGTGTGACAGCTTCCTTGGATTCTTCGAATATCGCTTTCCAGGTGCTCTTAGATTGTTCCCTGTTTGAAACCAGAATCCTGTACTTCCCTTTGACCTGGGTAAGTGTGGCTGCTTCAAGCCTGGTGCAGTAGGGTGTTGTTACATCTTGGAATGCCTTCCTTGGAATTTTCTAAGACCCATCTGACACCTGGGACTGGTTGGGCTGGCAGCGCTATCTGGACAAGATGCCTCAGGCTAGACTGAATCCTGTGTGGACCCTCATACTTATTTCTCGACTCTTCTACTCCATACATAGGGAACTAGAGGATTCAGGACTATGGAGTTGTCCAGAAGCTCTGTGGCTGGGTCCAGTTTCCAAGGGACAGCTCGATGAGCAATGCACTCCTACTAGTCTGTGCTGTATTTACTTTATGGGATCATGTCCGAGTCGTGCTGACATGCTGACTTGGGGTAACTCAATCTCACATTGGACATAAAAGGGTCTAAGGGCTCAGGGCTGGTGACAGTCTATCACTGACTCCTGGCCTCCAGTTGTCATCCATGTTGCAATTGCAATGCAGACTCCAGTCTATGACACTGTGAGTCTTCAGCTGGGCTGGATGAGTGTATAATTATACATAACATGCCAGTGACAGTGCTCCTTTCACTTTGCCTACACAACTAATGGAAAATGATCACACACACACATACACACACATGGAAAGAAAAAAAACAAAACCACTGTCAAGTGATAAAGCAGTCTGAGAACAAGGCTCAGAGGTCTCTATGAGGTTGAATATTGAGCAAAGCATAAGTAACTGAGTGAGGGAGCTGGAAGTAGACATTAAATTTAGAAAAATGCTTACATTTATTATTTCAGTATCAAGGGATGCCAAACATTAGACTGTGGGCATAGACCCAGATGGCTGAAACAGAGTGGGGTGGAAATCACTGAAGTTTCCAAGGAAATAGAGGGGCTCACAGTAGTGGCTTCAAATGTAAGAACATTTAGAATAGAAACCAAAATTACATATAACTAGATATTTATATATGATCTTAAGCCCAGATGAAGGATGTTCTAGCGTATCAATTTTAAAAGGGAAATGGAATTAATAATAGCCAGAATTCTGAAATTTAGGAAGAATAAAACTTTAAAAGGATTTTGAGGACTGATAAATATAAAATATGTCAGCTATGCTTTATGATTTAAATAATAGTTCTGTATTTGGAAAGGAAAATAATTTCAGGAATGGTGTTTTAGTCTCAGTGATTTTTACAGTTTGTATCCTGAAAATATACTTCACAACAAAAAAGCTCCTGTCTGCTGACCTAACTTCCATTACAAGGTCAATGTAACATTTTAATTCATAAATAAACCACTATTTGTCCTCAGAGACTTTTAATAACTAAAAGAAACCTTAGCATTTTATTTTTTTATTTTTTTTTAAAGATTTTTATTTATTTATTTGAGACAGAATGAGAGAGAGAGAGAGCACATGAGAGGGAGGAGGGTCAGAGGGAGAAGCAGACTACCCGCCGAGCAGGGAGCCCGATGCGGGACTCGATCCCGGGACTCCAGGATCATGACCTGAGCCGAAGGCAGTCGCTTAACCAACTGAGCCACCCAGGCACCCTTAAACCTTAGCATTTTAAATCAGGTGTTTACAACGAATGTCCATATTTTGTTGTAATATTTTTTATTAAGAAAATTCATTTCTAAGCAGCAACTTCATTTGGTAGCTAATAATAAATAATCAAGAACAATTCAGAAATGAATACAAATTTCAGTCCTTCTACCATTGTCCAATTTCTCATTTGCCTTTTGTGTAATGTGGTAATAACAGTAACTATATATGTTAGAGAATTAAGGGAAACAGTAATAAAAATAACATAATTTGGCTTCTTCATCTAGAAAGTACTCAGACATGTACCTTATTCCATCTAGAAAGGCATAGTTCCTGTCTTTTATGACCTACTGGCTGATAATTCTGTGACTAATAGCTCAGAGATGGGAATAATTGAAAGTGATCTCTATGTATTAAAAAAATGATCCATTAAAACCAAAATACATTGTGTTAGATTCTGAGACAGACAACTACAAAGTAAGTACTTTAAAAAAATTACTTATTTTAGAGAGTGGGGGGAGGGGCAGAGGGAGAGAATCTTCAAGCAGACTCCCTGCTGAGCATGAGCCCAATGCTGGACTCTGTCTCACCACCCTGAGATCATGACCTGAGCCAAAATCAAGAGTCGGATGTTTAACCAACTGTGCCACCCAGGCACCCCTAAATAAAGACTTTTTAATATAAAAATACCTAGGAATTATGATGAGGTAAAAATTATAAATGAGCCAGCAACAGGAGGTTGTATCTAGAAAAGCAAAGAGGATACAATTAATTATGAAGAGAATGGTAATCTTTCAGCCTTATAAATGAACACATTCTTGCTGACTATTGAAAAGTCTAGATTTGATTTCTGCATTTTAAATAAGATTTAAAAAAAAACGAGTAGGCTGGACAAAAGGTCAGAGAACTTCAAATTTAGGGTGACCCTACATCCCAGTTTATACTCATTCTAGCAAAACTATTTGTGAATGATAAATTACACGGTTGCCCTACATCATAGCCATTTTCCAGTAGATGAAGATGGTTATGAGGAAGATACTCAACAGCTTTTTTTCCCATTGCCCCAGTATCTAAAGGAAGAAGCTGAGAAAGAGGTAGAATTTTCTAATCTTACCATATGGCACTTCTTTTAATAAAATCCCTCAATGGCTTCATGTTTACCCCGAAAGCTCAAAATGTGCAACCTGGATCACAAGGCCATTCATAACCTGGAGCCTGCTTATCTCCTAAGGCTCATCTCCTTATACTTCTTTTCTCCGTCTTAACTCCCCTGTCACACTAAACTTCTTGGAATTTTTTTTTTTTTTTAACCAACACCCTCTCTTATGTACTCTCACTTGTCTCTTGTCTTTCAGTCCATGTTTCCCACCCTCCATTTCACTTTATGACCTCCTGGTTGTCCTACCAACCTTAGTTCAGATATAACTTCCTCCAGAAAGCACTTCCTGGACCATTAACACCTGGGTTAGGTACTGTCCCTTCTAAGTGCTTCTATTGCACTTTGTGGTCACTGCAATCATGACCCTCATCCCAGTGTCTTTTAATTTTATGTTTACTGTATGCCTAATTTGACTGAACATTCTACAGAGACAGGGCCTGTTGTACATTCAGTGTGTAGCCTAGGGCTTAGCGTATAAGCCCTTGAAGTGACTGTACTGAATTGGACACTCTCTAGTATTAAGATTTCCTGGGTTTACACAAATAACTGGTCAGATCAGAACAAAAATAAATTTGAGCTATAATCCATAATTCTGCATTGAATAATCATAGAACTTCTGGGATTTGTCAAGTCTAGCTCCCTTTTTCCAACCTGAACTATAACTGCCCAGACGACGTTTGCCTTGTTTATCTTTAAACCTCTGGGGATGGGCAAAGCACAACTCCTTTGGCAATGTTATTGCATTGTTGTAAGAATACTTGATACTAAGGAATTTATAAGAAATAATATTTAAAAACAAGGTCTTAATTCCTTGTGTATTAGACTTTTGTTCTGCCCCTCAAAATAGGCAGATGGCTTTCAGTATGGCCATACATTTATTAGAAAAGGGCTATTTTTGTATGCAAAATGGATGTCACAATACTGAAACATATGTGTTAGCTAATACCTCCAACAGTGTTTTATTCTATGGGGAACTAATTCTAACAAGCATTACTAAGTTTCTTCATATATAAATTTAAAAAACAAATTGGACTTTAAAATTTTGGAGCCCTAATATCTTTAAATATTTTAATTTTACTCTTACAAACTGGGTTAGTATTTTCTAAGTCATTTGGATAAGAGCCATCAGGTATTTAGGACTGCTTTCATATGGTAAATCTATTCTCACTATAGATATTTTCTTTATAAAGAATTGTAAGTCTTATGAAGTCTTATGCGCTATAAGATGCTGACTTATGTGTGTTTCATAAATCATAATTTTCACAATCCTATGAAATAAGCATATTGTTATACCTATTTTACGAATAAGGAAAAGAAATCGAAGGGGATTATATAACTTATATATTCACATAGCTAGTAAGTAATAGATCTGGAATTTGTGCCCAGGCAGGCTGGCTTCCAAGTCTGAGAACTCAACCACTCTGCTATTAGTGTTAGGAGGTTAAATATAAATATTTCTATTAATAGGTTAATGAATTTTTCACTTAGAAGTGGAACAAATCATCTGATTATGGTTGACTAATCTATGATGTAAAATACAGAAAACTTAGTTTGAACAATCTAGTTCACCATGGGATGGTGAACCAGGCCCACACTTTCAAGGGGGATTCCTACACATAAGGCTAGCAGACATTAGAGATGGAATCAAGTGGAGCATCTCCAAATACATGTCCACTCATCCATCAATCCATTTAATAAAATATTCATAAAACTCTATCACATAGGACTTGTAAGTGCTAATACTAAGCACTGTGAAAAATAGAAAATATAGAATATGACCCCTTTCCCATAGTCCCTACTAAAAAAAAAAAAAGGCATTTTAAGTATAAACAAACAAGTGCTTGTTCAGTAAGGTATTACTGAAATTTTGCTTTAAGATTGGGATGATGATATTGATTATATAGACAACAAGTCTTAAAAGATATAGCATGGAGTAATCATGACTCTGTGAAGTACTTACTAGAGCTGAGTACAACTTTCCAGGTGATTTTTAGGCTCACTAAATTTAAGAACCATGGAGCTTTTATGCAGGATCTAGTTACAATGTAGCTGTAAAGTGCTGCTTTGTCTTTGCCCCCTGCTCAAAATAAAGCTGTTAAAAAAAAAAAAAAAAAGAACCATGGAGCTTTTTTTGTTATGTGTCATATTATACAACATTGTTCTTAATTTTTTTTGTGTGAGGGTACCCATCCCTTTGGCAGTCTACTGAAACCTTTTATAGAACATGTTCCTAAAATATTCAGAGCAGAAATGGGATATAGTATAGTGAGTGTTATGAGTTGAATTGTATTTATTCAAAATTCATATTCTGAAATCCTAACTCCTAGTACCTCAGAATGTGACATTATTTAGAAATAGGTCTGCTATAGATGTCATTAGTTAAGAGGTCATACTGAAGTAGAGGGGACCTTTATCCAAGATGAACTGGAGTCCTTATAAAAAGGGCTCACATACAGAGAGAACACCACACGAAGATGGGAGTTAATGCAGCCACAGCTAAGGAATAGTCTACAAAAGCCTGCAACAGATCTTTGGAGAGAGCATGGCTCTGCTGATACCTTGTTCTTGGACTTCCAGTTTCCAGAACATTGAAACAATTTCTGTTGTTTCAGTCACTCAGTTTGTGATACTTTGTTGTGGCAATCTTAGCAAACTAATATAGTGGGAGAAGAAAATAATCTTTTCTAAAATTCTTGATTTAGCTTTTAGATTATTACTCCATTAAAGGAACAGAGATATTAAGATTTAGTTTCCCAGAAATATTCTGGAAGTGGAGGGATAATTGGGAAATAAGCTAATAATTAAGGGAAACAATATTGTTTATGGAAAATGGGCTTCAACATTGGAAAGACCTTGGTCCAAAATCCAACTTTGCTCTTTATTAGCTTTGTCACCTCCAACAACATTAACTTAGCCTAGTGTTCTCATCTGTTGAGCGGTAATGATAGTAAATGTCTACCTCATGGAGTTGAGGAGATGAAAAAAGATAATATCTGAAAATTCTCATTAGTATCCATTATTACTATCCTCTTATTAGTGCTAAGCCTTTAAGGATTCTGCTACAGAAAGAGAGCAAAACTAGTTTTATTATTTCTCCCCCCAACCCTTTACTAGATGTGAGAATCTTTCAACTTGCTTGGTTTGATGGTTAGAAGAGAATTATGGATGTTTCATTATGAGCCTCACCAGGCAATTTGTTGGTAGGTAGAATTTATAGTTTTGTAAGTAAAGTGATTTAACTTTTAAATAAACAGTTTATCTATAACCTAATGCAATACTGACTCATCCTGAAGAAACAGGTTTACCAAATGAAACAAAATATTTTTCTTTGTGTCCCAGGACATTTTACCTAATATATGCAAACTAATGTAGTAGGACAGCAGTCAACTTAAGAATGTTATTTTTTGATAATAAAGGTAATGCTTTCTTATGTTAGGAATATAGAAAATATAAAGAAGAAAATAAAAATTGTTCTTCACTACAATAGCTATAAGTAGAAAACCCACTAACTTCCTGATGTATATCCATATGTATGTGTGTTATATATTTGTATATAACATATATACATGTATATGTGTGTATGAAAAGAAATATGACTCAGTCTGTCCAAATTGTTTTAAAAGTTTTCCTTTTTTTAAAAAAAACTTCTATATTCTGAGCATTTTGTATTTTATATTTATATATCTACATTTTTGAAGAATGAGACCACTTTAAATATGTTCTCATATATTTGTATATTCTATAATTTAGTAACCAGTCCCATATTTTATACATTTACATTGTTTTAAAGCATTTAAAATCATTGATGTGAATATTATTGAGCATAATTCTTTGTGAATGTCTCTGATTATTTCCTTAGAGTAAATTCATGAATTATTTATAGATCACATGAAACTTACAGATCAGGTGACTGATCTGTAAACAAAACCAAACCAGAAATCTGACTTGGGATGCATTTCACAAAGAGGAGATTTTGACTAAATTCAGTGAAAAATGAAGTTGTATTTAAATAGACAATAGACTTGTGACATATGAAAATCAAAATCAGGCTTTTTTAGTGTACCATACACAGGATCTTTACTTACCTGGACCCCAAACTGGCTAGAAAACACCATTCTGCCATCATTACCATTATCATTATTATAATAGCTAACATTTTTGAAATAGTGCAATAGGCACTTTTTGTATTATTTTAATCTTTTCAGTGGCACTATGTAGAAGGTGTTACCACGTCCATTTTGGATAGGAAAAAACAGTGTAAGAAATACTAAGTAACTTTCTAGCATCCCATAGTAAATAGCCTACAAATCGAAAGTCAAGCCCAGGGCTGTCTGATTTGAGAGCACAGGCTCTCATCCATTCTATCCGAAGACCTCTCCAAACATTCAGGGATTTCCAGGATTCTCAAATTTATCCACAGCTTAAATCAATTATAATCTCTTAATTACACACCTCCTGGACTTTTATTCATATTTATCCCACATCAAAATTGTTTCTACTTTTAGGATGGTGCTAGATTCTGTTAAATAGCTGAGCTCTGGTAGTTTGTTTCAGAGCATTTGAAAGTCTATGCATTTGAGAAGGGTAGACCGGGGCAAACCTTGCCTATGCTCCATGCTCTGGATGCTTCCTGGCAAAGACAATGTGTTCTGCACTCTCTTTCTTCCTTTCCTGCCTTTCTTCCTTCCCTTTTTGCTTCTCTCTCTCTCTCTCTCTCTCTCTCTCTCTTTCTTTCAAGATTTTATTTATTTGACAGAGAGAGAGAGAGCACAAGCAGAGGGAGTGGCAGAGGGAGAGAGAGAAGCAGACTCCAGCAGAGCAGGGAGCCCAATGCAGGGCTTCATCCCAGGACCCTGGGATCATGACCTGAGCCGAAGATAGACTCTGCTGCTCCCCCTGCTTGTGCTCTATCAAATAAGTAAAATCTTTAAAACAAACAAACAAAATATTACTGATGGTACCTTGGATGCAGAATACAAGTTTTCATTTTTACCTTAACATGAGTAATATATGTGACTGTTAAAATCTTGTAAACTTGACATTGAACCCAACTTTGTTACAATTCTCAGAGAACAATATCAGATGGAAATATTTAAATATCATACATATTGTACAGAAATAATCTCTGTACATTGACTAACAGCAAAGTAAAAAAATACATTTAAAGAATGTTTAAGAAATGGTATGAGAGAGATGGATAAGTCTAAGCAATGCTAAAACCACAAATGAGGTTGTTCAATTTGATTAAAAAATTAAGTGGAGAATTCCGATAATTAGTCTTCCTTTCAAGTAATTATTTCTATATTATTAGATTTATCTAAATTCAGTTATTGAAAAACATATTTTATCCTGGTCGTGGAAAATGGACAAAAAGGAATAAAGTACAAAGGTTTGTAGTAGTTTTTTTTTTTCTTTTTTTTTTAGAGCTAGCACGAGTGTGTATGTGGTAGGGGGGAAGGGCAGAGGGAGAGGGAGAAAGAGAATCTTAAGCCGGCTCCATGATCAGTGCAGGGCTCCATCTCATGACCCTGGGATCATGACCTGAGCCAAAATCAAGAGTCAGATGCTTACTCACTGAGCCACCTAGGCACTCTTAGTAGTTTTTAACCTATTAGATCCTGCCCCATCTGTAAAGTTGATGTTCTTGTCAATCTAGTAGGCTGCTTCTCTAAATTTATTCAGATTTAAAATGTAAAATTTAAGCTAGAAAGGAGTAGTTTGTATCTGTATCTCAAGAAAATGAAAACAGATTTGAGAATTCCCATTGATGTATTTATCCCAATATAAAGATAAGAAAGAGAGAGAATGAATGAAATGAATATGAATTCCTTCCATCTTTTCTTTTTGTCTCTCCTTTGTGACAATGTTTGCAAACCAGAAAGATAATACACGGCTAACCTTTTACTGTTCTTTAATGTCTCATCAGTAACATTCAAATCTGTTTGAGTCAGAGGCTTCGTGTTATGGGATGGAGGAATGATATTTTGTTTTTGCTAAATCTAAGGTTCAGCATTATATGTAGGTTTATATGTTGAATATGGGGTTTGGAGCTAGAGAGAATGGTTAAATCATTAGGAGCAGAAAGAGCACTCATTACAATGCCTGACACAGAAGCTGACAGTAAGTGCTCTCTTTTTACCTTTTAGGTAATAAGAATAGAGGGGAAAGTTCTAGAGAAGTAATGTAGGATGAAAAGCAGACTTGAAACTGATGAATGAAATTAAATATGCTTTCTCTTGCCTTTTTCCATCTCACAAACCAATTCTTCTTCTTTTTTTTTTTTTAAAGATTTTATTTATTTATTTGACAGAGAGACAGCGAGACAGGGAACACAAGCAGGGGGTGTGGGAGAGGGAGAAGCAGGCTTCCTGCTGAGCAGGGAGCCCGATGCAGGGCTCGATCCCAGGACCCTGGGATCATGACCTGAGCTGAAGTTCAGATGCCTAATGACTGAGACACCCAGGCGCCCCAACAAACCAATTCTTCTGATAACAAGATAACTTTCTTGTTGTCTTGTATTCTTCTGATAACCTCTTTACAAGGTCTGTCACGTTTCTGTACATTTTGTGAGTGAGGGACTAATGGGTCTTTATTTTAGACTGTTTTTTAAAGGATGTTTGAATAGTATACAGCTTTGAGAAAGAGATGGTCTCCCTCCAGAGGAAAGGACAGGTATGATTACTGCATACTATGAAAGATTCGGGGTTCTCTAAGTTCTGAGTTTCTCTCTTCTACTGCAGCTCCCTGTGCATGTAGGCATTTGAGTCCATCTGTACCACCTCCATAGGAGTTGGGGGAAAGGGGAACTGCTACAAATATGATGATGTTCCTGTTGCTTGCTGTGCCATAAATAATAAAAGTCCTTTGTTTCTGACCTGGGAGTCTCATGTCTTCTGCCAGCATCAATGAAACTTCAAGTTAAGTTGTTGTTTTGGGAATATGGTGAGCTCAGACCCTTCCGTTATTATAGATAGGTTTTCAACAAACACTGGTTGAGTAACTAAACAGTTTTTCCTGTAAAATAAAAAAGAACTTGATTTACAAAGTTGAATTACAATTTAAAAAAATTTATACACTGGGTGTAAAGCAAGGTTTATCTTTACTCACTGGTTTTAGGATTGTCCTTCAGAACTGAAAAGAAAAAAAAAACATTCTGACATTTGTTAAAATGGTAAGGAAAACTTTATTCAAGACTTTTGCAATGGGAGTATTGCAAAGGGGAAAGGGATTGGGCTTAGCTCCATACACAGCAAAGATAACTGAGGATTTATAGCCAATGAGCAAAGTAGAGGAGGTCAATGGATGAAAAATGACTAAGTTGAAACAACAAATATGGGAGAATTCTTGCTAAGCTAATTTGATAGGATTCTTGCTGAAGATAAGTCAAGGGCTTAGACATCAAGAGTAATGTATAAGAATTTGATCAGATCTCAAGTGTGGGGGAATTCTCACTAAATTGACATAGCAGGATTCTTAGTAAGATGGGGGTAGGCAGTTCAAGACAGGATGGGAGCCAAGACGGAGGCCTAGTTGAAAAGAAAGTTCAGAGGAGATTAAGTTTGGTCAAGGGAGACTATGTCAGAGTTTAAAGTTCAAGTGTGGAAAAATTCTGTTATTTGTAGAGGTGGCAGTGTGCACTATATGGTTCCTCCATAGGAAAATGTATTATTTAATTGTATTGTGTTATTTAATATTCATTATGTAGGGTTTCTGCTGACTTTGTAGACAGTAAATGATCATCACAATTGCAGCTCAGATGATACTTCAACCAGAAAACCTATCCAGATCAAATCAGAAATATTTATTACTTCTAGGAATACTCTGTTTCTCAGTCTAAAGTTTGGGAACTCACAACTTAGTGCTGTATGCTAGTTTGCAGTATGTGACTTCTAATTCATATTATGCAAAATTTTATCCTCCCAAGATTCAAAATTCATTGGAGTTTTAGTCATTGTCTGACTCATATTTGTAATCCCAACAACAGCCAGCAAACATTCACACATTCTTCAGCCAAAACAAGTATTAAAATTCCCATTCTGCCCACTTTCCCTCCTTCCCTCTCTCTCCTCTTCGTCCTCTGCTTTCTTTTTCTTCTCTCTCTCTATGTATATAGATATACAACACTCATATACATATACACGTTTAAACTTGTGCTTTTCAGACTTTAAGATTATACAGGCTGTAACATTTCAATGCACTGTATGGGAAAAGCAGAATGGGTGATGGCTATAACAATAATCATGTTTTTTTTTTTTTTGAAAAGATTTTATTTATTTATTTGAGAGAGAGAGAATGAGAGACAGAGAGCATGAGAGGGAGGAGGGTCAGAGGGAGAAGCAGACTCCCCGCCGAGCAGGGAGCCCGATGCCCAACTCGATCCCGGGACTCCAGGATCATGACCCGAGCCGAAGGCAGTCGCTTAACCAACTGAGCCACCCAGGCGCCCCAACAATAATCATGTTTAATGTATCACTTGGCAAAAACTAGTAAGAGATTACAAAATTCTAAAAGGCATAATTTGAGGAAAACTATAAGTTTTGCTGTTTGAATTAGACCTTTGATATTTCCAAAGCAGCTGAGTGCAGTCTCATGTGGATTAACCACAAAAGGAGTTTGAATTCAGTTTTTACTATCTTAGCTTTTTTTAAAATATTTTTCCTGAGCCATAGTCCATTAGGATTGATTTCTTACTAGTATCTTGAAGGTAGGATTGTGTTTTGTTTTTTGTTTTTTTTAACACCAGCATAACTCATGATGTTCATCAAGTCATTTCCCAATAAATGTTTCATCATTAAAAAAAAGTTTTGGATTTCTTTTATAACTAGTGATAATAATTTTTATCTGCTTATAAAAATACATATTCATTGTACACAATTTTGAGAGTGTATATATATACATACACAACAAAATAAAAAGCATCCACAAATCCAATATCAAAATAACTACCTTTAACCTGTTAATAAACCTATTTCTTTTATTATAGGTATTTCAGAACCTTAATTACTACACATATTTTAAATAAAATCATGTGTAGGCTGTTAATGCAATTTGTATTCAGTTACTAGTATATTCTGAATACTTCTCCGTGACATGAAATATTTATTAGTTTATTGGCTGCATAGAATTCTACTTTATGAATGTAGCACAATTTTTTAAACCAATTATCTACTTTAAAAACCTATTTCCAATTTATTGGTTGTTGAAAATACTGTATTAAGGAAAATCATCACTGAGGAAATTTGTGTGTATCCATTGTTATTACCCTAAATGTAACCCAAGAAATGAAATTTTTATATCATATATATACATATATTAGGTTCCAAAAAAAGGATGCTGATTTAAACTTCCAGTAATGATAACTTCTGATAGATGATAAGTTGTTAAAATTTTAAATATATATGTACAGAGAGTAATGAAAAACAACATGCTATCAAATTATATTAAATTTGTCTACCTACTCCTCACCCAACCTTAAAACACATATATATTTAACTGTCTTATTTTGTACATGAATTTCAGCCTAACCATTTATGTTTTTTCTTTTTATTTATTATTTTTTAACTTTTTAAATTAATATATAATGTATTATTTGTTTCAGGGGTACAGGTCTGTGATTCACCAGTCTTACACAATTCACAACACTCACCATAGCACATACCCTCTCCAATGTTTATCACCCAGCCATCCCATCCCTCCCACCCCCCTCTACTCCAGCAACCCTCAGTTTGTTTCCTGAGATTAAGAGTCTCTTATGGTTTGCCTCCCTCTCTGGTTTCATCTAGTTTCATTTTCCCCTCCCTTCCCCTATGATCCTCTGTCTTGTTTCTTAAATTCCTCATATCAGTGAGATCATATGATACTTGTCTTTCTCTGATTCACTTATTTTGCTTAGCATAATACTTTCTAGTTCTATTCATGTCGTTGCAAATGGCAAGATTTCATTTTTTGATGGCTGCGTAATATTCCATTATATATATACACAACATCTTCTTTATTCATCTCTTGATAGACATCTGGGCTCTTTCCATAGTTTGGCTATTGTGGACATTGCTGCTATAAACATTGGGGTGCAGATCACTACATTTGTATCTTTGGGGTAAATACCCAGCAGTGCAATTGCTGGGTTGTAGGTTAGCTCTGTTTTCAACTTTTTGAGGAACCTCCATACTGTTTTCCAGAGTGGCTGCACCAGCTCGCATTCCCACCAACAGTGTAGGAGGGTTCCCCTTTCTCTGTATCCTCGCCAACATCTGTCGTTTCCTGACTTGTTAATTTTAGCCATTCTGACTGGTTTGAGGTGATATCTCATTGAGGTGATATCTCATTTTGATTTGGATTTCCCTGATGCCGAGTGATGTTGAGCACTTTTTCATGTGTCTGTTGCCATTTGGATGTCTTCTGAAATGTCTGTTCATGTCTTCTGCCCATTTCTTGATTGGATTATTTGTTCTCTGGGTGTTGAGTTGATAAGCTCTTTACAGATTTTGGATACTAGCCCTTTATCTGATATGTCATTTGCAAATATCTTCTCCCATTCTGTCGGTTGTCTTTTGGTTTTGTTGACGGTTTCCTTTGCTGTGCAAAAGTTTTTTATCTTGATGAAGTGCCAATAGTTCATTTTTGCCCTTGCTTCCCTTGCCTTTGGTGATGTTTCTAGGAAGAAGCTGTTGCGGCTGAGGTCGAAGAGGTTGCTGCCTGTGTTCTCCTCTAAGATTTTGATGGATTCCTGTCTCACATTTAGGTCTTTCATCCATTTTGAGTCTATTTTTGTGTGTGGTGTAAGGAAATGGTCCAGTTTCATTCTTCTGCATGTGGCTGTCCAATATTCCCAACACCATTTGTTGAAGAGACTGTCTTTTTTCCATTGGACATTCTTTCCTGCTTTGTCGAAGATTAGTTGACCATAGAGTTGAGGGTCCATTTCTGGGCTCTCTATTCTGTTCCATTGATCTATGTGTCTGTTTTTGTGGCAGTACCATATTGTCTTGATGATTACAGTTTTGTAATAGAGCTTGTAGTCTGGAATTGTGATGCCACCAGCTTTGCTTTTGTTTTTCAACATTCCTCTGGCTATTTGGGGCCTTTTCTGGTTCCATAAAAATTTGAGGATTATTCCATTTCTTTGAAAAAAGTTGATGGTATTTTGATAGGGATTACATTAAATGTGTAGATTGCTCAAGGTAGCATAGACAACTTATCAAATATTTTTTAAAATATCAATATTCAATAAGAGTTATTTCATAAGACATTTAGGTTAATCATCTCTGGTTTAAAATAACTTCATTAGAATTATATTCCTTGATTTTGATGTGAATAAGGATATCCAAAGAGGATAAAAGTGAAAATACAAGTAGGTTAAAATTGAAGGATAGATCAAACAATGTTAGTAAATAAAAGAGGAAACAAAACTATGTGTATTTTTACTTTAAACATGGTAGGTAGAAAGGCAAGTATGTAATTTTAGCCTCATTTTATAAGAAAATGTGATCATATGTGCAAAGGAAAATCTCAAATGAGGAATGTTAAAACATTAGCATCCCATGCAAATATATATATATATATATATATACCATACTAACACTAATCAAAATTAAGTAGTTGTAGTATCAGGAGAATTATATTTCAGAGCTGAGAATATTATAAAAAATAAAGATCATTTCATAGGAACAAAGGGATCAATCTTGCATCTAATAACAGAGTTTCAAAAACAGTTTCAAAGAAGCAAAAACTGAGAACTGCAAGGTAAGATAGACAAGTCTTGAATTATAGTCAGATATTTCAATACCCTTCTATATGTGCTAGAACAATTAACAAAATATCAGTAAGAACTTGGAATCAACAAATAAAGAAATTGATGTTTTAAGAACACCACCCCTTATAATAGCAGAATATACATTATTTTCAAGGATATGTGAAACATTTACCAAAAGAGACCATATTGTGGGCCACAAAACAAATATCAATAAATTTAAAAAGATTTAAACCATACAATGTATGTTCTTTGATTGTAGTGAAGGTAATCTAAAAATCAATTACAGAAAGATCACTGGAAAATTCTCAAATATTTGGAAATTAACATACTTCTAAATAACCATGGGTCAAATATAAGTCAAAAAGGAAATGAGAAAGTATTTTGAGCTATACTGAGAACTAAAATGCAAATGTATCAATTTGTGAGTAGACAGAATTTAGGGAGAAATTTATAATAATAAACATATATGTTAGAACAGAAGAAAGGTCTTAAATCCAGGACCTCAGCTTCCATTTTAAGAAACTAGAAAAAGAGCTAATGAAATCGATGAAAGCAGGAGAAAGGAAATAACAGAGCAGAAATCAAGGAAATAGAAACCAGAAGCACAATAAAGAAAAATCATAGTTTACAAATTTCTAGCCAGACAAATTAGAAAAATAAGATAGAAATTACCAATGAAGGAATATCACTACAGATTCTACAGCTTTAAACGAATAAGGGTAAAATATCATGAATGAGTTTTTGCAGACAAATGATAATTCAAATGTCCACAAATGATACAAACTACCAAAGCTCACTGAAAAAGAAATAGATAATATGAATAGCCTTATTAAAGGAATTGAATTTGTAAAAGCAAGCTCATACAGAAAACTCCAGGCTCAGATGGCTTCATGGTGAATTGCACCAAACATATAAGGAAGAAATAATACCAATTCTATTTGAACTCTTCCAGAGACCTCGAGAAAAGGGACTACTGGGGAGAAAACTGATTCTTGATAAAGGTGCAAAGGGAATGCAGTGGAGAAAGGGGTAATATTTTCAACAAGTGGTTTCGGGAAATTGCAAGTCTGAGTGCAAAAAAAAAAAATCATGAAGTTAAATATAAACCTAAAACTATGAAACTCCTAAAGGAAATCATATGAATAAACCATTGTCACCTTGGATTAGGTAAACATTTTTTATGTATGGCACCAAAATCATCCATAAAAGAGCAAATTGATAAGATGCATTTCATAAAGATTTAAAACTTTGGTTCTTTGAGCTGCATTGTTAAAGGAGTGAAAAAGCAAGCATGGGCCGGGAGAAAATATTTACAAATATCCATATAAATGATAAAGGAAAAAGCTCTCAAAACTCACTAAGTAAACAAAAATCAATATAAAATGGTCAAAGATTGAACATATGCTTTATATAATAAGGCTTTACAGTGGATATTAGGCACATGAAAAGATGCTCAACATTTAATCACTAGGTAAATACCAACTGAACCACAATGAGACACCATTAGATGCTTATTAGAATGGCTGAAATGGAAAAGACTCATCATATCAAGTACTGGTGAAGATGTAGAGAAACTTTCAAACACAGCCATGAGGAATGTAAAATTTGGAAAATAGTTTGGCTTGAGTTAAATCTCAAGAGTTTAAAAGTATACCTACATGTGATTCAATCATTCTACTCAGGTTTTACCCAGTAGAACATGAAACCACACATCCATACAAATACTTGTACACAAATATCCATAGTGGCCCAAACTGGAAATAATTAAACAGTGGAATGGATGAACCGATTGTGGTATATCTATACACTGAAATACTACTCAACAATAAAAATATGCCGCTGTTCCTGGTATATAAGCATATACATGCATATGTATATGTTCATATGTATATTCCAACAAAAGGGATGATCCTCAAAATAATTATGCTGAGGAAAAGAAACCAGACCCCCACCCCCAAAAGTACATACTGTATAATTCCACTCATACAGTTCTAGAAAATGCAAACCAAAATCTATTGTGGTGAAAAGCAAATCAGTGCTTGTCTGGGAAAGGGAGAAGACAAGAACTGGGGTGGGACTACAAAGGAATATGAGAAACTTTTGGGGTTATAGGATATGTTCTTTATCTTGATTATGGTGATGATTTTATGGATACATAAATATGTCAAAACCTTTCAGATAATGCACTTTATGTGTCATTTTTTTGGTCAACATGTCAAATATACTTCAATACAAAATGCTAAAAAAAATTAGATTCCTTAATTCTTGAGGATTTTCTCTGGGGATTCATTTTAATTACTGGTCAATATTGTCATTTATATGTGACCTTGTGCTGAGTGCAATTGTGTAAGGTACTATCTCGTTATTTTAGCTTAAATCCTTTTTTTTTTTTTAAAGATTTTATTTATTTATTTGAGAGAGAGAGAGATAGTGACAGAGATAGCTAGAGAGAGCACAAGAGGGGAGGAGAAGGAGAAGCAGGCCCCCAGCTGAGCAGGGAGCCCGATGCGGGGCCCGATCCCAGGACCCTGGGATCCTGACCTGAGCCGAAGGCAGACGCTTAACCGACAGAGCCACCCAGGCGCCCCAGCTTAAATCCTTTTCTAACCAGTAACACTAAACTAAAATATCTAAAACAATTTTAAAGACTTAGCTGGCAATCTGATCTAATGAATAAAATGATACGAGGACATGCTTATCTTTTAGGTATCTCATTGCTATTTGTACTTTAACATTTGTTTTGAAAATTAAACATGTTTTAAATGTGAACATGTCCTAGACAAGTGTTTGCAAACATGAAGATCATACATGTATGCCTAGAATACTCTTGTGCTTGGTGAATGTGTGCTATGTGAGAGAGGGGCAAAATATCTCAAGGTAACTGATGGCAGGTCTGAAAAATATTTGTTGTCAGTTCACAACATTCAGAAAAGAATAGAATATTTCTCAGGGGTGATTTACAAGCTGACAAATCTAGGACAACCTCTTCAGTTCTGCACATCACCAGGATAAGGCACTGACTGGCCTACTGTCCATCATTTCTGACGTTAAGAAGCAAAGGATCAAAAGTCTAAATCCTTTGTGCCAGGTCAGTGAGCTAGGTTGTTAGGATGGGCATCTCTTGACTATTGTTAAGACACCAGCTTAGGTTCTTCTATGCCACTCCACCCTGATGGTTGAGGACAATGTGATTTTTTTTCTGTCATATTAATTTTATTTGGATCAAATGCTGACATAAAACTTACAGAGCGTGTGGATCTTATTTTGAGATACTGAGGTATCAGCTTCTGTTAGATTGAGTGAATGCCCACAGTTTGTGAGGCATATGTGGAAATAAAAACCTCTAAGGTTTGTACATTGTAGAAGTGTCTGAGAAATACTTTTCTGAGCATGTTATGATTCTTTTCCAGACAACCATCTAATGGTGACAATAGTATTTCTGTGTGTGGATGAGCCTGAAAAGACAGTGCAGAACTATCTGTCACCCCTACACTGTGTGTACCTGACATTTGTCATTTGTTTTGTTCTGCAGGCTGCAATTTGAGTCTGTTGTTACAGTTTATTCTGAGCCATGGCTAAAGAATTTTATAGCTGGATGTCATCTTGATCGATCTATCGGTGTTTTCTACAATTACGCCAAGTTGCTTGAAAATGTTAATCAGTGGCTCATAGAAAACCTTTCTTCAACTGCTTGTTTGTGATGACCTCACTTTGGTTCACTTACACAATAGCTAACCTGTCACTTTTTTCTTTGAAATTTGCTATCATTTCTTGGGTTAGCAGTATGGTGGGATCTGAACTCTCCACTACTGGAACGGGCTTTTTTCCGAAAATTCATTATAGCTCATCTTTTTATGGAAAGTGGTATCAAGTGAATGCTCAGGATCCTGCAAATGTTTTCTGTGATAGGTCCAGGTATCACAGCTAGATAAAAAAAGTGAGAAATGCTAGTGATTCACATACTAAATTAGTAAGTTCTGAAGCTTGTTGTTGGAGCTATGGCATTAGACTTCCAAAGTACCTACCAGCTTTATGATTTCAGTCTGTGCTCATAGACCACGTTGAATTACTCATATATTTAACAAATATTTCTTAATTACTTTTTTGGGTCAGGTGTGAGAGCTTCAGTGGAGAATAAGACAAATACCATTTATCACAGGGTCATCATCTAGTAATAATTTTACTCTGGACAGTATCTTGTACATATGAGTTTAATTATATCCCCTCTCCAAATAGAAGTTACAGTTTTAACCCCCAGCACCTCAGAATGTGACCATATTTGGAAATAGGGTCTTTGTAAATGTAATTAGTTAAGATGAGGTCATAATGGATTGTGGTGTGTCCCTGATCCAATATTACTGTTGTCCTTGTAAAAAGAACCATGTGAAGTCACAGAGACATAGGGAGAATGCCATGTGATGACAATGGCAGAAGATGAAGTTGTGCAGCTCCAAGCCAGGGAATCCCAAACTACCAGAAGCTGGAAGGACTCTCTAAGTTTCTGAGGGACCGTGGCCCCACCAACACCTTAATTTCAGACCTGTAGCTCCCAGAATTGTGAGACAATAAATTTCTACTGTTTAAGCCACCCAGTTTGTGGTACTTTGTTATGGCAACCCAGGAAACTGATGCAAGAGGGGTTTAATATTTTTATGGGATTAAATTATTGCCTCTTTTTGGAGAAATAGTTTCTCTAAAGTTGTCAATCTCCTTTGGTTGCTTACTCCGACAAGAATTTGATGTGAAGGGGCGCCTAGGTGGCTCAGTCAATTAAATGTCTGCCTTCGGCTCGGGTCATGATCCCAGGGTCCTGGGATCGAGACCCGCATCGGGCTCCCTGCTCAGTGGGGAGTCTGCTTCTCCCTCTCCCTCTGCCTGCCGCTCTGCCTACTTGTGCTTGCTCTCTCTGTGTCAAATAAATAAATAAAATCTTAAAAAAAAAATTTGATGTGACATGTAAACTGTCCAAAAGAAAAATTGAGCGATAAAATTCTCAACCTTTGAATTTAGAAAGAACCTTCGAAAGTCTCAGATTCCACCTTCTGCTTAATGCAGTGCTTCCCTCCATAACATAAGCTATATCATGTTCCTTACCAAAGTACTTAAAAAAAGCAAGTGAAACTTACACTTACATTCCACTTTAAAGGTTTTTTTTTATTTCTATTGTTTAATTGTGATTAATACATACAACATAGAATTTACTATCTTAACCATTTTAAGTGTACAGTAAAGTAGTGGTAAGTATATTCATATTGTTGTGAAACCAATTTCAAAGAAGTTTGCATGACTGCCACTCTATACCTATTAAACTCCCCATTTCCCATTTGAAAGCTCCACACTAGAAAGTTTTTTTCCCTAGTAATTTCTAGAAGATAGCATTATCTTCTTATCTACCGACCTGAGCTCATTCTAATTCTACCCTTTGGAGTTGACCAAATTGGCATCATACCTTTCCTGCATGAAAACTCTGTAAAGTATGATTGTTGTTATTTGCCTTCCAGGAAACTCACAGTCTATAAAGTATTTACATTTAGCCAGGCAGCAAAAACCTTCTTATGTCTAATATTCCTTGGATTTTTTATCTTTTTTTCCCTCCATTTCCAGAATGATTACTCTGGTCTAATTCACTCAGTTCTCTTAATGTTCTCTGATTTCCTTAAATCTCTTTCAGCCTTTCAAAATTATCATTTACCTTAACATAGTTACCAGGACAGTATTTTAAACACACTTTTGTATCACGTTTCTTTTCTAGGACTTGTATGTTAGTCCTGCATGTCCTGTGTTAATCAATGTAATTCCTTGGGCCAGTGTTCAAAGTCTTTTCTTAATGCCCCCTCCATACCTATAAATCACATCTTGTCTCTTCTCAGAATGCCCCTCCTGCTGCCTGATTTTGAGCCGTAGTCTTAGGATGTTGTAGCATTTCATAGTGCCATCTTTCAAGACACAGATGGTGATTGAATTCTGCCAATGATCTTGGCTAGTATATTTAGTTTCATGGAACTTAGGTTTTCCTCATCTGTAAAGTGAAGATAATAATAATAGAATCAACCTCACTGTATTTTTTGAAAATGAAATCAGAAAAGGCAAGAAAAATTCTTGGTAAAGTGAGTGTTTCATAGTAAAGAACCAGTCCATTGTGATGTTTTTATTTGTTATTTCTTCACATTTGACAAGATGGCCATTGTATGTGTGCAAATCTTATTTCTCTGGTTAGAATTTAAGATTTGTAGAGGCAAGAACCAAGTCTTAAACTTCTTTTGAATTCTCTATAGCCATTTGGTACAATGCTGGCCATATAGCATTAAATTAAATCCTATATTCAATGAATATATGAAGATACCTTTTCTTCACATAAGGGAAGTTAGACCAAGAGATTTAGTGGAAGTCTGGCAGATGCCATGTTTCAGATATCATTTTCTTATATTCTTGTTAAGATATATAAAGATCTGTATTGTAAAGAGAAATGTTATTTCTCACTAGGGCACTGTAGCAACATTGAAGCTGTTTTGACAACAAAGCGGTCAGGGCATCTGCACAGCAGCTACAGGATTGCTAGTAATGAGTACATGTATATGTGCATATGAATATGTGTGTTTGTCCACATGTCTTTGGTCAGATGTGTAAATGATGGAAAACTCTTCATGAAGATGTGGTTTGAAAAGTTCACTTTCTAGAATCACTGTGATGTATGCTGAAGAAAAAGGAATTGAACTCTTTTTCTGAAGCAAGAGACTATGCTGTTTTCCAAAGTAGGTGTTCTGCAATGTGTTGATCATTGCATCTTACTATGTTATCACAAAAAGTTCTACATTAGCACAATCTATGCCATCTTTAATGGTTATGTGATATCATCTCAAATGCAAAGCAAGTTTTGCCTTCATACAGAAACCAAGGTTTCATAAATGTTTACATATGGACTACAAGGTCATTACTGATGACTGAAGGCTTCTTTTGAATTTCCTTAATATTTGGCATACTGTATTTCTGCCCAGGCTAGAATAGTGGTTTGTTCTATATAACCTAGACTCTATTTTTTCTCTTGCTGTACATAGTTAACCTTTGTTAATTATTATGTACTTTCCTACCATGATCCAACTTTTAAATGAATTTATTAATTTAGCAAATATTTACTGAGTGTCTTCTATACACCAGACATTTTGTGAGGATCTAGGGAGATACTACTAAAACAAAACAAAACAAAATCACCGCCTTAAAGAGCTTACATAATTATTTATTTACAAATAAAATTAAAGAGGACTTTAGTTTTGGCAAAGCAAAAGTGATATTAAAAACAGTTAAGTCTAAAAATAATTTAGTTGGCATCATGTAACAGCACCAAATCAATATGCGTTTTAGAAATTTCAAATTTACAAGACCAGTGAATTGCAATGCATATCTGTGGCAAAAGAATAATTACTTTCCTTATTTATCACACAAATTAAGATCTATTACTTCAAAGATACTTCTACATTTCCAGAATGTTTGGTTTATTTTAATTGAACTATGAATTATGCTTCAATGAATGTGGTTTTATGAATGAAAACAGAAATAAGGATTGCTGATTTAAAATGCTTTTACTGATGTAAAAACATTATTTTTTTCAACATTTCATCTTGTTTCTTTACATTTTTCTACTTCTCATCTAAAGCTTGAAAAATGCATGTACAGTTAATACTACTTTATAAAGCCAGGTTTTCAGGTGCTCTTTAAATGTTATGTAGAGGATAAGGGTGCTTTTTTTTTTTTTTTCCTTTTTGGTAGTGATTCACAGTGTCAACATTTTCCCCATAAATAAAGATTATAGCACATTACTTAATTTACAGAACTAATTTTTATTAAATGTAGATCTTTATTAAATATAAATTGACTAGTCAGATCTCTTAATTACTATGTAAGAATTAGTTGAGACATGACCTATGTTTGTTTTTCTCTGATAGGTAAATAATGAATGAGATTTTCTACATATTTTGTTTTACTCAGCATTTCAAAAAGAATTTTCTATCATACATCCAGTTTTCTCAACCCTAAGGAGGGGTTATTGTTGGGGTTTGGCCTCCAGTGTGAAAATATAACCCTGAAATAAGAACCCAATGACAGTTAGAATTCACTTTTCCATTATACAGTCTTCATATTTTAAATGGTGTTGTATTTAGGCTAAGGTTTTTCCTGGTGAATTTAGTGTAAACTTGGGAGTGAGAAACATTGTAAAATTCAATTCCTGGCTTTTCTAATCCTGTTTATTATAGGTCACATATAACCTCTGGTGATAATAATTAGTATTTGTGGTGGTATTGCAGAGAATTAGAAATAATCTTAGCCTTTCTTTTTCAATTTGTTGTTTAGAGGCTCTTTCCCCCTCTCTGAAGATCTTTGAAAAGAAGATAACACTCTCCCACTTCCCTGCCAATTGTTCATACTGTCAAAATCTCCCTGGAGATGATTTCTTGCTATGTTATGGAATTGAACAATGTCCAGTTCAATTTAAACAACATAACTATATCAAGTGCCATCTCAGTTTTTTTTTTAAAAGAGGTTGATGCTTACAACATACTTTAGAAACAGATTGAGAATATGACTTTGCAACTTAATATTATAATTTATAAGATGCTTTAGATATTGAGTCTCCTTTCCAACCTTATTGTATTGGACCATATTATACCATACTGTGTATATAATCTGAAACCCCTGGGTTGAAGTATATCTCAAAAGTAATTAGGATTTTGTCCAGCAGAGTGGGCTTTTTTCCAAAATTGTTTTTCTTCATACTACTACTAAGTTTACTTACTTCTCTATGTAATGTAGGAATTTTTGGGGTAATATGCCCCGGAGATGGTCAGAAAGTTTATGTGCAAATATAAGGTAAAGTGGTCCTGGGATGTCATATTTATTATATATCTGGCAGCAGGGTATCATTATGTGACAAAAGACATAAAGAATAAACTCCAGTGTAAAATATTAACTAGTCTACTGAGATCGATAAGCTATCTTTTAGGCACAGTTTAAAAAGAAACATGTGATAAAATTCATAAAAATGGTAATACAAAATACTTGCAGGCCTTTGCTTATGCTATCTTTGAGATATTTAACTTGTGCTCCTACTTAGTTAAATTTTCTATATTTTCTAAGGAATCAGACAACCACCCTATGAAAGTCTTTTCCAGTCCTTCCAGCACTCCATATACATTATGTGGTCTTTTTGCTTATCGTTGTTATAAAAATATTGCTGAGAAAAATATTGGGAAAAACCTGCCATCACATTATTTTTCTCAATGCACTATCACAAAGCAACACAGATGGTTCTCTACTGTTTTATATTAACTATACGCTTAGTATCCGTTATTTTGGATTTGGAGAAGTCTAACAGTTCTTTCCTTTTCACAACTTGCTTTGCCTTAAAACCTTTTATAGATGTTCCTCATTTCTGGGATTATTCTCATGAAGAATGCCTTCTGGAGCGAGGCAGTTTGTAGACATGGTTATCTATTCGGTGTTACCTTGGTTGTTGAAGATGATAAAATCACGACCTAATGATCAGTTATACGATAGAACCACATTCTGAAGAGCTTCAGAATGTTCCTGTAGTGTTTCCACTTTGAAATTGAAAGGGCGTGAACAATCACTGTTTACAACTCTGTGTCTCTAGAAGCTAAATTATAGAGTGCTCCTGGGCAATAAAGTCCTTTTAGCAAGAACCACAAATCTTTGAAAGAGCTCTAAACTAAAATACTTAAAATGTTCAAGTGCATAACAATGTATTCTTTTTTTTTTACTTTTTTGTTATGTTAATCACCATACATTACATCATTAGTTTTTGATGTAGTGTTCCATGATTCATTGTTTGTGCATAACACCCAGTGCTCCATGCAAAACGTGCCGTCTTTAATACCCATCACCAGGCTAACACATTCTCCCACCCCTCTCCCTCTAGAACCCTCAGTTTGTTTTTCAGAGTCCATCATCTCTCCTGATTCGTCTCCACCTCCAATTTCCCCCCTTCATTCTTCCCCTCCTGCTATCTTCTTTTTTTTTTTCTTAACATATATTGCATTATTTGTTTCAGAGGTACAGATCTGTGATACAACAGTCTTGCACAATTCACAGCACTCACCAGAGCACATACCCTCCCCAGTGTCTATCACCCAGCCACCCTGTCCCTCCCACCCCACCCCGCACTCCAGCAGCCCTCAGTTTGTTTCCTGAGATTAAGAATTCCTCATATCAGTGAGGTCATATAGTACATGTCTTTCTCTGATTGACTTATTTCGCTCAGCATAACACCCTCCAGTTCCAACCACGTCATTGCAAATGGCAAG
>NC_138377.1:44673704-44720502 GCF_054177405.1 Leptonychotes weddellii
AAAGGGAGAGAATGTGATCAGGCAGGAGAGTAGAACAAAACCATACACTAGAGATTTAGGGTATATTTTGATCTGTTAGCAGAAACTGTATCTCAAAATTTTAAAGAGAGAACAACTTATATATATATGACAAAAATAAGGGTAACTACTATGAAGGGATAGAATATGACTCTAAAAATGAAAAATAAAAATGTTTTTTAAAAAAGGGATTGATAAGATGTTGGTTGAAAAAGGGAAAAAGAAAAATTCAAAAAAAAAGACAGTTAAAAAAAATTAACTTTGAAAGACTACAGAATCATCGTAAAAAATCCATGAATTCTGTGTGCAGTATTCCCCTAGCTCTGGAGTTCTGCCGTTCTCATTTAGCGGTTAACTTGGTCTTGGCTGTCTGTTCTTGCTGATCTTCTGGAGGAGGGGCCTGTTGCCGTGGTTCCCAAATGTCTTTGCTGGAGGCAGAATTGCCCCGCCCTTGCCGGGTCTGGCCTAAGTCATCTGCTCGGGTTTGCTCTCGGGAGATTTTGTTCCCTGCAAGTTTTCCATACAGCTTTGGAGGATGAGAGTGAAAATGGCAGCCTCCCAATCTCCACCCCGGAGGAGCCGAGAACTCGGGGCTCCGCTCCTCAGTGAGCCCCCAGAGAAAAGCAGTCAGTCACTCCCGTCTCCCCGGTCTCCGGCCGCACTCCGTGCTCACCCGGCCTGTGACCAAGCATTTCTATCTCTGGCACTGACCCGGTGTGGAGTCTTCAAACCCAGCAGATCCCTGCGGTGCACTCCCGCGTGGCTCCTCCCGGGGGAGGAAGGTGAGTCTCCCCGGATCTGCCACTTGTTGGGTCCCTGCTGGAGGAGCAGGGGCCCGACTGTGCCCCAGATCATGGTTTATGGCAACCCTGAGCTGAGAGCCCGCGCCTTGGCTCCGTCTCTACAGCCGGCTTCCCGGCTCCGATCCCTGGGAGCTCTGCCACACTCAGGCACCGCCGGTCTGTCTGTGACCCCGAGGGTCCTGAGACTACACTGTCCTGCGAGGGTTCCACCTCCCGTTTAGCCACAGGAGCGACGTCCCTCAGCAGAGCAGACTTCTAAAAGTTCCGATTTTGTGCTCCGCGGCTCCATCACTTGCCAGAAGCGGCTGATGGAGGCCCCTCCCCCGCCGTCTATCCTCCCGAATATTGCCTCGGATTCACTTCTCCGCACGTCCTACCTTCCAGAAAGTGGTCGCTTTTCTGTTCAGAGAGTTGTTGCTCTTCTTTTCTTCGATCTCCTGTTGAGTTTGTAGGTGTTCAGAATGGTTTGATCCCTATCCAGCTGAATTCCTGAGACCAGATGAAATCCAGGTCTCCTACTCCCATAACAATGTATTCTTGAATAATTACTGGTTGGACTTGATTTGAGACAAAATGGATAGTGAATTATCTGAAACAATGACCAACAAAATATAAAAGTCTTTGTATATGGACACGCAAAATATCAGTTGTTAGCACTGCCCATTTTGGCTACTTGTGACATTGGAAGAGTCACTTAAACTCTTTGAGTAACTGTCTTCCTCTTTGTAAATTAGGAGGCTTACATTAATAATCCCAAACATATCTTTCACTTAAAATCATCAGATGCCTGGGTTCTTTTGAACAGTATGTGTTTCTGTGGATAACGTAAAAAATAATACAATGATTATATAAGTATTAAATATTTACTATTACTCTGTGAAGCCTGTTAAACTGAGCTTCTATAAATCTAATAGTCTATTCATGATTTTGAATATTTTCTCATGAAAAGATTCAGTGAGACAGGAAGCACAGTGTGCACAGTTTAGAGAATGAGATCTCTGTCTTTTCATCTTAAGCTTGCATAGACTTTACAAGTGGCACTTGCGTAGAATTATTTGGCCAGGCCTGTAGGAGGCCCAGTGCTCTTTTACACTGGACTAAACTGAGAATCCAATCAAGGCCTCTGCTACTGATGATGTCTTTAATAGAATCACTTTCCTTCTCTGGCTTCCCATTCTACTTTGTACACCACTTACAGAATTTACTCACTTTGTCCTTGTATCATACATATATATATTTTTTAAATAAGTAAAAATTTTAATCCTCAAAGCCAGAAAAACATTATAGTTTTATGCTAACTTTTAGCAAATAACATACATATTTTTTTGTATTTGCCAGCTACGCTGTTAGATTGAAGATTTCTTGGGATTGCAAACTATGCTTTGATTATATTTTCTACCATCCTTAAATTGGCTTAGCATATAGTCATTTAGTAAATATTTATTGAATTGAATTCATCTGCTTTTATTTATTTATTTACATATCCCCCAAAGATTAGATTGACAACTTTTGGACATGCATGTGAGGTTTCCTGATCTGTGTGATCAAACCAGATTCTGAATACATTTGCAATAGAATATGTGCTCAGACACAGGGGACTGGGATGATTGTAATGCTCTAAGACTAGCCTCCAGTCCAGGGTTTTAATGAAGGAGGTGACCATAGTCTGTGGCCTTGAGGCTTGCCAACAGCATGGATTTTCAAGGCTCATCTTATCCAGCTGTACATTTTTTTTTTAAATTATAAGACACTATCCCAAACTTTTTATATTCTTTTACTAGGTCATCAAGTTTTGGCACCTTACTTGTAGCAATTCCACTTTGTAGGATGATTTCATTTTAAGAACTCCAACATCTCAGTAGGAAGGTAGGAGAAGGTGTAAAAGCAATGTTGTTCAATAGTTCCTGTGAGAAAATGAATGAAAATGAAATTTGTCACTGAAACCATAGGCCAGTTCAGGGAATCACCCTAATGAATATCTGGCCCAGATCCTAAATTAAACTCTGATTAACAAATCTGGTTCTTGGTTTTATGATTTGGCCAAAGAATAAGGTGATAATTTACAAGTGCTATTAAGCTGGAAGAATGGTCAGACGATTAGAATGAAGAATTAGAATCTTAGCTCAGTTGCTGCTACTTCTTAGAATGCATACATGCTGAGTACCAAGCCAACTGCCTGCAAATTCCTGTGACCACAATTGTAAGCACAATTAAATTGCCTTTGAGTACTAAGGAAACCGTCAACTCCTGTGTCATTTAATGGCAGATATTTTCAGGACTATTTTGTCTGACTAAAAAAGAGGAATAAATCAGAGGTACAGTTATTGTGATAAAAGGTAACTCCTAACAGCTGAACTGGGTTAAAGGAAGGCACAAAGAAATTAAAGGTGCAAATTAAATTTCCATAATGATAAAAATTTGCATGATATCAAACAGTGAGATTCCCTATTAGTTGATAAATAACCTCATTGCTATGTACCTTAATGTATCTTTCTTACATTTTATGATAATTATTTCTTGCCTGGGGACATTTGTTAAGAAAATATTCAATACTCACCAGCAGAAAAGTCACAACATACACTTTTCTAATTAAATTTTAGGATGAATCAAATACATGATTTGTGCTGTGTCTACAGAATTCTGATATGACTGCAGTTGATTTATGGCAATCAGTGTTAAAACAAGTAAGATAAACAAAGGAATAATAACAGTATAATTAGTGTATTTTGAGGTAGCTTTTAAGGGCATGTGGTATTAATAAAAGTATCCATTAATAGTTTTTTAGAAATTTTGATATATGTAAATATTAAATATTAACAGTTCTTAGACGAGATGACCAAGGTGTTCATTAAGAACTAATTAATCACTCTTTTCTGTATCTCTGTGCCATTTCATTCCATTTCTGTCCTGTTTATTCCTTAGAAAGAATAGGTGGTCAATATTGAGGAGGTTTTTTTAAAAAAAACAAAGATGAGAATTCAATTTCTATCTTTTAATTTGTTCATCAAAGGTTTTAAAGGTCAATTTTACATTTGGTATAAGATGCCTAATAGGGGTTCTTCATTAACAGGAGGAGACAAATTACAATATGATGCCCAAAACTATGTTCTAGCTTAGAAAAATAACAATCATAATAAATTGTTCAAGCAACAATAATAGTCAATATAGTTAAAATAATTAACTTTTACTGAGTGCACGTGTCAGACACTATGCTCAGATTGAAATAATCATTTATCTTCTTATAAACTCTGTGAGCTATGAGGTAGTTCCTAATATCCCAATTTTACAGATGATCAGACTAGGATACTACATGTGTATTTATGAACATATGCATATAAGTGTTCATGTATATGCATACATACAATGGAATAATCACACTTACATATATTTTAAAATCTGAATTATTCACATAGCAGTATGTTAAATCTTTCCAAATCAGTAGCGCTAAATCATCCCCTTTTCAGCTATCTAACACTCAAATTCTCTTGGCAGATTATCAGCTTGCTAAAGTTTTTCCTATTAACATGGTAGAATTAAAAATACACACATTTTACTTATTCAGTTCTATTATTTTAAGTGGAATTGCTGGGTCAGAGAGTTGCATTCATTTAAATATTGACACATACTGTGAAACTCCTGTCCAGAAAGCTTTTACCAATGTACATGCAAATCAATACTGTATCTGAGGCCTCACATTTCCCACTCTTATCAGCTCTTGGGTTTACCAATCTTGTTAATTGTTGACAGCTGCTTGATAAAAATTGATAGGGTAGCATGTGATTATTTCAATTTGTATTTCTTTAGTTATAAGTGAAGTTTTTTTCATTGTATTCATTCAAGATTTTACATTTCATTTAATTAAGTGTCTAGAAAAGTATATTGCCTTCTACTCTAAGGAAGACTTTTTTCTTATCTGTCTGTATCAGTCTGTGCTCATGGAGTCTTACCTTTTTCCTATGGGTTATAATCATTTGCTATCATTAAATTATCCCAGATTGACCAGTGAGGTCCCTTTCATGCAGGTTCTTGTGTTCTATTGATATTAGCCACTATTTTTTAAAGCACATTTTTACTTTCTGACCCAGCAAGAATGAAGGAATAAGAAGAATCACCACTGGGCAATTGCCAGTAATGGCTGTTTTAGGCGGAATCATTAATGGATGATAAAACTAGCGGGTGAATGTGTGATGAGAAACAGAGTGCTTACATAGCCTCAAAATATCTTCTACAAGGTACTTAGAATTACGAAGGGAAAATGAATAATTTTATTTATTTATTTTAAAGATTTTATTTATTTATTTGACACAGAGAGAGAGCACAAGTAGGAAGAGCAGCGGGCAGAGGGAGAGGGAGAAGCAGGCTCCCCGTCGATCAGAGAGCCTGATGCGGGTCTTGATCCCAGGACCTTGGGATCATGACCTGAGCCAAAGGCAGATGCTTAACTGACTGAGCCACCAGGCACCCCGGAAAATGAATAATTTTAAAGTAGAGAAACCAGATGACTCTATCTTAACCAAATACCTGATGTTAACATTACTGGTAATAAGATAAATATATTCACATATCTCCTAATAGGTTGTACTAAGAAGCACACACACACTTGGTGATAATCCTTCCCCAAAGGCACAAACTGCATCTAATCATATGGAAACATTACAGAAATTCCAACTGAGAGACATTATACAAAATAACCGACCTGTGCTCTCGAAAAAAGTCGAGGTCCTAAAAGGCATACAAAGACTGAGGAACCTGCTAGACTTCACCTAGAGAAACAATACAACCAGATGTAACATTTAATCCTGAATTACATCCTGAATTGGAAAAAAAATATTTCTTTTGCTATAAAGGACCTAAGTGGGATATATTGGCCAAATTTGAATATAGTTTCTAAATTAGATTGTAATTCACTTTCTGATTGATAATTGCAACTGTGATTATATAAGTGAATGTCCTTATTTTTTAAGAAATACACTGAATCATTCAAGGATAAGGCACATTGCATCAACTTCCTTTCCAATGGTTCAGAAAAAAGTAAACATATATAAACATAATACAGAGAGACAGAAGGGGGTAGGGAAATAGGGAGAGAGAGAGAAGCCGTCAGTGTGTTAAAATATTAACATCTGGGGGCTTTGGTGAGGTGTAAGAGAATTCTTTGTACTATTTTTGTAACTTCCTGCAAGTCAAAATATTTCAACACAAAGTTTGCCTTTGACTCTATTCTGGTGTCAGTCCTTTCTTTATTGACTTATATGTTCTGCTTTTTAAAGCATGCCATAATGTTCTTTAGTGGAATGAAAACATTTTAGTTTATCCTTTGCTGAAATTTCTAATATGGGCTGCATTTTCCCTCTAGGCCAGGAGATGCCAAAAAGATCAAATTGGCATTTTGATCCCCCACTAACTCTGATGATAAATATGAACATGGTTAAGAGATCTTTGGCCTGATTTAGATTCACTTATCATCTGGAAAAGTAACTTAAATGTGTTTTGTGTGTTTTGATTTCCCTATGGGCTACATTATTTTTATCTCATTCAGGTTATTAAAATCTTAAAACATACTTATGACATTACCTGTTTGACACCAGATATTTTTATATGCATAGCTTTCTGGTAAGATTTAATGTCTTCTGGTGCTAACAATGATACTGTAGCTTTGATTCATGCCATGAAACTGTTAAGATGAAGTTACTATCATGAGTTTCTTCTAGCACTTTTAATAATTAACTTTATTGATGGGGTTCAGGATAAACCTGCCTTAAACTTATTCTGTTTTGTACAAAGGGGAACTATATTGAAGACCATAGAGTATTTTAAAAAATAATAGCAGGTTTTCAAAAATTAGAACCTATTCTAAAAGTCTGTGGGTTTCCCTAATGCAGGATATATTGACTATCCCATGCACAAACCTAGGTCTGGAAGCAAGATGGGAGCAAGTTGTTGACTTTTAGTGAAGACCATAGAACTCTGGACGTACAAATACAACTTCCACTACTTAGACAATCTGGAACTGCACTGGGAAAGAATGGATATACAGAGCTAGTGTAATGATAAAGTACAAAGAAAGACATGTTCTCAAAAGTAGAGCTAAGTTAAAAATTCTAAGAAGACAAAGATGCAGTAAATTATGCAACAAAACCTGCAATTAAATGTAATTTATAGTGACATAAAAATAGCTCTCCATTTAGCAAAACCTAGTTGTAAAAAATATCTCATAAAGCCCAAGGTAGTGCTGATGCTTTGTGCTGCATTCTAATTGTCTTCTGCATCCTTCCTTGGGTGCTTTAATTAACCTTTGTAACCCAGTCCTCAGCCCAGTCCTCAACCATAGCTGAGCTGCTACAGAATTATGATCCTGTTCAGCAAGGGGTCACCAAAGTGAATGATGCAAAGTTTCTACCTCAGAACTTTTCTCCATTCTGGGACTATGGAGCAAAATGAACCATGAAGAAATTTGGTGATCCTGGACTGTTGTGCATTTTAGCTTTTACTTCTCTCCCTGAATAATTTCCCATTTCCCAGATAAAATGATGCACATTATTTGTAAATATCTATCAGAAAACTCAGTAAATTTATTATTTTGATGACAAAAAACCCTTCAGAAAGGATCAGAGTATTTGGGGGGCATTTTAAGATCACGTAAACCAATGTTGTCTGAATGCTCAATACAACTGTGGGAACGAGTTCAACCTTCTTAGCCTTGCCTCTGCTTCCTGGAGTGCATAATGCATATAGGAAGATTCAGTACTAATCAGAGGAAGCAGCTAGTTTCTGAGCAACATGGGTGTTTTGGAGAGCTAATATGGCAAACATTTGGAATTACACTTAGTTTACCTTTAGAGAATGAAATTACACATATTATAAAAATAGGTATGACAACTATCATTTACAAATTTCCATTTTTTTTTTAAAGATTTATTTATTTTGGAGAGTGTGTGTGGGAGTGAGGGGGAGGGGCCGAGGGAGAGGGGAAAAAAGAATCCCAAGCAGACCTCACTGAGCACAGAGCCGGATGTGGGGCTCGATCTTACCACCCTGAGAACATGACCTGAGCTGAGACTAAGAGTCCGATATTTAACCAACTGAGACACCCAGGCACCCCCATTTTGTTTTTCTTTCTGCAAATACTTTTATTTGAGTGTTAGTGATGTAAATAAGGTTGATCAGTGATATAAATAAGGTTGATCAGTGGCTTCCCAATTACAAATATGGGAAACCTGATAGGCGTGTGTTGTTGGTATCTTGTTAAGTAATAGGACAGTCACTTTTGTCTGATTGTGGCTTATACATGGCTAGAGTGCACTTCCCAGCTTTCTCTGCATGTGACTACTTTGAGCAGAAATGTGTCCCATTGCCAGGCATGATCCTCCATATTCTTCCCCTTTTAGCTTGATGTTGACATCCAGTTGAAGGTATAGAGTTAGGTGCAGAGTTTCTGTCAACACAAGTTTCAAAATAATTGTGTAGAGCAGAACTCTACTATATGTAACTACAATGTGGAAATGTTAATGTAAATTAGGAATAAGTTCTTGTATATTGAACTACTAAAATGTTGGGATTTATTTATTATAGCAGCTTGCATTTCCCTAACTAATGTAACAATTAGTAACATGAAAGAGAGTAGCTGAATTTAAAAGTGAAGAGGGGAAGAATGTAAAAGTAGATGAAAAAGTATTGAGGATGGATGCCTGTGTGCCTCAGTCGGTTAAGCATCTACCTTCAGCTCAGGTCATGATCACATGATCCATTCCCCTGTTCAGTGGGGAGTATGCTTCTTCCCATCCCTTTACCCCTCCCACCCTGCTCATGGGCACACACTCTCTCAAATAAATCTTTAAAAAAGTAATGAAAATGTTAAGAAATAGATATATAGGACAAGCAGTGGTGTTAAAAAATCATCATAAAGTAACATAAAGCAGGTGGAAGAAATAAAATATATTCCAAGTATGAATGGACCAATTTCCACTAAAAGGCAGACTGCTAGAGGTAGAAAACAAAACCTACCAGTATGCTACTTATAAGAAATAAACTATGAAAATGATGAAGAAATATTGACAATAAAGAGACCTTGGCAAAGATATGGAGTACTGGGCAGATGCAAAGCTAAAGAAAGAAAAGAGCTCAACATGGTAATAGTTTATATTTGGTAGCAGGGTTATATTTAAAATTATGAGCACTAAACAAGATAAAAAAAGGACAATGCATAATACAAAAGGTATTTTTTGAAGAAGATGCATTAGTAATAAGACTATGAAATGTACTTGGCAGCAAAGAAAACTTGCAATTTAAAAAGGGCAATTTTATTATATTACTCTTTGCTCATAAGACAATACGATTGAAATAATTAGAAATTGAACATGTTTTAACTACTTAAAGTTGGAAAACACATACCTAGGTAACTCTTGTATCAGTGAAGAAATTAAAGAAATTATGAGCCATGTAAAAAGTAATGGAAAGGAAAACAGTTCATATGTATGGAATGTAGAAAAAGCTAAATGTAAGGGATACTCCACAGCCTTAAAAGTCTTCTCTTTTAAAAAAAAGAGAAATACAGAAATCAAGTACTCACCTTAGGAGTTAAAAAAACAATGTACTGGTTGGGAGTTCTAATCATATTATGTAAATTCCATGACCGTAGGGACTTAGTCTATTTCTTTATTTCCCCAGTTTTGTTGAGATGTAATTTATATACATTACTGTATAAGTTTAAAGGGTATAACATAATGGTTTAACATATATATTGTGAAATGATTACTGCAATAATTTTAGTTAGCATCCATAACCTCATATAGATATGATAAAAAAAGAAAAAGAAAAAAAATGCTTTTCTTGTGATGAGACCTCTTAGGAGCTACACTTGTAACAACTGTCCTACATATTCTAGAGCAGTGTTAGCTATAGTCACTATGATGTACATTACATCCCCAGTACTTATTTATCTTAAAGCTAGAGGATAACCTTCCTCCAGATCCTCCCCCACTACTCCACCCCTGGTAACTCCAATCTGATCTTTTTTTTCTGTTTTTGTTTGTTTTGATTCCACATATAAGTGAGATCATACAATATTTGTCTTTCTCTGACTTATTTTACTTAGTATAATGTCTTCAGGATCCATCTATATTGTCACAAATCATAGACTTTCCATATTTTTTAATAGCTGAATAATATCCCATTTGTGCGTGCATGCGTGTGTATGTGTGTATCACTACTAATTTATCCATTCATCGGTCAATGCACACTCCTCTTGGCTATTTTAAGTAATACTGCAATGAACATGAAGGTGCAGATAGCTTTTTGAGTTAGTGTTTTCATTTCCTTTGGATATATTCCCAGAGGTATAATTGCTGGATCATATGATAATTCTACTTTTAATTTTTGAGGGAATCTTTTTTTTAGATTTGTAATCTTAGCTTCTAGTAGACAGCCTAGCTATAAGAGGCCTTCGGTAAATATTTTGAAAAATAAACTATAGGAAACCCAAAATGAAAATACCTGCCATTTACTAAGCATTTAGAATGTGCCGGTCACTGTGCTTTACATGAATTATTTCATCCACTCAGAAATCCTATAAGGCATAAGTTATCAAATTTTTATAAATGAGAAAATGAAGCCTAAAGAGGTTAAATGAATTGCTTAATTTAAAAAGCTAGGAAGTGTCAGGGCTGATATTGGAACTCATGTGTCTTATTTCAAAAATTCATCAACTAAACCACTATTTTACCTGGGAATAACAGAACCTGAATAACCTTGCAAAGAGAGGATTACATTTTTCTTAAAATTGGGGGATATCAAATTTTAACTTGTCTGGCCAGCTGTAACTATGGAGCTATAAAAGTTCAAGTGTCTGATTAAGAAGGGCAAAAGTCAGCTATATGCTGTATTACATTCTCTCTGTGAGGAGCAATGGGTCAATTATCAAAATTATTTGGCGGACTATATTAGTTTCCTGTGGCTGCTATAACAAGTCAAAACTAGGGGCTTAAAGCAACAGAAATATATTTTCTCACAGTTCTGAAGGTCAGAAGTCTAAAATCATAGTCAGCGGGGCTGTGATCCCTCCAAAGACTCTAGGGAAGAATTGATTCCTTGCCTCTTCTAGGGTCCAGTAGCCATTGGCATTCCTTTGTTTGTAACCATTCCACTCCAGTTCCTTTGTCTTCACGTTGCCTTCTTTTCTCTGTGCTATCTCCCTTTGCTTCTCTTTTATGAAGACACTTGTGAAGACATTTAGAGCTCTCCTGGATAATCCAGGGCTACCTCATCTCAAAATTCTTTACTTCATTACATCTGCAAAGACCCTTTATCTAAATAAGGTAACATTTACAAATTCCAGGGATTAGGACTTGATATCTTTGAGTGGCCGTTATTCAACCTACTGCCAGGACTTATGAGAGAGAGAGAGAGAAAGAGGGGCCTGTGGGGGTTGCAGGAACACATCCATCAGAATAGTGCAGACTGCTAAAAGAATTGAGAAAAGAGGGGAATCATTTTGTTTTAGGTTTTGAGAGAAAGCTTCATGTAACTAGATTTTGAGGTTCATTAGGAGGGCTATAGAAGATTTTTTTTTTTAAGATTTTATTTGAGAGAGAGAGAGCGAGTGAGCGCACAGAGGGAGTGTGCAGACTCCCTGCTGAGCAGAGAGCCTGATGTGGGACTGGATCCCAGGACCCTGAAATCATGACCTGAGCGAAAGGCAGAAGCATAACTGACAGAGCCACTCAGGTGCCCCGGGCTATAAAAGATTTTGTGGAAAAATGGTGAGCAGAGACCTTGAGCTGGGGAGGTCTAAGATAAATGTGGGGCCAACAAGGAGGTCTGTTCTGCAGGATCTGGTTAATATTACTTGGGACAGTCAATATTTATCCATTGTTAAGTGATTAATGTAAAATGCTTTTAAGAAAAACTGGCTGTGCATGAATTATTAAATGTGAGCTAGCATCTTCTAATACCCCATTTTCTGGCAGATGTCAGAGTAGTGGTTCAGAAATCCCAAATGTTCCTCCATATGCATATGGATAAGGCTGTTTGTCTCCCTATATAAGAGCTCAAAACATGCACTATCAGTGAGTCTCTGAGATCCCTGAGGGGAATGTGCTCCAAAGATACAAATAACTTTATGAAAATTGGGGTAACATCTAGGGATTTGAGAACTAGAGCCTCTGCTCTTGAAAGATGATCAGTCTTTACTGATGCTACTTCATTATAAATGTAAGTCCTCATTTACCCAAGTTCTTTGCCCAGTGCTTTCAGCTCAGTTTTATGTCTCACAGCAGCTGATCACTTGGGGCTTAGTGGAACTCTGTTAACTTGATTTTTGCAAAAGATGTATTTATTCTGTTGGGGAATATCATCATTTTTCTTCATTTTCTCTGACATTTTGTCCATTATATTCTGAGTTTGCCCATAGGACAGAAATAAATAGCTCAGTCTTCTTTAAAAACAAAGTGTGAATTGAATAAATTTAGAAGTTGCTTGGTGCTCCTGATGCTGATCGAAGAGTGTCTTCAATTTATTCAGTCCCTCTTTATCCCTAAAGGAGACTGGTTATTTTTGGTTCATGGAAAGAACTCTTGGCCTTATGGACAGAGCCAAAATAATTACAAGTAATAGTTGAGCCTAACTATAGCCAAGTAAAGACATTACTGAAAATCTGATTTGCTATTTTGTAAGGTAAAAGCAATAGCTCCATACAAGACAGATTATATTTGTAACTAACAGTTTAACATTTAAAATCCTCCTCTAGTGTAAATTGTCTGTGTTTCTGAGGAAAGTAGTCTCAGTGTAGAGGTCTTCAGTGTTTTTCTGCTTTATTTTCACAGGGTAGGGGTGGAGACTGTCATTCTCGGGAAAACTGGCTCTCAGCTGTCTGTCAAAATGGAGGGTTCTTTCAGGCAGCAATTTCACCGTGAAAACGTTTTGGTCTATAAGGATCAGAGTACTCTTACAGGAAGTGGAATTCAAGAGTACTCTTCAAAGCACCTTCCAGTCTTTCTTATCCCTCCTTAGCTTTTGAAGAATGTTAACGACCCTGCTGCTGCTTTGAATTTTCTCCAGGTGCACTTCTGACCCTGAGACTCGGGTCTCACCTGGGTTTGATCACCCAGTGGTAAAGAAGTTGGATAGGGAGAGAAAACTAATATCCTAGTCCTGTTCTAACTCTGATTTATGTGCTAGGGTATTTCCTGATGTCCCAGCCTGCTACTCAATAGTCTTAGGCATGATCTAAAGAAAATGGATAAAATTGGGTAGCTCCAGATTTAGGGGAAAGAAACTTTAAGATGTAAATAATGCCAGGAACGGTCAGGAATAGAAATAGCTAAAGGTAGGAAAGGTTGGAGGACTGATGGCCAAGTATTATAATTTCAAGTGCCTATCTTTGCTCTGCTAACGTGAGAATGTGCATAAAATTGTAAAGGAGTTTTGACACATGGTTTCCTGTCATAATGCAAAGTTTACATATGACCTGAAGTATTATTGATAGTGATGCTCTATTCTATTTGAATAGGTACAGATCCCATAGGTTACAAACTTCATCATCTTAGTTCCACATAGACACTCTTAATTAGGGTTTTCTAAGCCGGTTCCAGATACCCTAGGCCAATTCTCTCCTCTCAACTGTGGTAGGAAGAATTCTAAGAGAGATCCCACAATTCCTGCCCTCTAGAGTTCATATGCTTTCAGTTAACTCAATCAAGGACTAATCTAGGTACTACTGTGAATTAATTTTGAAGAAATGATTAAGGTCCCAAATTAGTTGCCTTTAAGAAAGAGAGATTATCTGAGTGAGTCTAAACTAATAGCATGGGCCCTTTAAATCTGGGTTTAGAGATCAGAGACCAAGAAATCAGGAGGTTGGAAGCTTGAAAAGGATTTGATGTGAGGGAGATGGATTGTATTGCAGATGGAAAGGGCCACATGGAAAGGAATGAAGGCAGTCTCTAGGAGCTGAGAGCAGCCTCTGGCTGATAGCTGGCCAGGGACAAGGACCTTAGTCCTATAGGCACAAAGAACTGATTCTGTCAACAGCCTTCGTGAGCTGGGAAGCAGATTTTTCCTGAGCCTCTAGAAAAGAACTCAGCCTGGCAGACACCTTAATTTCAGGCTTGTGTTACCCTGAGCAGAGAATCAGTGTGACCACTCTAGACTTTGACCCACAGAACTGTGAACTAATAGGTGCTAAGTCCCCTGAATTTGTGGTAACTTGCTATACAGCAATAGGTAACTAAAACATCCTCTTTCCTTTAAGATTGCACAAGAATTCTAATAGGTCAACATAATGCCAACGTCCTGGAGGGGAGAGAGGTCAGGAAATAACACCAGGTACTCAGTTGCAATCAGTCCCAGTTTGAGACCCACTGCTGCACCATCATCTGCTCCCTGTTCCTATCTGCAGTCAGCAGGCCTTCCACACTAGGCTTTGTTGTATATTCTCAGTTCTGTCTGTTCTCTAGTCCATGCTGGTATGTGCTGCTGTATCCCTCTGTCCACACCACCTGCCTCTCTGGGCTGAGCCCTTGAGGTCTCTGTGAAGCTGCCCTCAGGATGAGGTTCCTCGAATCCTTCTGCAGGTATTTCTAATCCATTGTTCTCTAGCCTCTAGACATGGGATTTTTCTACAAGGCTGGAAAAATTCTTGGAGCTGGAGTCTTATTAGAGAAAACAGAAATTGCCTTCTGTGCTCTCAAATTTCCATATTTATTTGAGGTTCTTCTATCATTTTCAGCTTTCCACTTCTCCAACCCCCACACCAGATGATTGATTCAAGAGAGGATCAGGATATAAATTTCCTTTTTTAGACATCTTTAACATCTGGCTCTATGGTTTTCCTTTTCACCACTTTCCGGGAAAAATCTACAGCCCCTTGAATTGGAAAAACCTGTACAGCAAGCATTCTTCCAGTTTTATTTGTCTCATACCTGGATTCCGGGATATTAAATTGAAAGCCAATAATTTGATTCATTTGTTTTTTGCTGTGACAACTCCATCCTAAGAAAATTAGGTGCTGAATGAAGACAATGGGGTAGAAGAGGACTATGGGGAAGAAACTAACAAATTAGTGCTTTAAACAGTTTAAAATATATTTTATAATTATATTTTAATGCTTTAAATATTCCTTTACCATGCATTTTTTTAGAGTAAATTTGGAGCTATTTAAAAAGAACATGAGTGTCTAGTTCTCTCTCTCAATTAAAATTACTCTAGAATAATGACTGTGAGGAAGTAAAAGTATTCTCTCTAGGACAGGATATTTAAAACAAAGTTGTTCTAGGGGTACTTGGGTCGCTCAGTAGGTTAAACATCTGACTCTTGATTTTGGCTCAGTCATGATCTCAGGATTGTGACATCGAGCCCCACATGGGGCTCTGTGCTCAGCCACGAATCTTGAGGATTCTTTCCCTCTGCCCCTCTTCCTACTCGCACACAAGTTCTCTCTAAAATAAATAAATAAATATATTTTTAAAAAGCTGTTTTAGAAAGATAAAGAATTAGTTTATTTTTTATTTTTTTTTTAAAAGATTTTATATATTTGAGAGAGAGCGAGCGAGCACGAGTGGGGGAGAGGCAGAGGGAGAGAGAAAGGGAGAAGCAGACTCTCTGCTAAGCAGGGAGCCCCATTCAGGGCTCAATCCCAGGCTTCTGTGATCATGACCTCAGCTGAAGGCAGATGCTTTACCCACTGAGCCACCCAGGCACCCCTATAAAGAATTAGTTTAATTAACATGGTGTTACATAATATTTTTCAAATATTAAGATAAATATTTTATTAAGATTTTTCAAATCTTAACCCAACATTCAGTTTTTGAAAAGATAATTGGTAAAGATGAAGAAGCTTTGTTAAGTTTTTCCTTGGAAATTAGCCTGTAAGTGTTGGTGATCTTTGATATGTTACTTTAACACATTGGATTCTATTTTTTTTTTCACCTGAAAGAACATTTTCATTAAATTTTGAAGGTAGTTTAACAAAATAAGAGATTTGTAGAACAATAAAGTACTGAGACTATAAGGGACTTAGTGATAATTTGTTTTAAATTTCAACCATTAGTGCCACAGTGTGTGCACCTAATTTACCCTTGTTTATAAAGGACATTTATTAAATTCTAGCCTGCACTGTAAATTAGGAGTTTAAACTATATTTATGTCAAAGATTTAAAATTGCTCTACTTATTTCAGTCCTGATAAATTTGAAGAAAAAAAATAAAATTGATCCATGTATGAAAAATTTACAGAACTGAATGTTTTAGATTTTGGCTTTTAAAAATTTGTCTTTAAGGAAGTAAACTAGTTTAATGTATTCTGCTGATGGAAAATCCATTTTACATTTCTAATTTGAAAACTCTGTGTTAATGACATGTTTCTACAAAGACAAGTGATAGGGAGAGAACTGTGTGGATAGCACTGTATGAAAGACCCATGTTTTTAAATATAACAAAGTTATTGCTAGCGGAGGGTTAAATGCTTTTGTGTAAGCATTGTACATGAAGTAAAACTGACTGGCAAATCTTGTAATTAATTAAAAGTATGACTAGGGGTGTGTGGGTGGCTCAGTTTGTTGAGTAGGTGACTTGGTTTGGGCTCAGGTCATGATCTCATGGGTTGTGAAATGGAGCCCCCAAATCAGGCTTTGTGCTCATCTAGGAGTCTGCCTGATGACTTTCTCCCTCTGTCCCTTTCCCAACTGGAGGGTGCTCTCTCTCTCAAATAAATAAACTTAAAAAAAAAAAAAGTATGATATCTATAAATGGTAAGGGGTAAAATTTGTGAATATCAAGTTTCTGCAATATCTTCTTTTTTAAAAAAAAGATTTTATTTATTTGTCAGAGATAGAGAGAGAGAGAGAGCACGCACAAGCAGAGGGATCGGCAGGCAGAGGGAGAAGTAGGCTCCCCCACTGAGCAAGGAGTCCAATATGGGACTGGATCCCAGAACCCTGGGATTATGACCCCAGCAGAAGGCAGACACTTACCTTACTGAGCCACCCAGGCATCCCTCAGCAATATCATCTTATTCAAATTTGGGACACTATTAACTGGTGAATACTGAGGTTAAATGCATCAGGTTTGCCATTAGACATGAAGCAACTGTCTTAGTGTACTGCTGCCTGTCTCTGGGCACTTTACATCATTTGGCAGTTATTTAGCAGACATCAGAGTGTATAGGAAGAACGTGGGTCTAGAAATTAGGAAACAAATTGTATTAGAATCCTTACCATTGCAAATGCTAGAAACTCAACTTGTACAGGTTAAACAATAGAAGTACAAGGAGATTCAGCAGCAGCCTGAGATGGTTTCCAGTGATGTCAACATTAATTCTCTTCCCCTTTCTTTCTCCACTCCATCTTTTAGCTGAGTTTTGGTTTCAGAGCAGCATCAATCTAAGGACAATAGTGACTTTTAAAGAACTCTCTCTCAGGGTCTTGCTGGAGCTACAATTACACCCCTGAACAAATCACAGTAACCCAGAGGTGAAGTGGAACACTCTGATTAGTCAGCTTGGGTCCCATGACTTGTGGATGTTGGAGGAAAGCAGGTGTACCTAATTTGCACCCTCATCCAAAAAGCCTTGAGTAAAGGAAATGCAGTTCCCAAATAGGAAATATCCTGATAACTAAATCCTCTTTACCTGTGTTCTATCACATTCTTTCTTTCCTTAACTACAAATGTGGCTTACAGCAAATCACTTAAATAATCCAGGCCTCGGTTTCTTCAACTATAAAATAAAGTGTTGTGCTCTTCAATTGATATTCACTGACATCTTTCCATCTATTCATTCTTCAGTTAGTGATCTCTCTGCTAGGCACTATGATACTTGTTAAGAATTCAAAGAGGATTATATATTATCCCACTATCTGATGGTCTAGTATGGGGGATAGACATCAGTTAAATAATGACAGGGCACTCTCAGAGTGGTATGGAATACTACTAATAGCTATCACACCTTAAGAATCTAGTATGTGCTAGATTCTGGTCTATGTGATTTATGTACCTTCTGGAATTTGGTCCTCATGTTACATGATAAGGTAATCACTGAGCCTAAAGTACTTTAAACAAAGGGGAAACCAAGATTAGCGGGATTTGGTAAATTACTTAGGTTCAGATGACCAGTGGTGGAAGCTGGAAATTTTGAATTAATGCTGGACTCGATTCTCTGTTCTTTTCACTATACCATAAGCAAAGAGGGAATAACTATCTGTAGGCAAGGATCAGGGGATCCTTCATAACAGGGGTGACATTACAACTGAGTGGAAAAATAAGGACTCGTTAAACGGAGAAGAGAAAAAAGCATGAAAATATGTGGTTTATCTGGGGAACAGTAACCAAATGTTCCTGTTGCATTAGGAGTGCTGGGGAAATAGAGCTAGAAGAGGAGGGTTACAAAGGTGGTAAGGGCTTTGGTCAAAGGACATTTAGTCTTTACTTGTATACAGTAGAGTTACTATGGAAGAGTTAATTCAGAATTTTGAAGAAGCACATCTTGATTTAAGAATATCATCAGTGGTCCTTTAGATCCAAATAATTTATAATCTAGTAAATTTTATTAGGTACTTTAGAACAAGAGCTTGAAATTATGGAGCAAATATTGTAAGATTTATTGCTTATAATTTTTAGGTTTTGATTTCCATAATGTCTTCCATGTAAGAGTTAACATATTCTGTCTTTTTCCCCCCATACCAGTTCTCTTCTTGGTTGGTATTTTTCTTTTTTTTTTTTTTAAGATTTTATTTATTTATTTGACAGAGAGAGAGACAGCGAGAGAGGGAACACAAGCAGGGGGAGTGGGAGAGGGAGAAGCAGGCTTCCCACTGAGAAGGGAGACTGATGCAGGGTTCGATCCCAGGACCCTGGGATCATGACCTGAGCTGAAGGCAGCCACTTAACAGACTGAGCCACCCAGGTGCCCCTTGGTTGGTATTTCTTGAGCACCATAAGAATGCAGAATTTTAGATTTTATATTTTTACCTGGTCTCCATGAGCATTCTCATTTCACATAAAGAAAAACTGAGATTCAGAAAGCTCAGACTTGTCTGCGCTTATATCTACAACTGGGCTTTTCAGTTCAATGCCTTTTTTTATGCAAGGTACCTTCCTTTTGTATTAACCAATAGATAGGACGATTTAAATGTCTTGGGGTCATTGTCTCCATGGAAAAAGATATGAGCTGATGGTGATCAGAATAGTTGTGCTTATCCTAAGGCTGCCATTGTGTTCGACTTACTTATTTTTACAGTGTGGATGATGGTAAATGAAACGGAATGAACAAATCAACAAAGTATATATTAACAATGCTGTTAAATTATTTTTGATTCACTTTGCCTGGGATTTAATTGTGCATGTTAAACCATTATTCATTTGAAAATGCCCCCTAGTACTTATGGTGATGATGTCTCATTCATTATAATAATTTCTTTGAGTGTATCACATAAAAATTGTACTTGAGTTATTATGGCTTTTCTTGAGATGATATTAACCCTCTCGCCTGGTGCTGAAAATTCCTTGACACTTTAAATAGATTAGACCATGCCTTGACACATTTAATAAAGAACAGTCCTACAGGATCCTCAAATTGTGGGAAAATAAAACCTTATATGTTTTGAAAAATGAAAAGCACAACACGAGTCTATATCTATGTTTCATGATTTGAGGTATAGATTCTATTGGTATTTTTATTTTAAATGAAAGTTTAATTACATTTAGATAATCCAACCCATCAAACTTCACTTTCTTGATCCTTTTTCCTTGACTCTCATTTCTATATACAGAAGCTGGGTGACAATACTGATGTTGCAAATGTATTACAAGTCATGCTGGGCAAAACGTTAAGACTGTCATGTTTGGCATGTGGAACGGCTCAGCACATTCATCTTAGAAAACACATGGGCTCTCTCTATAAAACATATCTAAGAATATGTTTTTTTAAATTAAATTTTTAATTTCAGCATAGTTAACATGCAGTGTTAGATTAGTTTGAGGTATACAATATAGTGATTCAACACTTCCATATAACACCTGGTGCTCATCATGACAGTGTCACTCCTCAATCCCCATCACCTGTTTCACCCATCCCCCCCCACTCACCCACCCACCTCCCCTCTGATAACCATGAGTTTGTTCTTGGTTTGTCTCTTTTTTTTCCCCTTTGCTCATTTGTTTTGTTTCTTAAATTCCACATATAAGTGAAACCATATGGTATTTGTCTTTCTCTGACTTATTTTACTTAGCATTATACTCTCTACCCATGTCTTTGCAAAGGGCAAGATTTCATTCTCCTTTATGGCTGAATAGTATTCCACTGTTGATAAATCCCATATCTTCTTTATCCATTCATCTATCAGTAGACACTGGGGCTGTTTCCATAGTTTGGCTATTGTCAGTAATGCTGCTATAAGCATAATGGAGCATGTATCCATTTGAATTAGTGTTTTTGCATTTTGGGGGTTAGATCCCCAGTAGTGCGATTATTGTATCATAGAGTAGTTCCATTTTTTTTTTTTTAAGATTTTATTTATTTGACAGAGAGAGACACAGCGAGAGAGGGAACACAAGCAGGGGGAGTGGGAGAGGGAGAAGCAGGCTTCCCGCTGAGCAGGGAGCCTGATGCGGGGCTCGATCCCAGGACCCTGGGATCATGACCTGAGCCGGAGGCAGACGCTTAATGACTGAGCCACCCAGGCGCCCCAGAGTAGTTCCATTTTTAACTTTTTGAGGAAACTCCATCCTCTTTTCCGCAGTGGCTGCACCACTTTGCATTCCCATCAAATTATATATAAGAATAGATTTAATAATATTTGTCCTCAGGTCACCATACCTTACACTCACACTGGAACTTTTTCTTTCAATAAATCTTTCTATCCATGGACACTTAAAGCCAATTCCCACCTAGTTTGACTCCCAATTTTGTTGCATGATTTGTTGCTTGGTTTATTAGATTTACAAAGGTATCCACGATTTAGATGCAGTTATATTTGCTCTGTAATTCCCTGGTGCTCAGTGGACACACTACCATTTCTCATGGTTGTCTACAGGAGAGTTTTCAGCACACAGTTAGGTTGTTTCATCTTTGCTGGTACAGGAGTTCAGATAAGGTAATGGATTAGAAGTCGATAGCCTTTATTTGATATTGATAATGTCCTTGCTGACACAAGGGAAGTTTACACATTTAGTAGTGAAAATTTCTGTTCATTGACCAAATAGTCTAGGAAAAATGGATCTTTAAAATTGTATTGATAAGCATTGATAAAAGAATTGTATTAATAAGAGAAAGGTTGAATATGTAGAAGTTATTTCTACCTAAGGAAATGATGGGTAAAACTGAGAGGGGAGGGTGCCTGGGTGGCTCAGTCATTAAGCGTCTGCCTTCGGCTCAGGTCATGATCCCAGGGTCCTGGGATCGAGTCCCACATTGGGCTCCCTGCTCGGCGGGGAGTCTGCTTCTCCCTCTGACCCTCCCCCCTCTCATGTGCTCTCTCTCATTCTCTCTCTCTCAAATAAATAAATAAAATCTTTAAAAAAAAATAATAATCAGACTTCGTTTTTAACCAAGTTCCAGAATAGTTTCCCTTAACTCATTTTCCCCTCTCAGTTTTTTTTTTTTTAAAGATTTTATTTATTTATTTGACAGAGAGAGAGAGAGCGAGAGCAGGAACACAAGCAGGGGGAATGGGAGAGGGAGAAGCAAGCTTCTTGCCGAGCAGGGAGCCCGATGTGGGACTCGATCCCAGGACCCTGGGATCATGACCTAAGCCGAAGGCAGACGCTTAACGACTGAGCCACCCAGGCGCCCACGAAGTCTGATTATTAATAACTTTCCCAGGTTAATGTTCACTTGAGGATAAGTGCTCCGCTACAGGGACTCATGAAAAGACAACACATGTTTTCATTCCTGTTTGCAAAAGTTTCTCCAACTCCGGGACTGCCTGAAAACTGCTTAGAATGAATTTTGCAAGCTGCTTTCCATTTTATTCCAAGAAATAATGGGAGCAGTCCATACTCAAAAGCAGAGGGTACCATTACAGAATGCAGTTTACTTAATGAAGCAGAAATATTTCACTAAGTGTTAAAATAGCTTTATTGAGGTATAACTGACACAGGATAGACTGTGCATGTTTAAAGGGTACAATTTTAAAGATCTTGTCTATCTAGACACAATTCCTTATCATGTATATGATTTTGCAAATGTTTCCTCACATTTGCAGCTTCTCTTTTTACTTCCTTAACAGTATCTTTTTAAGAGGTCATACTTTAAATTTAATTTTAATGAAGACCAATTTATCAGTTTTCCTTTTATGGATTGTACTTTTGGGGCTGTAGCTAAGAAACCTTTGCCTATCCCAAGGTCACAAGTATTTTTCTCCTATATTTTCTTCTTATTTTTCTTTATAGTTTTAGCCTTTACATTTTTGTTCATGATCCCTTTTTAAGTTAATTTTGGTATAAAATATAAGGTATAAATGGAAGTTTATTTTTGGTGTACGGACCTCCAATTTTTCCAGCACTATTTGTTGAAAAGACTGCCCTTTATTGAATTGTCTTTCAAATTTATCACAATTCCATTTTTCATATATGTGTGGGTATATTTCTGGACTCCATTCTGTTTCATGGAGTTATTTTTCTATCTTTATAACAATACCACATTGTCCCAATTATTCTATATTTATGGAAGGCTTGAAATCAACTGGTGTTACTTCTCCAACTTTGTTATTTTCTAAGTTCTTTTGGTTATTTCATGAAGATTTTAGAATTAGTCAATTTCTATCAAAAATCCCACTGGGATTTGGATTAAGATTATATTAAATCTATAGATTAATTTGAGGGAATCATCATCTTAACAATATCAAGTCCTCTGATTCATGAACAAGGTGTATGTCTCCATTTATTTTTTTCTCCATTTATTTTGTCTTTTAAATTTCTGTCAACACTATCTTGTAGTGTTTAGATCTTACGATATTTTGTCAGGTATATACTTACAAATGAATATGTCATATATTTGTGATTATTGTAGGTGGTATTGTTTTATAAAATTTCAATTTTCAGTTGATTGCCATATAGCAATGAAATTGAATTTTGCATATTGATTTATATCCTGTAATCTTGCTATAAGTTTTTTTAATAGATTACGTTAAGTTTTCTATATATTTAGATAATTTTATACTAATAGTTTTATCTATCACTATCTTAATGTTTAGGGGTCATGAACACTTAACAGTTGCTTTGTCTAAGGTCATCTGTGAAGGATTTAGCAATTCTATAACAGCCCCTTTATTTAGCAGAAGGAAACTTAGGGCCAGAATCACACATTATTTTGAAAGTTGTATGATAATAGAACTCTGATTTCTTATCTTTAGGGTTTTACAATTTGCTTAAATCCTCTCAACAAAATCCTCTTAGGTGAGTGAAAACAATAAAAAAGGAGAAAATCCCCTGTTTGCATGAGGCAAGATCATATCTAACTTAAATCTCAATCAGGATGCATATTTATTTGAACATTTGAATTTATTTGATCCTGAGTTGCCAAAGGAACAGTACTTTGATCTAAATCACAAGGACTTGGGATAGAAATAGGCTATCAGAAAGTTTGGGGATATTTCTTGGGGTTAAGTTCTACATTGCAGAGAAAAGGGGGGTAAAGGGCTTAAAGAGAGATTGTATGAATATGTGTTTTAGTTTGGGTGTCTTCAGAGCGGAGCCTGACAAAAAGATTCTGGTGTAGAGACTGGATAGTGATTCCAGAAGCAGGAGCTGGGGACAAGAGAGGGAGGTGCAACGATGGAAGGAGAGATGAGGATGGAAGGAAAGCCATGTGCATGTGGGTTATCAAAGTAGCCATGGTGAGTAATGAGCATTAGATCCCACTGGGACCTCTGAGAAGTGTACAGAATGGCTCTCAGAATTTTCTGCTTGAAGGACCATAAGCAGAACATTTTTATCTATAGGATCCTATCTCTTGCCGGTTGAAGGTTGCCTAAGGGGTCCTAACTAACCAGTGCTTCCAAGCAGCACTTGTGAGAAATCAACAGGCTCCTAAAGCATCTGGGAAGGATTTGAGACTGAAAGCAGAACAATACACAATTCTCACTTCAGATTGGTGCTGGTGGTATGAGGTGAAACTGAGCCCACACAGAACTGTTCACTAGAGCTACAGCCAAAATCAGAAGTGGAGGTGCTATGAGTCACCAGGCTGGTCCAAAATGAGCGTATTACCTCATGAGACCTGTAGTTCTAACATAATAAAGTGTAACAGAGTTGAGGATGAGGTAGAGGGGAGAGAGAAGGGAAGCAGAAACCAGGCTTGTGGTTTTTGAGCAATACATAAATTCTAAATCACTCTGTGGCTGTCTCACCTTGTGTTTTGGAATTTCTGTCTTCACAGCAAGAGGATCACCAAAGTGCTAGTTGGAATGGTCTATAGTAATGCCCATGGGATAATTTAGTTTACATTAGAAAAGTAGATTTTGACTCTAAACAGTATACAGAAATAAAAGAGAACATGGACTCTAAGAAAAAAAGAAAAAAATACCAAAGAAAATGAAAAAGAGTTTACAGAGAACAGAAAAACAGGAGAAATTAAAAGGTGGGCTAAGGAAAGAAATTGAAGATAACAAGGAAGCCATTACAAAAATTAGAACCATATTGAGAGCAATAAGTAGAATACATGATGAAAAAATTGCCAGTGATAACTTACAATGCTAATCAAAGCTAATATTGACTTAACCACATACCAGGAACTCTTCTGAGGGCCTTACTTTTATAGGCTCATCGACTATTCAGAAGACTTCCATTAGTTAGTGCTACTATTATCCATGTTCTATAGATGAGGAAATTGAGACGCTGATAGCATGCTCTAGCTATATCTCTTTCTTATGAGAGTGTGTAAAATTAAACTACGTATGTGTAAAATCTTTTCAGCTCTTTACTCTCACTGCTAGACAATGTGGAAGTAAGAATATGTTTGAGGAAATTACATAGACAAAGCCATGAAAACAATTAGTCATAAAGACTAGAGAGTGGAGATACAACATTTGTGTAATTGTTTTTGTAATAGAGCCTGAAATAAATACAAAAAAAGCAATAAAACTTTATTTAAAAGAACTGAGTTTACAAATGTAAGCTGAACATCATATTCCAAGAAAAAGTAGAATTATCAATCCTGAGGAGCACTATAGTATAAATATTAATATTCAAGATTAAATAAGAGTATTACAGTTATCCATCAGAAAAAGCCGTTACCTTCAAAAAGGGAAAAATTAGGCTAAACTCAGATTCTTCATAGCAGTGTGCAATGTCAAGACACGGTGGAGCATGTCTGCAGAATTTTGAGTTTAAAAAATTGTGATGCAAAAATTTAATAACTAGTTTTGTATCCATGAATAAAGACAAAAGGAAATTTTTTTTTTTTAAAGATTTTGTTTATTTATTTGACAGAGAGAGACACAGTGAGAGAGAGAACACAAGCAGGGGAGAAGGAGAAGCAGGCTTCCTGCGGAGCGGGGAGTCCGATGCGGGGCTCTATCCCAGGACCCTGGGATCATGACCTGAGCCGAAGGCAGACACTTAACGACTGAACCACCCAGGCACCACCAAGGAAATCATTCTTAAATAAGAAAGGATTCAGAATATACTACCCATGAGAGACTATGGGGGAAGAATCTTAGTTATGAATTCTGTCAACCAACCTGTATCAGTTAGCTTTTGCTATGGAACAAATGACCCCAAAATTTAGTGGTTTAAAGCAAAAACCCTCTATTTATCTCATGATTCTTTGAGTGGGCTGAGCAGTTTTTCTGACCTGGACAACTTGATCCATCTCTCTGGATTCTCCTACATCTGCTTTTTTATCCAAACTGCAGTTGGATAATCCAGCATGGCCTCATTCCAACGTCTGATGGTTGGCAGGCTGTTAGCTAGGGCAACAAAAGTAAACTGGGTCACATGTCTTTCATCATCTACAAGACTACATCAGAATTTTTGCCAGGTGGAGGTGATAACATCCCCAAAGCAAAAGTACCAATACAGCTGAAATTTCAAGGGCCCCTGAGGTTTGGGCTCAGAATCCACATGGCATCACTCTGCAGCATCCCACTGATCAAAGCATGTCCTAAGGGATAAGGGCATAAACTCATCTCTTATGGGAGAAGTTGAAAAGTGCTGGGACCATTTCGCCATCTGTCACACAACTGAAAAGTTAAAATTAAAATAGCAACACTATGAAAAGAGAATAACATCAAGAACTGCCTGTGCACTTTGAATTCACATAACTATACAACTGAGAGTAAAAATGTGTAGGCATATTATGTTTAGAAATCAGAATATAAACTCAAAGATCAAAATATTAAGGTAATAAGCTAGGCAGAAGAGTTGTTAAAATAAGTGGAAGTATGTCTAATCTTTCATACTGTGTGGAAAAAATCGGTACTTTCTAAACTTTTAACTTAGAAAATTGAGTTTTAAGCATATTATTTAAAATTATGAAGGTAAACTAGTTGAAAATTAAGCATAGATTTTCAATGATCACAATTATCAGAAGGTGAAAAAAAAAGAAGATATAGACCACATCACAAGGGATTGGTAACAATAAAATGAGTAATTAAAGCTGACAATAAAACATAGTATGTAGACTGAAGATCAGATATATTTATCACATACATATAAATGAAACAAACATACCAATAAAAAGGTAAAAGGCTATGGGATTTAATAAAAATAATGAACATCGAGTTACATCTTATATATAAGAATCAAACATTTATATAACATTCTCAAAATAAATTGTATAGGAGAACAGATTAGTGACTTAGATTTTTTTAGTTGAGAGATAATTGACATATAGCATATTAGTTTCAGGTGTACAACATGATTCAATATTTGTATATTTAGTGAAACAATCACCATAGCAAGTTTAGTTAACATCCATCACCACACAGTTACACATTTATTTTTTCTTGTGATAAGAATTTTTAATATTTACTCTCTGAGCAACTTTCAAATATAAAATACCATATTATTAACTGTAGTCACCATGCTGTACATTACATCCCCTTGATATAGTTATTTTATAAGTTTGTACCTTTTGACCCATTCACCCATTTCGCTTACCCTCCACTCCCCCTCCTGACAACCACAATCTGTTCTCTGTATCAATGAGTTCAGTCTTTTGTTTTGTTATAGATTCCACATATAAGTGAGGTCATAGGTACAAGAAAAGAAAAATGTCTGTTCAGATCTTCTGCCCATTTTTTAATGGGTTGTCTTTTTTTCTCTTGAGCTGTTTGAGTTCTTTCTGTATTTTGGATATTAACTCTTTCTTAGATATAGGATTTGCAAATATTTTCTCCTGCCTTTTCATTTTGTTGATGGTTTCCTTTGCTGTGTAGAAGCTTTTAAATATGAAGTTTTTAAGTTTTAAGTAGTCTCACTTGTTTGTTTTTGCTTTTGTTGTTTTTGTTTTTGGGGTAAAAAATATCACCAACCAAAGTCGAGGAGGTTACTGCCTATGTTTTCTTCTAGAAGTTTTATGGTTTCAGGTCTTACGTTCAAGTCTTTAATCCATTTTGAGTTAATTTTTGTGTATGGTGTAAGAAAGAGTACTTTGCATGTTGCTGTCCAGTTTTCCCAGCACCATTTGTTGAAGAGACTGACCTCCCCCCATTGTGCATTCTTTGCTTCTTTGTCATGAATTAATTGACTCTGTGTGTGTATGTGTGGTTTATTTCTGGTCTCTCTATTCTGTTCCATTGATCTAGGTGTCTGATTTTATGTCAGTACAATACTGTTTGGGTCACTACTGCTTTGTAATATAGTTTGAAATTAGGAAGTGTGATGCCTCCTTTGTTTTTTTTTTTTTTTTCCTCAAGATTGCTTTAGCTATTTTGTCTTCTGTGGTTCCATACAAATATTAAGATTATTTGTTTTCTTTCTGTGAGAAATGGCATCTGAATTTTAATAGGGGTGACAGTAAGTCTGTAGATGACTTTAGGTCATATGGACATTTTCACTATATTCTTCCAGTTCATAAGCATGGAATATCTTTCCATTTATTTGTGTCTTCTTCAGTTTCTTTCATCAATGTCTTAGAATTTTCGGTGTACAGGTCTTTCACCTGTACACTGAAATTTATTCCTAGGTATTTTATTCTTTTTGATTAATTTGTAAATAAGATTGTTTTCTTAATTTTTTTTTCTTTTTGATACTTTCCTACTAGTGACTTCCAATACTATGCTGAGTAAAAGTGGCAAAAGTGGGCATCCTTGTCTTGTTAATGATTTTAGAGGAGAGCTTTCAGCTTTTCACCATTGAGTATGATGTTAACTGTGGGCTTGTCATATTTGACCTTTATTTTGTTTCGGTATGTTCCCTCTATACCCAAATTGTTCAGAGTTTTTATCATAAATGTATGTTGAATTTTGTCAAATGTTTTTATACATCTATTCAGATGATCATATGATTTTCTCCTTCATTTTCTTACTGTGGTGTATCATGATTGATTTGTGGATATTGAATAACCCTTGTATCCCTGAATAAATCCTACCTGATCATAGTGTATGATCCTTTTGATGCGTTGTTGAATTCAGTTTGCTAGTATTTTGTTGAAGACCTTTACATTTATATCCATCAGAAATATTGGCCTATAATTTTCTTTTCTTGGGGTGATCTTGGAAGTTGTTTTGGTACAAGGGTAATGCTGGCCCCATACGTAAGTTTGGAAATGTTTTCTCCTTTTATTCTTTTTTTATTGGAAGAGTTTGAGAAGGATTGGTATTAATTCTTCTTTAAATGTTTGGTAGAATTCACCAATGAAGCCATCTGGTTTTGGACTTTTGTTTGTTGGGAGGTTTTGATTACTGATTCAATCACTTCACTAGTATTCAGTGTGTTCAGACTTTCTATTTCTTCATGATTTATTCTTGGTGGATTGTAGTTTTCTAGGAATTTATCCATTTTCTTCAAGGTTGTCCAATTTGTTGGTATATACTTGTTTATAGTAGTGTCTTCATTTGACTTTAGTCAAAAGGCCAAAAAGCAGTCATATTCATGTCTTATGATTCTTTATATTTCTGTGGTATCAGTTGTAATGCTCTACTTTCATTTTTGGTTTTGAGTCCTCTCACTTCTTTGGTGAGTCTAGCTAAAAGAATGTCAACTTTGTTTTAAAAAAACCACCTCTTAGTTTCCTTGATCTTTTTTACTATCTTTTTAGTCTCTATTTTATTTATTTCCACTCTGATCTTTGTTATTTTCTTCCTTCTAATTTCAGGCTTTGTTTATTCTTCTTTCTCTAGTTTTTTGAGGTGTAAAGTTAGGTTGTTTATTTGAGATATTTCTGTTTCTTGTTGTAGGTATTTATCACCATAAACTTCCCTCATAGTACTGCTTTTGCTAAATCCCCTAAATTTGGTATGTTGTGTTTCCATATTCATTTGTCTCAAGGTATCTTTTGATTTCTCTTTTGAGTTATTCTTTGACCCACTGTTTAATAGCATGTTGTTTAATCTGCACGTATTTGTGAATTTTCAAGTTTTCTTCTTGTAATTGATTTCTAGTTTTTTAAAAAGATTTTATTCATTTATTTGACACAAAGAGAGGGAGTGAAAGAGAGAGAGAGCACAAGCAGGAGGAGCAGCAGAGGAAGAGGGAGAAGCAGGCTCCCCACTGAGCAAGGAGCCCAATGTGGGGCTTGATCCCAGGATCCTGAGATCATGACCTGAGTGGAAGGCAGATATTTAACTGACTGAGCCACCCAGGCACCCTGATTTCTAGTTTTATATCATTGTGATTGAAAAAGATGCTCGATATGATTTCATTCTTGAAGGAGTGTCCTTGTGTAGAAGAAACCTTCTCATTTAACCTTGTCCTAGCTCTTGGTTATCTTTCAAACCTCTGTGGTTGTCCAAGCAGCCTACTTTATTTTCAACAGCTCCCAGTAGTTGAGGGTATGCTAAGACCTTTCAGTGTTCCAAAGGGGAGGATCTCAATCAGCACTTCCATTCAGGCAGACTGAAAACCAAACCCTCAGGCAGCAGCTTTTAAAGTATGCAAATGTATACAGTCTGGTGGGACCGTGAGTGTAAGCCCTATTGGCCCCCAGAACTAGGTGATCTTGAGGTGTTTCCTGGGCAGCAGTTGTGAAAATCAGGGATCCAGATGGGTATACAAGCTTCTCTTTGGGAGCTACCAGCAACCTGGAATGAAGGAAAGGGAGAGGGCAAAGAGGGCATCCATTGGCCTCTGTTCCCAGAGAGCACCTCAGTAGGCTCCTAAATGTGTGCCAAACTAGAAGTTTGCCCTTCAGGCCAAAGCTCCAGGACAACCAGACTGGCCTCTTTCATGGAAAGACTAGTGGTATTTTTCAGTCAGCTGTCTGTGCTGTGTGCCCTGGGTGTGGCGGTCAGCCAAGTACTGTCTCCTCATTTGTCATAGTCCCATGGGACCCAGGAATGCAAGCTCCTTTGGCCACTGCAGCCAGGTGATCAATGGGCATTCTCTGGCAACAGCTACAAAACCAGGGAAGCAGATGTGTATATAAGTTCCCTTTCAGAAGGTATTGGCACTTTGGAGCATGGCAGAGGGATAGCATGAAGATACTGCCACTCTTCAAGGTCTTTGGAGATGATTATAGTTAGCCCTTAGATCTCTGTGTAATTAGAAGCCTGTTCCTCAGGCCATCATTCAGAGAGGTTAATAGGCCTGTTTCACAGGAAGACTGGGATTCTTAGTTGTTGCCTCTCTGCTCTGCCCTTTAGATGGTAGCTGGTTAAAAACTCTCTCTGTTGGGGGTGCCCGGCTGGCTCAGTTGGTTGAGGGTCCGACTCTTGATTTTGGCTTGGGTCATGATCTCGGGGTGCTAGGATTGAGTGCCATGCTCACTGGGGAGTCTGCTTGAGATTACCTCTCCCTCTGCCCCTCCCACCTGGTGCATGCTCTCTTGCTCTCCAAAATAATAAATAAGTTAAAAAAAAACCAAAAAAACAAAACCAACTCTCTCTGTCACAGTCCTGTGGGACCTGTAAGAATAACTCCTGCTGACCACCAGAGCCAGGTGACCTAGAGATGTCCCTTGGGTGGTAGTCACAAAAATCAGGGAGACAGATGAGGGTATAAGCTCCTCTTTAGGGGATACCAGTGAACTGGAGGAAGGCAGAGGGAGGCTGCAAAGATGGAACCTGCTGGCCCCCATCTTTGGAGAGTACTTCAGTAGATTTCTAGGAGAGTATTCAGTGTTAAATTAGATGCCTGTCACTCAGGCCATATGTTTCAGACAATCAAATAAGCTTCTTTCTCAGAAACTCTGGGCACTTTGCCAGCCAGCTGCTTCTATGGTGGGCTCTGTGTAGGTGAGTCCACATGTATGAGCCCTCTAGGAGTCATTTCTCAGTTTGTTACAGCCTTGTGGAACTCATGGATGCCAGTCCCACTGGCTCCCAAAGCTAGATGACTTGAAACTCATCTCTCAGCCTCTCCTACCCACTTTAATATGTTTGTTTGTTTGCCCAATATATAGAAGTTGCTCAGCTAGCTTTTGTTTTGTTTTCAGAGGAATCATTCCATATATAGCCATAGATTTAGTGCATTGGTGGGAGGAATGGAGATCAGGATCCTCATATGGCACCATCTTGATTTGGAACCTATTAGTTGTATTTTGATTTTTAATATAGACAATACAACAAGCAGTATATTGGAAAAAATTGAAATGGCAAATCAGTGTATGAAAATATGAACTATTAAATGCAAATTTAAATAAAAAGAAAACATGATTTTTTAAGCTCTTAGACTGACCAAAAAAAAAACCATATATATATATATATATATAACACTAAGTGATGGCAAGGGTTCAGTAAACAAAAGCTGTTAGATCCTGTTAGTGCAAGCAGATGAACTTTTAAGTTTACAGGGCCCAAGACAAGAATACAAGTGGAAACTGCCAGCTTTTGGTCTGCCCCTTTTCATTTCCCAGTGTAATCACTCACCGGTAGGGACCTCACAACATGTGTGTGGACAATTTAGTCTGTGCACTCAAGTTCCATCCACCCACACCTACCTCCTCACAACCCCTGGTTGGCCACCCCCTAAAGCTTAGAGTGTGCACTTGCAGTCTACCCTGAGAAGAACAGATCCAGGGAAAATACCTTTCCAGTCTCTGGAAGCAGGCCCAGGGCTATTTGGACAGACCATTCTCCAGTCTCAGGCACTCAGATTATGATCTAAAATATATAAGTCCTGGGTGGGATATCCCCTAATTCTAGGGTTTTTTTTCCCATTCTTCACAAGACTATGTTTGGAAAGGACCAGAGGAGCTCCTAAAGTATGGCTTAGAATGGGGTCCTTATTGCCCAGCACTAAGGGGGTCTTGAGTAAAAGCATAGATTAACCATCTTTATGGAAGGCCTTAATATCTAACAAAATTTAAAACTACCCTGACCTCCATCAACAGGTGGTTAAATACACTTTGACACATTCATACAATGAAGTATTATGTAGCTGTGTCAGATATTTAGATATTGAAATAGGATTATTATATAACATAAAGTATAAAACTAAATAAAAAAGCAAAGACCAAGGTGCATGTGTAATCATACTACATATGTTTCTTTCCATTTTCACCGCCCTAGAATATTACTCTAAGATTTCCTATGCTTCACATATTTTTCCCTTGTCTATGATTCAGTTTTAACTCAACCCTCCATGGCTTGCCCTTTTTTTTTTTTTTTTTAGAATAGATGCTATTTAACAGAAGAAAACAGAGCAGTTGGGTTTTCAAGAGAGAATGTTGGGGGTGAAGTGGAGGTTTTTAATACTCTGCGTTTACCCATATATATTTTTTACATGGAACATTCATTAATTTATTGTTAATCATCATAATAAGAATAGCACGTGAAAGGAGATGGAATGGGGATAGTTCTCACTTTTATTATTGAGCCAACTGAGGCTCAGAGGGATTGGGCTTACTTGTGTGAGACAGTGACAGGAAAGAGGGCAGGTAAGACGAGCAGATGGGAATGTTTAAAATAACCTCTTCAAACTAATTTGCTGCAGGAATAATTTACTTTGTGAACATTGTCATCAATAAAGTGTAGCCCTGATTTTTAATTCTAATCACTCTTAGACTTGAAGTTCAACCTAAGTGGTGGTTGATCAAGCACAGCTTTAGAATTGAATAGGGTGCCTGCGGTGTGCCATGGGATGAAAAAGGAAATACCTCTTTCTTTCTTTTCTTAGGCTTATTTCTCAGTGGTTATTTTGGGCTAATACTGAGGATGCAGAGGGAGAGTAAGAGATAGAGGGCTTTCTTCTCTATTCTTAAAGAGTTAAAGGAAAGAAGGGAAATGGCCATCTTCTAAGACCCCATTCTTTTCAGCCTAAACCACAACCAACCAAACCAATAGCAACATTACAACTGTAGGTCTGAAGGCAATGAATAGAGATGATGGAATTAGAGGAAAATTTTAAATTGGTAGAATTATAAAGACTTAGGAAACCCTGTTATTTCCATCCTTAGAAAAAAATCCATATATGCTATTTAATTCAACTTCCATGGTTTGAGAAATTTAAATAGTTACTGGAATTTCAGAACAGAAAAGATTTTATCAGAAAACAGGTATCAATCTTTTAATTCCAGAAATATCACTTGCCCATTCTAACACATATACAAACATAAGTTGTGACATACACAATTGAAATGGAAGGTGATTAAGTTTTGGCTAAAAATTACTTCTGTTCTTTTGCACTTAGATTGTGTGTAAGAGAAACAGTGTTTCTAGACAGGGAGTCCATGGCTTATCCTTGAAGGAGAAAAGTCTATAGGAATAGCAATTTATCTCCTGAGTGTAGTCTTAATGGTTCTCTGGATGTGGTTTTGCTCTAATCAGCCCAGAAAATTCAGGAAAGAAGTGCATTAACTGGTCTCCCAGGATCTGATTTTCTACCCTGTCAACATATTAGTCAGTACATATTAGTCAGTGGTCAGCTTTGGCCACTGTGGTTGATAGTGTTACTAAATTCACTTACAGTGAATGACTGAGAATAAAAAATGCATTCTCTTTTATAGTAGAGCATTTGATAATGGGCATTTGAAGACATCCTTTTAATTACCAAGGTGGTTGATCAAGTCTATTTTACCCCAACCCCTGTGAATGTAACATCTGTGAAATTTATCACCTCTCCCCCAATGTGACTGTGCAGTGTTGATTAAGCATGTGGCCCTTCCAATTTGGTGACTCAAGAGAGCCCATATATCACTTAGCATATTCAAAAGCATGTTCGATTGCTTTTGCCTTCATTTATTACCCCACAGGACAGAAATGACTCTTAGCTTTCCTGATTAAAACACTGGGACTGTGCCTTAGGGTTAATTGTATACATTGATGGTTAATAGGGAACACTTTCCTTGGGCATAAACTTTTAAGTCTCATTTAGATTGGCTCTGTGTTATGATAAAGCCTCCAGCTTGGTAAGAAGAGCTGTTGCCACATCTTTGGTCTCTAGCCCTATATATAATGTATCCCAGAAATTCACAGAAAAAGCAAATTCAGGTAAATTTTAGAGATATACTACCAAAAAGTAATCATCAGAAAATATTTAAATTAAAAATAATATAGTTCTGATAACTCATGCATAAAAAAAACAAGTTATCTACCTAAAACATCTAGGCAACTTGAAATTGGAATAAAGAATTCTTAAAAAAAATATATATGATCAATTACAAACATTATGATCTTTGAAACTTGTGACTTTCCCTTAATGGATAATAAAACAAAAAAGACAATAAGTACATATAAGTCTGGAAAAACAATCTGAACTGTTAATTTAGGCCATTTTAATTATTTTTTAAGTCCCTGAGCATTTTTAAACCTTAATAAAAGCCTAATTTAAAAGAACATTTTTATTATCAATAAATATTGAGTTTAAATGGAATTTTAGACATTTTTAAACAAGTCATTTGTATTAAAAAATCTTTTTTATTGTATATATGTAATTTTTTCCATCTGTTTTAGAGTTGGTCTAGGTGAGGGAGAGTTCTCACAATCAAATCTTTACCATGAGCTAGTATAGAAATAGAGATTTTTAGGTATAGGCCCAAGATATAGATTTGTCATTAATCATTACAGTGTATTATATAGTAAAAAAAAGGGGAGACAAGAAAATACAGAAAAAAAGAATTTAGAATATAATTTAAGCAATCACATATTGGGAGTAAGTAGTGTTTATTCAGTAATCTACAGAGGAAATTATTTTTTATAGACAAAAATATTTTTGGTGGAGTGGTGGTAGTGGATTGACAAATTGTGTTATATGTTTAAAATTTTGGTTTAATGACTTCCTTCCTCATTTTACGGAGTGATTTATTTAACAAAATACAAATATAAGATCTCTCTACATCTACCAATTTTTTTACATTTATTTTCTTATTTTTTCTTTATTTATGATAGTTGATATACAATGTTACATTAGTTTCAGGATGCAACTTAGTGATTTGGCAAGTTTAAACATTATACTATGTTCACCACAAGTGTAGCTACCATCTATCCAGTTACATCTCTATTATAATATCATCGACTATCTTCTTTATGTCGTGCCTTTTATTCCCATGACTTATTCCATAACTAGAAGCCTATATCTCCCTCTCCCCTTCACCCATTTTTGTCTAACCCCTCACCCTCTCCCTTCTGGCAACCATCAGTTGTCTGTATTTATAAGTCTGATTCTGCTTCTTGTTTACTTATTCATTTTTGTTTAAGATTCCACTCGAGTGGAATCATATAATATTTGTCTTTCTCCAGTTTAACTTATTTCACTTAGCATAATACCCCCTAGGTCCATCTGTGTTGTCTCAAATGGCACAATCTCATCCTTTTTTACAGATGTGTACTATTCCACTATGTGTGTGTGTATGTGTGTGTGTGTGTGTGTATACACATCACATTTTCTTTACCCAATTCATCTATTGATGGACATTCAGATTGCTTCCATATCTTTTTTTTTTAAAGATTTTATTTATTTATTTGAGAGAGAGAGAATGAGAGAGAGCACATGAGACGGGGGAGGGTCAGAGGGAGAAGCAGACTCCCTGCCGAGCAGGGAGCCCGATGTGGGACTCGATCCAGGGACTCCAGGATCATGACCTGAGCTGAAGGCAGTCGCTTAACCAACTGAGCCACCCAGGCGCCCAGATTGCTTCCATATCTTGACTTTTGCAAATACTGCAGTAAGCATAGGGGTGCATACATCTTTTCAAATTGGTGTTTTCATTTTCTTTGGGTAAATACCCAGTAGTGGAATCATATGGGATTTCTATTCTTAATTTTTTGAGGAACCTTCATACTGTTTTGCACCATGGCTATACCAATTTACATTCCCACCAATAGTGCATGAGAGTTCCTTTTTCTCCACATTCTTGCCAACATTTGTTTTCCTGTCATTTTGATTTTAGTGATTCTAACTGGTGTAAGGTGATATGTCATTGTGGTTTTGATTTGCATTTCTGTGATGATTAGTAATATTGAGCATCTTTCCATGTGTCTGTTGGACATCTGCATGGCTTCTTTGGAAAAATGTCTATTCAGGTCTTCTGCCCATTTTTAAATCAGATTATTTTTTTGGTGTTGAGTTGTGTAAGTTCTCTATTTTGTATATTAACCACTTATTGGATATGCCATTTGCAAAAATCTTCTCCCATTCAATAGGTTGTCTTTTTGTTTTGTTGATGGTTTCCTTTGCTGTGCAAAAGCTTTTTATTTTGATGGAGCTCCAATAGTTTACTTTTGCTTTTGTTTTGCTTGCCTTGGGAGACATATCTAGAAAAATGTTGCTATGGCCACTGTCAGAGAAAGAAGTTAAACTGTCACTATTTGTAGTCTACTATTTTAGGAATAGTAGGAAAATAGAAAATAGAAAATCCTATAGGAAAATAGAAAATCCTAAAAACTCTACCAAAAAACTACTAGAAGTAATAAACAAATTTAGTAAAGTGACAGGATATAAGATTAATACCCAGAAATTGGTAACATTTCTATATATTTATATCTACCAATTTCTTTTTAAAGTCATTTTGATAATTTTTGCATTAGTTTTGCCATATGTTTTTATAGTTCAAGCCCATTGAAAAACAAAGCAATGTTAGGTGACAATTTTGACTGCTAGCTAATAGAATAATTTATCCAAAAAACTTGTAGGTCACTTGCTATGTGCTGGGTACCATTCTAGACACTGGGCGTATAGACACTTGGGATATAGAGGAACTAAACCAGTAATATCCCTGACTTCATGGAGGTTACATTCTAGTGAGGAGGACAGACAATATGCAAATGAACAGCTACCAATATAATAGACTAAGAAGATGAATGAAACAATACAAAAAGATCTAGAACAATAGGAGATGTGTATGAACAGTGGTGTGAACAGTGAAGACCTCTCTGAGAGGGTGATGTTTGAGCAGAACCTGAATGTACTAAAAGTTGGTCCTGTGAAAGTTTGTGTGTATGTGGGAAGGTGGTGGGATTTGGGAAAAAGTCTTCAAGTCATGGTGACCAAAGGGAAGAGGCTGTGATTTGAGATTGTTCCTAGCTTGGAGAAACCACAAAGAAGACAGTAATACTAGAGCAGAAGAATTGAAGAATTATAAGATTCAGGTCAGGGATCAGAGCATGGGGTCAAGCCATGAAGAAAATAGTAAGAAAAATTGATTTCATTCTAAATACAGTTGGGGTGACTTTGAGCAGGAGAGTGAAATGATCAGATTTGCATTTTAAACATACCATTCTAGGTGCAGTGTGAAAAACAGAGGGTATTTGGAGCAAGGGTGGAAACAGCAAAACCAGTTCGGAGATTGCCGCAGTAATCCACAAAAGAGAAGCTGGTGTTTGGACCAGTGTGGTAGCAGTAGTGAGAAGTGTTTGGGTTCTGAACTTTATTTTTATATATTTTGATTGTGGAGATAAAATTTGCTGATAGATATGGTAATGGGTGAGTAGATGAGGGAAAGTCAAGAGTTAAGAATGACTACAGTTTTAGAGCAGAACAACGGAGTGGACTTTGCTGCCCAGTTTCTGAAATGCAGACACTTCCAGGATCAGAAAAACAATTCAAGAGTTCTGTTTTGGACTTGTTAAATTTGAACTGTCCGTTGGACATTCAAAAAGAGATGTTGAATGTGTCTGCATTTATGAAATGGTCACTCAAGGAAGAGATCAAGGCCAGATGCATATTTCCAGTTTGTTAGTGTACCCATGCTATATAAAGTCATGGGGCTGCGTGAGTTCAGCTATGGGATAATTTCAGAATAGAAGAGGAGAGAATGGACACAGCTACTCCAAAATTTGCGAAGAGGAGCATAAATCATCAATAGATATCTAGGACTAGCCAGGGAGATAAGGAACACCAAGTTTCAGGATTGTAACCTGAAATCATAGATTATTACTGGTTGGTGTAATAATCTCTTCCTGGAGTAATGTCTTACTGAGACATAGGAAAAGATGCTTTGCTCACAGAAGCAGAAGGTACCTAATGTTTTGTGTACCTGAACTTAGTGTCCAGGGTTCATGAGCAGACAAGGAGAGGGATAGTGTTTGTTTCTTCGCTTTGCTATGAAAATAATGGATTCTTTCCTTTGAAGTTGCCTGAATCATTCATTACAAAGGCATTAGTATAAATAGTAACATGGCACTCCTTGATAGAAGGCAACCCTACTTAAACTTTGGCTGTTGTATGGAAATTAAAGTGTAGAGGGCACTAAATGTAGACTCAGGGAAGCCCATTAGGAAGCCACTGTAGTGTTCCAGGTCAGAGATGATGGTGGCTTGAGGTAGGGTAATAGTGACATTTTAAAAGGCCTGGAACCAACGTGATTTATTCTAGTGCTTGTTGGATGTAGTAGTTTCAGCATCTAAAGGGGTTCTTTTATTATGAGACTTAATACAATGTCATTACTTATTGAGAAGAGTTAATCTTTGGAACAAATGGCCTGTATTTTACCAAAAAGTTATTTTAAAAATGTTTATCCACAGTGTAGTATATTCCCCTATTTTCTATAGTTGTTGCAGTTTGGCTTTATCTCTTTTCTCTAGAAAATGGGTATACCCTTCTTCAAGAGAGGCTCTCAAAAGATTCTGTTCTTGTTCTCTTTTAGATGTCCTCTTCTTTTGTCACCCAATTCTGTCTCTTTCTCCAGGCTGCTCCAGTGACCCATGAGAGTCAATGTTGTATTGATTCATGCCTTGCTGACTTCTTTATATTGCTGTGGATACAAAGAGTTCTGCAACTCTTACAATTGTTCAAAGCTCAGTTCTCAGAATATTTCAATTGAATTTCTGCTCCTAAATTATTTCTCTTATTTACTATTGGGCACTGGCGAAATGCACTAAAAAAATGTTTGTGTATTCCTCTTATCAAAATGTCCTCCAGAAGTGCCAGCATTTCTATAGAAAACCTCCATGAATTAGATGAGAAAGAATAGCTTTGTTCTATCCATCAATATATTTGTAATTGACATATAGATACTGTGTGATATATATGTAATATATGTGTGATATATATAAATACATGTGTATATATTATGTGTGTGTATGTGTACTGTGTGTGTGTATATATACATATATATACCTCTATATACACAATATATATATATTTGCATGTAAGTGTGCATGTGTATATATATGTGTATGTGTGTACTGTGTGCATTTATATACACACACACAGTACACATAGCACACTTACAGGCAAATAATCACTTAGCACCTAGCACAAAGTTCATTCTGAACTCACTATCCCACTGTCAAAAAGTAAATGCCTCTTTTTTGGCCTGGCACAGTTTTGCAATAAATTACTCAGTAGCAAGCTATGTGAAGATAAAATGTAAAATCATAAAATGACTCTGGCACTTTTCCTCTTTTGCACACTTACCATTATCTACAAACTTGCTTCTCTCTGGTAGTCCCAGACAGACAGGAGGCCAAGTCAATAGGTGGGTGAAATGCAGACCAAAATATCAGTCTCTTTCTATTTGCTTTCTTTTGACTAATTCTTCACTTTTAGGGGAAATACCACATGTGTCCAATGACTGGTTTAGTATCAAAGATAGACATTTGTCAAAACACAGTGCTTGCAAACCTGGTTTCCATTCTAGTATAAAAGCATGTAAATAAAACCAAGGACTTGGAAGTAGCTTGAATATGGTAGGCAATAGGACATTTGTTTATAATGTATAAAACTAATTGGTACCACAGAATAAAAGATACACACATGTGCACACACACAATTATATAACTGAAATTTCTTTTTTTTTTTTTTAAAGATTTTATTTATTTGACAGAGAGAGACACAGCGAGAGAGGGAACACAAGCAGGGGGAGTGGGAGAGGGAGAAGCAGGCTCCCCGCAGAGCAGGGAGCCCGATGCGGGACTCGATCCCAGGACCCTGGGATCATGACCTGAGCTGAAGGCAGTCACTTAACCAACTGAGCCACCCAGGCGCCCTGAAATTTCTTTTTGACATAAGACAAATTTCAAGGAGATTATAAACTAGAAAAGGATTTCAAAATATATGACCAAGTATTACTCTACTTAATACACAAATGCTAGAATTCTACAAGACCAAATTTTAAAGTTTTACTCAATGAAAATGGGAAGCCCAAAAATGAAGAAATAGTTATAAAAAAAAGTTCAGCCCCATTAGAAAGCAAACATTAAATAATAATTAAAATTCAAATACAAAATTTTTATCAAAATGATTAAAATTTAATATATATACACTCAGGTATGTAAAGATATGAAAAAATGGATATTACATTAATTTTTTTTAAAAGATTTTATTTATTTATTTGTGAGAGAGAATGAGAGACAGCACGAGAGGGAGGAAGGTCAGAGGGAGAAGCAGACTCCCGCCGAGCAGGGAGCCTGATGCGGGACTCGATCCCGGGACTCCAGGATCATGACCTGAGCCAAAGGCAGTCGCTTAACCAACTGACCCACCCAGGCGCCCTACATTAATTTTTTTGAAGAACAACTTACTAATATCATTTTTAAAGACCATGGAGGCCATGCCTCACTTTAATCTGATAATTTGACTTATAGAAAATAACATTAATTATAACAGTGGTGAAGGAAAAACAGCTCTAAGTGTCCATCATATGATAATGGTTGCCTCAAGAAATTAAAAATAGAGCTACCCTATGACCCAGCAATTGCACTACTAGGTATTTACCCCAAAGATACAGATGTAGTGAAAAGAAGGGGCACCTGCACCCCAATGTTCATAGCAGCACTGTCCACAATAGCCAAACTGTGGGAAGAGCCGAGATATTATTCAACAGATGAATGGATAAAGAAGATGTGATTCATATATGCAATGGAATATTACTCAGCCATCAGATAGGATGAATACCTACCATTTACATCGACATGAGTGGAATTGGAGGGTATTATGCTGAGTGAAATAAGTCAGTCAAAGACAATTATCATATGGTGTCAGTCATATGTGGAATATAAGGAATAGTGCAGAGGGCAATAGAGGAAGGGAGGGAAAACTGGGAAGAAATCAGAGAGGGAGACAAACCATGAGAGACTCTTTTTTTTTTTTAATTATTATTATGTTAGTCACCATACAGTACCTCATTAGTTTTTGATGAAGTGACTCTTGACTCCAGGAAACAAACTGAGGGTTGTGGATAGGGAGGTGGGTGGAGGGATGGGGTAACTGGGTGATGGGCATTAAGGAGGGCAGGTGATGTGATGAGCACTGGGTGTTATACGCAACTAATGAATCATTGAAGACTAATAAAAAATAAATGATGTACTATATGTTGGCGAATTGAATCTAAATAAAAATAAAAATAAAATTGATGGAGCACCTGGGTGGCTCAGTTGTTAAGCATCTGCCTTCAGCTCAGGTCATGATCTCCACATCAGGCTCCACATCGGGCTCCCTGCTCAGCGGGAAGCCTGCTTCTCCCTCTCCTACTCCCTCTGCTTGTGTTCCTTCTCTTGCTGTGTCTCTCTCTGTCAAATAAATAAATACAATCTTTTAAAAAATAAATAAAATTGAAATATGCTCCCCCCGCTCCCAAAAAAACCTTCTGGCAAACTCACAGAGTGGAATATGGCACAGGCATGAAATTATGCTGACAGAGGATATTTAATTATGTGGGAAAGGATACCCCAAACACGGGTGTGACTGTGAGTGCATACTATGCATGTGAGTATATGTGTGTGTGTGTGTGTGAGAGAGAGAGAGAGAGAGAAAGTAAAGGAAGAACTAGTAACTAAGAGTTTGACTCTGGGGGCGCCTGGGTGGCTCAGTCGATAAGCGTCTGCCTTCGGCTCAGGTCATGATCCCGGGGTCCTGGAATCGAGCCCCGCATCAGGCTCCATGCTCCGCGGGAAGCCTGCTTCTCCCTCTCCCACTCTCCCTGCTTGTGTTCCCTCTCTCACTGTGTCTCTGTCAAATAAATAAATAATATCTTAAAAAAAAAAAAAGAGTTTGACTCTGAGGCCAGACTACTTGGGTTCATAGTCTAGTCCTGTCATTTCCTAACTCCATCTTGGGCAACTTATTCAACATCCCTCTGCCTCAATTTCCTCATTTATAAGATGGGGTAAAAATAATACCTTTCTAATCCGATTGTTGGGAGGATTAACTAAGTTTACACAGGTAAAGCATTTGGAAGAATGACTAGCACAAATAAACACCCCCAAACATTATTTTTTTAGAGAGAGAGTAAGGGGAGGGGCAGAGGGAGAGGGAGAAGCAGCCTCCATGCCGAGCATGGAGCCCAACTCGGGGCTGGATCTCATGACTCTGAGATCATGACCTGAGCCAAAACCAAGAACTGGACACTCAACCACTCAGGCACCCCTATTCAACAAATATTTATTGAGAGCATACTATGGGTCAAGAAATTTATCAGCACTGGGGATGCTCTGATGAACAAAACAGATCAAGTTCCCATCCTCAAGCAGCTTACGTGTTAGTGGATTTTCACAATATGGAGATCAACAAATGAATAGCAATATAAAGTGAAGTAGTTGTCAGTGGTACAGAGGCTAAGAAATGGCAGGGTAAAGGAGAGGGTGTCATGGGAGGGGGGTTGCTTTAGGTGGGGTTGTCAGGGAGGACATCTGAGGGGATGATGTCTGAGCAGAGATATGAATACAGTGCACAAAAAAGGCTGAGCATCTGGTTGAAGAATATTCCAATCAAGAAGTAGCTGAGAAAATGTCCTGTGCTAGGAATGTGCTTGGCATGTTTGATAAATTTCAGTTCAATTCTTGGCTGGAGCAAAAGGAGCCGGTGGGAGAATGGTGGGAAATTTGGGAGTAAGCGAGAGTGTCCAAGATCAGGTCATTTTGGGCTGTGTAGGCATGGAAATACATACTTTTTTTTAGGTGTGCAGGGAGCCATTAGGGGGCTCTGAGTAGATTAACAATTTAGAAAGATCACAGTAGTTTCTTTTTATAAAATGTGTTGTGCTGGTGCAAAAGTAGGTAGTGGGATAATGAATTATTTAAATGATCCTCTTTTTGTCCATCTGTATTTTCCAAGTTGCTTACAATGGACAGGTATTCCTTTATAAGAAAATTGTTAATTTTTCAAATGAAGGTTTTGGGTAATAGGCACATGGGATAATAATTGTTTTACCATTTTCCTCAATTTCCAAAGGGGTACCTGACTTTTGTACAGACACACAAGGTCTCCATGTTTCTGTGTTTTTTTTTTAAACAATTTTAAAAATTTATTTCTAGTGATATATCCTTTGTCAGACCTAGAAAGCAGTTCATTTTTGTTATTTTCCTCTATGGAGACATCAGTCTATCATTACACAAGGGCATTGTCATATACACTGCAGAGAACAGGACACTTATCATACCTTTCTCTTTTGGTTTTGTTTTCAAGGCCCTAATACAACAAGTGCCATTGTTGTCAAAAACACCTTTCCATTGTAGAGTTCATGCTTCAGTGTGAAAAGGCATTGTTGATTTTCTAGACCAATAGAAACCATGATAGTTACTGCTGAAAAAAATGACACATTTGAGCTACTATGTCATTATCTATTGACTGACTTCGGTCAAAAACAAACAAACAAACAACAACAACAAAATCCAAAATCTCTCATGCTGGCAGTGAAACATGGCATGTCACAAAGATGGGATTCCTTAGTTTATGCTACATCGCCTGTGAGAAAGATGGATGGCTGTGCTTGATCACTACTTGAAGCATGTGGTTCATGAAGGATAATGTGAGCACTTAGGCATTTACAATCATGGTGAGTGTGTCTTTCTCACTGTCATTTTTTTTGGACAGCTACTTCGTATCTGATGTGGTACCTTTAGCCAGAATTCTTAGGAACACAGAAAAAATGTTAAGTTTCAGAAAAAATCACAGGTGTGGTTTCTCCTGTGTGAGTCTGTGTTAAAAAAATCAATAGTATAAGTAAGTACAAACGAATATAAATAGAAGTATACTTGTATTTATAGAAGTATAAAGCATATATAAAGCATATAAGTAAAAAGCAAATTAAATGTGATTTCACACATTTTGTATGACATGCTGTGATTTTAAGATTTATATTATAATACCACAGCATTATTTGACATATTAAAAATAATGATAGAAAATAACTAATAGGTAAACAGATGGTTCTAATTCATCCCATTCTGCTTTTTTTTCTTTCTGAGCACAAAACAAAGGGCTTAGAACCATGCAACTGTATGTTCTAGAAACTGATAATGCCCCCCCAGATATCACCTCATATATTCTGCAAATAAGGTGGTAAGTGACATTAAAACAACAAATAAAAATTAGAGCTAATATTTCCTGAGCTTCTACCACAGGGAAAGTGCTAAGGATACATATTTTGTTTCATCCTTACGATCACTTGTATAGTGGAGACATTTATTATCCCTATTATATAAAAAAACAGGTCAAAGACGTTAAATTGTTTCAACTGCACAACTAATAGATGGCAGAATTGGATTTGAAACCCAGGCAGTCTGACTCCAGATCGTAAGTTCCCAACTACTTTGCTATTTGGTTTAGCAAGAGCCATACATGGTGTTGTAGCGAGCATAATATTGGAACTTGTAGAATACATTCACTGCATTGCACACAATAATTACTCTATCAATGCCAGTCCCATATGATGACATTATTCATGACTTTTCTAGAACTCAGATTACATAGGTCAGGTTTCCTCAAATGTTTCAGAAAAGTGAGGTGAGTCACAATTTTTCTTCATGGGCTAAGGAGATATTCCTAAAGGTATATACATCCCTTACTGGTTTCTTATAAAGAAAGATCTGTTCCAGTTGCTAATCCGGTCTTCAATCACATGTTTTGCACAATATTTAGACTGTCTGAGCCGCTGTGTGAATGGAGCTTAGACATTTTCCTTAAGATTCAGTTTTGCTTTTTCCCTTGAACAGATTGAATAAGCCTCTGTTATTTTCTCTGTGGCTTAGGAACCCAGCTAGGTCTATAACCATATATACCCTCTCTCAATCTACCCTAAATACACAAAGACCCATTAGGCTCATGCAGTATGTTCAGATGGATAATTAGAGTAATCCAAATCTACTCACAGCACCTGTAAAATCATTTTTGACCAAAGGTACTAGCAATTGAATGTTTCTTGTTAGACCCAGAGAGAACATGAACTCTCACTAAGTGGCAGCAATTTTTGCAAAGAAAGCCCTTTGCTCTCGTGCACACATACTTAAGATTTGTCACACGTGCAGGCAGAGCTGCTGTATAAGCCATGCTAATAACTATCTGGGAAATTTGGTTATCCATTTGAAGGGAGCAACCCTGTTCCTATTAGTTTTTAAATTTATTTTAACTTCCATTCACACAAATTAAAATGGGAATCTTGCTGTCTATTGATTGTGTCAGTGGTATATTTTTTTTCTCTCTCTAGAATTCATTTTTAAAGACTTTACTTTTATTAAACTAAATACTGCTGGTTAACTAAAGTCTTGGCTTTTATAGACTCGGGAGAGCAGGATCTAACATAAATTAATCATGACTTAATTGACTGAACTAATTCAAGTTCCCTCTAGTCCACTGCACAACAATATTCTTGTCTTCCCAGTGAAGGCTAAATTGTACATTGCTTCACGAGTATCAATGTTTACATCTTCAGCACTGCATTTTTTTCTGAGACCTAAAGTTTTAATATTATTGGAATTGTCTACAAATGTCTTCAGAGTTAGGAAGACTAAACTGACCTTACACATTATACCTGGCCAATTTCATCCTTTTATTTATTCCATGCATGGACTAATATCTTTATTTGGTAATACCATTATGCACACACACCCCAACAATAATTTGATTGCAATTTACATCTGTCTTTTCCCTACCCAAAGATGATGTAAAAGTGCATTGAATTCCTAATGCTACCACTATATTGCTATAAAAAAAAACAAAACACGTTTAGCAAAATTAGCTAAGTCATCAATTGTAATAGTTTTCTCAAAACATGCTTATACATAATAGTAAGTACTGATAATGCTGGTAAAGGAATAATAAAAAAAATTAATGTTTCTGGAGCTTAGTTCTCTAAGTATCATATACAAGAAGGCAATGCAAAAGTATATGAAAACACAACACATCCAAGATTTTTAGTTTTTTTTAACTTTTTAAATTTTATTTTAATTAATTATTTTTTTAAATTTTATTTTATTATGTTAGTCAGCATACATTACATCATTAGTTTTTGGTGTAGTGTTCCATGATTCATTGTTTGCATATAACACCCAGTGCTCCATGTAATACATGTCCTCCTTAATACCCATCATGGGGCTAACACGTCCCCCCACTCCCCACCCCTCTAAACCCCTCAGTTTGTTTCTCAGAGTCCATAGTCTCTCATGGTTTGTCTCTCTCTCCGATTCCCCCCCCTTCATTTTTCCCTTCCTACTTTTTTTTTTTTAACATATAATGTATTATTTGTTTCAGACGTACAGGTCTGTGATTCATCAGTCTTACACAATTCACAGCACT
>NC_138377.1:44720602-44741032 GCF_054177405.1 Leptonychotes weddellii
TGAGATCATATAATACTTGTCTTTCTCTGGTTGACTTATTTCACTTAGCCTAATATCCTCTAGTTCTATCCAAGTCATTGCAAATGGCAGGACTTCATTTTTTTGATGGCTGCATAATATTCCATTGTATATGTATACCACATCTTCTTTATCCATTCATCTGTTGATGGACATCTTGGGTCTTTCCATAGTTTGGCTATTGTGGACATTGCTGCTATAAACATTGGGGTACACGTACCCTTTTGGATTACTACATTTGTATCTTTGGGGTAAATACACAGTAGTACAATTGCTGGGTTGTAGGGTAGCTCTGTTTCCAACTTTTTGAGGAACCTCCATACTGTTTTCCAGAGTGGCTGCACCAGCTTGCATTCCCACCAACAGTGTAGAAGAGTTCCCCTTGCTCCGCATCCTCGCCAACATCTGTCATTTCCTGAAGTTTTTTTAAACTTTTAAAGCTAAAGAATTATTCATGCTTATACTGGTAGGAGAGAACCATGTAAAGAAAAAACTAAACTTGCTGTGTTATCTTTTTTTCTCCAAATTCATTAATTGGAATAGCACAAAAGAATGAAGAAAAATTTTTTTTTTACTAGAGATTAAAATAGCTATGCAAAACCTGAATTTTTTGAACAGTTTTTGTTTTTTCTTTTGGTTATTTGTGTTTTGTTATAAACGGTTCATTTTTTGTCTTATTTTGTTTTTGATTTTTGTTTTGTTGATTTTGTTTTGTTTGTTCCACTCAGAGTCCTCTCCTAGCTCCTCTCTTAGGACTTAAATATAGTTAACAGCTATTAGACTGATGTTGAATTCAGGGGTGTCATTGATTCTTCAGTGACCATGATTGTAAGCAATAAAATGTCACATGATGACAGGAATTGACTGTGGCCAGGTCTCCAAATCAGGGAATAAAGGACAGCAAAATGCAAATGTTCAAGCCTTAGTGAGAATCTCTTTGTATATCTCATGACATGTTTAGCATTAAAAATATTCCACAATAGTGAAATAGGTGAAGGGGATCAAGACGTACAAACTTCTAGTTATCAATAAATCATGGAGATGAAAAGTATGGCATAAGGAAATATAGTCTGTAATATTGTAATAACGTTGTATAGTGGCGGATGGTGATTACACCCATCATTAGCCATGAGTGATGTCTAGAACTGTCAATCACTGTGTGGTGCATCTGAAACTAATACAACATGGTATAGAAAAAGAATTTCCATGATATAAAAGAGAGATGTGTATGTAGTCAGATAGTAAGAATTTTAGTTTTATTTCTGCTACTTGCAACTTGAGCAAACCCAGTTTACCTAGGCTTACTTCTCCTCAACAGTAAAGTGGGATTTTATATACCTTAGATGTTACTAATGGTAAAATTAAATCATAAGTAAAAACATTTTATAAACAGAAAAAACATTATCTCCTTGTGAAGAAGCCCTGCTTTGCCTTTGATATGTTAATGGACTCTTAATTTTAGGCATATATTAATTATAGAATTACTCTCAGAATTTTCTGACTTAATTTTAGTGAACAAAAACCAACCCTTCCATTAGTGACCTGCATGTTTCTTATAAATTTTGGGTCAAGGATTTCTCCCTGTGTGTGATAAGTAAAGAACAGGTAAGACCTGTCACCTGAGCTACTTAAGTATATATAGGAAATTTGTGGAGGTAGCATTGTTAAATACTCCTCAACTCTCTTCTTTCTGCTAAGCCTTAAGTATTGAATCTGTGGAGTATTGGATTTTGTATTTAATGTATGCAAATCTAAAAGACCAGACTGAAGCAGCTGACCTTTCACGGATTCTTGTTGAACCACAATTGCTGGTCTCACTGTACAGAGTTTCCTTTGATTTCCCAAGACCATAGATGGGAACTGGGAAAAGTTACAAGATAAAATCAAACACTAGAGTGGTGGCTTCCTTAACAAGTTCCTTGAGACTGAGGCAGCAGTTTTATAATAACTGAGCTTTCACACAATTTCATTTCCCATAAGATAAAATTCTCACTAATTAGATAATATCAAGCTTATATTAAAAAGCCAATGTGGTAGTCAGTAGATGATCTGACATTTAATGAGAAGCTGCTAAGGTGGCACATGGATTTTGGAAAGTTCTGAGGATGTGATTAGGTGAAAGTAGAGAAAAATAAATGCCCTTTAAGTAGTTATAAACTATTGTTTCTTACATAATAGTGAGACCAAAATTGAATGCTCAAGTTCATCTTAATAAAAAAAAATTCTTTATTCCTTTTTGTACATGATTACTTAAAAGTGAATTAATAAAGTTAAAAGTTAGATGCATATGGAGCTTTTAGCTATTTAAAAGTTTGAGTTATTTACAAAACCTAGATTATACTTACTCTTCATCACAACTGGAAAAGTACCTCCTTGTAGGTATCTGAAATGTATAAGACTGATTAAGATCTATACTGCTCTCATATATTATGTTGAATCATAAAAATAGTTTTGCAAATAAAAAATGATCAAATATTGGGAATTTCATATGGTTCAACCTAGTATATTTGTTTCTATTTTCTAATCTTGTTTTGTGAAAGACAGGGTCCTACTTGACAGTACAAAGGCAATTAGACAATATATGTGTAATATCATTAGATTTAGGAGTATTTTTAAATTGTTTTTACTTGGCTTCCTGAAAAGCTTATCATATAAAAAGGGGTAGTGTCAATGATAAGGAAAGAAAATAGACTTCTTCTACCTTCTAGTGTTGTCAATATAAGAAATAGTCTGGATTAAATATATTTGAAGCACTATTTCCAAGGCTCAATATGATACTCAGTAATTAAAATTTGTGAAAACTTTGTTTTAGGATTCTGTGTAATACACTATTCAATGTTTGACACACTACGTACAAACCATTTGATTCTATTTGCTTTTTCCATTAAAAGATTACCAAATGCAGGGAAGCTACTTCTCCAGCAAGTAGTTTTTAAAGAGATACAAATTTATGTGTAACAGTAACTACTCAATTAAATACTGACTTTAATAACCTCTAAGTACATTTTTCTAATATTCTCCCTAAGGAATATTTCATTACAAGGTTTGATTCTTTTATATGTCCATTTTGGTTACAGGTCATTAATTGCTGATAGGAATTATTACGTTTTACAATTTTGGTGGTAACATTTCATTTCCTAAGATTGCTCACGCCTTTACTAAAACAATGTGCATCCTTGACAAACTGAAGTATTTCCGTACATATCTTGAAAACAGATATAAATGCTGAAGTGTGTTTTAATGCAGCTGCATGTAATGACACCTGAAATTAAATTCTAACTTAGTAGATTGTTTTTTAATTGAATCTTTTCCCCCCTCAGTTGGGAATATTACCATTTTAATTATATTTAATTGAAGAGGAGGAAAATGAAAATCAATTTATGTTCTGACAGCTAAAAGAAAACTTAGAACATTTCTTACCAAATATTTAAAAAAATTTTTTCCAGTACAATCGATTAGAATAATTTGAAATTGACTGATTTTAATTTAGGTTTATCATTTAGAAGATGACTTTTGTGCCAAAACATGAAACATAAATATAATTTTGATAAAACTAAAAGTGTGTTGGGAAGATAATTAGGATGTTTCATTTGAATATGGATGGGAAAAAGGGAAAACTCAAAATGTTTTCTTAATTGATTATTGCTTTATATTTTCACAACACATTAAACTTACAGAATTCAAAAAATAGTATCTCAAATTTTAAAATGCATTTAAGAAGTATAACATTTATTACTGCTGATGAAATTCAGAGAAAATAAAAGAGAAAAAGGAAATACATTCGGACAACTATAACCTAGGATCTGGTTCAGGAATACTCTTCTTTTGGCTTGGCATTAGCAAGTTTAAGATCTTACATATTTAACTGCAGACATGTTATTCTCGAGGTGCCAGGTGGGTAGATATCTAGACATCCAAGTGGCAATCTAGAATATTGGATATAGTAAGAGAACAATGCCGTCCTGTTAGCACTGATAACAGTAACATTTATTGGGCATTTCCTGTCAGCTGTGGGTCCTAAAACAATGTACTTGACTACCTTAACCTTTTCAACAATTCCATACGAATGTGTAGTAGGCATTCTAAACTTCATTTGTCTCAAAGAGAACTGTTTTGGCTCCACCTCTTTCTTCTCAACATCTTGCTTCTGTCCCAGTCTTTTACATCTCAGTAAATGATGTCATCATTGATCCGGTTCCTAATATATATGTATTAGATATATATTATATACATAGTTACATAGGAATCACTATGACTTCTCTTTTCTGTACATCTAATCCATCATCAATTTCTGTCAACCCTACTTGCAATATATATCCCAAACTTTATTACTTTTCTTCTCTATGATTGCTATGTCTATGATTACCAGCCTTGCAAATGATCTGTTTGTCTCTAATCTTGCCTTTGTATCAGTTGGTTATTTTGAAATATGTAAAGCTCTATTGTTTAAAATACTCTAATCATGTTCTGTCATGCTTTAAGAAAATCCAAACTTCTTTCCATGCCCTATGCAGTCATGAGTAATCTGGCCCCTGCCTACTCTCTAACCTCTTCTTATGTTATTCTCTACTCTGTTTCCTCTTCTCTGTCCATTTTAGCTTTCTTCTTTTCCTCCAACAATCTAACTGTATTCTTAGTTTAGATGTTTGTATTTGTTGTTATGTAGCTCTGGAATTCTACCTTTTCATTGTATTGCAATGCTGATTTACTTTCATCTTTCACATTCCAGTTGCAATGATATTTCCTTACTTAGTAGGACCTACACTGACTAAAGCAACCCACTCAGTCCAAGTTACTATCCATTTCTTACATCTTCCTGTTTATTTCCCCTTTGGCTCTTAATAATTGTCTTGTGTTTTTATTGAGTCATTCATTAATTCAATTATTACTTGTGTTATTGATTGATTCATTAATTCACTTATTGCCTGTTTACCTATAACTAGACTATTAGCTCTAAGAATGTAGGTGCTTGGTTAGGGACATAACACATGCTCAATAAACATTTGCAGAAGAACTTCCCCATTAGAACTGCTTGTGCTGTATCCCATGAAGTTTTGGTATGTTGTTTTTTCCATTTTCATTTGTCTCAAGGTATTTTTTTTTTTTTTTGCTATCTTTTGATTCTTTGACTCATTGTTCAGTAGCATGTTGTTATTAACCACATATTTGTAAATTTTCCAGTTTTCTTCTTGTAATTAAGCTCTAATTTCATACCATTGTGGTCCAGAAAGATGCTTAATATGATTTCAATCTTAAATTGGTTAAGACTTGTTTTGTGGCTTAATATCTGGTTTATTTTGGAGAATATTCCATGTGCACTTGAGAAGATTATGTATTCTATTGCTTTTGGGAAGAATGTTCTGTATATGTCTGTTAGGTCCATCTGGTTTCAAGTGTTGTTTAAATCCAATGTTTTCTTATTGATTTTTTGTCGGGATGATCTATCCGTTGGTAAAAGTGGGGTATTGAAGTCCTCTATAATTGTATTGCTGTCTATTTCTCCCTTTAGGTCTGTTAATACTTGCTTTATATATTTAGGTTCTCCTATGTTGGGTACATAAATACTTATTATATCCTCTTGTTAGATTGGCCCCTCTTTTAATTATATAATTACCTTTGTCTCTTATTGCGTTCTTTGTCTTAAGGTTTATTTTTTCTGATATTAGTATAGCTACCCAAGCTTTCTATTGGTTTACACTTGCATAGAGTATCTCTTTCTATCCCTTCACTTTCAGTCTGTGTAATTCCTTAATCTAAATTGAGTCTATTTTAGGCAGCATATGAGTATTTTTTTAAATCCATTCAACCACTCTATGTCTTTTTATTGGATAATTTGGTTCATTTGCATTTAAAGTGATTTTTGATAGGTATGTACTTACTGCCATTTTATTAATGATGTTCTGGCTGTTTTGTTGTTCTGTTCATTTTTTCTCTTCTCTTGTGATTTGATTATTTTCTTTTGTATTATGCTTAGATACTTTTGTATCTAAGGCCAACATAAAACAACATACTTATAATAGTCTATTTTAAGTTGATAACAACTTAAGTTTGAATGCATTCTAAAGTTCTAGCTTTGTTAACCACCCACTCCCAAGATTTATGTCATTGATGTCACAATTTACATCATCTTGTGTATGTATCCCTTAACAAATTATTGTGGTTTTACTTATTTTTACTACTTTTGTCATCTAATCTTTATATTATCTTTATAAGTGACTAGTACCTTTACAACATTACATTATTCCAAATTTTATTATATCTTTCCCTTTACCCATAAGATTTATATTTTCATATGTTTTCCTATTACTAATTAGTGCCCTTTAGTGTCTGCTTAAAGAATTCTCTGTAACATTTCTTTTAAGGTAAGGTAAAGTGAAGACTTTTAGTTTTTGCTTGTCTAGAAATCTCTTTATCTCTCCTTCAATTCTGAAGGACAACTTTGCCAAGTAGACTATTCTTGGTTGGCAGTGTTTTTCTTTCAGCACTTTGAATAAATCATGCTATTCCTTCCTGCCCACAAATCTTCTAAAAAAATTGTTTTTCTCTTGCTGTATTTAAGATTATCTCTTTAACTTTTGATTATAATGTGTCTTGGAATGGGTCTCTCTGCTTCATCCTTTTTTTTTTTTTTTTAACTCTGTGGGCTTTCTGGATCTGGATGTCTGTTTCCTTCTTCACATTAGAGGAGTTTTTAACTATTATTTCTTTAAATAAGTTTTCTGCCCCTTTCTGACACTGTTCTCCTTCTAGGACCCCTATAATGCCAATGTTGGTGTGCTTGATGATGTCCCATTAGTCCCTTAAGCTATCTTCACTTTTTTTTTTTTCTGCTTTGATTGGGAAAAGTAAAAAGTATGACAATAAAAGCACAAAGGGCAATGGGTAAAAATACAAATATACCATTGCAAGATATCTTTCGTGCTATAATTAAAAATAATCAAAGCCAATATAAAAGATAAAGTGGAATAGAAAAGATGAACACAATAATAAGTATTACTAGAAGAAAGTAGGATAAAGGAAAAATAACTGAAAAAGATGGCACAAATAGAAAACAAATAGCAAAATGTCCAACTTAAACCAAACTATATCAGTAATTACTTAGAGAAGTAATCAATTGTCAGCAACCCTTTAATCCACACAAACTCCCAAAACTAATTGTTATCAAATTTAATTAATGTTCTCTAATCATAAGTTATGATGTGTTTGTCCAGGTAGTACTGAGTTATTTCAATGTGTAAAAGGAGAAATTTGAAGTGGACAACATGACATAATGATTCTATTCTCAGTCCTTTCCTAAAGGTGGAAAAAACACTTGATATATCATTAGAAATTACTATGCTCAAAATTCTTTTATGTAAAATAAAAGATTAGCCTGAAATAGTTCTACTTCTAAATATTTAAAAATTCTGAGGCCATGTAGTAAACTAACAAACACCATAAAGAAAGATTATGCCGCATTAAAAATAAATATTAGTTCTCTGACTACTCATGCTAAAAGTTAAAGGAAGAAAAAATGATCTCAAATTCTGTATATTACCAAATCTGTTGGATGATAATGTATGGATAACTTTTGCTCATTCAGACTTTGTTAAAAATTAAAAATTAAGGGGTGCTTGGGTTGCTCAGTCAGTTAAACCTCTGCTTTGGCTCAGGTCATGATCCCAGGGTCTGGGATAGAGCCCCGCATTGGGCTCCCTGCTCCACAGGGGGCCTGCTTCTCCCTCTCCCTCTGCCTGATGCTCCACCTGCTTGTGCTTGCACTCTCTGTCAAATAAATAAATAAAATCTTTAAAAAATAAAATTTACACTGCAAATTCAGAACTAAATGTCTTTAAAAAATTCACATAAGACAAATGACTTTATTACTGAAATATGTTGACATATAACAGTGTATAGATTTAAAGTGTACATGTTAATTTGATACATTTATAGATTATGATTGCTGTTGTAGGGATAATTAGCACCTCTATCAAGTTACATAATTGTTCTTTCATTTTAGTGGTAAGATCATTAAGATCTAGTCTCTTAGCAAGTTTGATGATTATAATACAATATTGTCTATATTCACTACAATGTGCATTAGATTTCTAGGACTTATTTACTATTTGTTGGAAGTTTGTACCCTTAAACAACATGTGTCCTATCCTCTATTATAACCATTTTACTTTCTATTTTTATGAGTTTGGCTTTTTTTAGATTCTACATGTAAGTGATATCATCTACTACTTGTCTTTTGTGGTCTTATCTCACTTAGCATAATATGCTCAAGGTCCATTAATGTTGTCACAAATGGAAGGATGTCCTCCTTTCTCATGACTGAATATTACACACACACACACACACACACACACACACTTACTTCATTTTCTTTGTCCATTCATTCATACATGGAATTTGCACTGTTTCCAGATCTTGCTATTATGAATAATGTTGCAATAAATGTGGGAGCTTATATCTCTTCAATATTCTGTTTTCATTTCTTTTGTTTATATATCCAGTAGTGGAATTGCTGGATCATGTGGCAGATTGATTTTTAATATTTTGAAGAATCTCATGTTGTTTTTCATAGCAGTTAAACCAATTTACATTCCCACCAACAGTGTATAAGGGTTCCCTTTTGTCCACATCCTTGCCAACACTTATTTCTTGTCTTCTTGATTATAGCCATTCTAACAAATGCAGTGATAGCTGTTTTTTTTTTTTTTGACAGGATAGAGAGAATACAAGCAGGGGTAGTGACAGACAGAGGTGGAGGGAGAAGCAGGCTCCCCGCTCAGCAGGGAGCCCGATGTGGGACTCCATCCCAGGATCCTGGGATCATGACCTGAGCCGAAGGCAGACCCTTAACCGTCTGAGCCACCCAGGTGCCCTGCTCACTGTGGTTTTGATTTGCATTTTCCTGATGATTAGTGATGTTGAATAACTTTTCATTGTACTTGTTGGCCATTTGGATGTCTTCTTTGGAATAATGTCTTTTTTATTTAGACGTATGAGTTCTTTACAGATGTGGGTATTAATTTCTTATCTGATATATGGTTTGCACTTTTCTCTCAGGTTGCCTTTTCAGTTTGTTAATTGTTTCCTTTGCTGTGCCAAAACTTTTATTTTTGCCTTTGTTGTTTGTGATTTTGATGTCCTATCCAGAAAAAATATTGCCAATACCAAAGTCAAGGAGCCTTTTCTCTACGTTTTCTTCTGGAGTTTTATGGTAAAAACTTGGTATCAGGTCTTACCTGATAAGTCTTCATTACATTTTAAGTTAATTTTTGTGAATGGTATAATATAGGGCTCCAATTTAATTGTTCTGTATGTTTATCCAGTTTTTTCAACACCACTTGTTGAAGAGACTGTCATTTCCCCATTGGGTGTTCTTGACTATCTTGTCAAATATTAGTTGGCTATATATACAGTGTTGAATCCTGAGCTCTCTATTCTGTTCCATTGGTCTATGTATCTGTTTTTTATGCCAATACCATACTCTTTTATTAATAAAGCTTTGTAGCATATTTTAAAATCAGGACATTGCTACCTCTGGCTTCGTTCTTTTTCCCCAGGATTGCTTTGGCTATTTGGGGTCTTTGGTAGTTTCATATAAATTTTAGGAATTTTTTTCCTGTTTTTGTGAAACATGCCGTTGGTATTTTTGTAGGGATTGCATTGAATCTATAGCTGGCTTGAGTAGTATGGACATTTTAACAATAATCTTCTTATCCATGAACACAGGGTATCTTTTCATTTGTGTGTTCTTTGATTTCTTTTAGCAAAGCTTGTATTTTTTCTTGTACAGATCTTTCACTTTCTTAAATTTAAGTCTGGATATTATTGTTTTTGATGCTATTGTGAATGGGATAGTTGTCTTTATTTCTTTTTCAGATGTTTCATTATTAGTATATAGAAATGCAACTGATTTCTGTATATTGATTTTATATCCTACAACTTCACTGAATTTGTTGATTATTTCCAATAGTTTTTTGGTGGAGTCTTGGTGATTTTCTATATACAAAATCATATAATCTGCAAAGAGCAAAATGTTAGTTCTTCCTTTTTGATTTATATGTCTTTTATATCTTTGTCTTGCTTAATTGTTCTGTCTAGGACTTCCAGTACTATATTGAATAAGAGCGGTGAGAGTAGGCACCCTTGTTTTTTTTTCTTGACCTTAGAGGAAAAGCTTTCAATTTTTTCTAACTATAATGTTAACTGTGGGGTTGCTTTATATGGCCCTTATTTTTAAAAATATTTTATTTATTTATTTGACAGACAGCACAATCAGGGAGAGGAGGAGGGAGAGGGAGAAGCAGGCCCCCCGCCCTCCTGGCACAGCAGGGATCCTGATGCTGGATTTGATCCTAGGACCCTGATGCCGGACTTGATCCCAGGACCCTGGGATCATGACCCAAGCCAAAGGCAGATGCTTAACGGACTGAGCCACCCAGGCACCCCTTATATGGCCCTTATTATGGTGAGGTTATGTTCCTTCTAGACGCAATCTGTCTAGGGTTTTTATTAGAAAAGGATGTTGCATTTTGTCAATTGCTTTTTCTACATCAATTGAGAAGATCATGTGATTTTTATCTTTGATTCTATTAAGGTGATATATTACATTTATTGATTTGCGTATGTAAAGCCAGCCTTGCAACCCAGGGATAAATCCCATTTGGTCATGGTGTATATTCTTTTTTTTTTTTTTTTTTTTTTGTGATCAAGGAACTGAATTTTTAACTTTATTTAATTTTAATTAACATAAATTTAAAAAGACTCAATTCAGTTGTCAGAAAAATTATTAAATATATCTGGGATAATTCGGGTATGTGAATGTACTTTTTCAACTGTAAGTTTTGTGCACTCTAATTTTGTGCACTGAGTATTTTTTTTAATTTAATTTTATTATGCTAGTCACCATACATCATTAGTTTTTGATGTAGTGATCCATGATTCATTGTTTTTGTATAACACCCAGTGCTCCATGCAGTACGTGCCTTCCTTAATACCCATCACCGGGCTAACCCATCCCTGCCCCCTCCAAAACCCTCAGATTGTTTCTCAGAGTCCATAGTCTATCATGGTTCATATCTCCTTCCGATTTCCCCCCCTTCATTTTTCCCTTCCTTCTCCTAATGTCCTCCATGCTATTCCTTATGTTCCACAAATAAGTGAAACCATATGATAATTGACTTTCTCTCCTTGACTTATTCATTTTTAATGTGTTCTTGATTAGGTTTGCTAATATTTTGTTAGCTAATATTTTTTGCTAGCATTTTTGCATCCATATTCATCAAGGATATTGGTCTAGTTTTCTGTTGTATCTTTATCTGGCTTTGGTATCTAGTAATGCTGACCTTGTAAAATGAGCTTGAAGTGTTCCCTCCTCTTCAATTCTCTGAAAGACACTGAAAGGATTGACATTAATTCTTTTTTAAATACTTGGTAGAATTTGCCTGTGACACTATCTGGTCTGAGACTTTTCCTTGTTGGCAGGTTTTTGCTTAGTGATTCCGTATCTTTACCTGTTACTGGTATTTTCAGATTTTTTATTCCTTCCTGATTTAGTCTTGGTAGCTTGTGTGTTTCTAGAAATTTATACACTTTTTATAGGTACCTAATTTGTTGATGTATAACTGTTCATAGTAGTCTCTTATGACCTTGTATATTTTTGTAGTATCAATTGTTTTGTCTTCTCTTTCTAATTTTGATTCTTATTTTGATACTTATTCTAGCTAAAGATTCATCAGTCTTGTTTATCTGCAAAAAACTAACTCTTAGTTTTGTTGATCCTATTTGTTTTTATAGTTTCTATTTCATTCCTCTGCTAACTTTGGGCTTAATTTGTTTTTGTTTTTCTAGTTCCTTGAGCTTTAAAGTTAGGTTGAGATTTTTCAATTTCTTAATACATGTTTTTATTACTGTAAACGTTTGTGTTAGAACTGCTTTTGATGTTAGAAGTGGGTTTGTTCTATATTGGCCCTTATTATGTTGAGGTTATGTTCCTTCTAGATGCAATCTATATCCTGTAAATTTTGACATATTGTATTTTCATTTTTATTTGTTTCAAGGTAATTTTTGTTTTCTTTTTGATTTTTATGACCCATTGATCATTTTTTTTGAGTGACATCCTTTTTATTTTTATTTTATTATGTTATGTTAGTCACCATACAATACACCATTAGTTTTTGATGTAGTGATCTGTGATTCACTGTTTTCGTATAACACCCAGTGCTCCAGGCAGTACGTGCCCTCCTTAATACCCTCACCGGGCTCATCCATCACCCCACCCCCTCCCCCTCTAAAACCCTCAGTTTGTTTCTCAGAGTCCATAGTCTCTCATGGTTGGTCTCCCCCTCCGATTTCCCCCCCTTCATTTTTCCCTTCCCTCTCCCAATGACCTCCATGCTATTCCTTATGTTCCACAAATAAGTGAAACCATATAATAATTGACTTTCTCTGCTTGACTTATTTCACTTAGCATAATCTCTTCCAGTCCCATCCATGTTGATGTAACAGTTGGGTATTCATCCTTTCTGATGGCTGAGTAGTATTCCATTGTATATATGGACCACATCTTCTTTATCCATTCATCTGTTGAAGGGCATCTCGGCTTTTTTCATAGGGTGTCTTCGCTCTTAAAAATCTGTTCTTTGAACTGAATTATTTCTATATTTCTATCCTTCAAGTCACTTACTCTTTCTTCTATCCTTTCTGCCCTGTTAACCTATGCTCCCAATGTATTCATCTCAATCATTGAATTCTACAGCTCCAGAATTTTGTTTGGTTCTTTTTTATAATTTCAGTCTCTTCAATAAAAAAGAGTTTTTTACCACTCTTTTTTTTTTTTTGAGGTTTTTGGTAGCTGATTGAATTTTTTCATAAAAGTTATTTTGAATTCTTTACCAGTTAGATTGCAATATTCCATGCCTTTGAGTTCATTTGCTACAGAATTTTTTTTTTGTGATACATATTTCCTTGATTTTTCATGATGTTTAACCATTTGCATGTAGAGTAGCACAGACCCTCCTCAGTTAAGAATTTGTTTCTTACAATTCAACAGGCTGACAATTAGAATCCTTTCTCCAATACATTAGAAAGTGGCTATAGCTCAAGTTTGTGGATTCTCCTACTGCAAGAGCTAGTTATAGAGGTAGGAAAGATGCATCTGGGGCTTTGGGGGGTCCCCACTGGCCCAGTAGGGAGATATTCAAGTGAGGCACTCCCAGAGGTTCATGGCATATCTTCCCCCGAAATCCTGAAGCAAACATCAGGAAATATGTTCCTTCAGTGCGCTTAGAAAAGATTATCTGCCTCCTTCACTTTCCTTCTCCACTCCTCCATCACACTCCCCACCCCCCAACACCAGAGGTCTCCCCTCAGCAATTCAGGTGCCTGTAAAGAAATGGATCCTTTTATCTGTGCCCCAAATACCTTGGGCACCTGGGTGGTCACTTGTCACTTTTGCTTTCCATCTCCTCTGTTGGAGAGGTAACCTCTGATCTTGCCAAAAGCCTGGTGCTGACTTGGCAAGTTCTGTCTCCCCTGCCTCAAAACTTGTCTTTGTTCCTCTCTGATGGCATGCTGGATTCCCCTGTCAGGCAGGCTCAATCTCCACAAATTCTCCATCTTCCATAGGAATCCATCCAGTTTTGTTCCCTCTCCATTCCCCCTTTCCTGACTGTGTTGATTTGGGGTAGGGCAGGCTCACTAACACCCTTGGATCCACTGCCCCCACTGAGGTCTTGTCTGCCCACTTTTGGATGCACTGGTGGGCAAAAAATCCTGAGTGTTCTGTTAAAATGTGCAGAGGAGCTTAGGGTCAGTTATGGATGTCCAATTAATTGTAAATCAAGGGAGAGAGAAAAAAGGAATGGCTCACACTACCATGATGCTGACATCCAAAAGTGACTTCTGCCTGAATTTTCAGAGGCAATATTTTCTTCACTTTGTATAATGAAAAAAATGAGGAAATAAGCTAAAATATATTTTTTAAATATAAAACAAAGGGACTTTGAAAGTGGAGGCAACAGATGATTAGTTTTCTCTAATACAAATTAGTCTCCCTGAGGTTGCCTTAAATGATCAAAAAATGGATTTGAGTAAGATTCACCCAGAATGAAAAAAGATGAGTTCAGAATGATAAGGAGACAAAGAAGTCATGAGAGAAAGTCTCTGAAAGCAAGAAAAGTAACACCTGGCTTCCATAGCACAGAATGAAAGAGCAAGCAGTACCACATCAATATAGCACTGTGTTTACCAAATGGATAAACTTAACAATTATTCCAAGAGTATTTAGTGAACTTCCATAATTGAAACTGATGCTTTTTATTAATACCCCTATGGATTTCCCTCTTTGCTGCCAAGTTCAGGTGGCTTGAATTGATTATAAGGAAAAAAAATGCTGTTTTCAAACCTAACATTATCTCTATGCTGAGCATAGACAAACTAATAGAGATTGAGGCTGGTTTTTTTTTTTTTTAATTTGTAAAAGTAGTACTGAAATTAAATAATTGGGGAATGAAAAAAAATAATATGCTTGGAATTCAATAATTATTAAGTTTAAAATTTGCCACTGCCATTTTCATGGGGTATTTTCTCTACATTTTTGTGTTTCCCTGATATTTTGTCATTTTTCAATAATGGAATAGTCTGGAAACTGGTATGGAGTTAAAGAAAAGGAACATAATATTCACCACTTACCTATTCATAGTTAGTCAGGGACTTTTATTTTAAAATGTTAATAGCTGATATATTTGTTTCTGTATATTAGTGAGTTTCTTGAAAAATTAATATATTTTACTTTTTATCTTTAAAATATCAACTTATTGTAATGAATTTAATGGAGGGTTTTAATAATTATGGCATTTTATTGAATAAAAAAGTAGATGACAATCATTTGTACACAAAACTTATTTTGTTTTGACCATAAACTGTTATATTCTGGAAGAGTCTGGTGAGTTAATTCAATGGTGTTAAGAAATACTATTGTTGCTTTCAAGTAAATTATGGATTATTTGTGGCCTAGAATGAGGTACTTTGCAATAACATGTATTGACGGCTTGATTATTTTTAGCTCAGTCATGGAAAAATGCCTAAAACATTTGGAGACTGTTGTCTAGACAATTCAGAAGCTGGCTTAAAGGCAAAAAGAATTGTTGGTTTGGATTTCCTAAGGTGTATATGAAATTATTAGCATATTGTATGTGGAATAAAATGAACACTTTTTCTGAGATATTGTTGAGGTCTTTAACATGGCGAGGGAGTGCTCAACAAAGACATTTCTTTAGCGAATTATTAGAAAATGTGTACTTCACTATCTTTTTTACCAGTAGGAAACAGATTCAAGAAGACTGAGAGACCAGAAAGGAAAAGAATGCTATTATTTGTGCAATTTGTGGGGCTATTACAAGAAAATAGTTTTGCTATCCAAACACTACCCCTCTTCTGGAAATAATGAAGACTTTTTCTCACTTCATCTGTGGTATAGAGGATGCTTTGTTCTATATAACCAGACTAACAATAGACTGATATAAAAGCTGAGAAAATATGACCAAAATTAACTTTACACTGTCATCTTAATTTTAAGATTAGTGTATAAAATATACCTTATCAAGTCCTAGAGTCCATAGTCATTAGACGTGAGCAACAGATTGGTATCATACTTTCTGATGGCAGAAAAAAAGGAGAGTGAATTATAGTGTCCAAGAAATAAAATCACACAGTTCATAAGAATAGGCTTAACTACTGTTGGACTTGAAACCTGAGAGATAGTAGTCAATAAATGATGTCACCAACATCCCTATGACAAACATGGTATTAAGTTTCAACTGAGTAATTCTTCTATGGACTCAAAATATGAGCCAAATACAAAGCAAATCAGTAAGTAAAATTCTGCAAGGCAAGAAAACTGTGTTACCTATCTAGGCAGCTTTCTGATTATCTAGTTTGATCTAAGGATAAAACCAACAAAACACCTATCCCTTAGCTCTGGGTTTTCTGTAGTTCAGTCACATAAGGTCTTTGTTAACTTGCAGATCCCGGTACTTTATTTAAAGGTATTCTATGGACCACATATCACCTTAAACGTGGCATTAAGCAGTCTTTCATGAATATTGTATGAGTGAGGATTATATTCAGTGGGAAGTGTGGAACACCTAACATCATGGGCTTAGACAAGGGGTACTACTCATGTCACAAAGTGTGAAGAAGACAAGAAAGGGCAGTTCCTCAGCATCATCAAGGACCCAGGCATTCTATCTTCTTGCTCTGCAGTCTTTAGCATGTGGCTCTCATCCATTCAGTCACAAAATTTTTCTGTACCTTCAATGTATCATATTTGAGCAGGAAGAAAAGGGAAACGCAAAGGAATGAAGATGCAGTCTTATTCTGTCCTTTGGAAAAAAAAATTTTCAAGAGTCCCATCTTGTTATATCTTATAATTTGTCTTACATTTCAGTCATTTGAATTAAGTCACATGGCTACTGCTAGAAGCAAGAATGTCTGAGATGGTGGGCAGTTTAAAGAAAGCACAAGGCTGCACCATAGAAAAAGTGGAATTCTCTTAATAAGAGGAAAGAATGTATTTGTTGGCAACCAGCTGTGTCTGCCATATATATCATTTCTTGCAATCAAGGTTTAAGAAAAAATGGTCATCAGAAAGATCATGGCTATATTTTATGTCAAGAATATGAAGTGCAGTTGTGCTATGTCGTCCGGGAAGGGCAACCGTGTGTTCGATGTGCAGCTGAACAGAGAAAAGTGCTGATATCTTCTCACGAAAGTAAATAAGCCTCACCAGGATAGAGGCTTAAAACATGATTGACAATCCTCCTGTGTCCAGGTTTGTACTAAGGAAATACTTGGGTATGGAATGGTAGCTTGTCTCAGAAAATAATCATGGTCCCATTTAACGCATTTAAAAAACAAGTGTGTTAAGATATTCAGTAAATGATCCATTCATTCAGCAAATATGTTTTTGTGTCTTTTATACACAAGGCACATACCAGGTATTATGGATGACACCAAGAGGGAACAGGCACAGGCTTTATATACAGTATTGTTGTTTGCTAGGAGAGATTCATATGTACAAGTAGCTATTAAAATCTACATAAATGACAACATAGAATATATCAGTATATATTAGGAAAGGCCTGACACAATTGCATGAGATTTGAATTTATTTCCTGACGATGGAGATGTAAATAATAGAATTGAAGGTGACATAGGTCGGTGGGTGTGACAGTTTAGAGAGACTTTGGAGCCAAAAATCCTAGGTTCAGTTCTCTCTAGATCAGCCACGGACACCTGTATGATCTTACATAGAGATGCAGCTAGCCTCACAGGGTCTATTTTTATTAATAGGTATAAAAAGGTCAGTTATATCTTTACCACCTACCTCATTACGGTTCTGGCTTTCAAAAAGTATAGATAAAAAAATCTGTTAATTTGATACTACATGTTTGCAAAGAAATAGTCTCAAAGATAGCAATACCATACTACCTTATTTTTCCTCTGGATTGTTTTGTACTTTTATAATCTAAAAACTTTAATCTTAATTAAAGGTAAAATATTTTCTTTTGCTCCATGAAACTCAGGAAATATTGAACATTTTAGGGGAAAATAACATGAAGATGTAAAATACAACATCATCTATAACATATTCTTATTTGTATATTTAAGTTTGCAGTTAAGTTTGAATAGACAATTTTACAAATTTATTTAAATTCAATTAATATATATCGTATTATTAGTTTCAGAGGTAGAGTTCAATGATTCATCAGTTGCATATAATACCCAGTGCTCATTAGATCACCTGCCCTCCTTAATGCCCATCACCTAGTTACCCCATCACCCCACCCACCTCTCCTCCAGCAGTTTGTTTTCTATGATTAAGAGTCTCCTATGGTTTGTGTACCTCTCTGATTTCATCTTATTTTATTTTTCCCTCCCTTCCCCTATGATCCTCTGTTTTGTTTCTTAAATTCCACATAGGAGTGAAATCATATGATAATTGTCTTTTTCTGATTGACTTATTTCACTTAGCATAATACCCTCTAGTTCCATCCATGCTGTTGCAAAAGGGAAGATTTCATTTTTTTGGATGGCTGAGTAATATTGCATTGTGTGTGTGTGTGTGTGTGTATCACATCTTCTTTATCCATTCATCTACTGATGGACATCTGGGACTCTTTCCATAGTTTGGCTATTGTGGCTATTGTGGACATTGCTGCTACAAATAGTGGGGTGCAGGTGTCCCTTTGGATCACTCCTTGTATCCTTTGAGTAAATACCTAGTAGTGCTATTGCTTGGCTGGAGGGTAGCTCTATTGTTAACTTCTTGAGGAACCTCCATACTGCTTTCCAGAGTGGCTGTACTAGCTTGCATTCCCACCAACAGTGTAGGAGGGTTCCCCTCTCTCTGTATCCTCACCAAGATTTGTTGTTTCCTGACTTGTTAATTTTAGCCATCCTGACTGGTGTGAGGTGGTATCTCATTGTGGTTTTGATTTGTTTTTTTTTCTGATGCCGAGTGATGTTGAGCATTTTTTCACATGTCTGTTGGCCATTTGTATGTCTTCCTTGGGAGAAAGGACTGTTCATGTCTTCTCCCCATTTCTTGACTGGATTATTTGTTTTTTGGGTGTTGAGTTTGATAAGTTTTTTTATAGATCTGAGATACTAGCCCTTTATCTGATAAGACACTTGCAAATATCTTCTTCCATTCCGTAGATTGTCTTTTGCTATGCAAAACTTTTTATCTTGATGAAGTCCCAGTAGTTCATTTTTGCCCTTGCTTCCCTTGCCTTTGGAGACATATCTAGCAAGAAGTTGCTGTGGCTGAGGTTGAAGAGGTTGCTGCCTGTGTTCTCCTCTAGGATTTTGATGGATTCCTGTCTCACATTTAGGTCTTTCATCCATTTTGAGTTTATCTTTGTGTGTGGTGTAAGAAAATGGTCCAATTTCATTCTTCTATATTTGGCTGTCCAATTTTCCTAGCACCATTTGTTGAAGAGACTGTCTTTTTTCCACTGGGCATTCTTTCCTGCTCTGTTGAAGATTAGTTGACCATAGAGTTAAGGGTCCATTTCTGGGTTCTCTATTCTGTTCCATTGATCTATGTGCCTGTTTTTGTGCCAGTACCATACTGTCTTGATGATTACAGATTTGTAATAGATTTTGAAGCCTGGAATTGTGATGCCACCAGCTTTGGTTTTCTTTTTCAACATTACTCTGGCTATTCAGGGTCTTTTCTGGTTCCATACAAATTTTAGGATTATTTGTTCCAGGTCTGTGAAAAATGATGATGGTATTTTGATAGGTATTGCATTGAATGTGTAGATTGTTCTGGGTAGCATAGACATTTTCACAATATTTGTTCTTCAAATCCATGAGCATGGAACACTTTTCCTTTTCTTTATGTCTTCCTCAATTTCTTTCATGAGTATTCTATAGTTTTCTGAGCACAGATCCTTTGCCTCTTTGGTTAGGTTTATTCCTAGGCATCTTATGGTTTTGGGTGCAATTGTAAATAGGATCAACTCCTTAATTTCTCTTTCTTCTGTGTCATTATTGGTGTATAGAAATGCAACAGACTTCCGTGCATTGATTTTATATCCTGCCACATTGCTGAATTCCTGTATGAGTTCTAGTATTGTTTTAACGGATTTTCCACATAGAGTATCATGTCATCTGCAAAGAGTGAAAGTTTGACTTCTTCTTTGCCAATTCAGATGCCTTTTATTTCTTTTTGTTGTCTGATTGCTGAGGTTAGGACTTCTAGTACTATGCTGAACAACAGTGGTGAGAGTGGACATCCCTGCCATGTTCCTGACCTTAGGGGAAAAGCTCTCGGTTTTTCCCTGTTGAGAATGATATTAACCGTGGGCTTTTTGAATATGGCTTTTCTGATATTGAGGCATGTTCCCTCTATCCCTACACTGTGGAGAATTTTTTTTAAAGATTTTATTTATTTATTTGATAGAGAGAGACACAGCGAGAGAGGGAACACAAGCAGGGGGAGTGGGAGAGGGAGAAGCAGGCTTCCTGCCAAACAGGGAGCCTGATGCAGGGCTTGATCCCAGGACCCTGGGATCATGACCTGTGCCAATGGCGGACACTCAATGACTGAGCTACCCAGGCACCCCTGTGGAGAGTTTTAATCAGGAAAGGATGCTGTATTTTGTCTCTACATCAGTTGAGAGGATCATATGGTTTTTGTCCTTTCTTTTAAAATTTTTTTTTTTTTAAGATTTTATTTATTTATCTGAGAGAGAGAGACTGAGAGAGAGAGAGCACGAGAGGGGGGAGGGTCGGGAGGGTCAGAGGGAGAAGCAGACTCCCTGCCGAGCAGGGAGCCCGATGCGGGACTCGATCCCGGGACTCCAGGATCATGACCTGAGCCGAAGGCAGTCGCTTAACCAACTGAGC
>NC_138377.1:44741132-44756139 GCF_054177405.1 Leptonychotes weddellii
GTCCTTTCTTTTATTAATGTGATGTATCACGTTGATTGATTTGTGGATGTTGAACCAACCTTGCAGCACAGGAATAAATCCCACTTGGTCGTGGTGAATAATCCTTTTAATGTGCTATTGGGTCCTATTGGCTAGTATTTTGGTGAGAATTTTTGCATCCATGTTCACCAGGGATATTGGTCTGTAATTCTCCTTTTTGGTGGGGTCTTTGTCTGGTTTTGGGATCAAGGTAATGCTGGCCTCATAGAAAGAGTTTGGAAGTTTTCCTTTCTTTTCAATTTTTTTGAAATGGCTTTAGAAGTATAGGTGTTAATTCTTCTTTAAATGTTTGGTAGAATTCCCCTGGGAAGCCATCTGGCCCTGGACTCTTGTTTGCTGGGAGATTTTTGATGACTGCTTCAATTTCCTTGCTGCTTATGGGCCTGCTCAGCTTTTCTATTTGTTCCTGGTTCAGTTTTGGTAGTTTATACATCTCTAGGAATGCATCCATCTCTTCCAGGTTGTCTAATTTGTTGGCATATAGTCGCTCATGATATGTTCTTATAATTGTTTGTATTTCTTCAGTGTTGGTTGTGATTTCTCCTCTTTCGTTCATGATTTTATTTATTTGGGTCCCTCTCTTTTCTTTTTGATAAGTCTGGCCACGGGTTTATCAAATAATATTATTTATTATTTCTTTTCAAAGAACCAGCTCTTAATTTTGTTGATCTGTTCTACTGTTCTTTTGGATTCTATTTAATTGACTTATGCTTTAATCTTTATTATTCTCTTCTCCTGCTAGGTTTAGGCTTTGCTATTCTTTCTCTAGCTCCTTTAGGTGTAAGGTTAGCTTATGTATTTGAGACTTTTCTTGTTTCTTGAGAAAGGCCTGTGTTGCTATATACTTCCCTCTTAGGACTGCCTTTGCTGTATCCCAAAGGTTCTGAACTGTTGTTTCATTTTCATTTGCTCCCATGAATTTTTTTTAATTCTTCTTTTAGTAGGATGCTCTTTAACTTCCATGTATTTGTCTTCCTTCCAAATTTTCCCTTGTGATTTAGTTCAGGTTTTAAAGCACTGTGGTCTGAGAACATGCAGGGAATAATCCTAGGCTTTTGGTACCGGTTGAGACCTGATTTGTGACCCAGTATGTGATCTATTCTGGAGAATGTTTTGTGTGCACTGGAGAAGAATGTGTATTCTGTTGCTTTAGGATGAAATGCTCTGAATATATCTGTGAAGTCCATCTAGTCCAGTAGACTCTCCTTTCTTAACATTACTATTTGTGTTGGCTACAGTGTGGCATATTGAACAATAAGTGAACTCAAAAGCCTTATTGGTCATTTTTCTCTAATATTTGGCTTCAAGATATCCTTGATGATCAGAAAATTTTCAGTATGAATGTTTGCTTAAGTATGTTGAAAATTTCTTTACAATGAGCTGAGTTAAATGCATCAACTCTTGTACTTGAAACTTTGAATTAGATTGGACTAGAAGCCCCTTAAACCATTAGCCTATCATAACCAACATGTTGAAATAGTCTTGCAAATTCCATACTGACTTTTGATAACAGTATTTTTATTCATATCCTTTTAAAAAGCTGATGACTTTAGTAGGCTATGGTAAATATGTTATTTATTCATTTGAGAGAGAGAGCACAAACATGGGGAGAGGCAGAAGCAGACTCCCTGCTGAACTGGGAGCCTGAAATGGGACGCAATCCCAGGACCCCAGGATCATGACTTGAGCCAAGGGCAGATGCTTAACCAACTGAGCCACCCAGGTGCCCCATGTTGATAATTTCTAAATAAGGTTCTTTGTTATTTTGTATATCACAATCAAGTCTATACAATCAGATGTAGTTTTAGCTAATATTTTCCAGTGAATAGTTAGTTCTTGGAGTAGGTATATGTGACTACCCCTGGGAATGGAAATCTATTTTCAACAAAAATTCATCATTTATGAACAGCTAGCTCAGTAGTGAATCATCTCTTAAATTCTCCAAATTGATTTTATAAAGGAAAACAAAAACTAGGAGAAAGTAATGTTCAGTTAAAGCCATCCTTTTTTTTTTTTTTTAATTTTAGAGAGAGTGAGCTGGGGGGAGAGGGGCTGAGGGAGAGAATCTCAAGCAGACTCCCCCACTGAGCACAGAGCCAGACACAGGGCTTGATCTCACGACCCTGAGATCATGACCTGAGCCAAAATCAAGAGTCAGATGTTTAACCAACTGAACCACTCCAAATAAATAAAGTTATTCTTTGATTATCCTAGATGAGAGATGACTTAAGTATTATCTCCAGAAGTATCATTATTAGCTGTGATGAAATTGATCAAATTCAGGTTTTGCGACAATCTTACACCCATAAAGAAATAAAAAATATTAAATCATTGAAAACAACCAATATATTAGTATTGCTTTGAGGGGCACTTGCCATTAATACCAGAACAATTGTTGTAGCCCACTTGGTAGAGTCCTGTGTAACAAGGACATGTGGTTCCATTAGATACTCAAGTTTGTTAAACAATAGTTCTCTCGGGGGTAAAGAAATGTTTTAGTTCATTCATACAATAAATGCTTTTGAGCAGTTGCCATGTTCCAGGTATGGGGCTAGACACTGTTTTCACTGGAATTGGTTAATAGTCATAGCCAGAGGAAATATTAAATTTCTCCTGTAAATTTCCAAAGAATGGGCAGTTAGTTGATGGTTTTTGTTATCTGACTTTTACTGGGACAGAAATTTTGAATATTTATTCTATTATTGATTCCATGATATTTTTGTAAAATCCCATTTCTGGATTTGACAAGAGGCTTCTCTATGAAGCTATGATGCATGATTGCTATGATTCTGAAAAGTGAATGTTGGTCCCATCCACATCTAACAGTTCTAAAGTATGCCAATGTGCTTTTTTCCTTTGACATTTTATGTAATTAAATTTTCTGCCTTGGGGTTGGTTGAATGTTAGAGGTTGAAGTGGAAAATAGGGGGAAATTTTAAAAAAGTGTAAATATTCAGTTTTGATATTTAAAGCAGAATTTTGCAGTAAGAAACATCTTGAAATGGAGATTAGTGGAGGAAGGATTTCCTAAATTCTCTTAGCTTTAATTTAATAGATCATGAAGACTAAAAACTATAATTTGAATTCCTCAAAACGTTGAAAGGATATCTCTTTGTTCATGAAAACTAAATTTTCTGCATTAAAGAAGGACATAATGCAGTGGGTATACACAACTAACGCTTGATCCTCTAGTTTCTAGTGGGCTATAGGGAGAAGTAAACAGGTAAGAAAAGATGAATGGCAGCCAAGGGGTAGGAATCCAGTCTCTCCAGGATCCGAGCCTTGAGTTGGTGGGGATACTTTAGAAATGTATGGAAATAGGGGGTGACAACATTCTACTTGTGGCACACTTTGGGGGATGCCTTATTCATGTGGCTATTGCCAGAATGGCATGCAATGATAGTAATTCAGGTTCCTTTGGATAGGTGTTGGCTATTTGTCTTTGGGACCTCTGTACCATAGGTAAGGAAGCCACAGGTCCCAACATACCCCATTGTGGAGACCCTGGATAGCTATCTGAGAGGACTGGTAGCCTAGGTAGAGGTGGGTCAGGAACTTTGAGCTTATAAGAAATGGCTGGAGGCATGGACATCTGTACCTAACACTCAGGTAGAACCAGTTGCATTTCAGAATTTGCACAGTTATGTCCGGCACTCAGGTGGAACCAAGTACATCAGCACCCACCAGTCCAACTATTAATTCAAAATAGAGATGAGAGAAAACACAAAAGGCACTAAATGGATCCAAGGACTCCCTTTCTTAGGCAATGAGAGTCCATAAAACAAAGGAACATAACATTGGAAATATAGGAAAATAACACTGAGCACTACTCTACTCTAATTACTTTGGTCAGTCTTGGATAAGTGAAAGGAATGGACTCAGAAATCTAAGAGATTTCTACTACAGAAACCCAATTAAGATTGCCATTTAGGACTATATATTCATCCTTTCTGTCCCAACCCTAAAGGTTGAAGACTCATACAATAGTTTAGAAGCAATAGAGAATCAGACAATTATATTTTTGTTGCCTATTAAATTTCTAACCTCTTAATAAACGTTTATAAAAATCTCTATGAAAAAATATATTTATCAAGACTTTATATATGCTGTATATATGAGTTCCAGAGAACTAACCTCAAAAATGTCATGGATATCTACCTAAAATTTCATTTGCTTCAGATAATGGACTAAAATTGCTTTTGAAAAGGAACTGAAGGTGCATTTCACAATGCCTAATATTTGGTACTGATCTGGGGACTATGGGGTGGGGAGTTGGAAATCACGTTTTTCTTGTCAGCAGTTGACATTGTAGGAAGTTGGCAAAATGAGTCAGGGAAGAAACTAAACAGATAATTGTTAAATCCTAACGAACTATTGCATGTAACTATATGAACTGAAAAGGAACATATGACTAAAAGTAATAGAGAGGTGAGTTGATAAAATGAGTTGAATACCCAATTTTCCCTTTGGCATTCCATTGAAAACCAAAAATAACTACTTCTAATTTTTATTTTCTTCTAATTTTTTTATTTCCCATATCAGTGTTTTACTCACTAAGCCATAACCTCATGGAAATCTGCCCATCAGTTTTTCGGTTATGGGGTAGAAATCAGAAATCTGTGTTTTGTTTACTTAGGACAAGATAGGGGAGGTATCACTTCAAAGGAGAGTTTGCATGTTTCTAAAATAACATTGAGCACTACATCTGAAACTAATGATGTACTATATGCTGGCTAATTGAATTTAAATTAAAAATAAAATAATGTTTATATAAATCTGTGTACATTACATATAAAAATCATTATGCCACCATTCCTTATACTAAGTAGATTTTTAATAAGTGTTATTAAGGAAATTTAAATTCAAAGTTACTTGATTCTCAGTCATGTAAATTTTATGGTATTTAATGTTTAGATAACACAGAATTCCAACTATACTTGAGAATGAATAGTCCGAATTTTCTTACATAGTGCCAGTAATCTATGTCTTATTACAGGATTTTCAAGGTTATCATTTTCTACATAAAGAGGCTTAAAAACAATGAGAATGAAAAGTTAAACTCCCCAAAGAGGGGGCTTGTGGTGACCTACTGTGAGTGTAAAATCCACTCTATAAATATTCACTAATTTATTCTGTAGAAGTGAGATGGCATTTTTTCTACTGCCTGTTGTGTTTCATGAGCAATTTGTATTATTTAAAGACAAGAACAGAAGATTAGGGCTTTTTGGGATTTTTTTTTTTTTTTTGAGATTCAAGACTGGTATATATACCTTATCTATAATGAAAGCATTTAATACTTACTGTAAGTTCATTCCACTTACAATATTTTAAGCCTTTCGCTTTTTCATGCATGAAACTGGCTTATGTAGGAGGTGAATCAGTGCAACTGATATTCTAAATGCATCAAGGTTCTAGAAATAACAGCTGCAACAAGAAAAAAAAAATGGTAGATAGAAAGAAAAGGACTTCCATTCATATTTTGTGACAGGCACATCTCTGTTAGCTTATAAGTCCTAAAATGAATAACTACTGCAAAGAGATTTGGACTGATGAATCTAAAATTTGAGAGTACTTGACATGCCTGGGAAGGCAGCCATGTGAAAGATTAAAATAGCCCACTCTGATTTCAGCTCCATTGAAGAGTAGCAGAATCAGTCATGGAGGATGATTCAGAGGCATATTTATTTCACTGTGATATTGTCACACAGGAGCCATTTATTTGCTAATAAAATTATTCCTAAGGTTTATAATTTCACGCTTGTAATACTTGCTCCATGGTTTTTTTAATCATTTGTCTGTAAATATGAAGCCTAATTTAGATACATCTTACAATTGGTTAACATGTGGATAGCATGGAGAGAAGAAAAGCGTTCTGTTTCACCCAATGTTATATCTGGGAATTTTTTCAATTTTTCTTAGTTTGGCTTTCACTTCCTATAATTTGGTTTACCCCATAACTCAAAAATGTGAGGTTGGGGTTTACTGACTTTTTAATCCCTGAAGAGCTCACTGTCATTGACAATGTGATTTTTAAACAAAGGTTCATCTTCAGCTAACCTGGAGTTTACTCCCAACCAACAGCTGTGGGTTTATAAGATTGCGTAATGGTATAGTCAGCGGTTAATTCTTCATTCTCAGGTGAGAAGAGTTCTGCTGGAACCTCAGATCTGACCCTTAACAGCTGTGTGACCCAAGGTGGGTATTTTAATTTTTCTGTTCTTAGAGAAATAAACATACCTCTCATGTTTAAAAATAAACTATAGAATTATGGTGAGGATTTAAATGAGATCATGAACATCAAGAACTTAGCCAAATACCTAGCAATGAAGTATTAAAACTTAATGATTATTTTTCTAAATTTAAGACATTTAGACAAGTATATAGGGGACAAATCATTAGCAAATCCAAAGACATTACCATATACAGGAAATGAGATACTCTTCAGGTGGAGCATAGAAGGACAAAACAGTGGGCATGTTGTTTAACTTTTAAAAGTAGAGAATAAATAAATATTGGTAAAGTTTTTTTTAAATATGTCATTGCTTAAATATCATTATATTTTAGGCATTTAAATATCTGAAAATATTTGAATTCCTCTAACACACTAGAGAAGTAAAAATTGAAATTATCCTAATTAAAGTTTTCCTTTTACTAATCACATTGGCAAGGCAAAGCTATAAGGAAGCAAGCACTCCCATACCCTGCTGGTGAGAAATCAAATTTATACAATCTTTATCTTTTTTATCCAGCAACCCATTTCTAGATATGCCCAACAAGGGGTGGCTGGCTGGCTGAGTCCATAGAGCATACGACTCTTGATCTCAGGGTTATGAGTTCAGGCCCCACACGGGGCATAGAGATTACATACATACATAAAATCAGAGCTTTCCTTTTTTTTTAAAAAAAAATATAGGCCAAATAATACAAAAATATTTAAGCACAGTTATTCATTACAGCATTGTTTTGAAATTGTGATTTCCTATATGACTTTATTTGGGTAATGGTTGAGAAAACTGTACATTCACACAATGCAGTACTGCATTTCTTAAAAACAAAAACCCCCCAAAACCCCTAAAGATTCTATGAATCAATACAGAATGATGTCTAGGATAAACTGTCAGGTGAAAAAGCAAAGTAATTAAGTGTCTTTAGTATGCTATCTTTTTGTAAGAAATAAGAGGAAATAGGAAAATATATAGATATCTGCACATTTTTGTGCCAAGAAATGCATGAGGAAAAAACTGGAGACTAGAAAGATTGGTGACTTCCAGGGAGAGAACAAAGTGAAAAAGAAGAAATGTGGGGAGGGGGGTGGTGAAGACACTTCTCTAAACCTACCTTTAGTGCAGTTCTGACTTTGGAACCCTGTTTATGTTTCACTCACTAGGTTGGGTAAAAGCCGTAAAAACACAAAAAGAAATGAATTGAACTATGTTTCACATGAATCTTCATTCAAGGGGGGAGAAAAAGAAATTAACTTTTGTAAATAGTTATGGACTCCCACAAATCTGGAACTCTGGTTTGTAGGTATGCTTTCTCAATGGTAGAGGTTAGCAGTTCTCGAGCTATTTTCTGTGTATTCTAGGATTAAGCAAGTTAATAAATACAAATGTCTGAACTTACAATTTTTATTCAGCACCTTTTGAGAGTTAGTGTGTATGTGTTGGAAGGGCAAATAGAAGTTAAAAATAAGGGGATTAATTCCCTGCATTGAAAATAAGTGACTTTCCTCCTCCCTTGTCTTAGAGTATGAACTTTAGAAAACTTCTAAGTGTATTCTCAATATTTTGAAAGGTATGTCAAACTTTTTAGAAGGTAAGTAAGCCTCTTGTCAGCTTTAAAACCCAGCAGTATTCTTTCTTAAAGACCTGGGAACCATCTCTGAAATGGAATCATCTAGGGAAAGAGATCTCCCATTTTCTGTGGAAGTGGTAGAGGTCTAACTTGAGTGGGTCCCTTGCTCCAGGCTGCAAACAAACTGTCCCTGCTTGGCCATATAAAAGGGTGATCTTTCTTTCTGCCTAGGCAATTTTTTAGCAGATTGCCTGTGAAGAGCATCACATTCTAGATTAATGCTTATTCAATAAAACTTTCTTTCTCTTGTACCTTTGTGGAGAGGTTTTCTGGGTTGAGAGATTTGGTTTGTAATTATCTTTCCTCAACAGCAGAGAAAACAGGGAGAAGAGAGAAACAAAAAACCAAATGTTAACATATGAGGTATCTGGATAAAGATTATAGGGAAATCTCTATACTATTCTTTTCACCTCTTCGTTAAGCCTGAAATTATGTCAAAATAAGAAGATAAAAAAGAATAAAATGGAGTAAATAGGGCAAGGGTACAGGAAAAGGGCTGAGCAACAAACTCACCAGCCTCAGGTTAGTTTTTTTCAGGAAACCTGGCGCCTTGGCACTTCTTTTGGAGTTTTGTTCCACTCATCCCCATGAAAGAGAGCTCAAGCTTGGTCTGTAACAAATTTATCCACCTTGTCAGTTTATTGCTTAAGAGCAATTAATAGAACTTTTCAGAACTATAGAACTCTTAGCTCCTAACACTGTAATAGGAAACAGTTTACTCAATTCATGACAAATCAAGATGCAATTAAATTTCCAAAAATGAGAAGTTATTATATTTGATTTAGAAATACATTATGCAATATCTAGCGAAGTCAGCAAATCTGTTATTTCTAAAGGCAAGAATATTTGTAAGTCACCCTTAATATAATAAACAAAATTATAGTATGTCCAAGAAGATATCAACTGTGAATTAAAATTAAAGAAGGTCTTAATAGTTTAATTAAACTTTGGATGTTAAAAACAACTATTGAGATTCAGTGGAAGAGAAAAAGCTTGCAGATAAACCACGTGGCCTAGAAATATCAAAATTAAGAAAAAGATACGGCAGGAATACGTAAAATCCATGTTGATACTGATCTACGTTATTTACTGCCATAAAATATACACAAATATTTTATTAATTTTTAAAATGTATCAAAACTTATGTAAACACACACTAACGTGGCGCCATTCAGTCAAGAGAAATGTAAACAAATGTAAAGATGAGGATTAAATCATAACTGTATAAAATTAACTGTAGTATATACTGTACTACTGGAATAATTTCATAGCCACCTCAAGTATTGCAAGGATCCACTTAAAATGCTGTGTGACACTAAGTATCTCTGCATGAGCAGTTTGTCTCTTCAGTAAATTGCAGTGAAAAGTGATCACTCATGGTTCTTGTGTATTTTTCATTGTGTTTGTTTGGTGCAAGACCGTAAACCTTGAATAACACCAGGGAACCCATACCCAGTGCCACTAGTGATGCTGGGAGTGCTCCCAAGAAGCACAGAAAAGTCATGACATTACAAGAAAAAGTGGAATTGCTTGCCATGTACCATAGATTGAGGTCTGCAGCTGCAGTTGCCCACCATTTCAAGATAAACGAATTCAAGGTAAGGACCATTGTTAGAAAAATAAAAAAATAAAAAGGAAATCATGAAGTCATTGCTGCAGCTATGCCAGCAGGAGCAAAAACTTTGCACTTTTTACAAAATAGCTTTTTATCTTGTATCGAAAATATAGCTTTTATGTGGGAGCAGGATTGCTACAAGAAAGGCATACCTATGGCCACTAACACGATCCAAGAAGGAGTGAAGTCATCATACGACAATTTAAAGCAAAAAGAAAGCGAAGGATCTAAAGCTGGTGAATTTAATGCCAGCAAAGAGTAGTTTAATTTCAGAAAAAGGTTTGACTTAAAAAATGTCAAGATAACAGAAGCAGCTTCCGTCAACCAAGAGAGAAAGCAGACAAATTTCCAGACACCATTAAGAAAATCATTGAGGAGAAAGGATATCTGCTTGAACAGGTTTTTATTGCAGATGAAAAGTCACGTTGGACTCATGGGGTTCTGGGTAGCCAGGGGCATTGTCCAATATCAAAAGAACTTTAAAAGGCTGTCCCTTACCACAAGATACTTCCTGCCTTCAGGGACATAGCGTCCATAGAACCAATCCAGAACCAATGGTTCTTGTTGTCCAGGCCTTCTTGTTATACAACCAAAAGACTGGCAGCTGGTATTTATCTTTTCCCTTTAAAGCTCAGGGGTTAGCGGCTGGCTTTATAGATAAGGGCAGTCCTGCTCATAAACCCAACAGTATTTGCACAAGGCAGAGTTAGCTGATCCAGCCCTGCCTTAAATTCTAGTGCTCGCTTCTTTTCCTTACTAATCTATGTCTTCTGTGACATCCCCCCCACCCTATGAATAGGAAGTTGTTGAAGTGGTTTACTTGCCACCAAACACAACCTCTCTAATTCAGTCTCTAGATCAGAGGGTCATAAGGACCTTTGAAGCTCATTACACATGGTAGTCTATGGAAAGGATAGTAAATGCTATGGAAGATAACCCTGATAGAGCATCATGAAAATCTGGGAGGATTACACCACTGAAGATGTCATTGTTGCTGTAGAAAAAGCCATGAAAACCATCGAGCCTGAAACCAATTCCTACTGAGAAAACGGTATCCAGATGTTGTACATGACTTCACAGTATTTATGACAGAGCCAACCCAGGAAATCATAAAAGAGATTGTGGATATTGTTAAAAAACAGAGTGGAGGGTGAAGAGTTTCAATATATGGATCTTGAAGAAACTCAAGAGCTAATTAACAGAAGACGACCTGATGGAGGGGAGGGTTGCTGAGCCCAGTGCCAGATGAGGAGGAAGAAGACATAAAGGCAGCAGAGCCAGACAACAAATGGACCTTGGACAATCTGGCAGAAAGGCTCCAGTTATTCAAAACTGCTTTTGACTTTTTTAGGACATGGACCCTTCTAGGTCATGAGCCCTGAAATGAAAGTGAACAGTGGAAGAAGCCTTGATGCCATAGAGGAACTTTTTTAGAGAAATGAAAAAGCTAAAAAGTCAGAAATTATGAGATATTTCCATGAAGTTATACCAAGTGTGTCAGCCTTTCCTTCCTCCCCTTCTGCCTCTTCCATCTTGAGCCAGCAAGGCCCACCCTTCCTCTTCCTTCTCAGCCTATTTCATGTGAAGATGATGAGGATGAAAACCTTTATGATCATCCACTTCCACTTAGCGAATAGCAAATGTGCATTACAGTTCATAAACTTATATTTTGTATAAGTGTGTGTGTCTTCAATTAAAAATCAAATAAGTGTATGGCAAGAACTGTAGGAGACATTTTTGCGTTATCTTCCCAGCCTAAATATTAATCAATCATGTAGAACATCCAGTGCAAGACTTGAATGGAAGTGGCTCGCCTATCCTTACAAAGGCATAAGGTGAGTGATATTTAATATAAAATAATGGGTTTTCTTATGGTTTTATGACCTTGTTTGAAGAATTATATTACCATATGTTATGCCTCTGTCTCTCCCCCAATTATAAGCCCATCATCACAGGGAAGTGGTTTTTCAAAAACATTTGTTTCCTATACTGTAGTATGAATGTGGCTGTAATACTGTGTGCCATAAAATTTTTATAATAATTCATTTATGGTACAAGGTAGGCTACCATGAAGCAATCATATCAATTACATTAAGCTATCATAAAGCATTAATATTGCTGCTTCTTTGTTATCAATGCATGAATCATTATACCTGTAAATAAATATCAGTTTCTTTTTCACATTATCTATTTTTGATGGTTAGTAATACATAACATCTACAGTGTTTTGTATAAGACAATATTGATGCAGGTACTGACAGAGGATTCATCTTGTAAACAAATGACAAACTTACAGGATCAATAAATGCAATATAGTACTGTAAATGCATTTTCTTTAGACAGCAGTATATGATACATATAACATACAAAATATGTATTAATCAATTGTTTGTCAGTAAGGCTTCCAGTCAATAGTAGGCTATTAGTAATTAAATTTTTTTGGGGGGGGGTCAAAAAGTTATATGTGAATTTTTGACTGTGTAGGAGTCAGTGCCCCTAAGACTGCATTGTTCAAGGGTCAGTTGTATGCACAGATATCCACATCTACCAGGAACGCTTTTTTCCTATCATACTTGTCCATTTTTACACATTCAGCATTCCAGCGTTCTATGCCCACTGTTGTTAATCTCTTAAATGATGTGTATTCCTCACCAGCAATAATAGCATTAAATATTACTTTTTTTAAAACTAGTTTATCTCAATTCAAACCATCTTTACCTACTAAAATTATAGGAACAGCAAAATGTTAAGCATCAAAAAATAGACAAAAGGTACAACTTTTATTACCTTCCTTTTCTTGCACTCCTATTGTCTTTTTGCCAAATTTTTCTTCATTAACCACCTTGCCAAAAAGATTTCATTAAAGTATACAAAAAATCATATTAATAGTGACCAACATGTTATGAGAACTTGCTACATTCCCTGTACAATGTCATGGTCATACATTTATTTTCTCATGACAACCATGAGAGTCGTCTTTAGTTTATAGATGAGCTAACTGAAGCTCAGCAAGTTTAAGTAACTTTTCCAAGGATGCAAAGCTACTAAATAGATGGGTCAGTTTAAATCTAGGACTGTCTTATTTCAAAGCCTGGGAAACTTATCTATAATGGTATTTCTCAAACTGGATTATCATCTCAACCACAGAATACAAAAAATTGTCTATTTCTTCAATATTCTCAAGATATAAAACTAGACTATTCTAGATGTATAGAAGTTAAATCATTAGCCTCTGTTCATTAATGATTAGTATGTTCTGGATAATGTGATATGTACTATGTGCACTAACTCATTTAACACCCAGAGCCACCCTGAGGGAAACATGGCATCATTTAGACTGGGAAACTGATGTTCAGAGTGGAGAGATAAACGGGCCGATTTCATACAGACTCTAAGTGGTGATAAGAGAACAAATAACAAGTAGTATTTCAGTTGATCCAGATAAACCCCTAAAGCTTACTGAGAAGTGGAAACTTCAGTTAATGAATGGGTTGTTTACCCTTTGTCATTTGTTTTCAAACCTGGCTACACAAGGGGCCCTCGTTCCACCCTAAGACATTCTATTATAATTGATCTGGGATGGCTGCAAGGCATCAAGATTCTTAAAGCACCTCAGATTACTCTGAAGTACAAATTCTATCTAGTCTCAAAAGTCATCATCTCCTCCTCTTCCTTCGTCATTATCCTTATCATCTTTCTCTCCAATTGGTTAACCAATTGCCTTAGGCACTACAGGGATATCCCAGGTTATATACCAAAGAGAAGCAAATAGTACGTGAAATCAATGTGTAGCATCAGATAACCTCTCTCTAAATCAGCCAAACCAGAAGAAAGCATAAGTTCTTTCTACAAAGAACTGCTTCCTACCCACTTAACAAATACCGGTGTATACTTCCCATTAGGAGGTCTGTCTTCAGAGGAAAACTCAGTTGTCGTGAGGTAAGTTACCCAGTAATTTGCTGACTTGGTCATTATTACCACTTTATTTGAACAGAGGGCAAGACACAAAGCAAATAAATGTTGACATTACCTGAGCAGGCCTGACCAGAGATTGTGAAATTCTATAGATTCGTAGAATCAGAAGCCAGAAGGTCATCCATCTTACAGACAAGCAAACGGAAAGATGCTGCAGTAGATGGGCCAGGCTCCATAGCAATGATTCCACCAGTAATGAAACACTAGGTAGAGCCACCACTATTGAAAAATAAGTTTTTGCTTCTGTGGCCTTTTATGTCTGAGTCTACTACTTCAGCTTTGCTCTTCTTACCTCCCTCACCCAAGGCTCGGATGGAATAAAGGGAGACCAACCACTTGTACATGTCAGCATGTAGCAAAGGGCAAACGAGCCAGCTCACTCCTATACCTATAAAGTGACATTTGACAGGTAAACAATGTTGAGAAAGAACAAAACTGGAGGCATGAAACTTCCTTGTTTGAAAACTATATTATAAAGCTATAGTAATCAAAATAATGTGGTATTGGCATAAAAACATTTATATGAATGGAACAGCCCAGAAATAAACCCATACACATACGGTCAATTGGTTTTCAGCCAAAGAGCAAAGAATATACAGTGGGGGAAAATAATCTCTTCAATAAGTGGTGTTAGGAAAACTGGACAGCCACAATGAAAGCAAAATAAATAAGCTGTCAAACTAAAAAGCTTCTGGTCAGCATAGGAAACCCTTAACAAAATGAAAAGGCAACCTATGAAATGGGTGAAAATATTTTCAAACCACATATCCACTAAGGGGTTAATATTTAAATATACAAGAAACTCCTACAACTTACTAATAAAAAGCCAAAGTAACTCAATTAAAAACTCAATAAAAAAAATAGCAAAGGACCTGAACAGACATTTTTCCACAGAAGAGATCCAAATGGCCAACAGGCACATGAAAAGATGTTCAACTACTAATCACCAGGGAAATGCAAATCAAAACCACAGTGAGATATCACCTCACACATGTTAGGATGGCTCTTATCAAAAAGACAAAAGATAACAAATGCTCAAGAAGATATGGAAAAAAGGGAACCCTGTACTCTACTGGTTAGAATGTAGACTGGTACAGCACTATGGAAAACAGTGTGGACGTTCCTCATGATAAAAACTAAAACCGGGCGCCTGGGTGGCTCAGATGGTTAAGCGTGTGCCTTCAGCTCAGGTCATGATCCCGGGGTCCTGGGATCAAGCCCCACATCGGGCTCCTGGCTCAGCGAGGAGCCTGCTTCTCCCTCTCCCTCTGCCTCTCTCCCTGCTCGTGCTTTCTCTCTCTCTCTCTCTCTCTCTGTATCTCTGTGTCTCAAATGAATAAATAAAATCTTTAAGAGGGGCGGAGCAAGATGGCGGAGGAGTAGGAGACCTGGATTTGGTCTCCTCTCAGGAATTCAGCTGGATAGCGATCGAACCATTCTGAACACCTACAAACTCAACAGGAGATCAAAGAAAGAATAGCAACAACTCTCTGAACAGAAAAGCGACCACTTTCTGGAAGGTAG
>NC_138377.1:44756639-44779066 GCF_054177405.1 Leptonychotes weddellii
CTGGGTGGCTCAGTTGGTTAAGCGACTGCCTTCGGCTCAGGTCATGATCCTGGAGTCCCTGGATCGAGTCCCGCATCGGGCTCCCTGCTCGGCAGGGAGTCTGCTTCTCCCTCTGACCCTCCCGACCCTCCCCCCTCTCATGCTCTCTCTCTCTCAGTCTCTCTCTCTCAAATAAATAAATAAAATCTTTAAAAAAAAAATGTTACCCAGTTAAATTTTCTAGCTTCACATTCTGAACTTGATTTAAAGTAATTACAACTCCTATTGTAGGTTTGCTTAAAACAAACAAAATACAACTTACCTGAAGTTCTGTTAGGTCTCAAAACTTCTTAATAATTTCAATTTCCTAAGATGGTATTTTAAACAGCTGAGGTGAGCTAATATTAACAGAGGGAAAATCCATAGCCATATAATATCAACAAGACTCGATGTATAGGATTCCTTTGACCGTTCTACTAGGGCTTTGATGCCAGTATGATCTCCTGTTTTGCTTCACAGTGCTAACTCAATCCAAAATTATTAGACTTTCAGGAAGGTTGAGGGTATACATTGTAAACCCATAGTTCTAGTACTTATAGAAAAGCATAGGTTGAGTGGTTTATGGTTGGAAATTGCATAATGCACTCTCATGTATTTACAACTGAAGCTATCACACACAAACACACAAATGCGTCTCTTGTAATCACTGTGGGAAATACTGAAAGTTATTTCTCTACCCTATTTTCTTCACTAAAGTACTTCTGGATCTTTTCCAAATAACTAGTGCATATCAAGTTTATGTAATCTGCTAAATGATGATTGATAAACAATGCCAAACAATATCTTGGAGAAAAGATATCTAAGATCAAGGAGGAGAAATAGAAATAGGTCCTTAAGTGACATTTCTCCTCATCAAACCTTATTAGATAAGTCTTAGTGTTTTACACAAAGCCCTAAATGAACTAATCTCTGCCTCACTCATTGAAATTGCCTCCTGCCATTTATTCCTTGGGTATTCTAAAGATTTCCATTTGTTCATTCAACAAATACATATGTACATATGCAAAACCACATTTGCAGGATACAGTATTGAACAAGGCAAAACTGTTCTAATGAAAATTCTTTCCTAGTTTTGGGGGGGGGTGGATCAAGATACAAATTAACATATAAATGACAAAATAAGACAATTTCAAATAGTGATACTAATAAGAAAATAAGTATAGGATAATTAAATAATGAGTTACTACATTGAGGAATGGACTGCAGGATATGAGCCCTTCAGGAGATGACCTATGAATAAAAACTGAATGATGAAAAAGACGGAGCCTTGGGGCATATGGAGGAGACTCAATGGAAAGAGGATGAAGACAGAAAAAAAAGTCCTGAGATTGAAATGATGTTGCTACATACAAGAGAAAAAAGGGCTCAGATGGCTTAAGTATAGGTGGATCTGGAAAGTTTAGAAGGATACATGTGATGTATGTAGGCATGTGGCCCATGGATGTCAGTGTCAGCATTCTCTGAGAACTTATTCTTAGTCCCCACTGCAGACCTACCAAGTCAGAACCTGTAGGGCTGAGCCCAGAAATCTGTTGTACCAAGCTTTCCAGGTGCTGTTCATGCATCCTAAAGTTTGAATCAGCACCTGTATATGTACAATTCTAGAAGTGATTATTTTAGGTGATATTTATTTTGAAATTTAGTCTAATTTAAATGAAAAATTGTTGAGGAGGTGTTATAGAAAGAACATTGTGTGACTTAAAAAAAAAAAGTACTCCTGTAGGGAGGGAAGACTAGAAGAAGAGAGACAAGTTTGTTGGCAATGACAGTATGGGAATTGACAAATGATTTCAGCTTAGACTAAGTTGGATTCAGTGATGTTATAAAAAAAAAAAAATCCTGAAAAGATTAGAGGATGAATAGGATGTTGGGTAAGGGAAGGGAATGTTTAAGCAGTTGTAATTGGATTATTGACTGAGATGGATATAATTGGAAGATGAACAGGGTTGGTGGAGAAAAAAGCAGATAATCAAGAGTTCAATTATGGATCTGTTAAGGTTAAAATGACTAATACAGTATCTAGGTTATAGGAAGAATACTTATAACTGAAAAACAAGAACCCAACAACCAATCTGATTTTTAAAAGAGCAAAAGATCTGAATAGACATTTCAACAAAGAATATATATGCATGGCAAAAACACCTAGGAAAGGATGCTCCAAATCATTAGTCATTAGGTAAATGTAAATGTAAACCAAAATGATATGTCACAAGCTACCCACTAAAAAAAAAGACTAGAAATTCTTCTTAGAATGGCAGTGCTAAGTTTTGGTGAGGATATGAAGCAAATGGAATTTTCATATTTTTGGTGTGAATGCAAAACTTCTAAAGAGAAACGAAATTGTCTTCCAAAGGAAAAAAAAGGCAAGAATGACCTCAGACTTCCAAAAAGAATTTGAAATAACTTTTAATATTGTGAATCAAAATTATTTAAACATAAAACTTTATTATATTTAGCCAAACAGCCATTTAAAAGTTGTGACTATTAAATAGAAAGACCTATTTCTTAAACACACAGGGATTCAGAAAGTCTAGTATGCATAATCCTCTGGAAAAGAAAATTACTAGTTATAGTTCAGTAAAACAACAAGGAAAAGAATTCCAGAAAAGAGAAAGTAGGGGTATCTAAGACTGACTCAGATCAACAATGAGATGAAACTATGGTGACAGACATACTGCAGGCTAGAGTAAAAGAAGGCCAAGTTTTGTAAGTGAGAACTGATGTAGGGATGACATTAGGGTTCGAAGCTGATGGCCAAGAAAGAATTCTTAAAACATCTTTGATGCAAAAAGGTGATTTTATTAAAGCACGGGGACAGGACTCATAGGCAGAAAGAGCTGTGCCTGGGTCATGAGGAGCGGCCCATTATATACTTTCAAGTTGGGAGGGGGTTAGGGATAGGGTAAGTCTCTAAGGAATTTTGGAGCAAGGTTTCCAGGACCTTGAGGGGGCTAGCTATTGTTGGGAAAATGTCATTTATTACTGTCTAAGAAAACCTTAGTCATGAGACCTTTCAGGTGTATATCGGTGGGCCATATGCTTGGGAGATGATTACCAACACATATCTTGGGGGGTTTAGAGATAAAGGAAGTTTCCAAAGGAATTTTATATGTTAAAGTAGACTTACAGGGTCCTGGGGTTTGGGATAGAATTGCCTTTTGCCCTTAGCAAGGTATTAACATCGAGGCAGTTGAGTCCCTAGAGGAATGTCACTCTGCCTGTTTCAAGGACTTGTCAATGGGCTGTAGGTAGTAAGGAAATTTAATAATTTTTCTTCTGCCTTTGTTTCCCATATCAAGAAGGACTCTGTAAGAGTAGCCAAAGGAAAAGAGGGAACAGTGTCATCAGAAGCCTGTTTGACACTACTATGGAGGTTCTATACAGAAAGGGGTAAAGCAAAGCAAGTACCTTCTTTCCATTATGATTAAGAGAAAATGAATAAGCTTGTGACCTAAAAACCAGAAAAATCAGTTATGTGGCCTTATTAGTGACATGGAAGTTCATTTCTTAATATAATAGGTAAATTCAAATAATATTTTAAAATATAATTATTATATTAAAATATAATTTTATTTTATATTATATTATATATATTATATTATGTATGCTATGAAATATAATTTATAATAATTAAATATTAATTTAAATTTAATTTCCTACCATTTCCTTCTTCCACTTTCTAGTGATGGTCTCCAAGTAGCATCAACTTAATGAAATAAAATAATAGCTTCTATTTTATGTGTCCAGTCACAGTCCAATCACTTAATTCCACAGGAGATACTAAGTAAGAGAAATGTTTTAAATTGTTGAATGAATTTATAGAGAAAACAAGGAAGTCAGTTATTGTTATAGAAGGGAATGCAAATGTTATAATAGTAATAACATGAGATGAAGATGGTATTAACCAGGGCTCAGCCAGGGAAACAGTAAGACATACCCGTGTGTGTGTGTATGTAAACACATGATGTACATATTATGTATAATATATTAAGGGACTGGCTAAGCAAGCCAGAAGTCCAGAGGGCAGGCAGGCAGAAAGGGAAGATCATAAATCGTTGGAACCCCGTGAGCATGAGCTGAAGTTTGGAGTCTCTTTAGTGCATGCTACTAAGACAGAGACTTAGCTATACATATAATAAGGCAAGCATCGCAGTATCAGTGCATCATCCTTGTCATTGTTCATTGATTAGAAAAGAAGCATGGTGGTGAGACCATATTTTGAAAGTGAAACACCCAGTTAAATGTAAAGTTATTTGAAAATACGATTCTTTTTACTCCATATAGAGATTTCTTTGTTTTGGAATCACTGGACTTCATCTCTGCAGTTTAAAGCAAAGAGAGATGGTTAAGTGATGAGAACTACCAAGACAATTACTGATACTGAAAAATAAGCACCATAAAAATGTAGAAATCTAATTTTGCTATTGGAACAGCTCCTTAGCAGCTATTCACTCCTAATCAGCCTCAAGTTGTAATGAATAGAATAATAAGCACCATTAGAATAATTCACTATTCATCAAGAATAATAAACCACTTAGAATAACAAGGCTAAAATAATAAGCCAATGTTTAAATAATGGTAAAGGAATGGGGGAAGAAAAGGAGTTTCTCAGAGGAGTTGAGATTGTTGCTGTTGTGAGCCACTGAGCTCCCCTAATGTACTGAATTCTGCACTGACTTACTCAACTTCCCACCCCTGCCTCCTGCTCAATATCACTCAGTGTAGTTTGTAGACCACCCATACCAGACACCTAGAGCACTTTTTGTGAGAGAGAGAGAGGGAGAGAGAGATTTCCAAGGCTTCACTCTAATGGGGATAATTCTTATTTATAAATCTATCTACTATTCCATTCCCCATGCCATTTGCTTCTGCTGTTCTTCCCACATACAACGGGCTTGATTTCTAATTTTACCTGGTAAAGATCTGTCCATCCTTTAAGAATCAGATCAATAGCTATTTCTTTCTTTACCCTTTTTGAATTCAATTCCCCACCTACTTAACCACTCTGGCCAAAGTGGAAGTAGAATTCAGAGACTCTTAGCACAAGAGAAACTAAAGATTTCTTAGTCCAATCTTAGTCCTTGTTTTACAGATAAGGAATATAGAAGAGAAAATCTTTCTATCCAAACAAGTAATAGTAAAGTTTTCTTAACAAGGGAACTAAATAAGCTTAGTAAGAGAGTGACTGAGTTACCATTACAGAGATAGACTAAAACAGGTAAAAAATAGAAAGAAAATAGTGAAATAAGTCAGAAAAAGACAAATACCATATGATTTCTTTTATATATGGAGTCTAAAAACAACAACAAAAACAAACCAAGCTCACAGTTACAAAGAACCTCTGGTGGTTGCCAGAGGCAGGGAGTGGGGGATGGGAGAAATGGGTGAACTGTTTTTTGCTGATTTTTTTTTTTAGTTTAAATTTTTTATTCAATTTATTTAAAAACTAGATGTCACTTTCAATAAGAGATACACAGACATAAAATATAATTATACTTGGTTATCTTTACTGTGATGTTTTAAAGGAGTATGAACACTAGGAATATTCTGGAATCAGAGGAAGAATTTTAGGTTCTTTTCCAACCCTGATTTTCTATGGATCAATATTTTTCAGTTTTAAGACTGACTCCCTCTCAGCAACTGTGTGAGTCAGTTGACTGCTCTGTGATCCTCTAAGTTTAATGCACACACATAGAATATATTTATATACTTGTGGTGGGTGCCTGAATCAGAAGTTACATAAATTAATGAGGTGATGTCAGCAAAGTATTTTGAATAATGTGTTCCAAAGGTACACAATATGAAATATTAGCAAAAGAAGCCTCCTCTTCCTCCTCAAATATTTGAGTTTCTTTAAGCATAATACTGTAGTGAAAATGTCAATAATTTGGTGAAGAAATTTTATTTCCTTTTAATTATATCATGTTTGCAGTTCTGAAGGAGATATTTGATAACTCTCTATTCATAACAATACTTGAAAACTGATGATATTTTCCTTCAAAGGAAACACATAGATAATTTTATCCAATGGAAAGCAAGACCCTCTGAGAAGCTCTTTCAATACTTTTCACATGGTTCAATATGTGGGGAAGAAGTACATTACCAGACTGTCCTTTGGATACAACTTAGATTGAAAAAAAACAGACTCCTTTGACAGGATTAATGAATTAATCAGTACTAATTTCTGCATAATTTAACACATCATGGGCTACATTTAAAAAAAAAGGTGGATTAACAAAGAAAGAACTTTTAGTAGTTTTAAATTAGAAAATATTTCTTCTGCTTGTAACTGTTTCAAATACCAGTTTTTCTTACTGTAAATTCTTATCCACTCCTTTTTTTTCTATTCTTGGTAACCTGAGGCATGGATGTGTCCAAAAAAAAAAAAAAAAGTGTTTCCAATAATATTTTAGTGACTGCAAGGATTCCAGAAATGAATTGAAAACCTTTTTTTTTTTTTGCAAACAGTGCAATTAGATATCAACACACAAATAATGTCCTTATCAGATGTTAACATCTGGTATGACCTAATAAAGAGAAACATATACTTAGAAAATAGGCTGAGCTTTGATTTTGTTCACTCCAGAAGTGTGTTTTATTTTTTAAGAAGTTTGTTTGTTGGCTGAAGCCCTGAGCAATGATCCTATGAAGCTGTACTCGCAGCCAATGTCAAAAATAAGTCTGCCTCCAGCTCCTCGTTGTCTGAATCCATTTTGAGCTGAAGAAGTCATTGTCAGGACAAAAAACTGTACGCTGGATGAAGTCCATCGTTATTAGCCTCCAAATTCCTAAGTAGTGCCTTTTGTCACTATTAGCTTAGATGGAAAATTCTTAAGAAGATTCTGGAAAGTAAAACACCCCAAAATGTTTGGATGTATCTACAAATAGAGACAAGCAGAATAGATGTTCATTCTTCCCTGTTCTCCCTACCCTCCTTCCCTCCCTTCCTTCCTTTTTTCCCTTTTTCCTTCCTCTTTCCTTCTTTCCTTAAGAATACTATGTGGTATTGTGTATCCTAAATGTAGTCAGAAGGGAAAGGTGTAGAGCCCCAAGGAGTAAGAGCAGGACATCTAGCTAGCCATCCATTCCATCCTGGGAACAGCAGGAGTTTGAGGAGCAGTGACTACGAAACACAGTCTCTTGGATTATCTGCTAGGTTAGGTTCTTGGAGAACTATCTTTCCCAAAGAAAAAAGCTCTGTGGGAGAAATAAGCTAAATCTGTCTGGGGTGAGGCTGAGATCATGACCTGAGCCAAGGCAGATGCATAACCCAGGGAGCCACCCAGGTGCCCCTCTTAGGGGCTTTCTAAAAGTCATCTCATTCACATAAACTGGGTTGAAAGGGGCTTGTTATGAGTAACAAAAGACACCTTTATTGCTCTCCTCATTTAGGAAATTCTAAGTATTTCAGGAGCTCTGTGCCAGGAACAGGTGAAGACCAAATATATAAGTCTACTTATAAATGACAATATCACACACCATGTTTTGCCCTCTCTCCCGAGGTGAGGTACTAAGTGTATTATTCTGTCTCTCTTTTCTCCTTCCAGGATTAATTATATTTTAACAAACAAGACACTATTTCATATTCAACTTTCTGACTCAAGCTTTCTTTGCCCCAACAGCTGGAATAATGTGCCTCCGTAAGAGTAGGTAACTTGTAATACTTTTCTACCCAAGCAACCGTGCTGAAATTATTTCTTCCCCCAGTCCAATTCTTTCTTCACTGTTGAATGACACAAAAGGAGAATGCTCAGATTCACTTCAAATGAGCATCAAATGTTTGAAATCTCCAGAATCAAGGATAGCAACAATGTTCCCATTTCGGCAAGTTTGACTCCAGCCCACATCCCTCCTGGTGGAAACACAAGAGCCTGTGTGGAGTTTGAATCTGTGTGTAACTCCAGACCTATAGAAGGTGAGGAGACTCAGGTCACATTAGCCATCAATGGGTGTGAAGAGAAAAACAAATTGATTTATGTCATTAACACACAGAATTCACTTCATAGGTTTCAAATGAGGAGACTATGAAAAGGATTATTTACAAAAGCACAAGTTAGAGTAAAGGACATTGTGATATTATCATGCCTGGAACTGAAAAAGGAAGGGGAAGAAACAGTTTTGCCAGAGCCCAGTGAGCAGAAGTCATTGGGGGAGTAGACATCTGGAAGGAACTCTAGTCCCAAAGGCTTGCAGCTACTGTCAAGACTAGGGCTGAAGCTCAGAAGAAATGCCCAGGCTCCTCCTATTGCCCCCGCATCTCTTGCTGATGTCTCTGTGATGACTGAGTCCCTCAGGAAGCCAGCCCAGGAAAGATCGCAAAAAGCACAATTTGCTCGGTCACTCTCCCAGCAGCCCGGACTGGGAAATGTGAAGTGGCTTATCTTAGGTTTCTTGTCCCTTCTCCTACTGTACTGTCTTCCAAGATGACACCATGCATACTTTGGTGTCTGGACCATTTCTACAAATGACCAGATAAGTCCTCTACTCAGAACTGTAGACCTGTACATGGTAGAAGCAGGATATTAAATATTTCATATTACATTTGTAACAGTTCTCATCCCTCCTTTCATTAAAAAAAAAAAAGTCAACAAAAGAGTCTCAGAAAAACAAGCTGAAAATATTTCTTTTCCTGACCACTACAGAAAAACAGACCCTATTCTGTGTCATAAAACTAGTTACGATAAAGTCATAAATTGACTACATCAATAGATTAATCTATATGTTGTGTTCAGTGTTATAATGTGTGCAAAATGAGTCACTGTATTCCATTTTCTGTTAATTTTGCCCTTGCAAATATTATTGGTTAAAGGGAATCCTTTTAGACAGCTAGACATGAAGAATCATTTCCCTGTCCTTTACAATATAACAGTAACTTTTTAAAAGTTTTTCTCATTAGTTAATTCACTTGGTAAGATCTTGCTTACTACATCACTACACCAAAAACTAATGATTTACTCTATGGTGACTAATATAACACAATAAAAAAAAACTAATTTGAAAAGGAAAAAAAAGAGAAAAAATCCCACTTACAGTAACAACAACAAAAAAAATCCCATAAAAGGCCCAGGAATTTAAAATGTAACAAGATTTCTATTAGGATCTATAGGATAAAAACTGTGAAGTGCTATTAGAGAATATAAAAGAAAATCTAAATAAAGACAATTGTTAATTTTCCCTATAACTATCAATAAATTTGTCACAATCCTTATGGAAACTCCCAGTGGTCTGGCCCCCAGTGCTGCTGCCCTAACCTTGACCTCATGTTCCCTCTCCTGTGTGTTGTCCTACTTTCATGCTGTTCCATATCTCCACCAGAATGTCCTGCTGACCCTTGAAACAAAACATTGAAAGTTTAGTGACATGCTTTTGTGTCTAGCTACAAAGCATTATCTGATTTGAAAAGGAAGATAAAGAAATGAAATCTTGCCATTTGCAAGACATGGATGGAACTGGAGGGTATTATGCTAAGCAAAATAAGTCAATCAGAGAAAGACAACTATCATATGATCTCACTTATTTGTGGAATTCAAGAAACAAAACACAGGATCATAGGGGAAGGGAAGGAAAAATAAAACAAGACAAAATCAGAGAGGAAGACAAACTATAAGAGCTCTTAATCATAGGAAACAAACTGAGGGCTGCTGGGGAGGGGTGGATGGGGTGACCGGGTGATGGACATTAAGGAGAGCCCATGATGTAATGAGCACTGGGTGTTATATAAGATTGATAAATCACTGAACTCTACCTCTGAAACAAATAATACACTATATGTTAATTAATTGAATTTAAATTAAAAAAGTAGGGCGCCTGGGTGGCTCAGATGGTTAAGCGTCTGCCTTCGGCTCAGGTCATGATCCCAGGGTCCTGGGATCAAGTGCCGCATCGGGCTTCCCGCTCCTTGGGAGACTGCTTCTCCCTCTGTTTCTCTCTGTCTCTCATGAATAAATAAATAAAATCTTTAAAAAATTAATTAATTAATTAATTAATTAATTAAAAAAGTAAACTCCAAAAGGAAGATAAAGAAGGAAAAAAAAAGATCTTGCCCAGGAAATATTTAAACAAACACCTGTGCTTTTCTGAATGTATAAGTTTTTGTATTTTTTTCCAGAAAAATTAAAAACCTGCTTTTTTGCTTTTAGCCGTAAGTGCATAACATATAAATTAGGAGTATACTGGATGCCCTCTCTTAACAAAGAGATTAAGACTGTTTTTCTCATTTAAATCAACAATTTCTTTCATCCATAAAAAAGAAGGAAATTTTGCCATTTGGAACAACATGGATGAACTGTGAGGGCATTATACTAAGTAAAATAAATCACACAAAGACAAAGACCATATGATCTCACTTATATGTGGAATCTTAAAATAAATAAACCAAACTCATAAGCACAGAACAGGTTGGTGGTTGCCTGAAGTAGGGGGTTGAGGTAGACAAAAATGGTGAAATATTTTCAAATCATTCATTTGATAAGAGGTTAATATCTAAAATATATAAATAACTCACACAAATCAATAGCAAAACAAAAAAAATCCAATTAAAAAATAGAGGATCTGAATAAACATTTTCCCAAAGAACATGTATAGATGGCCAACAGGTATATGAAAAGGTGCCCAACGTCACTAAAAATTACAATGAGATATCTCACTTCACACCACTTAGAATGGCTAGTATCAAAAGAGCAAGAAATAATAAGTGTTGAGTAGGATACAGAGAAAAGACAACCCTTGTGCATTCCCGGGGGGGAATGTAAATTGGTGTAGTCTCTATAGAAAACAGTGTGGAAAAAATTAAAAGTAGAACTACTATCAGGTATCTGAGCCCTTATGTTTATTGCAGCATTATTTACAGTTATTCAAGACATGGAAGCAACCTAAGTAACCATCAATAGATGAATGGGTAAAGAAAATATACATAATGAAATATCATTGAAGCATAAAAAAGAAGGAAATCTTGCCATTTGGAACAACATGGATTGAACTTGAGGGCATTATGCTAAGTGAAACAAGCCAGACAGAGAAAAAGGAATACTGCATGATCTTACTTATATGTAGAATCTTAAAAATAGTATAAAAAACCTGAACTCGTAGATAACCGAACAGATTGGTTGTGCCAGAGACAGAAGGCAGGTGATGGGAGAAATGGATTAAAGGTGGTCAAAAGGTACAAATTTCTAGCTATAAAATAAAACATGAGGATGTAATGTATAGCATGTGACTATAGTTAGTAATATTGTATTTGTACATTTAAAAGTTGCCAAGAGAATAAATCTTGAAAGTTCTCATCACAAGAAAAAAAAATTTGTAACCATGTGTGGTGATGTTAACTAGACTTACTATGCTGATCATTTTGCAATATACACTTTTACTGAATCATGCTATACAGCTGAAACAAATATAAAGTAAAATGTCAATTATATCTCAATTTTAAGAAATCAGTTCCTAGTTTCCACTTGACAATTGTACTTGGAAATCTTAATCTTAGCTTACATGTAACATGTTGCAAAAGTGAATCCATCTTCTTCACAAGCAGGTCCTGTCTAAATATTTTAAAATGGTTTTCTATTCTTGAAATTAAAAACAAAACTACTTACATGGCATATAAGACTCCATGTTAACCCTCAGGTCTTACCTTGTTCTGGTCACAAAGTTGTGTAAATTTCTCCAGCCATGTTCCTATATTTTGATTGTTCAAGCCCACCATACTTCCTGTAGCTTCAGGAATTAGCTTTGCAAAGGCTGTTCCTTTAGCCTTCTTGTCCCTGCCCTCAACTCATTGGCTTAGTGAACTACTCTTCAGATCTCTGCTCAAAATTCATTTTCTCATCATTTCTCTAAAACTCCTATTCTAAATCAAATCCTTCTTTGTTTTCTCTTATGACATTATCAGTTTTAATTGAGTATGTATCTGCTAATATTTTTGTTCTCTAAACTACAATCTCCATGAAGGTTGAGTTCATGTATTGAATCTAAGTAAATTAGTATAGCAATTAGCTAAGAAAAATATTGAATACATGAAAGAAATTCATGAATAATTTATCTATCAATTCTGGTCTTTGGTTGACAAAGCTATTATCCCATGCAAAACGATGAATGGGCTTTGTAAGAATCATTTTCCTCATTAGTTTTTTATTATTAATTCCTAAAATTATTCCAAATACTTGTTTGCTGGGATTCTGATTCCATAATTCCAAAATATACTTATTTTATGCATTTTTAAATCATTATTCTGTTAAATAGCATAATTTCTTTAATTGCAAGTCAACTCAGAATAGGAGACTGAATGAGCAGACTTGCCTGTATAAATATGTTCATCATCCTAGCTATAAGTATATTGATCATTGGATTAATCTATTAGTTTTTATGGGCAAATGAATTAAAATGGGTAGATGGGCCATTATAAACTTATGAAAAGGCAACATTTTGTTTCTATATAACCACCATGCAGCCAATCACATAGTGAGAACTTGATATAAAGTATTCAATTAAACTATGGGCTAAATCTTTATCTACCTAAGTCAAACAAAGATTTGGAAATATTTGTCATATAACTCCTAAATCAATAAATTTTGGAATTGGAATTCATTTTACATATGTGTAGCCTAGCTTTTGCCTTATAAGTAAGGAAAATGAGATCTGTGAGTAAATACCTTACCCAAAGTCACCCACCCGTTTAATAGATGTCTAGATTTAAGACCTCTAATTCCTAGCCTTTTGTTCTTCTTAGGTATTATCTAATTCTTAGTCTTTTATTCTTTTTAGATATTAACTTTTATCTATCTAAAATTTTATTTGTACCAGAATAGCATGGATATTTAATTTACTTTACGAGTTCATGAAGTCATGATGATTGCCATCCTTACATCTAGAGTTTTAGGTTTAATCATCTGGCATATAAAATGGTGACTAGCAACTCTCAAATACATCTTAATTGCAAGCCTATTAAGCTATTTTATAAAAAGCAATTGATCTATAATTTTCAGCATACCATTAGAGTAGATTTTTAAAAATGTGTAGGTCTAGTACTTAATGAGGAAAAAAACACAAGTTTCCAGTCTGCAAGTATTAGAGAACTCTTGAAAAAACTGAGCCTCAGCCACATATAGCTAATAACTACACAGGGTATTAGACGGGAGAGGTACAGAATGGGTGTGGGTGAGAGAAGAATAGGGTATAGAGTGAAAGAAAATAGAAGAAATAAGATCAAGATATAGTACAAAAGCAATGTACTTTTATGACTTTGCTAATTACTAGAACAACAACTTCTTGTGGTTAGTTTGCTTTATCTTGTGTAATAAAATGGATCAGCTTATATCTAGTGATTTCTCTCTAAACTTATATTCTTTTCTTTTCGTGCATGATTTTAAAATAGATGGTAGGGTATCTGAAAAACTAGAAATAGATTGGATATTCTGGAGTGAGAATTAAATAATAATTAAATAATAGCTTTAAAATATTTTGATATTTTGATTTTTTTTTTTTTAGAGCGCACAGAGGGCAGAGGGAGAGAGAATCCTCAAGCAGACTCTGGGCTGAGCGCAGAGTCCAAAGTGGAGTTCGATCCCACAACCCTGCGATCATGACCTGAGCTGAAATCAAGAGCCGGACGCTCAACTGATTGAGCCACCCAGGTGCCCTTATTTTGATTTTTTACTTAGTCTTTTATAGCTCTCTCATATAATGAAACCACTAAATGCAATGGCTATGGCATTTTTCAGCTAGAGAGAAGTAAGTCTGGTGATTGGATTAATATACTGCACTAGAGTTTATTTATTTGGCGACAATGAAAACAGTAGGCTTGAGGTTAAGTTATACCACACAGTGATTAAAGAGACATTGGTACCCATAAAGAAAGAAAACAAGCATATTTTCTACTTCCTATAGGTAGGTGATTCACTGCTAACAGATCTCTTTCCCTAAGCCTTGTTAGATACTCAGTAATTCACAACTGTATTTTTTGAGTAACAGGCAACAAGACTAAAACAGCAAGTGCTTCATTTATTTTCTAGCCTGAGTCGAAACTAAGCAGCTCCATGCTAGCACAGCTTTGTGGAGAAACCTGTAACTTTTATTGCTTTCTAAGGAGTTTGAAACTCACTATGGATTGATTACTGGGTTTTTGACGTAGAAAGACAAAGGACTCATCAGCTAAGCTGGAGAGTTGTCTCCATTTTGTAAATCAAATATTTTAGGGTTCTCTTGAAAAATAAATAAAATGCTTGGCATTCTCAAAATACACTATAATTTTACTTCAAGAAAAGCTCTATAATGTTTTCTGGAATATTCATTTGTAGAGGCATACCTTGTTTTATTGCACTTCGCTTTATTGCACATCGCAGATATTGTGGTTTTTACAAACAGAAGGTTTGTGGCAACCATGCATCAAGCAAGTCTATCCGTGCCATTTTCCCAACAGCATTTGTTCACTTTGTCTCTGTCACATTTGGGCAATTCCCACAATTTCAAACCTTTTCATTAATGTTTGTTACCATGATCTGTGATCAGTGATTACGCCTCACTGAAACTCTGATGGCGGTTAGCATTTTTTAGCAAAGAAGTATTTTTTAATTAAGGTATATACTTTTTTTAGACATGCTATTGCACACTTAATAGACTTTGGTATAGTGTAAACATAACTTTTATATGCACTGGGAAACCAAAATAATCATTTGACTCACTGTATTGTAATATTTGCTTTGTTGTTGTGGTCTGGAACCAAACCCGCACTATTTCTGAGGTATGAATGCCTGTGCTCCCTGCCGCAATCTTATAGGCTGACTTTGTGTCTGTGTGTGTGTATGTTGTGTGTTTATTTACTTATAAATATGCATATATTGTATTCGTGTGTATATATGTATTTAATATGTAAATAATTAATGTATATAAATATACATTTATGAATGTATATGTATAAATATATATATATATATACTGGCTCATGTAAGCTTTGGAGTTTGACTCCATGTGGTCATGATGGGTGTTAAGAGACCCTTTTTGTCACTTGTAATGCCTGTATCTGTGTTGGCTCTCAGACCCCCAGTGCCATTTGACCTGCCCAAGGGCACAACTCTGCATTGGAGCAGGCATGTGGGGAGATGAGGCTCAGTGAAATCACGGGCAGTATCTTCTAGCCATGGTAGATACAGATTTCCTGATTGAAACTGGAGCTTCATCATTTCTATCTGTGTGATCTTGGACAACTTATTGAACGTTCTTTGTCTCTGTTTCTTTAGCCTCCAGGTTAAACAAATATGCACCTGGAAGAGGGAGGATAATGTAACTCTTTGAAGGACTTTGGTGGTAGTTGACCAAAAATATTTCCTATGGAATATACACGGTATAAAATTAACAGAGCGAGAAATGCTTCAAAGCTACACATTTTTCATGTAAAGTTGAGATTCTAAAACCAAACAGAGAGTAATTGAGTATGTATGTATGTATGTATGTGTTTATTGTAAGAATTGTTTATTTGAGAAAGAGAGAGAACTGAGGGAGAGGAAGAAGCAGACTCCCACTGAGCAAAGAGCCTGACATGGGGCTCCATCCCAGGACCCTGAGATTATGACCTGAGCCTAAGGCAGACATTTAACTGACTGAGCCATGCAGGCATCCCAAGAGTATTTGAGTATTTATTTGAGTATTTGAGTATTTAATCCAGAAAATCTCAAGATAGCATTTTCTGAATATCTCCCATCATAACCCCCAGGATTTTTTCATCAAAGTCTAAAGTGACCACAAAGAAGAAGCAATTGCCATGTATCCTGTGAGGCTAAGGGGTGACAGTCTTACTTCATCTCTAAGAATGCACTCTAGTTAATATCATGTCTACTGATTACCGCTCTTTCCTTTGTTTTGTTTTAGAGAGAAACAGCGGGGCTGGGGTGTAGGGACAGAGGGACAAGGGAAAGAGAGAATCTCTCCATGCCCAGTGCAGAGCCCAATGCTGGGCTCAATCTCGCAACCCTGAGATCATGACCTGAGCTGAAATTGCGTTGGATGATTTACAGACTGAGCCACCCAGCTGCCCCACTGCTCTTTCCTTCTTATACAGAATCAGCCTCTGTTCAAGTAGATGAAGCCTTAGTAATAAAGTAAAACTCACCTTCTTGTCCCACGCTCCAGTTCTCTTACTAAACTCTTTTCTCTTGATCTTTTTCTACTTCCTTGCTCCCACCTCACAGAGAGCCAGATTGTCACGTATAATCGTATAGTTTGTGCACTGCATAAAGGAACCTGCCCAAGGGAGCAGCTAAAGACTGAAATTCAACTTGCATTCCTCTTACCAAACAATATTCCTGGGAGTTTGGGGGGGGAGGCGGACATGTTTTTCTAAATTACACAATTAAATGGAGTAGTAATAACTCATGAGACAACCTAAATATCTTTGTTACTTTGTGGTGGGAGAGAATGACCAGTAAATAAGAGTTTAAAATAAAATTAAAAAGAAATCCTAAAATTCCAAAGGCTAAAAGAGGGTCAATTTGTGTGTATACATATATATGTATAATATATACACACACACATATATGTATAATATATATTTCACATGTATCTTTTCCACTCTATAGAATTATAGACATTCAACTTCTATTCCATTTTTTTTTTCTCATAAAGAACCAAGTGAGACCTAAGGAAAGACTAAAATTGACAGGCTGATTTTAGCTAAAACCCAATCTCTTGGGGCCTTCTGCAAAATATTACTTCTTATGCATGCATCTCTAGTATTTGATGGACACCAGCAATACTTTTGCAAAATTTCCTGTCAGACCTATGTATACGCTATAATGAAAGTAAAATATTTAAATCTTCAGCTGTATGGTGAACTCTCTTCTTGAATTAAGTGGTGGGAATCCCATAAAGATATTTCACACATCCATAAAAAAATGAAAATTAAGCTTAGGCCATTTGATATTCTGAAATGTGGTGTTTGGCTTGCAGATAAGATCCTTTTAACTCAAGCCATGAAACCTCTTGCATAGAATCAAAGGCTAATATCTGAAATTTCTTCTCTTTGGCTGTATTTTTAGATCGTTTTGGAGCAGCAGTGGAGAGCGTTTCAAGACTAATAGCTCTAGCAAGTGAGATTCGTCATTCCCCCCTCACTCCTTGGTTTACAGAGCACTTACCTCTAGCCGCAAGTAGAAAAGGGAATTTTAGCCATAAAACATTGACAGTCAGACTCGAGCACTGAGATTCCTGACAATTTAATAAAGGTTTTCTCCTTGTGTATTGTTGCCACTTTTGTGGCTCTGCGGCAGTGACTTCAGAAAGAATGGGTGACCCCGATCAAGGAAACATATTGGCCAAATTGCTGTACCCCTTTCCTCTTCATTTCATAAGCACTGACTGATTTGTAATGTGTTCAAGCAGACTGGCCTTTTAGCTCTGAAACTTTCCTTTTTTTGTGCTTTGTAATATAGGTGTGGCAGGAATGATTTTTGACATCAGTGTCTGCCATTTGATATGGCATTGTAAGACTGAAAAGCTAGCAAAGACTAAGACACTGATTACGGTGCACTGTTGCATGCTGAATATTTGGATGATTTACACTTATCCACGTACCTTTCAACACTGAGACAACTAAATAAGTAATGCATCAAAATATTTCCTTTTAATGAAACGTTACTTTTGAAAGATGAGAGGAGAAAATGTCTGTAAATCATTGTCATTGAACTACTCATTAGGTTATTGTGCAAATCCTTACATCCTTTTTACATTTGTAAAGTTAATCATAGATTGTACCTCCAGAATAGCATGAATACATATTTCACGGATGCAAAGAGAAATATTTTCACTCATCTTGGCATAATCCTAAAAATTGAAAAATTTTAAAAAGGGCTTTTTTATGCATATGCCAGAGGAAGATAATGGATGCTATTGAAAAATCATTCATATGCATGCTGCTTCATAAAGTGCACACATTGTTTTATTTTTCTGGAGGCATGGTTCTTCTTCCTTCCAGGTGGAATTGTATATTTCTTAAGAAAACTCAAAAGACATATGAAATTGTCAAATAATTGGAATTGGATTTTTTCCAAAATTATTATTTCATGAGAGAAATATAAATGCTTTACATTAAAAAAAATTTTAATATCTTTATTTTAAAACATTGTAATATGAATATAAACTGTGAAGCAAATGACGGTGTTCAGTTATGAACAGTAGATCTTTTATTAATAGCTGTTGAGCAACCCATTTATCCTCAGAAATCTGCTCTGATCTTTTAAAAAAATCTTGAGTTTTGGGGGCACTTGGGTGGCTCAGTCAGTTAAGTGTCTGCCTTCAGCTCAGGTCATGATCTCTGGGTCCTGGGATCGAGCCCCGCATTGGGCTTCCTGCTCTCAGTAGGGAGTCTGCTTCTTTCTCTCTCTCCCTCTCCCTCCCCCCCCACCCTGCCCCTCCCCACTGCTCCTTCTCTCTCTCTCTCTCAAATAAATAAAATCTTTTTTAAAAAAACTTGAGTTTTGAGTAAATATGAAACTGATGACAAAGCTATATGGTACTGAAAAAAAAGGAAATAAAGCTATCAGAGTAGCTAAGGCCCATAGCAGTATATAAAATATATTGAACTTATTTCATTGCTATCAATTATGTACAGCACTCTCTTACTGACAGATTTTATGTAAAACATCCTTTCCTCTCTGTAAATTGTAAAAATCCACAAGTCTATGCTAAATTTTTCAAATTTTATGGAAGACACTTCCTGACAGTTACTAGATGAGTGAATTTCAAAGGTTCTGAGGAGTAAACAATTCAACTATACAAGGACATTACCTAAAAATCCTTATCATGCCCTGATACAGACAGATGGAATGAGTGACCCATGAATTTTCTTCCAAGCAGAATATCTCAAATTCTATAATTAAACTAGAATATTCTGATTACTATTTATTTTCAAGGTTTCCACGAACACAATTTAGGATTAAAATACTAAAATTTCAATCCAGCTTTTAAGAAGGGAAAACTGAAATGTTAATGCTGACTTGAATATCTAAATTTGACAAGAGTCAAATGCAAATTTAGTTAATCACAAAGAGCCTGTGTCTCCCACATGTACACACATTCATACATGTACATGTATGAATAAAATAATCAAGTCTTATGATATAATAAATTCAGATAAACTTTATGTGCCAATTAGTCTCAATTTTTGTTGAAGAAATATCTAGTGAGTGCCTGCTATGTTTTTAGTAGACTGAAAGTTTCAGGAGAGGAACAAAACAAAACCCAAACTTCAAAAGAAATTAGCTTTATTATGTTGGAAGCTTGTGGGAGATAAGTCAGAATGTATGCAGACATGTATAATAATCAAGCGCTGTCAGAGTCCGTATTGGTGGTCCCAGAAATCGTGATTGATTTGCCTGTGATATTCAAGGTACTGAGTTTCAAGGATATTGGCACGTTGAAATATAGTAGAATAAATGTGTTGTCTACTTTCTAGTGAAGGGTATAGACTAGATTACACATTGGCTCAGAAGCTGTCACGCAGTGTGTGACAATTTTCTGTCTCAACTTGACTAGCCACTGGGTGCCCAGATTAAACGTGCTCTCTGGGGTATGTCTGTGAGGAAGTTCCAGGATGAAATTAGCATTTGAATCAGGGGACTAGTAAAGTAGACCTTCCCCAGAGTTGGCAAACCTCATCACATCCACTGGGGGCCTAAACAGAACATAAGGTGTAGGAAGGAGGAATTTGCACACAATCCCCCCCCTTTTTTTCCCCCTGCATTACTAATTGAACTGGGACATCTCATCTCATCTCATCTCCTCTAGCTCTTAAAATGGGATTTACACCTTTGGCTGCCCCAATTCTTAGGTTCAGACCAAATTAAACCACTGCCTTTCCTGGATGTCCTGCTCATAATAAATAGACTCCTCAGAACAAATCTCTCTCTCTCTCACACACACACATACACACACAGTATCTTCCGCTGGTTCTGGTTCTCTGGAGAACACTGACTAATACACGTTGTTTGTACTGAAATTTATCAGTTAAACCTGGGCCCAAAATTCCATGCACATTATCTTCTAAAAAGCCCATGTTTGGACTGTCCTAAATGAATCCCACCTGTAAGAGAGTGCAGCTGATATACACTGTCTTTCCTTATGTACATCGCTGCTTGTTCTGGTAGAAACTAGGTGGAATACCATGAAGATTTTCCCTGAGAGGTCCATAAGTGAGAAAAGTACTGTTCAGGACTAAAACAGGACCTAGTCTAGGGGCTCAATACTTACTTGTTAAACAGACCAACACTTTTTACTTTCCTCTCCAAGTGAGGCTCACAAAAGAATTTTGCTAATGAGTTTTGGGAGTACAAATTTCAAGGGAACGGGGTGATAATTACAGTGTTAGCTACATCCTTGTCCTTGTGTATAAATATTTATTTAATTTTAGTGTGTGACTTCCTCCCTCCCTGTCTTCTTCCCTCCCTTTTTCCCTTCTTCCTTCCTTCTATCCTTTCTTTCAATGGGTAGACACTTCATGATTAGTTTTCTGCATAGAATAAGAAAAAAATAAATCAATTTTGAATTTAAATTCTCTTCCAATATCTTCCATTCTTAAAAATGGCTCAAAGTCCATCATTTCCAGGATTTTTCTTCCAGAAACATTCCACTTTAACACCTTCACATAAATTGTAATATAAGTATGCATTATAGTATTCTTTACCTGGAGTGGTCACTTCTACCCTATCCATCCTGGAGGACTACTGTGACAATCAAAATGAGAGAATATTTGTGCCAGTGCCTTGCAAACTCTAAAGTGCTGTTCTCTTATTTAGTGTAACTACTTTGTTGTGATTATTTCTTTATAGCATACATTGTATTTATCGTGTATAAGATGCCCTTCAAATAGGTATTAAGAACAATGAAGATTCACTGTATTTATTTGCTACATTTAACACTATTTTGGGGTGATTGTTTTTCTTCCTTGGAAACTAGACTATGGGTCACCTGCATTAAGGTATGAAAACAGAGTTGCCAGGGCTTGACCCAGAATCTTGATTGACCTCTGTTATGTAGAGCAGGAGAGCCGCTGCGTGCGTATGAAACAAACATATTCCTCAGGTTGGTTTCCGTGTAAAAAGGGCATAGGGACACGAGTACTAGAAATGATATGTAGACTGCAAAGATTTTCTAAATCTCTTCAGAATACCCGTCCTGTGATTTAAATACATGGGAACTCTTACTGCTTAAATGGAACTTTAGCTGGTTCAGGAATGCTCACATCTTTGGTCTCTGAAATAGCAAAGGTCTCTGAGAGAATACCACATACAGACCGAGGTTTGCTTCTTGGCTTTGCTGTGGATTCCCTGGATGAACTGATCCAATCTGGGCTTACACCTGTGTTCTTCAACCCAAAGAATAGTTACCTAACCATTGACAACCACGTAGTTAAAGAGGGGCACTATTTGCAGGTATTAAGGAGTTACAGTAAATGATTTTAAGGAAAAAGTTGTTTAAAGCCTTTAAAAGCAGATTTATTTGGGGGCACCTGGGTGGCTCAGATGGTTAAGCGTCTGCCTTCGGCTCAGGTCATGATCCCAGGGCCCTGGAATGGAGCCCCACATCAGGCTCCTGGCTCAGCAGGGAGCCTGCTTCTCCCTCTCCCTCTGCCTCTCTCCCTGCTCATGCTCTCTCTTTCTCTCTCTCTCTGTATCTCTGTATCTCAAATGAATAAATAAAATCTTTAAAAGCAGATTTATTTATTCTACCATAGAAACTTCTAGCAAGCACAAGCTAGAAGCACAATTCTCCTTGAAGAAAGAAAGGGGCACTATGGCAGCCTCTGCCGGCTAGCGAGAGGAGACGATTAAATTCGGGGGGATTTTATGAACCAGTGGTAAAATAGTTTGTAGCTTGAAAGTATCCATGAAGGCAGCATTTACACCGTAGAATCTGGCCAATGCTCCCAGTCAGGCTTCTCTTTCCTTCCTATCTCTTTCTTTCTTCCTCTTCTGGTGGGGGAATGGGATTGTTTTACCTTTTTTGTTTCTAGAAAGCTGGTCATTAAACATGTACTAGCATATTATTGGGCTCAAGTCACCTCGTAGGTAATAGTTTCTTTCATGAAAACTGAAATTAATTCCTATATATAGCCAATAGATATTAATAAATGCTTGGCCTAGCCCACTGTCTCTGATCTCATTCTACCTTTATATTTGTATTTATATAAATAAAAAGGAATAGGATAACTGGTTTCATAAAAATACTTTAATGAAAGGAAAAGGTCAGCTTTCAGGGTCTGGGCAAGACAAGGGAGACATTTGAGACAAAAGCTCTTGCTTTGAAAGTTGTATCTTTGTGTTGCTCACTGAGAGGAACATTTGCCTACTGAATTACATGGCTTATATCTGCCATTTTTCTACTTTCAAGAGCATTTTATTATCCTT
>NC_138377.1:44779566-44798559 GCF_054177405.1 Leptonychotes weddellii
GAAACAAACTGAGGATTCTAGAGGGGAGGTGGTGGGGGGATGGGTTAGCCTGGTGATGGTATTAAAGAGGGCATGTACTGAATAGAGCACTGGGTGTTATATGCAAACAATAAATCATGGAACACTACATCAAAAACTAATGATGTAATGTATGGTGATTAACATAATATAATAAAATTTAAAAAAAGAAGAAATCTGCAAAGACCATAAATAACTGGAGGTTAAATAACATGCTAAAACAATGAATAGGTCAACCAGGGAATAAAAGAAGAAATAAAAAAGCACATGGAAAGAAATGAAAATGAACACACAATAGTCCAAAACCTTTGGGATGCTGCAAAAAGCAGTTCTAAGAGGGAAGTTTATAGCAATACAGGGCTACCTCAAGAAGCAAGAAAAATCCCAAATAAACAATCTAACCTTACTTCTAAAGGAGCTAGAAAATAAAGAAACAAAACCTAAAACCAGCAGAATGAAGGAAATAATAAAGATTAGAGCAGAAATAAATGATATAGAAACTAAGAAAAAAAGAAAAAAACAGAATGGAACAGATCAATGAAACCAGGAACTGATTCTTTGAAAAAGAAAAATCAATAAGATTGATAAATCTCTAGCCAGACTTAACAAGAAAAGAGAAAGGACTCAAAAGCACAAATGAGAGAGAAGTAACAACCAGCACCACAGAAATACAATTATAAGAGAATATTATGAAAAACTATATGCCAACAAATTGGACAACCTAGAAGAAATGGATAAATTCCTAGAAACATATGACCTCTCAAAATTGAATCATAAAGAAATAGGTAATTCAAAAGATTGATTACCAGCAAAGAAATGGAATCAGTAATCAAAAAAAAAAAAAATACCAGAAACAAAAGTCCAGGACCATATGACTTCATATGTGAAGTCTATCAAACATTTAAAGATAAGTTAATACCTATTCTTTTCAAACTATTCCAAAAACTAGAAAAGGAAAGAAAACTTCCAAATTCATTATATGAGGCCAGCATTACCATGATACCAAAACCAGATAAAGACAACACTAAAAAAGAGAACTACAAGTCAATATCTCTGATGAACAAAGATGCAAGACTTCTCAACAATATACTAGCAAAATGAATCCAACAGTACATTAAAAAATCATTCACCATGATCAAGTGCAGTTTATTCCTAGGTTACAAGGATGGTTCATATCACAAATCAATCGACATGATAAATCACATTAAAACAAAGGATAAAAATCATATGATCATTTCAATAGACACAGAAAAAACATTTGACAAAATACAACATCCATTCATGATACACTTTGTTGAGGGTTTTTCCTCAACAAAGTAGGTTTAGAGGGAACATACCTCAACATAATACAGGCCATATTTGGAAAACCCATAGCTAATGTCATCCTTAATGGGGAATACTTGAGAGTTTTTCCCCCAAGTTCAGGAACAAGAGAAGGATGTCCACTCTCACCTCTTTTATTCAACATGTGAAAGTCCTAGCCACAGCAATCAGACAACAAAAAGAAAAAAAAGGCATCCAAGTCAGCAACAAAGAAGTAAAACTTTCACTATTTGCAGATGACATGATCATCTATATGGAAAACCTGAAAGACTCCACCAAAAAACCACTAGAACTGATAAACAAATTCAGTGAAGTCACAGAAATCAAAACCAATGTACAGAAATCTCTTGCATTTCTATACACCAATAATGAAGCAGCAGAAAAACATTTAGCATGTTATTAAGAAATCAGTCCCATTTACAATTGCACCAAAAACCATAAGGTATCTAGGAATAAACCTAACCAAAGAGGTAAAAGATCTGTACTCAGAAAACTATAAAAAACTGACAAAAGAAATTGAAGATGACACAAAGAAATGGAAAATCATTCCATGCTCATGAATTGGAAGAACATCATTAAAATGTAAATACTACCCAAAGCAATCTACACATTTAATGCAATTTCTATCAAAATACCAACAACATTTTTCACAGGGCTAGAACAAATAGTCCTAAAATTTGTATGGAACCACAAAAGACCTCAAATAGCCAAAGAAACCTTGAAAAAGATAAGCAAAGCTGGATGCAATCAGAATTCTGGACTTTAAGTTATATTACAAAGCTGTAGTAATCAAAACATTATGGTACTGGCACAAAAATAGACACAGAGAACAAGGGAACAGATAGAAATCCCAGAAATAAGCCTATAATTACATGGCCAATTAGTTTTTGACAAAGGAGGCATGAATATCTAATGGGAAAAATAATGTCTCTTCAAGAAATGGTGTTGGGAAAACTGAACAGCAGCATGCAGAAGAATTAAACTGGGCCACTTTCTTATACACAAAAATAAACTCAACACGAATTAAGGACCTAAATGTGAGACCTGAAACCATAAAAATCCTAGAAGAGAGCACAGGCAGTAGGGTGTCTGACATCGGCCATAGCAACATTTATAAATTATTGGGACTACATCAAAATAAAAAGATTCTGCATGGTGAAGGAAACAACAACACTAAAAAGCAACCTACTGAACAGGAGAAAATATTTGCACCTACCATATCTGATACAGGGTTAGCATCCAAAATATATAAAGGATTTATAAAACTCAACACCCAAAAATAAATACAATTAAAAAGTGGGCAGAAGATATGAAGAGATATTTCTCCAAAGACATACAGAAAGCCAACAGACACATGAAAAGATGTTCGTCATCACTTACCATCAGGGAAATGCAAATCAAAAGTACAATGAGATATCATATCACACCTGTCAGAATGGCTAAAGTCAACAACATAAAAAAACAACAGGTGTTGGTGAGGATGAACAAAAGGAACCCTGGTGCACATTAGTGGGAATGCAAACTGGTGCAGCCACTCTGGCAAATAGTATGGAGTCTCCTCAAAAAGTTAAAAATAGAACTACCCTATGATCTAGTAATCACACTACTAGGTATTTAACCAAAGCATACAAATACACTAATTCAAAGGAATACATGCACCCCTATATTTATGGCAGCTTTATTTACAATAGCCAAATTATGGAAGCAGCCCAAGTGTCCATCAATAGATGAATGGATTAAGAAGATGTGGCACATACACACACACACACACACGAATATTATTCACCCATAAAAAATAAAATCTTGCCATTTATAATGAATGACATGGATAGAGCTAGAGAGTATTCCATTAAATAAGTCAGAGAAAGACAAATTCCGTATGATATCATTCATATGTAGAGTTTAAGCAACAAAACAAACAAGCAGTGGGGAATAAAAGAGAGAGGCAAACCAAGAAACAGACTCTTAATTATAGATAACTGATGGTTCCCAGAGGAGAGGGGCCTGGGAGGATGGGTTAAATAGGTGATGGGCATTAAGGAGTGCACTTGTCATGATGATCACCAGGTGATGTATGTAAGTGTTGGATCACTAAATTGTACACCTGAAACTAACGCTGGTGTTAACTGGAATTAAATAAAAGCTTAAAAAAATAAAAAATAAAATAGAAATTCTGAATACACATTTTTTCAAGTGTACATTGATCAAAATAGACCATATTCTAGGCTATAAAAATGAAGTAAAAAGGATTGAAATATATTTTCTCTAATAACAAATTAGCAATTATTAACAGAATATCTAAAAAATGTCCAAACACATAGAAGTTAAATCACACACCTCTAAGTAACCCATGCTATTGAAAAAAATCAGCATGGAAATGGTAAGAATTTTTGACTAATTAAAATGGAAATAAAACCTTAAAAATTATGGGATACATCCAAGGCATTATTTTAGAGAAAATTTTATAGCATTAAACATTTCTAAATTAGGGAAGAAGAAAACTTGTGAAAATTTGATTAAGCTTCTAAAATTTAAGCTTAAGAAACCAGAGAAAGAATATCGACTTAATTCTAAATGAGAAGGAAGGATGTAATAAAGAAATAAGGAGGAAAACAATACAGTAGAAAACAGAACAATAGAAAAAAAATCAACAAACACTAGATCTGGTTCTTTGTAAAGATGATGAAATTAATAAACCTTTAGCCCGACTGGGAAAAAGAGAGGAAGACAAAAATTATCAACAGCAGAAATGAGAGAGAGGGACATCACTACAGATCCTATAGACATTAAAACTCTACTAAGTGAATACTGTGAACAAATTTTTTATACCAATAAATTCAACAACTTAGATAAAATGAAAAAAAAAAATCCCTGAATGGTATATGACTCCAAAGCTCACTTAAGAAGAAATGGTCTACATGGGTTAAATAAATACAATTTGTAGTTAAAAACATACCCGGGCCCAGATGGCTTCACTGGTCCACTCTTTACAAACGCTTCTGAATAATAGAAAAGGAGGTCATGAGTCTTTCTACATTTTATGAGGCCAGCATTACCCTGACACCAAAATTAGAGACACTAAAAGTATTAAACTCATGAAAACAAGAGCCTTTAACAAAATTTTTGCAAATTGACTCAAGTCATATATAAAAAGATTAATATTACATGATCAAATGTGGTGCTATCAGGGATACAAGGTGCAAGTTTGGATTAACATTAAAAAACCAAACAATATAATTTGCCATATCAACAGACGAACAAGAAAAGCCAGTGATCAATAAATTTAGGAAAAGCTTTTGATGAATTCCAACAATCACTTATGTTTAAAAAAGCCTCTCAGCAAGTTAGGAATATAAGGAACCACTCTTACATTGACAGAACATCTACAAACCCCTACATCTGAAAAGATAAAATACTGAGTTTTTTTTTTTTTTTTTTAACTAAGGTGGAGAACTAGACAAGGTGTCTGTTTCACCACATATTACTCAAGTTCTAGGTCAGTGCCTAAGGCATAAATATAAAATGCAAAGAAAGGAAAGAAAGAATGACCAGAAAAGAAATATGGGTTGAAAAGTAAGAAATAAAACTACATTATTATCAGATAATGTGATTGTCTATATATTTAAAAAAAACTAACAAATATACAAAAAGCTATAATAACTAGGAGGTTGATTTACAGGATGTAAGGACAATAAATACCAATTCCATTTCTGTATATTAGCAACAGACAATTGAAAATTGAAATTTAAAACACAATTTACATTAGCATCAAAAAATCTGAAACTTTAGGAATAAATTTAACAAAATTCCTGATATCCACAAAAATCCACAGAAAAGTAGGCATATGTATTTACTTGAGCAGAAAACTAGTAGAACAGATATTATGAATTAAAAAATTATGATAAGTGAAAGAATCTAGTAACAAACATTGCATACTATAGTTCTTTGAATGTGAAATTCTAGAAAAATGATAGTGATAGAAAACAGATGAGTACTTGTTCGGGTCCAGGGCATCATGAGGAAGGAGACTGAATGCAACATGGTGTGAAGCAACTTTTTCAGGTAATAGAAATTTTTGGTACCATGATTTTGGTGATAGTTATGTGACTGTGCAAATCTGTCAAAATACATCAACTTATACACTTAAAATTGGTTAACTGTATTGTGTATAAATTATGCCACAAAGCAACCAACTGAAAGTTTTCAAGTTTCTTCTTTTTTTTTTTATTCTTATGTTAATCCCCTACATTACATCATTAGTTTTAGATGTAGTGTTCCATGATTCATTGTCTGTGCATAACACCCAGTGCTCCATGCAGAATGTGCCCTCCTTAATACCCACCACCAGGCCAACCCATCCTCCCACCCCCCTCCCCTAAAGTTTTTAAGTTTCTTTATCATATTCTTTAATATTTAGTGACTTTGGCCTAGGTTTGGTGTAAAGCATTTAAAAACGGTTGTATAGAAACAGAATTAAGATTTTCATTTATTAGCTGATTCTAAAACTGTTTTATCTTTTCTGGGCTGCAGTTTATTTGTGCCAAGCTAAATATGCCAACTCAAGCTTTTGTCTTAATGATAAAATATGCATAAGCACCAAAATGCCCTACAGATACATATTCTCTGTACTCTGAAATAGTTTTAATAATGAAATGATAAAAACAAGAAAATGCAAAATTTAATCATGTACAGTTGTGAGTCCATATTCCTAATTCTTATCTCCCAGTGACAGGAGAATTAATAAAAAATTCTTTTCAGTCATTTTTTTTAAGTAAAGTCATGTCCACTGGTCAAAGGTATAAACTTATTTCCCTTTTTGACAAAGCTCATTTTTAGTGCTTAAAAAAAACATATATAGGGCGCCTGGGTGGCTCAGTCGTTAAGCGTCTGCCTTCGGCTCAGGTAATGATCCCAGCCAGGGTCCTGGGATAGAGTCCCACATCGGGCTCCCTGCTCGGCAAGAAGCTTGCTTCTCCCTCTCCCACTCCCCCTGCTTGTGTTCCTGCTCTCGCTATCTCTCTCTCTGTCAAATAAATAAATAAAATCTTTAAAAAAAAAAAACAAAAAAAAACCATATATATATATAGAACACATTTTCACATCCCAATTTTCAAGTGAATGCATGATTCAGAGAATACTGTACTTTTAAATATTTTGTTGAAGAAAGTGTCTTCCTGGCCCTCTTGGGATAATAGGTGGAAAGTGGCCAAGGGATTTCATATAACAAATTCTGCACAACTTTCCTATCTTTTAAGTGTTTTGGTTCTTCCCTTTACAGTTTACCTAGGAATTTCTGTCATTTCCACTTCACTTAGCATGTGAGCATTGAGTTCATGTGTCAAGGAACTAGCCAAGAAAAGAATTTCCATTTTCTTGAGTTACAGATGGAATCCAGGCTTTCCTCCAAGTCTACCCTCACCCATGAAATTTCATGCAGTTTAAAAATATGTCCCTTCCACTGTGTCATAGTACCCTAGGAATCCATTTCTACATTTGCAAGAAAGTCTTGCAATTCTTTTGTTCCCTAGATGATGATTTGTTCTTACTTTTCCAGCATGGTCTATGTCTAGGCATAGGTAATACGGTGATAAAGCAAGTGACATGCCATCACATCATCTGGCAAAGCACACTGCAGATAAGATAATAATGGGACTTTAAAGAAAAGTAAGACCAACCTCATAAGAAAGAAGAAGCAACTTCTAGGGCAAGATAGTCTTAATGTGCTTTGAGTATGTGAATCATCGAAATGCATTGACATTTTCCAGGTTCCACTACTTGAAATCCCATTTCCCAAACAACGTCCTAACTTCCACATGAGAGACACAGCCAGTTTGTTCATTGAACCTACACGGTAATTTGCACACCCATAGGATCAGATCCTGCAACCATAGCTGCAAGAGATATGGAATTATTTTAAGGAAGTTCCCTGGACCTTTGATGATGACTTGGGGAAAGAATTTAAAATCCCGAGCTTATCTATTTATTTTGCTCTCCAGCACCATTAGTAATAGCCAGTAGGTTACTGACACCATATTCCACGTTTTCACCATAAAATGGTCTACCTTAGCCGTAACCAAGTCTGCCAAATATTCCTTCAATACAGGCTGAATTCCAGAGAACCACATTTAAGTAACTGTTTTGCCAAGTGTAACAGAGTTACCAATGTCTCATTGTCTGATGTTAAGGAAGTCATCACTGTGTAAAAAATAACACTACAGGCCAAGGTGAACTTGCTCACCCCCAGGACAGAAACCAATATTTAACTGCAGTTTGAACCTCTCCAGGAGTGGAGTTTTAAACCAATCAATATGGAATTTCTGGTTAGCACCAAGGAGTGCTCTCACATGGGCCCTTCGCCGTCCCCCAGATGAAGATGAGGTTACCTGCATAAGACAAATTATGTCTCAGGATTTTAAAAATTTTAATCATTGTACTGCAAAAAAATAGTGCTTGTAACAAATTATGCTAAGATTTCCAGAAGTTCTTTCAGAACTACATAATCCTCTATCAGGAAGTTCCAGCTCCAGACACTCACCATAAAGCTGCCAATATCAGGAAATCACTGCAGTTGCTAATTTGATAACCAAGAAACACCTGCTATGATCTGTAACAGCAGAATGGATGCTCAGAGCTCTGCTTCTTCTCACCCTCTACCTCACCTTTGCCTTCTAAATCACATGTAAGTACATCCAATTGGCCAACCCTTGATTATATTCAGAACCCCACTAGCCAAATAGTCCAGGAAATGGAATTGTTAGATTTTCAGTCTCTGGACAATGAAGACACACTAGCACAGAGGTAAAAATGGAACTGGGATGCAATCCACTATATTCATCAATGACAACAAATTTAAACATCTCTTTTTTCTCCATGAATTATTTTTTTCTGTGGTGTTTTAACCCACTATCCAACCCACATGGATTATTTTCAGGTATCCACTGATCTACCACATTGCCCAACATATTCCTCCTTTTTGGTATTCCATTCCAGGTAAAGATGGAGGATGTATCATCTTCTTGTATTTTCCACTATGCCTCATCTTTACATAATCTAACTCTAAGTTTAACGTATTACACAACATCTTTTTGCAGTATCAATGATTAAAATTTTTAGACAATGTCCCATTTAACACTGGATCACTATACTCCTTCAAATCAATAAGGTAAAAATGAGTGATTGTTTATGTTAAAGGTTATTTTGTGTACTCTTTATTTCTCTTCACATTGGTTGTTTCTCACCATGTAAGCCTAGGCTATTTGGAGTTTTGACTTTGGGCAGGCAAGTGCTATGTACATTTATGATATCGAATATAAAATATGAATGCTTAAATAATTTGAAGGAATACAGAAAATGGCAGCAAATAACAGTTAATTTCTCTGTGGCCCATTTTAAAAAATTGCTTATGGGGCACCTGGGTGGCTCAGATGGTTAAGCGTCTGCCTTCGGCTCAGGTCATGATCCCAGGGTCCTGGGATCGAGTCCCACATAGGGCTCTCTGCTCCTTGGGAGCCTGCTTCTCCCTCTGCTTCTCTCTCTCTGTCTCTCATTAATAAATAAATAAAATCTTTTAAAAAAATTGCTTATGTATTGGGTCTTTTTATTTCAACAGAATATCAAGTTCATTATTCTAAACCAGACTTTCTTTTTAAAGGACTAAATATTTTGAGTTGGGAAAGCTTTTATCAGTCTGTCTAAGGACTAACAGTGAAAAGAAGTATCATCCCCTGACCTAGCTGCTAACAAAATAACACTCAGTCTTTATTGTGTACTTACTTGGCAAGAATGTATTCATTCAACAGTGAAAGCGTGGTGTAAAAGCCAACATTTCACATAAACAGTCTGCTAATCTAACAAGCAAACTAGAAGCCCAAGATCTTGCTAGCTCCCTTACCACACTATGCTGAACTTGATGTATTCTCGTAAAGGATAAGAATTTCTTTCCCTTCTAAAATTGCTATAAAGGTACCATCTTGGCTCTCAGGAATAAATAAAAATATATTTTAGAAATCAACTGACAGCAGTTTGTAGAAATGTCCCAGTAAGGAGGAGGAGAGTGATGGGTTGTAGAAGAGTAGCAGGGAAAAATCCAAATAGAGACCAGATTTACAGAACAGACGCTGCCTGCCATATCCATCATGCTTTTGAAGGAGGACTTCAGCTGCCTCCATTTTGACCTCAAACTTTCTAGCTGTGTTCTTTCCAGCTCGTGTCTTGGCTCAGGAGGAAGACCCTGAGAGCAAAGCATTCCCTGACAGAATCGAAACCAGCCCCTCAGGCAAAAAATGCTGCCCTGAGCCAACAAGGTACAGCCCGTGACTGACTCCAAAACAATGATCAATTTGATCATTGCCCACCCGCACAGACCCACCCTGGTCCTACATTTTCCTTATAAACCTGGAAGTATTTTTGGCATTTGGAGACAGTTTTTGAGGCACTAGTCCACTGTCTTCCTGACAGTGGCCTTGCTGAAATAAATCCCTGTCTTTTTCACCACCAGTTGTTTTTCTGCCTTTGGATTTTGTCAGTGGTGAGTGGCCAAACCTGGTCTGTTTGGGACCCCTGGAGCCAGGTGCTCTTGCTCCCCTGGGTCCCTGCTCTACTCCCAGTAAATTCTACACTGTTAACTCTTTCAATTAAAGGCACTTCCACCTTAGAAACATTCCCAGTGTTTGCTTTATCCTGGGCGTTTTAGGATTCATAATCCATGGCTCAGTTTTTAAACTTTGAATTCCTGTGCCAATCTCACTGCCTATCCCTCCCCCATTCCACTTTAAATTCAGGCAAAGATATTTTTACAGATTCAACTCGTTCCTCTGTCCTTTCTCTTGCATGTCTTAATTTTCAAAAGGGACAAACGTATTTTTATCCCTTAATCTTCTGGTTTGCATTTTCATGTACACATACTGTTTCTTTGAAACAGTTCCCAGGATCACCCTGACTGTACCTTGGAATTAGTTTGTTCAAGAAAGTAGTGGTGGGGGATGCCTGGGTGGTTGAGTTGGTTAAGCGTCTGCCTTTGGCTCAGGTCATGATCCCAGAGTCCTGGGATCGAACCCTGCATCAGGCTCCCTGCTTGGCGGGAAGTCTGCTTCTCCCTCTGTTGCTTCCCCTGTTTGCACTCGCTCTCTCTGTCTCTGTGACAAATAAATAAAAATCTTAAAAAAAAAAAGAAGAAAGTAGTGGTGGTAGTTGTGAGAGTGGAGAACTTGAGCACTGTTCTTAGTCCTTTTCATTTATTAACTGATTTATTCCTTTCAACATCCCCATTTTACGGATGAAAAAAACAAGGCACAAAGAGTTTAAGTAACTCATCCAAGAGGACAGCACTAGGAAGTGGCAGAGTTGAAATTTCCATCCAAACGGGCTAACTCAAGGCCTTAGATTTTAGTATTATACTATTTGAGCAGAACATAAAAGAACTCCATTTTCTTCAATCTCGCTGGCTATCGCCATGCTTTGTGCCCCAGAGGTTAGCCTTGACCAATTCGTGTCAGTTCTATTTCATCAAACTTCATGCTCCACATTCCTCTTTTAAAGTCCTATGAAATATTAACCCCTCAAAAAGTAAGATGTGATTTGCTGGGGATTTTTTTAAAGTTTCAAATAAAGCAGAAAGTTTTTTTCCTTCCTTTTTGTTTTGTTTTTACAATATGGTTTAGATAAATAAAACATTAGTTCAACAACTTTTTTGAGATGTAGAAAATTCTCCATTGCAATATTCCTCTTCTCATTAATATAATGTACTGACTCATAATCTGGTTAAGCAAGTAATGAAAGTCTGGGAAAGAGAGATTTTGAATGGAAGCAAGTGCACTTTCAGTACTTCCTCTTATGGATCACTATAATTAACCCAAATCCCCTCATATTTGGAATAGTGTTCAGGTTCCAATAAAGTTAAATCATAGCACCATTCCACTTAAAAAAATTTACATTCTGATTACCACATAGCCTAAGAGTGGAGCTTTATTTTGTGCCTGGCTATGCATCTTCTGAGAAGGCAAGTCACCCTGTTCACATTTCTCTTTTAAGCACCATTAGAATATTCCTTGAACTTGGGATGAGTTGTCACAGGCTGCTTTTCAGTGATTCCTTAATGTTTTCTTCTGTATACTTCTTTAGTACATAGAAAATGCAATGTAAGAAACAGGGTCAGGGGTGTAGGAACTGGAATAGAATAAACACAAGTTAAACCTATAGTAGACAGAAGTGATATGCTCTTCTCCACGGGCTGACTTTGCAAAGTGTTCCTGTTGCAGCCAGCAGGTGCCTACGGGTGTAGACTGGCAGTTGCCATCATTTGGCGAGCATGGAGAGTCAGAGATATCAGAGTAATTGCCATGGAAGGATAAATTAGCTTAAGCACTACTTGTCAGCAGAAGTCTGTTTGAAAGCTCCCTTCCTCTCATTCTAGATCTAATGTACCAAATAAGTTTAGTTCCCCCTAAGAAGAAAAAGGCTTAAAGGAACAGCAAAGCTCTATTTTCCAATTAGGAGAGAGGGGGAAGAAACTCAAACCTTCTCTGTCAAGAGTTATATCTGTTCCAGTCCCTGTTGCTATTTCAGCATCAATGTTTCTAAGTCATTTTTTTCCATATTAGCAAAAACAATCAAGTATTCCAAGGAAAAAATTTCTCATGGTCACATTAGTTATGAGTTGGGTCTTTAAGCTAAAAGGCCAATAACTTTTCTAGCCTGTATTGCAATAATAAGAAGTAAACTTCATAAAGCAAACCTCTGTTGATGAGGCGCTACTCATACATGCATTTCCTGATGTGTCATAACTACAAAACTTCGAGAAAGTAATTTTTCTTTTATAGCAGAAATGTATACAAAACTTAACATTGCCCCAAGATGCAAATCAATAATATTACAGGCCAGTGCATGTTACATAATTTAGACAAGCTCTTGCTCATTTGGAAAATGATGGAATAGGATTTGAATACACGCTTCTGATTCTAAAGGCCGCAGGTTTTCATTCATGCTTATCACACCACACTCCTCAGATCCTGATACAGTCCTGATTTCAAGTAACTATTACTTCAATAAAGGCGCTCTATTAAATGTGGACATGTATGTGTTTTGTTATGATATAGGGAAAAATTTCCTGGAATATAAAATATCATAAAAATTCATTGTAAGAATACATGTCTTGATGTTAATGGAAAGTCAGGCATTTTTAATTATATCACTCTGTCATGAGAGAAGGTTAATGTTTGTTAGGGAGAAAACCAACAAATACTGTACACATATTCTTTCATTAGCACTCAAAACAACCTTGTGGATTAGACAATAACAACCCAATTTAGGATAAAAATCATGGCATTTTAAAAGGCCTCAAGTGGAACATCCACTTTCCCCCAACCTTAACTTTTCTGCAAAACATGTCTGATCCTCACCATACCATCTTCATAAGTATATTGAGTGTAAAGCTCCCATCTAGTATTCATTTTCAAATTTCCATCTCTCTTACTTCTTAGTTCTATATTTGATGCCCCATTAATCATTTTAAGACTGAATATGGTTAATAATCTCCTTGCTTTCACTCCCATATGGGATATCAAAAGTAAGTTACCTAAGCAAATGGTGATGGGGAAAGTAAAAATATACATCACTAATGAAGCTACTAGGGCTTTTTGAACCACAAAGGGAATAAGATGAGTTCTGGGCTGAAAACATAAGCCATTGTTTTCTGATAAAAATCAGTTAAAAGTTATAGTCACTTCACACAGATAAACATTTTTGTTCCCTAGACCTACTTAATCACCAATAATTACTAATATGTGTCCCCTTTTTGAAAATATGACTGTTTTCCACTAAAGTCATTTTAACTATCTCTGCTTTCCTTTCATCAAACCAGCTAATGGTGTGCTTCAAAGTATGAGGATGCTGAGATAAAGCAAGATGTTGAACAATAAAACAAAATTATGATCTTTTATCCTTCTTTTTTCAAGAATGCAGTGGCCATGCTTCGATGATATTTGAGAGTGAAGCCATCATTATTTTATTACTATGTTACAAGTAAATCACATGGCAGGAACAGCCTGCATGCACCTGTATTCCAAAACCTGTTGTATTTGCAAAAATTAATGTCTGTAGAATCCTCAATGGCAATGTATGATGGAGCTTTTAATCAAAAATGTACAAGTTTTCAAAGATGAAGATGGCAGCAAAGCAGGAGGACCCTAGGCTCGCCTCATCCCATGAACACAAATAGGTAACTGTCAAATCATCCTAAATATCCCAGAAATTGACCTGAATGCTGACAGAACAAACTCCACTAAACCACATCAGAGAAGAGGCCACATCAAAGAAGGTAGGAAGTGTAGAGATGTGGTTTAGGGGAGAAACAGATCACAGCTTCTATAGAGGGGAGGTAGCCATGGTCACTGAGAAGGAGGAAAGAGGAGATTAGATAGAAAGATAGATAGATAGATGATAGATAGATAGAGCACACAGGGAAACACACAAAGAGAATGTTTCCCCAAAGTCACTGGCTTAGAAAATGAGAGGGGTGAATTTTTTGAGTTCTTGCAACCAGCAGGGATTAAAGCCTGGAGTTTTAAAGGTCAGTGGGTGTGGCTGGGATAGAGCCCAGAAGGCATGGTGCTGCTTCTAGAGTAAAGGCAGGCAAACAACACAGGCGCAGTGCCAACATTGGCTGCCTAACTTGCTTACACCAAGCCCCATCGGGGCTTGCCTTTCTCAGTCCTGCTTGCCTCAGTCCCAGTGCAGTGGGTCCATCCCCCAGAAGATGAGCACAGACCCCTGCCCACACAACATCTCCCAAACAGAGTCTTGCAGGGTCTCAGTTCTAGTGGAGATGGTGACAGTTCTCATTTCACAAGCAGATCAGAGCACACCTAGCTAAATCTTGCCACAATCAGGCTAGGGACCAAACATGACCACAGCAGCCCAGGAGAGTCTCTGAAGATGGCTGGCCTGAAGGATAGAGAAACCAGAACACAAACGCAGAGTATGCGCAGTGCACACCAGAGACACTCCCTGAAGCGCCAGGCCCTGGACACTATATGACCTCTTTTTCATAAGTCCATTACTTTCAGAAGCAGGAGATAAAACTGGCTTCTCTAACACACGGAAGGTGGTAGAGACTTAGACAAAATGCAAAGACAGAGGAATTTATCCCAAATGAAAGGACAAGGTAAGGCCACAGCCAGATATCTAAGCAAAATAGATATAAGTTACATGCCTGATGGAGAATTTAAAGCAACAATCATAAGGATACTCACTGGGTTTGGGAAAAGAATAGAAGACATCAGTGAGACTCTTACCATGGAGATAAAGTTACAAAAGAACAATCAGAGATGAAGAGTGCAGTAAGTGAGATTAGAAACAGGCTTGATGCAATGAACATCAGGCTGGAAGAAGCAGAGGAATGAATTAATGACATAGAAGACAAAGTAATGGAAAGCAATGAAGCTTAATAAAAGAAAGAAGAATTATGCAAAATGAGAATAGACTTAGGGAACTCGGTGACTCCATCAAACATAATAATATTCATATTCATATTATAGAAGTCCCAGGAGAAGAATTTTCTCCCTTTTTCTGGAGGCAGAAAATTTATTTGAAGGATTAATAGCTGAAAACTTCCCCAACCTGGGGAAGGAAATAGACATCTGGATCCGGGAAGCACAGATAACTCCCATTAAATTCAACAACAGCAGGCCAACACCAAGACAGATTATAATTAAACTGGCAAAATATAGTGATAAAGAAAAACTCTTAAATACAGCCAGACAAAAGATGTCTTTACCTAACAAGGAAAAACCAATAAGGCTAGCTGGATATTTCTCAACAGAAACTTAGCAAGCCAGAAGAAAGCGGCATAATATATTCAAAATGCAGAATGGGAAAAATCTGCAGCCAAGAATACTTATCCAGCAAAGCTATCACTTAGAATAGAGATAAAGAGTTTCCCAAACAAAAATTAAAGGAGTTCATGACCACTAAACCAGCCCTGCAGGAAATACTAAAGAGTTCTGTTTAAATGGAAAGGAAAACCAAAAGTGAGAGTATAAAGGCAGAAAACACAAACAATAAAAATGAGTATTTCTGTAAAAATCAGTCAAGAAACTCAAACACAAAAAAAGGATAGGAAATATGATAACATATACCTAAAATGTGGAGAGGGGAGGAGAAAAGAATAGGTTCAAACAGAATGACAATCAACTTAATATAGACTGCTATTTAAAAGAAGAGGTTGTATACAAACCTAATGGTACCCATGTATCAAAAGCCACTAATAAACATGAAAAGAATAAAAAGAAAGAAATCCAAATTATTACAAAGAAAAATCAGCAAAACATGAGAGAGAGAAAGAAAGGATCAGAGAAAACCTTCAGAAACAACCACAAAACAAGTAATAAAGTGACAATAAATATATATCAATAATTACTTTGAATGTAAATGAACTAAATGCTCCAAAAGACAAAGGGTATCAGAGTAGATAAAAAGACAGACCCATCTATATGCTGCCTACAAGAGATTCATTTTAGACCTAAAGACACCTTCAGATTGAAAGTAAGGGGATGGAGAAACATCTATCATGCAAATGGATGTCAAAAGAAAGCCAGAGTAGCAATACTTATATTGGACAAACTTGGCTTCAAAATGAACACTGCAACAAGAAACAAAGAATGACCCTATATCATAATAAAGAGGACAGTACAACAAGAAAATCTAACAATTGTAATTATTTATGCACCCAACATGGGGGGACCCAAATGTATAAAACAATTAATAACAAACATAAGGGAACTAATTGATAATAATACATTAATAGTAGGGGACTTTAACACTGTACTTACATCAATGGACAGATTATCTAAACAGAAAACCAACAAGGAAACAATAGCTTTGGATGACACACTGGACCAGATGGACTTAACAGATATATTCAGAATATTCCTTTCTAAAGTAGCAGAGGGGCACCTGGGTGGCTCAGTTGGTTAAGCGTCTGCCTTCGGCTCGGGTCATGATCCCAGGGTCCTGGGATAGAGCCCCACATTGGGCTCCTTGCTCAGCGGGAAGCCTGCTTCTCCCTCTCCCACTCCCCCTGCTTGTGTTCCTTCTCTCGCTGTCTCTCTCTGTCAAATAAATTAAAAAAAAAAAAAAAAAGTAGCAGAATACCCATTCTTTTCAAGTGCACATGGAACAGTCTCCAGAATAAATCACATATTAGCCCACAAAATAGGCCTCAACAAATATAAAAAGACTGAAATCATATTATGCACCTTTTCTGACCACAATGCTTTGAAAGTCAGCCATAAGAAAAAAATTTGGAACGACCACAAATACATGGAGGTTAAACAACATGCTACTGAACAATGAATGGGTCAACCAGGAAATCGAAGAAATAGAAAAAAAAAAATACATGGAAACAAATGAAAATGAAAATACAACGGTCCAAAACCTTTGGGATACAGCAAAAGCTGTCCTAAGAGGGAAGTATATAGCAATACTGGCCTACCTCAAGAAGCAAGAAATATCTCAAATAAACCACCTAATCTTAAAGAAGCTAGAACAAGAAAAACAAACAAAGCCTAAAGCCAGCAGAAGGAAAGAAATAATAAAGATTAGAAGGGAAATAAATGATATATAAACTAAAAAAACAAACAAAACAAAACAAAAACAGATTGATGAAACCAGGAGCTGGTTCTTTGAAAAAAATAAAATAAAATTGATAAATCTCTAGCCAGACTTATTAAAAAGAAAAGAGAAAGGACCCAAATAAATAAAATCACAAATGAGGGAGGAGAAAGAAGAACTAACACCACAGAAATACAATCATAAAAGAATATTATGAAAAACTATATGCCAGCAAATTGGACAACCTAGAAGAAATGGATAAATTCCTAGAAACATATAAATTACCAAAACTGAAACAGGAAGTAATAGAAAACTTGAAAACACTGATTACCAGCAAAGAAATAGAATCAGTAATCAAAAAACTCCCAACAAACAAAAGTCCAGGACCAGAGGGATTCACAGTTGAATTCTATCAAACATTAAAAGAAGAGTTAATACCTGTTATTTTCAAACTATCTCCCCCCACAAAAAAAAATAGAAAAGGAAAGAAAACTTCCAAATTCATCCTATGAGGTCAGATAAAGAAAAACTCTTAAATACAGCCAGACAAAATCTTCATCTGATACCAAAATCAGATGAAGATTCCACTAAAAAAGAGAACTACAGGCCAATATACCTAATGAACATGGATGCAAAAATTCTCAATAAAATATTGCAAAATGAATCCAACAATACATTAAAAAAATCATTCACCGTGATCAAGTGGGATTTAGTCCTGGGTTGCAAGGGTGGTTCACTATTCACAAATCAGGCAACATGATACACCACACTAATAAAAGAAAGGATAAGAACCATATGATAATTTCAATAGATGCGGAAAAAGCATTTGATGAAGCACAACATCCATTCATGATAAAAACCCTCAATAAAGTAGGTTTAGAGGGAACATACCTCATGTAATACAGGCCATATATGAAAAGCCCACAGCTAATATCATCCTCAATGGGGAACAACAGTCAGGAACAAGACAGGGATGTCCACTTTCACCACTTTTATTCAACATAGTACTAGAAGTCTTTAGCCTCAGCAATCAGACAACAAAAAGAAATAAAAGGCATCCAAGTCAGTCACAAAGAAGTAAACCTTTCACTATTTGCAGATGACATGATCATCTATATGGAAAACCTGAAAGACTCCACCAAAAAACTCCTAGAACTGATAAAAAAATTCAGTGAAGTCACAGAAATCAAAACCAATGTACAGAAATCTGTTGCATACACCAAAAATGAAGCATCAGAGAGAGAACTTGAGGAATCAACCCCATTTACAATTGCACCAAAAACCATAAGGTATCTAGGAATAAACCTAACCAAAGAGGTAAAAGATCTGTACTCAGAAAACTATAAAACACTGATGAAAGAAATTGAAGATGACATAAAGAAACGGAAAGTCATTCCATGCTCAAGAATTGGAAGAACATTGGGGCGCCTGGGTGGCTCAGTCATTAAGCGTCTGCCTTCAGCTCAGGTCATGATCCCAGGGTCCTGGGATTGAGCCCCGCGTCGGGCTCCCTGCTCCGCAGGAAGCCTGCTTCTCCCTCTCACACTCCCCTTGCTTGTGTTCCCTCTCTTGCTGTCTCTCTCTCTGTCAAATAAATAAATAAAATCTTAAAAAAAAAAAATAAAAAAATAAAGAATTGGAAGAACATTGTTAAAATGTCTATACTACCTAGAGAAATCTACACATTTAATGCAATTTCTTTTTTTATTATGTTATGTTAATCACCATACATTACATCATTAGTTTTTTTTAAATTTTTTTATTATGTTATGTTAATCACCATACCATTACATCATTAGTTTTTGATGTAGTGTTCCATGATTCATTGTTTGCGTATAACACCCAGTGCTCCATTCAGTACGTCCCCTCTTTAATACCCATCACCAGACTAACCCATCCCCCCACCCCCCTCCCCTCTAGAACCCTCAGTTTGTTTCTCAGAGTCCATAGTCTCTCATGGTTCATCTCCCCCTCTGAACTCACCCCCTTCATTTCACCCTTCCTGCTATTTTTTTTTAACATATAATGTATTATTTGTTTCAGAGG
>NC_138377.1:44799059-44846349 GCF_054177405.1 Leptonychotes weddellii
TACCACATCTTCTTTATCCATTCATCTGTCAATGGACATCTTGGCTCTTTCCACAGTTTGGCTATTGTGGACATTGCTGCTATAAACATCGGGGTGCATGTACCCCTTCGGATGACTACATTTGTATCTTTGGGGTAAATAGTAGTGCAATTGCTGGGTCGTATGGTAGCTCTATTTTCAACTTTTTGAGGAACCTCCATACTGTTTTCCAGGGTGACTGCAACAGCTTGCATTCCCACCAACAGTGTAGGAGGGTTCCCCTTTCTCCGCATCCCCACCAACATCTGTCGTTTCCTCACTTGTTAATTTTAGCCATTCTGACTGGTGTGAGCTGGTATCTCATTGAGGTTTTCATTTGGATTTCCCTGATGCCGAGTGATGTTGAGCACTTTTTCATGTGTCTGTTGGCCATTTGTATGTCTTCCTTGGAAAAATGTCTGTTCATGTCTTCTGCCCATTTCTTGACTGGATCATTTGCTCTTTAGGTGTTGAGCTTGATAAGTTCTTTATAGATTTTTGGATACTAGCCCTTTATCTGATACGTCATTTGCAAATACATTTTCTATCAAAATACCAACAGCATTTTTCATGGAGCTAGAACAAATAGTCCTAAAATTTGTATGGAACCACAAAAGACCTCAAATAGCCAAAGAAACCTTGAAAAAGATAAGCAAAGCATCAGAGGCATTTGAAGCATCAGAATTCTGGACTTCAAATTATGTTACACAGCTGTAGTAATCAAAACATTATGGTACTGGCACAAAAATAGACACATAGAACAAGAGAACAGAATAGAAAACCCAGAAATGCACTCATAATTATATGATCAATTAAGCTTCTATAAGGCAGGAAAGAATATTCAATGGGAAAAATAATGTCTCTTCAACAAATGGTGTTGGGGAAACTGAACAGGAACATGCAGAAGAATGAAACTGGACCACTTTTTTACACCACACAGAAAAATAGATTCAACAAGGATTAAAGACCAAAATGTGAGCCCTGAAATGTACATTGAAATCCAAACCCTACGTTGGTATCTAGTGTTCCTGTTAAATTTTTTTATTCAATTATAAGCAAGTTTATACTCAGTAATCATTCCCACTGGATTATGAGTAAAATCTCAACAATGTCTGCACCTTAGCCATTTTTTTTTAAACATCCAGGGCAGTGCCTAGCAAATTGCACGTCTTCAATAGAGTTGTTGAGTGACTGAGTGAATACAAGAAAAAGTTTTCAACATTTTACTATTCTGACACATCAAATCCACTCTTGGTTGCCTAAAAAGTTATTTTGGAGGAACAATAGTAATAATTCAATAATTACTGCATGCTACTTTGGTTTATGCATAGATTTAAGGATTTCATGCTTATTTCTTCTAATAATCATGCTGATAGTTACATTTTATTGTCTTGGCAGAGAAATTTTGCTACAGATGAACAATATTTAATATCAGACTCATATTCGCATATAGAATTTTTTATGAAGTACTTGGTTTCAGAATAAATCATTTTAATAAAAGAAGGTATTTAATTGATATTAATTTAGCTTGAAAATGCATTTGCATAGCTCAATTTTAAGTGCAGCTCCTTCTAAGTCCTACTACATGTGGCAAAACTAAATCATTAACTAAAAAAGAAAAAAAAATCAAGCAGGATTGATTATACAAATAAAGAAGAACAAAATTATTTTATGATTTTCTTGATTTTTATACTGAGCATAGATATATTTGCAAAATAATATTATTAAACAGTGATAAAAGGGTCATTATGAACTGAATAAAAGAGTATTTAGAATAATCATATTTGACAGGCTAAAAAGTTCTTGAGATAAATTTTTTTTCTTGCTAATTACAATGACCCTGAAAAATACAAACGGTCTGGTTTTTTGGGAACTGTACATATATCTCTGGATTGTATATATATTTAAGGCTTTACTTTTTCTAACTATAAAATATTCATTGATTTTTATTTTCTCAATAAAACAATGCTTAAGCAAGATAAGTAATAACTAAACTCTGTAAATTCCTAAGAAAACTTATTCAAGATTGTTGTCTTTAAAATACTAAACTACTCTCTCAAATTCTTTATGGCCATAGTTTTAAACTAATTAGTTGTATTATGCCAATAGTTTTTCAAAAGCAACTATAGTTTGATTTTGTATATGTCTCTAAGGCAGGATGCTCTTCCTATATGTATTTCAAATAATATAAAAAGGATGATATAGTGGAAGTACACTAAACTAGTTTTAACATAACCAATAATGAAGGGAAAAATTATTGGTCAAGACTCATAAAAATAAGTTGCAAACAGTAATATTAGCAAGATGTTGACCTAGGTATTTCTTAACCAAAAGTTTCAACTAATTATCTAATAAATAACCTTGAATAAAATATATTTTTAGTAGTCAGGACAAAATTTTAAGTTATATTTAAAAAATTAGAGTTCTAGACATATTGATCTCAGATACATTCCAGAAGCTTTTATCAATAACATAACTGAGTAGTGACAGTTAAAGAGAAGAAGTTTGAAGTTGCAGGATAAATACCTCTATATATTATCAACATAGTCTACATTTTATAAACTTAAAAAGATGAAAAAAATAAGCCCTTAAACTGTGGTATTCTCAAAACCTAGAGTAACTGGACCTCATTATGTTGGAACCAAGCCATGCTCAAATATTTCTATTAAAAAATGTGGTTTTCTCAGTTTGGGACTATCATTTCAGTATTTCCTTAAAAATCAATAGATGTGGGGTGCCTGGGTGGCTCAGTCTGTTACACGTCTGCCTTCAGCTGGGGTCATTAGCCCAGGGTCCTGGGATCTAGCCCGCATTGGGCTCCCTGCTCAGTGGGGGGTCTGCTTCTCCCTTGCCCTCTGCCCCTCCTCCCTGCTTGTGCTCTCTCTCAAATAAAAATCTTAGAAAAAAAATCAATAGATGCTTAAAGTGTCTATTTCCAGTCTTTTTAATTTAAGTTTTTAAAAATTCTATTATTTCTTCTGTTTGTGTTATTCTTTCTCACTCTTCCCAACCAGCAGGCAATAATCTGGCCTGATGAGCCTGAATTTAATAGTTTAATTTCTTCCTGCTCACCAGAGTAGTGATTTCATCTTGCAATTGCCTTTTTCTCTTCTGTCACATCTTTTGCCACACAATCCATCAAGCCCTTCCTTGAGTTATCTCTACTTATTTCTCTTCTCCAAGTGCAGTGAAACTCCTCTTCTTTGAGATAAAAAAATAAAAGATACACGTGTATTGGTTTCTGTTAGTTTTTTCCATTTGAATATACTCCATGTTCTCACAAAGAAACCACTATGGCATCAGAGTTTTACTAATTAACACCAATAGCAACATACACTAGAGGAAGGAAAGCATATTATCTTAGAAATTCTAAAGAAACTGGATGGCAGTCCTGGATCTCCCATTTACAGTGACTATTTAGAAACTATTTGCTTCTCTTGTTCTTGTTTCTACACCACTGAGCTGCTAAAAAAAGAATGCAGCCTTGATTATCTAATTCATTGTGATTATTTAGGTTTATTCTAGTTCTCTTGCTACCATTTTCAAAGAAGGAAAGGACATGAAATGGATTGAAAAACAATTGTCACATCAAATTCCTGTTGGCAAAGGCGCTGGTGGCCAACAGGTGAAACTAATGCATGAGTTGAAGATTTGGATTGCATTTATCTCTATTTTCCCAGAGATTCCTTGTAATTAAGAGTAGACTGTACCTTTTTCCTATTTACTACAGTGACCTTAGAACTAAATAAATTTGCCCTTGAGCTTCCTTGAAAAAGTTGCATCTCTTTCACATTTTTTCCCTTTCTTTAACATTAGTAATGCTATATATTTTTAGGTCTTTAACTTTTATGGATTTTTTTCTCACATAGGTCCAGAAAGAAAATCTGAATGGGTACTCACATAATGCATTCATTCCTCCAAAATTTCTACTCACCAGGCACATTTCCTAGTATTAAGTTTGATATAATAATGGTTTTAAGCAATCTTAATTCAGGGTATATACAGATTTGAGATAAAAACTAGAGCGAATTTCAAGCTGCAATTTTATTTCCAGAATTCTTTTTCTTTATACCTAGAAGAAGTGCTGGAATCTTTTTGATTTGATAAATTATAACCATTTGATAACTTTTATCTAAAGTTACTGACATTTTACTCTTCCATAACAAAAATCTAATGGATTTAAAGTGATACAATGAATTAACTTAAGGACTGGATATTTGCCCTGAAATATGAAGTCACCAAAACTGATTACACTGAAATTTAGCGATTTTCTGAGTCAGTAATCAGTTATTCAATGAATTTTTAACTATCTCATTTCATTTACTCTTAGTAAATATTTCTTTCTAAAAAGTCATTACAGTGACATTTTGAAACTACCCCCCACAGGGACACCTGGGTGGCTCAGTCAGTTAAGCATCTGCCTTTGGCTTGGGTCATGATCTAGGGATCCTGGGATCAAGTCCCACATCAGGCTCCTTGTTTAGCAGGGAGCCTGTTTCTCTCTCTGCCTGCTGTCCCCCCTGGTTGTGCACATTCTGACAAATAAATATCTTTAAAAAAATTAAAAAAAAAACTATCCCCTCCCCCCCAAAAAGGATAGGAACATATGTACTTTGGCTTGTAGAATGGGGCAAAATTCTGTAAAGTGCTTCCATGTAAAGCATCATCTAACTATTCTAGGCTACTTCAAGTCTTTGAATTATGGAGAATTAATTTCAGTCACTCAATTTCTTTGACAGATTTTGACACTTCCTGCCTTCCCCCAAATACAGAGGAAGACACATTTAGTTTGACATAAACAAAAGCACAAATATGAACTCTATGCCATATTATTAATATGTACTTTATATGTGAATGAACTTTCTGATGTTATAGATTGTCATTTTTTACTGACATAAGTTTAAGACCAAACAGTAACAAAGAAATAAAAGTTAAAGCACAAAACAGTATTTTTTAACATATATACTAGAGTTTATTCACACATGAGAACAAATGCTTACTCTTCAAACTTGTCACATCTGGAGGCTATTTGTTTATTCCAATCATCTTAAATCTGCCTGAAATACATCATGAATGTATGTTTCTAAAATACAAATAAGAGGGGCACCTGGTGGCTTAGTCTCTTAAGCATCTGCCTTTGGCTCAGGTCATGATCTCAGGGTCCTGGGATGGAGCCCAACATTGGACTCCCTGCTCAGCGGGGAGTCTGCTTCTCCCTCTACCCACTCCCACTCATGCTCCCTCCCTCCATCTCTAATAAATAAAATCTTTAAAAAAATAAAATACAAATAAAATATATTAAATATCTAAATATCAGGAAAGACAAAAGCCAATTAAAATTGTACACTTATATTTAACAGAATTTAGTAATTTTCCTCAGCTTTCAAGAGTGAAAGGCTAGTTTCCAGAAGACATGAGACTATTAAATAGGAATAGGGAAGTAAGAAATTTCCAAGGGAGTTCTTTGGTAGAATCCTAAGTATGTCTAGAATTTACAATAGGACATACCAAGAAAAACATCAAGAAGTTAAAAAGAAAAGGTATTTTTTATTTCTTTTTTAAAAAGTACAAATCAGATCATGTAACTTTGCTAGTTAAACCCTACAGCATCTACTTAAAATCAAGGCCCAATCCTTCCAGGACCTAACATACCTTAATTGATCTATGCCTTGCATGGTCTTCTGACTTCATCTTTCACTATTTTACAATCATTCACTTTGCTCCACACAAGGTTCAATGAGTAAGTCAAGTTGGTGTCAACATCAGGGCCATGCATTTATTATTCCCTCTACCTAAAATTTACTTTCCCTACATTTTTGCATGCCCAACTCTGGACTCATTCAAGTCTCAGCTCAGAGACTGCACTGACTACAATATTTTAAGTTGCCATCTCTTCCTAAAGTCACTTTCTATTCTATGATCCTGTTTTGTTTGCTATGAAGTATTTGCTACTATCTGAAAATTATATACCAATTTATTCTATTTTCTATTTTTCTTTATCATTTCCATTAATAGAATGCAAGCTCCAAGAGACTAAAGGCCTCACTAACTACAATCCATCCATTGGTTAGCATAGTACCAGCATGTGTTAGGCCCACAGGAAAAATAATCAACTCCATGAGTAAATACAATATTTATGGATATATATAAAGCATAATAAAAATTGCTAAATATCAGGATGACTGAATATCAGACTAGTTATTATTTTTAGTTAGTTTATGCTTGAGTTATTTCATATTCTCTGCCTTAAATCCAATGCTCTAAAAATAAGGGTTGGGACATAATCATGGTATTTGTCTTTCTCTAATTTCACTTAGCATAATGCACTCTAGCTCCATCCATGTCCTTGCAAATGTAAAGATTTCATTCTTTTATGTTGGCTGCATAATAGTCCATTGTATAAATCTGTCACCTCTTTATCCATTCATCAGTCGATGGGGATGTGGGCTCTTTCTATAGTTTTGGCTATTGTTAATAATGCTGCTATAAACATTGGGGTGCATGAACCCCCTTGAATCAGTATTTTTGTATCAGTATTTTGTATTTTGAGTAAATACCTAGCAGTGCAATTACTGGATCTAGGATAGTTCTATTTTTAATTTTTTGAGGAACCTCCATACTGTTTTTCAGAGTGGCTGCACCAGTTTGCATTCCCATCAACAGTGTAAGAGGGTTCGCCTTTCTCCACATCCTCCCCAAGATCTGTTGTTTCCTGTGTTGTTAGTTTTAGCCATTCTGACAGGTGTGAGTTGGTATCTCATTGTAGTTTTGATTTGTATTTCCCTGATGATGAGAGACGTTGAGCATCTTTTCAGGTGTCTGTTGGTCATCTGGATGTCTTCTTTGGAGAAATGTCTGTTTGTGTCTTCTGCCCATTTCTTAACTGGATTATTTGATTTTTTGGGTGTTGAGTTTGATTTGTAGTTCTTTGTAGATTTTGGATACTAACCCTTCATTAGATGTCATTTGTAAGTATCTTCTCCCATTCAGTAGGTTGTCTTTTAGGTTTATTGACTGTTTCTTTCACTGTGCAGAAGCTTTTTATCTGCTGTTTATAGAAGCATTATCAACAACCACCAAATTATAGAAAGAACCCAAATGTCTATTAACTGATGAATGGAAAAATTGTGGTATATATGTTTACAATGGAATATTAGCCATCAATAAGAATGGAATCTTGCCATTTACAACATGGATGGAACTAGAGTGTATTATGCTAAGTGAAACAAGTCAGTCAGAGAAAGACAAATATCATATGATGTCATGCATATGTGGAATTTAACAAAACAGATGAACATGGTGGGGGGAAAGAGGCAAACCATAAAACAGATTCTTAACTATAGAAAACAAACTGAGGGTTGCTGGAGGGGAGGTTGGCAGGGGGATGGGCTAAATGGGTGATGGGTATTAAGGAGGGTACTTGTGATGAGCACTGGGTGTTAAACCTAAGTGTTGAGTCACTAAATTCTACTCCTGAAACTAATATTACACTATGTCTTAACTGGAATTTAAATAAAAACTTGATAGAACAGGGGCGCCTGGGTGGCTCAGTCGTTAGGTGTCTGCCTTTGGCTCAGGTCATGGTCCCAGGGTCCTGGGATTGAGCCCCGCATCGGGCTACCCGCTCCGCGGCAAGCCTGCTTCTTCCTCTGCCACTCCCCCTGCTTGTGTTCCCTTTCTCGCTGTGTCTCTCTCTGTCAAATAAATAAATAAAATCTTAAAAAAAAAAAACTTGATAGAAAAAAAATAAATAAAATGGAAAAAAAGGAGGTTCTGCCTCCAGCAATGGCAAATAGCTTTAGACTAATTCTCCTATAAATGATAATTATAACTTTTGTATAAATCTAAAAAAGTATCAACAATCAGTTCTGATAGAATGCTTATTTGGAAACTGCAAATTTGTTCCAAAGCCACTGATATACTAGTAAATAATTTGAAAACAATTAAAATTTCACATTTGCTTATGTTTAATTTCATCTGTGAGAAATATTACGTAAATGCAGCAAACTGCTTAGATACATAAGAATACACAAAATGCAAGACACACACATTCCCATACACATACACCCCTCACATTTACTAGCTACTTTAGTTCATCATGTGAATTATGAACTACACTCAACTATGTCAGGTTTTATGACTTTCAGTCAGATTTCAGATAACTACCTCACAATAACTCCCAAGCAGCAATCTTTCCAACACCCACTTCTATCAATAAATAGTCTTTTTACAATGTAAAATGCCACATTTATCCTAATATTTATGTATTTCTTCACCATTTAACATATGTAAAACTGGGGTACCATTTTTACTAATATTCCTTTTTTTAAATGTCACAGATGAAGTTTTTTAAGTGTCGTGTCTCTAACTCTTCCCCCACCCCCCATAAACACTATGGTTTTTATTGTGGTATTTTGCGTGTCTTAATGATTTTTTAGGAACACATGTTTTGTTAGAGAACTGACTGCATTTAAAATTTAAAAGTACTGTATAATGATTAAATACAGAGATTAGAGAGGAGGCAATTTTTAAAGAAGCAAACTGCACTTGGTGTTATTTTCTTTTATGTGTCCTTTTGCCTGGAAGCATGCCTTGATATGCACCAAAAGGGGATTATGTATGCTAGGACTCAAGCAGAAGCCCACTGTCTTACTATCTTGAGAAATTAAGAGTAAGAATTTAAAGGTGCCAGAGTTGGGGCGCCTGGGTGGCTCAGTCCGTTAAGAGTCTCCCTTCGACTCAGGTCATGATCTTAGGTTCCTGGGATGGAGCCCTGCATCGGGCTCCCTGCACAGCGGGGAGCCTGCTTCTCCCTCTCCCTCTGCCCACTGCTCCCCCTGCCACCACTCATGCTCCTTCTCTACCTCAAATAAATAAATAAAATATCAAAAATAAAAGGTGCCAGAGCATGAAGAAAGTGCCCAGGAAACTCCAGAACTGAGTAAGACAAGGGGTATGTATGGTTATCTGTGTAAGTGTACCAGGTCCTAGATATACCTCTTAACTGCACATACAGGAGAGACTCTAAGAAAGGAGGCAGCTGGTAGCTTAAGGGAGCCAAGCAGATATGTTTGACTGCTGTCCAGTGAGAGACAGTGCTTAGTTTGAGTCTGGCCAAGCTATCTGCCTGGTAGAACAAAAATAGTCATCATCAGAATTGTATTATAGAATTCTATTATAGTATGTCATCTACAATGTCCAGCATGCAATTTTTAAAATTTTAACATTAAAAAGAACAGGCAATGTCACACATAATCAAGAGAAAAAGCAGTCCATAAAGACCAACCCTGGAGGGACTCATGTTAGAATTAGCAGACAAGCCTGTTACATCGACATGGATGGAACAGGAGGGTATTATGCTAAGTGAAATAAGTCAATCAGAGAAAGACAATTATTATATGGTTTCACTTATATGTGGAATATAAAAAATAGTGCAGAGGATCATAGGGGAAGTGTGGGAAAACTGAATGGGAAGAAATCAGAGAGGGAGACAAACCAGAGAGGGAGACAAACCATGAGAGACTCTTGACTCCAGGAAATAAACTGAGGGTTTTGGAAAGGGAGGTGGGTGGGGATGATGGGCATTAAGGAGGGCGTGTGATCTGATGAGCCCTGGCTGTTATTATATGCAACTAATGAATCGTTGAACACTACACCAAAAACTACTGATGTACTATATATTGGCTAATTGAATTTAAATAAAAAAAACAGCTATTTCTAATATATTCCATAGTTTAAGGAAAATATGGACATAATGCAGAAAGAGATTGAGAACCTCAGAGAAGGTAAACTATGAAAAAGAATCAAATGACAATTTCAAAATGAGAAGTAGAAAAAATAAAATTAAACAAGGTTTTCTGGATGGACTGGACATCGGCTAGATTGGTCAGTAAACTTGAAGACTCTGATAGAAATTATCTAGTTTGAAGAACAGAGAGAAAAATCATAGGTTAGAAAGAAGGGAGCCTTAGTGACCTGAGGGATAACATCAAGGAATCTAGCATACAAGAAATTATAGTCTCAAGATGAAGAGAGAGATTGGGGCAGAAAAATAATATTTTAACATACTCCTAGCAGAAAATTTCCAGAAATGTTTTTTTCTTAAGTATATACTTGCAGGTCCAAAAATGTCAATGAACCTCAAGCAAAATAAACAGAATTAAAGCAACAGCAAAGCAAACCATAATTAAACTGTTGAAAACTAAAAATGAAGAGAAAATCACTAACATAACTAGAGAAAACAACTAGAAGCAAATAATGGTATAAATGAACATGGGAATAATGGAAAGCAATAGACAAAAAAAAAAAGTGCTGAAAGAAAAAAACATATTCAGAATTCTACATCCTAAAAAAACAAAAAACAAAAAACAAAAACAAAAAACAAAAAGCCCCCAAAAACCTTCAAAAAGAACATATGTTCTACAGGCAGCTAAACTTAAAATTTTTTTCTTCTCTTCATTTTGTTAAAATAACAAATTTAAATAAAAATAAAAGTTTAATGTTGGTTTTAAAATTGATGTAAATGGGATATATACAATAGCACAAAAGATGAAGATAAATGAAACTATACCACTTAAGGTTCTTAGATGTTATATGCAGTAATGCAATATTAATTATAAGTAGAGTATGATCAATTAAGCATGCATGCTGTGATAACTATAAAAACCATTAAAGTAATGCAGAGCGACAGTTAAATATCCAAACGAGAAATTAAAACATAATAAAAGATATATGATTAAGTAAAAAAGGCAGTCAGGAAAATAAAACCAGCTATGAAATGATAGTCATAAATCTAAACATACTAATAATTACATTAAATTTAAATGGACTAAAACCTCACAACACACAGAAAAATTATTTAAAAATGATCACACACCTAAATTTAAAGTGTAAGGAAGAAAATTGAAGGGTATCCCTGTGATTTAGGCAAAAGATTTTTTTTTGACAGGTATAGACAGCATTAGCCATAAAATTTTTAAAAAATGATAAATTAGACATTTTCAAAATTTAAGATTTTTGTTCCACAAAACACGGCATTAAGAAAAAAGTAGGCAAGTCATAGAAAAAACATTTAGAATACAGATATGGGAAAAGATTTGAATAAAACATGTACAATTGACCCTTGAACAATATGGGTTTGAACTGTGCAGGTTCACTTATACCTGGATTTTTTTTTTGCAGTACAGCACTGTAAATGTATTTTCTCTTGTGATTTTCTTCTGCTTCAATCAAATCCTTATCCTCCCTGCCTCTTCCATATACCATATCATTTCCCACCTCTGTACCTGGGCTTATGCTGGCCCTCTATTAAAAATCCCTTACTTTCCCTCTAAAACACACCCATCCTTTAATACCCACTTCCTCCTTGGTATTATCCCAAGCTATAATTTTATCAAGAAGGTGATGCTTTCTATTTCTATAGCAGAGTGAGATTGCAGAAAGTTCAGATCAAAGGGGAGGCTACAGAATTCTAGAAATATCTTTTGTAGCCACTTAGCCATATCTTCAGCATTTACCATAGATTTACTAGTTTCTGAAATATTCAAATTACAGAAGAGTATATATATATATATATATATATTATCACACTGTGTGTTTATAGCACATTTAATCATTTTGTAATTATTTTTATCAGTGTTCAACCCTGTCTACCAACAATTAAATATATAAGTAACTTATAATCTCCTTAGGGCAAAAAGCATTTTGCATTCATTATGTACTTAGCTTTGAGCTAGACACATCATCCTGATTGTATCTTCCCCTTCCATCCGTGCTACTCCTGTACTTATTTATCATCTCTTGCCTGGATAATATCAGCAGCTTCCTAACTAATCTCTCCTTCTTGGGTTTCTACATAATTCATCCTTCACATGCCTCGGGAATGACATTTCTCAAGCATGGAAATTCCCAATTAAAACTCTATGGTGCTTACTTATCTTCTAAAAGATAAAAGTCCCAAGTCCTTGACACAACCTATAAAGCTATCATGTACCATTTGTTCCTGTTTTACTTGGACTCCTCTCTTAACCTAAAATGTGAACTATGCACTACTGATCCTCTCAAAGGCTTTCAGATCTTTAATCCTATTGTGTTTATTTCAAACTTCTGTAGACTCTTCTGCTTCTTACCCAAACACACACACACACACACACAAAATAGTTCTCATTCGTTCTCTGGTCTCCCTGGAAGTGTCTATTTTCTTTCGAGTGCCTCCTCAAACATTTCCTCCTCTCTGAGGATTCTCCAGACCCTTCCAGTTTTGTCCCTCTATGACATCAACACCTATGTATCTGCACTGCAAAATTAGGAGCAGGAAGAAGCAGGGTATTTGTGTATTTGTGTGTGTGTGTGTGTGTGTGTATGTGTTTGTGTGTGTGCATTTCCAGTAGGATTTGGCTCATGACAGATGATCTATAAAAGTTTGTTGACTCGATAAATAGAATTGTGCTCAATAGTTTTGTCTGATTAGTTACAGGCATATTTTGGTTACAAGTATCAGTAACTCTAATGCAAACAAGGAAAAATCTATGAATTTACCTAAACATGGAGAGTGAAGAGATTTGGCTGAGGTTGAAAAACAAGTAACACCAGATTATATATTCTAATATGAAATTACAAGTGCCAATTTGTAAAAATGTCCTATGAATAATAGACATAGAAAACTCAAAGACATTAAAGGTATACAGCAGTCCCATTCTTAAAGAGCTTCTTAATTCATCAGTCACTTCAAGGTGATTCAAATTTCAGTGTTAACCTTTCTGTTTTAGAAACCAACGCAGCCCTCTGCAATCCATCAATCCATGCCATCCTCCCTAAGCAGGAACAAGGGGAAATCTCCCCCCTCAATTCCACCAGGTGAACATAGAAATTAGGCATCGATTATACCCAGAAGAAGCAACCAACTCAATGAAGATTTCATATATAATTTAGGAGAGATTTCTTAGAAAATTTCTTTCTTCTAAGAAAGTGCGTGGTGGCCCTAAAATTTTCACACTTGTGAAAAAAAAATCCTCTTATATTAACAAAAGTAATGAAAAGACTTCTTAGTTTTGGGCCAGCTCTAACCTAACACTTTTTGAGATAATGATGAGATATATTTGGTATCCTACTTTGAGGCAGGTACTGCTTAATGTTGTGGATGTCCACAAAGTAAAGGATGATTCTGTTAGAAAATGAAGCATGAGAATAAGTCGAGATATAGTTGTCAACCCTTTATGTAGTTGCACTTTGGAATAGTTGTTGGAATTTGGAGGATGCAATCGAGTACTTTGTGTGCTAGAAAATGCTGTTTAACCATACAGTCTCCCTGGATTCACTGCAAACCGCATTCGTTGTGATTGACTAAGACACCCATATAAGATGATTTTGAAAGCTTGTCATAACCCTCACCAGGCAATATAGTCAGAAAACTATTTTAATAAACTCGATATAACAGTATTCTCTTTTGAAAATCAGGACAAAGAGGGAAAAAAGAAGACTTTAAATGTATACTCAGAATAGATTCACCACAACAGGAAGATTTAATAGTAGGAATAATATACTAAGACAGCTAGGGATTCTTGGAGAACAAAATCTGCTGAATTTTGAGCAAATTGCAACATTGCTATAATATAGCAGAAATGTCTTCAAATAAAAAATTACAAAAATGTAACTTTGGAAAAACAAACAAACAAACAAACCAGTGACACCTGGGTGGCTCTGTTGGTTAAGTGACTGACTCTTGATTTCGGCTGGGGTCATGATCTCAGGGTCATGAGATCCGGCCCTGCATGGGGCTCCACCCTGGGCTGGGAGCCTGCTTAAGATTCTCTCTCCCTCTCCCTCTGTGTGTGCACCCCCCACACACCCAAAATGAAAACCAAATACTAATCAGCAATCTAACTCTATCTTATTAAAAAATGGTTCTTGCAACTGTCCTTGAAATTTCTTACCAAAAAGAAGCCTATAGAGATGTCATGCTTTCCAGAGTTAATTTTATCAGCAATTTCTCTAAGTGGAATGTATTTTCCAGAGTGGAATCTTGAGACTCCTTGTATACCTTGAGAGTCTGAGTCAGTCTTAGGAAACTAGTGTGTCTGTTGAACAATATCCCTGAGTCAGTCTTAGGAAACTAGTGTGTCTGTTGAACAATTTGACCAAAAAAAATCCTGATCTCTACTGGATGTTTACTATATTAAAATCTATATTAATAATTCTAACTTCCCAAATTGTTTAACTAGCCTAAGCATATTGTTAATTCACTTATTCTTTTCGACTTAGTAATGTAATGATTAAACATCCCAAATACTTTACATTAGGGAAAGATGGTGAAATGACTAACAAAATATATTTTCTTCAACTTATTCTACCTACACCAATTTTAAGCACAAAGTATTATAGATGCTGTGTTCCCTTACTAGTTCATTCAAATTACATTTACCAAATGTGTTCTGTGTCAGGTACTCTGCTAGGTGCTATAGACTGATTAATGCTAAACAGATTCCTTGTATACCACAATGCCAGTGTGTTTATTTCCAAAAGGAGATACTCATGTCCATTATCCATGGGAGTACTTATTAGTATAAAACTTCTAAGTAAATAACCTCAAGGTCTCTTGATGAGCACAGAATCAAAACAAAGAGAATTAGATTGTCCAGAGTGATATTTCATCCCATCTACAGAGAAGCCTGATAAACTACCCCTGTCTCCAGACAAAGTAGATTTCCCTTGTGAATTAAACATCCATGTCTTCCAAATACATTTTATCTTTCCTTAGGACTGTGTTAACTAAATACTTACAAATTCTATCTACTAATGCTTACCACATCATTATTTCTGAAAATAAGATGACAACACAAGTGAATGAATTCCATTTTTCTTTAAGCTGGGTATACTGGGTATACATTTTGATTATTTTGATTGGGTATGATATCACTCAAGTCTCCAATGGCAGTTCTTACCAAGACATTTTAAGGTTTTTCTGAAGATAGCGAAGTCATCCATTTTATAAGGAATTGTGCTAAATTTTTCCTACTTTTATTCTAAGTGTATAATTTTATCTCTAAATCCTAAGGCTAGCTTAATGATTTCTACATAATGACTGAGTTTTCTGAAATTTTATCATGTGTCTTAAAAATAAATATGAAATATGAATGGGTGCTACAACATGCATAAACCTCAGAAACATTATGCTAAGTGAAAAATACATTTCATATTTACATGAAATATCCAGAATAGGCAAACCTATACCTATAGAAAGAATAGTGGTAGTGGTTGTCAGGGAGTGGGGAGGAGAGAAATATTTTGAAACTATCCTAAATAGAGGTGGTAGTTCTACAACATTGATAATGTAGTAAAAGCTACTGAATTGTTTACATTAAAATAGTTTTTGTTTTATTTAGTATATACGAATTTCATTTCAAAAAATGTTCTCAAAAGCGTGCTAGAAATTAAAACAGAATAAAACATTACATAAAAGAACAGCAATGGAATAATACACACATACACACATATCAGACTGTGTTACTCAGTTTTAATGTGAAAAAATATATGGTCATGTTATGCTGATGTGATATAATTGGGCTAATTGACCCAGATGGTCTTTCTAGTAGAAAAGAAAGCTTTTCCATGAAGAAGTGGAGATAGAGAACTGAACTATTTTGAGATATGTTGGTTTTGAATGGTTATTGATATTTCAATGCAAAGGAGTGAAGTAGATCATCAGAAATTCAAGTTAGTGGCCAATATCTATTAAAGAGTCAAGAACATTTGGTGACAGGGAAGTACATTTAAGTTGAACAAATACCCAGAAAGGAGGGAAAAGAACAGTACCCTAAAAATACATACTTTGAAAGGGAGGGGTGGAAAGCAATGAAAGAGAAATCAGCAAGATTAGTTGTGAATGTAAATTCAGAGAACAGAACTATTTGTAAAATTATAATCATCAATCATTGGATACCTATTTGTCCCAGGCTCCAGAGACACAGCCCAGAACAATTGTGTGTGTTCAGTGAGAGCAAGTATCTCATCAGTCTGGCTCAAAGTTGTGTTCCAAGACTGTACCCAAGTATCTAGCATACAGTAGTTTCTCTGATATGATATACTGTTGTAATTGAAGTGTATGAGGAGAGCAGGTCTCACACAGAAGAGTATTTTATTATTATTTTTTTAAAGATTTTATTTATTTGACAGAGAGAGACACAGCCAGAGAGGGAACACAAGCAGGGGGAGTGGGAGAGGGAGAAGCAGGCTTCCCACGGAGCAGGGAGCCTGATGTGGGGCTCGATCCCAGGACCCCAGGATCATGACCTGAGCCGAAGGCAGACGCTTAACGACTGAGCCACCCAGGCGCCCCAGAAGAGTATTTTAATAGTCTTTTGAGATACTTGTGAGTGATCTTCTTTAATATTACATTAAAACTCATCAAGTGGTATTTTTCTAAAGATTGGCTGCAGTGTAGAACCTGAAACTATATACCAATAAACTTTTCTTATTATTTTAATATAATGAAATGGAATATTTTAAGTTCATTCACTCTATTTGTACTTTAAGTGGATCATTTCCCCTATGTATGATTTTTTTTAACATTATGTTTTGGTCATTTGAGAAATATTTGTTCATTATACAATATAAAAATGTTATCTTCTGATAAATTGGTAATAATAATATTTAAATACTGGGAAGATTTCATTTCCATTAGTGGAAGATACAAGTTGTCTAAACTTCTAATTTTCACTTGAAACCTCACATTTTTTTCATTGGCAACAAATGTCAGTTGTTTCCCTGAAGTTTAAGATCCACGTTGTTTATTTTTGTGAAAATAACTGCCAAATACCCAAGTCTGAATAATCTTATTTTATCAGTTATTCTTTTTAAGTAAAAATGGTGTTTCACTTAAAAAAGTGGCTAGTCCAACTCACAATCCAAACACTCATACATGTTCTTTTTCCCAACACTATACTTTGTATGCAGAAGTATTCTATGTATATTTGTCCTTATCATTTAGGATACTTTAAAAATATATAATCAAAGGTTGAGATTTACTATGATTAATTACTTTTTTACTGCTTTATCAGGGACAGTCAAACTGGCATTTCATTAGCTACAAGTACAGGACAGGGAAGAATACAGTAAGTTTGGTGTCACTCTGGATTTGTACTGAAGTACCATCAGTTTAACCCACCATTACTTTTCCATCATCACTGCAAATATCAACACAGTGAAAAGGCAAAGGATGTCTTCATATTACTATAAAAATAATTTGATCTTGCAGACCCTTGAAAGGATCTCAGGGATCCCAATTGTCCACTGTCCACACTTTAAGGATTGCCATGGAAGAGAATGGGAAGAGAAATATCGATAGACTTTTTTTTTCTTAAAGACCTTTCTCTGCTCAAAATAGAGTGGGGGTGGAAATCCCCACAGTGGCAAACTTTCTGAAATAACTGCAAATAATAAAGAAGAGTTGAATAAGGTTAATAAAATCAAATTGGTATACCAAAGCACAAGTTGAGGTTGGAAATCATAAATTGATGAATACCTTTTGTATGCAAATTTGGCTTCAAACACTAAGAAATATTCCTACTATCTCTTAAGTGTGAAGAAAGTAGTTCGTTCCTTTTTTTTTTTTTCCCACTGAATATGGATTCATGCCTTTCTTGTGCCAAAGCTAATGACTGTCAGTGTTATTTAGGTTATGATTGCTGGGAATTGGGCTAATATTAGATATCAACTTTCAAGCAATTGAAGACATTATTTAAAAAATTATGAGTGCAACAGTTTTGTAATTTGATTTTGGTAAAATTACTTCTCTCTTTAAATTCACATACCTATACAAAACACTGGACAATTGTTCATAGCTCTATTTGCTGTCTTTGTAGCATGGTAATAAAATATATAGACCCATAAATTGAGAGGATAACATATTCGAGATGTTTGTAAAACATAGTCAAATATTTAATACTTCATGATGGGGAAAATTACAGATTATTTTGAAAAACTACTAGTTTATAGTCTTCTTTATTCAATATGTTACACAAAAACCATTATCAAAGAATTATCTTAGGATATGTTTGTTGGTGGTGACAAATTTACTGGTATAATGAGAAAATTATAAATTCACGTTCTAAAAGTATGGAAAGGTTCTGATTACATTTTATACCATAATTCCACATTTTACCATTACTATTCAGATTAAATAGTTGAAATCAGAAAGCTGCCACATTTGTTTGTTGGGCTGTGGAATAGTATGTGAATATTCAATCACTAGATGGCTCCTACCTGAGGTGTGAAATATTCAGTTTTCAAGGTTATTAGAAAGGGAGTCATAATCACAACATCACAAATGTTTTTCTGATTTTTTTTCTATAAAACCTTATCATTTAAACTCTTCATACAACAGTTTATTGTCTGATGCTTTGATGTGCATAAAATAATCTCTAAGGTTGATATCTAATATTAGCCCAATTCCCAGCAATCATAACCTAAATAACACTAACAGTCATTAGCTTTGGCACTAGAAAGGCAAGAATCCATACTCCATAAAGGAACAAACTACTGTCTTCACACTTAAGAGACAGTAGGAACATTTCTTAGAGTTTGAAGCCAAATTTGCATACAAATAGTATTCATCAATTTATGATTTCTAACCTCCAAACTTGTGCTTTGGTATACCAGTTTGATTTTATTAACCCAACAATAGTATAGACATTATTTTCTTAATATTTGAGCCAGTTATGTTCTACAAATATTTTATATAAATTTTTATATTTGAAGAGATATTTATTCAAAACTCCTGGTAAATTATAATCCTATTCAGATTAATTTTATTTTTCAGATTAGTGTTAATGAATGCATTTTTTATTTCTTCAGTGAAGACAGAAAGATGTGATAAATCAATCAATACCATCTATAAAAATGCTTATACATTTACAAGTTTTAGTTTAAATGGAGTAATCAATATTCTATTAGGTAACATCAAACTCTATATAACACTAAGTTATATTTTAAACCTGTATGACAGTTTTATTTATTTTATTCTCTGCCCACATTTCAACTATGATTATTTGTCCTTTCCTTGATTAAGCTGCTATAAATAATAGACTTTGTATGGATGTATTCTTATGAAACACTGTGGAAATATCTACAGACTTCACTGAAGTTGTGAATTTTGGGTGGTTTTTTTTTTTTTTTGTAATAGTTTGGTTAACATGATGAATTATATTAACAGCTTCACAGATATTAAACCATTTTAACATTTAGTGAACAAGTCCCATTTAGGTTATTTTAATATGTTGCTTGATTTGGTTAAGGTTTTATTTAACATATATTTGCATCTTGGTCTGAAGTGTCATCCTTGTGCAGGGACTGTGCTAGTCTTCTCTGCATTGTTCCAATTTTAGTGTATGTGCTGCTGAAGCAAGCGCTATTGAACATATATTTGCATCTTGTTCATAAGTGAAATTGGTCTATAATTTTCATCTTCTGCGCCCTTTTATTTAGATTTTGTTATCAAGGTCATCCTCATTTCATAAATGACATTACAAGTTGCCCTTTTTCTCTTTGCCCTGGAACAGTTTAAATAGCACTGGAGTTACTGGTTTAACAATTTCATAGAGTTTACCTTAAAGGCTGTTGGAATTTGGGCCTACTATTTCTCTGTAACCCTTTAAAAAAAAAAAAGGCTCTTTAAAATCTTTAGTAATTTGCCTGTTTAGATTTTCACTTTCTTTTAGGGCAAGTTTTATTACTTTGTAATATTTTGTTTTATAAAACACTTATTTTGTAAAGCATCAACTGTTACTAATGCATTCGGTCAAAGTAGACTTTTATCTTTCTTTTAAACACCTTTTCTATCTCTGCTTATACTCCCTTATGTTTACTTGATTTTAAGTACATTACCTAGTAATTATTTGCTTTTCCAAAGAGCCACCTCCAACATTTTTTTAATTGATTCTATTTTTTCCTAATTCAATATTTTTACTTTCCATCCCATAATTTTATTGTTTCTTTTCTTTTTTAAGATTTTATTTATTTGACAGAGAGAGCGAGCTTCCAGATAGTATGGATTTCTGTTCTGGTGGTGATTTTCTAATTTTTTTATTTCTATTTTTAGTATATGGTGATCATAGATATCTATTTACACTCTTTGTACTTTGTAATCATTTATGTTGATAAACAATTTAGGGATCAGCAAACTTTTTGTATAATGGGCAAGAGAGCAAATGTTTTCAAAAGTTTATGGTCCATGCAGTCTTCATTTCCACTATTCAGGTTTGCAATTGGAGCACAAAGCCAGCCATGAGCAATACATGAAAGAATGAGCATGCCTGTGTCCCAATAAAACTTTATTTACAAATTCAGGCAGCACACTAGATCTGGCACATGGGCTATATAGTAGATGACTCTGTCCTAACATTTTATCTTAATATGAGTCATTTGGGGATGTTCCATGAACACTTGAAAAGGATGATTGTCTGTATTCAGGCACAGAATTCAATAGTTATACAAGTTCAAATGACTGAGTTTACTATTCCTTACCTATTATTGTGCATTTTAACAAAGGTATGTCAGTTCATTTCACATTCTATTTCCTGCCATTTTTATTTTGTGAATGCTGATCCATAAACTCTGTAAATTAGATCTTCATGTTGGCATACCATTGTTCATTATGAAAGCCCTTCCTTTACCTCATTTTTTCCTTAAAGCAATATAATCTTAAGTTAAAATAACCCTTGATTTCTCCCTTGACTGGTATTTTAGATTTCTTCTTTTCTATGTAACTTTGTTGTAGTTATGCCTCATTTACTACTTTTAGCTGGGTGTTACTTTGTGATCAAATCTGAGTCTTAAAATAGGTGATTTTAAAACTTTTTTTTTTTTTTTAGATTTTATTTATTTGAGAGAGAGAGAACACACTATCAGGGGAAAGCAGATGGAGAAGCAGACTCCCTGCTGAGCAGGGAGCCCCATGTGGAGCTTGATCTCTGGACCCTGGGATCATGGCCTGAGCCGAAGGCAGATGCTTAACCGACTGAGCCACCCAGGTGCCCCAAAATAGGTGATTTTAATCCTATTTACATTTATAGGCATGGCCAATAAATAAAATATAGGAACTGAGAGTATGTATATTTCCTGTTTCTACAGGATTTTTATAAGTATTTCACTATACGGTTTATATTAGTTTTGTGTATGTGTATTCTGAAAATTTGGAAAGGTTATATTTTTGTGTAGTGGTTACATTTAAAACCATAAATTTAACTAATACGCTCCTGTCTATGCATAATAAACATTTTTGCATTTCTTTTCCTACCAATCTATAATCAATTTTAGCTGATCATATAATTTCTTAGTGTTTCCTTTTAACTTTTATATCTCCATTGTTTTTTTATTGGATTTTAATGAATTCTTCTAACCACTAGCAATAAAAGATGAGGAAATAAGCATACTTTACTACCTCCCTCTTCCTCTAGCATTTTTTTCTTCCAACTTTTGCTATTTATATCATTCTTACATTATCAGGATTTGAAATATATGTATTTGTCTTGGGAATGTTAATCTTCACATTTAATTATATTTCAGTACACATTTAAATGGAAATCATGCTCATTGTTATTTCTTTGGACACAGTTCTCCAATAATGCTTTCTAGGATGACATTTTAAGATGATATTTTTAAGAAGGGATCAAAGAAACTTAAGTCCATGAGTTCTTACATGTTCATACATATTTGTTTTATGTATATATGTTTATATAAATAAAACATATATGTTTTATTTGTCCTTGAACTTTTCAGTTGAATGTACATTTTTTCTCTCAATATTTTATAAGCAACATTCAAATCCTTCTAGTACCAAACGTTGTGATAGAAGACTATGAAGAAAACTAATGCCTTTGAACTTCCATTTAAATATATCTTTTTGTTTGCCCAACAAAGATTTGTGCTTTATGTTTGAAATCTGATAATTTGAATAAAATAAGTTTCATTGTAAAATGTTATGTGTCAGTTTTGCCTAGGATATGTTATATCCTTTCCCTATAGAGAACTGGCTTTTATTTCTGCAGTGTTTAAACAAATTTTAGCATTTTACTATTCTACTATTTTTCATGTCTTCAAAGATACCAATTACATGTATCCAATCTACTTTGTCTTTAATGTCCATAACTTTCTCATGAGCTTGTAACTTTATTTTTGCTAAGGAGAAAATGTGCTTGTCACTTATTTATTTTTTTTTTTTTCAATATTATCCTGTATAATGGGGCTGATTCCAATTTGGCTACCATGGATATTATAGTTTAGTTTTTCTCTCCTATCTCTCTTCTGACTTCTCTTCATAGGTTGTTTCACTTTCTGTTGTCCTATGGTAATTTCCCTGAGCTCTTGTATCTCTGCCCTGAACTTTGGACTTTCAAATTTTTTGATTTAATAAAAACGTATCATAATGATCATCTCTCTCAATCCTTTTTGAAATATTTTATTGATGTTATTAATGTCTTTGCTTTTTCATTTTCTCATATCTCTTGTGCTACCTTTGTTCTGACTACTCATTTTTTGAATGATGGGAGTTCTTCCTGGATCAAAGATTTTTGTTTGCTTTCATAGCTTCTGTGTTCTGGCGGCAGAATCAGCAAAGGATATGTTCCAGGCTAACAAATTTGGGAGACAGGATATTATGAATTCAATCCAGCTGATTAAAATCAACATTGGAGTGCTCACAATCCTCATGTTTGCCTAACAAACAGACTACTTTCTAGGTTGTCTTTGTAATCTCTTGCTCATCTTGATCTCTACCACTTCTTTTTGAAACTAAACTGGGTCCAAGGAAGTTCCCACCATAAGTCTGCACACTCCCTTCCAAATACAGCAAATAAATCATTGGTTTTGTACTCTAGTGTGAGCTATTAACTTTAGAGAAGTGGGTTCTTAGAGTTTTTTTTTTTTAAAGAATTTTTTTGTTTATTCATTTGAGACAGAGAGATACAGAGAGAGAGAGCAGAAGCAGTGAGGAGAAGTAGAGGAAGAGGGAGAAGCAGACTCCCTACTGAGCAGGGAGCCCGACGTGGGGCTCAATCCCAGGACCTGGAGATCATGACCCATGCCTAAGGCAGATACTCAACCATCTGAGCCACCCAGGCGCCCCTTAAAGTTCTTTTTAAAGATTTTACTTACTTATTTTAGAGAAAGAGTGAGAGTATGAGTGGGGGGAGGGACAGAAGAAGAGGGAGAGAGAGAATCTCAAGCAGATTCCTCACTGAACATGGAGCCTGATGCAAGGTTGGATCCCATGACTATGAGATCATGACCTAAGCTGAAATCGAGAGTCAGACACTTAACCAACTGAGTCTGCAGGTGCCCCCTGAAAGTTCTTAACAAGGTCTATAAGCAGGGCTATTAAAATGGTTATGCAAAGTTTGAGGTGCACAATTCTAGATGGCACTATAAGTATTGATTTCCTGAGCAATCCTAAGCATGCCTGAAACCCTGGGTCTCCTCTCTGTATATTGTTTCACATCCTTGTTTGACATTTACTAGTTTTGGTTGAGGATATCAGGTATCTTCTGGTTTGTCAAAGATGGATTTTACAATTTAATTTTCTACTTCTCATGTTGCTTTTGGGTGACCTGAATTATAACTGAAATATAGTTTAGAAACCCAGAGATTTGAGTATCAGTCTTAATTTCTTCCATTTGTTTATCTTCCCAAACTAGAAGAATTTATTCTCTTCTATGCCTTTAGTCTTCCTTCAAAACCACCCAAGCCCTATTTTAGTAAATGGCATAACCAGCTATTCAGTTATTTAAACTAAAATATTAGGAGTTCTCCCATGATTCCTCCTCAAGGCACATCTTTGCCTGACTCCCCGTGAGTCTTCCCATTTCACCTCCATCTCTGCTGCCACCATCTTGCCCTGTCCACAGTCATCTCCTATCCAGATAGTGATAACAAGTTTCTCTGCTCCAGATCTCACTTTTGCCCATTCTACTTTTTACATCTGTTCTTCCACTACAATAGGCAATAGCCAGAGGTGACTATGGAACACTTGAAACATGGCTTATCTGCATAAAATCACATATGACTTTGAATACTTGGTATAAAAATATAAAATGTTTTATTTAGTAACTTTATATGGCTATGTGGTAAAGTGATATTTTAGAGTATGTATGAAATAATATATTGACAATTTCCCTGTTTATTTTTTTAATGGAGGTACTTGAAAATTTTAAATTACACATGTGGTTCACATTTGTGGCTCATAATCTATTTCTATTAGGCAGTACTTCTCCACACAGTAACAAACATAACTGTTAGAACACAGAAAGGATGTCACAACCCAGCCTAAAACTTTCAAATGACTTTTATATTGGAAATCTAATCCAAACTTCCAACCATGATTTATAAGATATTTCTTGATCTCACCTATCTGTCCAATTTCTACCTTGAACCATATATATTCCCACTCATTACAACTCTTGTCATGCTAGTCTCCATTTATTTTTTTTGGACACACAGCACACTTTATTGCCTCAAGACTTGTGCACATGCTTTTTTTCTTATTAAAACACACTTCCCCTCATGCTCAAGTGGCAGCTCATTTCCTTCTTTTTAGTCTCAGCTCAATGTCACTTTTCAGAAAAGTATTCTTTGGCTGTCCAACACAAAATAAGTAACCCTTTATAATTTCTCATATCATTCTCTTATTAGCTCATAACCTGCAAATATTACACACAATATAATATTCAGGGATAACCTGAGGTGATTACAAAGTATTTTCAAATCCTGACAGTCCTTTTGCCTTACATTTTGCCACTAATGAAATCAATGGATGGGAGTCAGGGATGAAACTGATACTACTAAGAACATAGGGCTCATATTTCAACATTCAACCTTAAAGAGAATTTCTTTTTAAATTCATAATGAAAAAAATAGCAAGTAGATTAGTCAAAGGAAAAGATTCTAAATTGTGTCATTTCTGCCAGTGTATCAAAAGCTAGCCATTGTGGACATGATAATATTAGAAGCTAAAAACGGTTCTGTCTAAACCACATAGGAAAAAAAAGGTAAGGCGAAGGCAAGGAAGGCATGGGAAGTGTGTGCTAGAATTCCTTTCACCCAGGGAAATCAGCATAATAAGGAATAAAATGTTAGATTGAAAAAAAGCAAAAGCAGAGGGAATTTTTGTCTCACTTTCTCAGCAGGACTTTGGGACAAGTCTGTCAAGCTAGATGGTCCTATGTCAACCTGAGAAGATCAATGGTGACAAAGAAGTATGGTTAGAGAGGAGGATAAAAAGGTAAAGGAGACTGAGAGAGAAGAAACTCCCTCACCTTCCAAAGGGACCCAGAAGTTACCCCATGCCCCAGAGATAATGCATAATGGCAACATGCCTTTTGGAGCCACCATATATAGAAGTGAGGTGGTGGATATCAACTGGATCCTCTTTTATCTCTGGAACGTCAAGAGCTCCCATCTCCTACCCCAGTCACCTTCCAGGGAAGAAAGAGACGGGATTTGCTGAAAAGAGACCAAGAAACTTATATTGAAACAAAGACTGCAGAGATAAATTTGCCAGTTTAAAATATCTTCATCACAATTCAAGCAGCTTAGAGAAGTCATAGAAGCTAACATCAAAGTAGAGTGGATAAATGTGTTCACTCTGACACTTTATATTCTGTCTCTCCAGCTAAAATGCAAGCTCCATTGACATGAACAAAGTGTTCCCCCATCATTACATACACAGCACTTAGAATAGGGTCTGGTATACAGTAGGTATCCAATAATCTAGGAGGGAGGCAGGATGTTCAGAGCTAGAGAAGAGATGTGATGACAGAAGCAGTGGCTGGAGTGATAAGCTTTGAAAAAGGAGGAAAGCCAGGAGAGAAGGAATGTAAATGGCCTCTAGAAGCTGGAAAAAGCAAGGAAACAGATTCTCCTCCAGAGCCTCCAGAAGGAATGCAGCTCTGTCAGTAAGTTGATCTCAGCACATAAGACCCAGTTCAGACTTCTGACCTCCAGCTCTATAAAATAACAAATAGGCGTTGTTCTAAGCCACTAAGTTTGATAATTTGTCACCATAGCAATAGGAAACTAACAGATTCTTAGTGAAAGAGTAAATTAATTCTATTTTGGGGACTTCCAATAAGCCAAAGTACCTTAAATATTAAAATCTGCTGCTAAATTAAGGTTTTTAATTACACTACACAGTTAATAGTATACAAACTCCAGAGTGCATTTCTATATTTTACTCATTTAAACAATGGGAGTACTTTGAATTTACATAGCTTATGCTCAGAAAAAAATACCAGAAGGTAAAATTATAGCTAATCATACCCTCTAGTGTTTAAGTTAGTATCAAGAGTACACTCTTGTTGCTAGTATGGCTTTTATATACTCTAATAAATTGTTTTATAACTTCATAACAGTTGCCAGTCTTTTGTATTTACTACACTAAAGCTTCTTTATGATTTTAAGGAAATACTTAACTAGTCATAAGGACTTTCATTAAGCTACTGTGCTCAGTTACAAGTGCATAGTCTTGCCAAAAAAGAACCTAATATACATAATCCCAAAATAACAGGATAAATTTAGGAAGTTAATATTCACTGATGGTTTACAAAAATATTCTTTTATATGGAAAGCTGTGAAATAAGTATTTGTTTGAAAATCACCGGGTACTTGTCAGAAAAGCTGGAGAAATGGTTTTACAGAATTAATGATCAAAGACAATTAATTTAATCAGTGTTGTTGACTGAGTATTAAATGAAAGTAGGATACCCATTGAATTCTAATATGTGCTAAAGGTAGAGTAGGAGTTCATTTAAAAACCACCACCAATTTGAACACATCCATTAAGGAACACAGACACCATATAAAGAAGATATATAATTTTTAAAATAACTATTTCTAGTTAGGTGACCCCAATTCTCAACATGCTGATTTTCACTGTAGATAACTGAAAATGTAACCATTCTACTTGACAGTGCTGAAATAACTAATAATATTTTTATCTACATAAAATTCATCACAAGCACTAATTGCAAATATCATCTTTATCTGCCTCAGACTATTCCTTTTTTCTTTTTTTTTTTTAAAGATTTTATTTATTTATTTGACAGAGAGAGACATAGTGAGAGCAGGAACACAAGCAGGGGGAGTGGGAGAGGGAGAAGCAGGCTTCCCGCCGAGCAGGGAGCCCGATGCGAGGCTCGATCCCAGGACCCTGGGATCATGACCTGAGCCGAAGGCAGACGCTTAACGACTGAGCCACCCAGGCGCCCCTATTCCTTTTTTCTTATCCTTGGATTCTAATAGTGCGCTTGCTCCTTCATTCTCTCAATTTTGCCCTACTTTCAAGTCAGTTGAGCCTAAGAAGAATTGAAGATGACATAGGTATCATACAAAATGTTCCTCGTAATTGTTTTTTTTTTTTTAAGATTTTATTTATTTATTTGAGAGAGAGAATGAGAGAGAGCACATGAGAGGGGGGAGGGTCAGAGGGAGAAGCAGACTCCCCGCCGAGCAGGGAGCCCGATGTGGGACTCGACCCAGGGACTCCAGGATCATGACCTGAGCCGAAGGCAGCCGCTTAACCAACTGAGCCACCCAGGCGCCCTGTTCCTCGTAATTGTAACTGACAATCTAATAGAGAGTCTAGGCCACCCTTCCAGGACTGTGAGGAGACCAATATATTAGTGCAGAGTTCAGAGTCAATTTATTTAATAAAGTTTCTCACCAGGCCAGTAACTCCATGGTGTTCACATGTCAATTAACCCCAAATAATAGCCTGCAACACTTTGTTTAGGTCTTACTGTTTCTGGTTATGTGGCAGCTTTTATTCTTGAAAATAAAATGAAATCATATGAAAGCAAGAAGAGCAGAAAGGTGGAAGAGGGGATGGGAAGGAGGAGAGAAAAATCAGTTTACTCTCCAGTGGATTTTTTTTTTTCTGAAATGCCCTTCAGCATGGCTGATTTATGAGTTGGATGTTTAGTCATTTTCTAATTTATCACCTCTATTTCATAATGTAAGGGTGCTAAATACCAAAATAATTTTATATATGCAAACATTTGTATAAGCGATTGTGAAAGATTAGCATGGCTTCATTGATTTCCTTAATTATTTAACTACTAAGAACTGCGTGTTCAGTCTTAGGCAGTAAAATGAATGAATGAGTATGTATGTGTGGTTTTTAAAATGAGTCTATCCATTCATTAATGTATCAATTCATTCAACAAATATTTAAATATTTAGGGAAAGACTGATTTACATAATATGTCACTGTATAATCATTAAAAAGGATTCCCAAGAAAATGTTATTTTAGGTGTACATTTATTAACATTTTACTTTCTGCATCCATGGTGTCAGATTTAGAATCATTTTTTATCTCCAGCATCAGAATAAGCATTATTAAATTCTAGCCTATTAGCTATTTCAGGCTGTTCAAATGATGAGACTACTCAAATGCATATATTTAATTTGCCTATATATTTAAATAAATGTTGAAACTTGTTTACTCTTGTAATAAACTGTGATAGAAAATAACAATCCCAGAAATACTAATGTAAAAGAACATATTGAATTGGCATTTTAAGAAATGTACTGTAAAAAATATTGAGCCATACATATGTTAGCACTTTTTTATGCTGGTGACACTAAAAATATATATCTAAAACAATAAATTTAAATAGGCATAAGAAATATGGTGTTAACTGCTAACTTTGACCTTTCAATCTTTTGTGTTTGTTTCATCTTAATATAGCATGTTAACTCTATTGTTGCTTGATAAGTGTGTGTTTAATTTGAATGCAAAGTGGGCAGTCCAAGATCAGGTTTAAAAATACAACTAGAAAATAAAGTGACAGCTGATTTAGTAAGTATAAAAAAACCTGCATATTTAGGAGTTTCCTTTTTCATTGCTAACAGGGAATTAATTTTAAGTTGTCACTTTTCTTTGACTCTTTACCCAAGTTCAGAAAATATGGGGAAAATATATGCAGCGGTCTGTAGATTTGTTGGCAAGGATGTGAGAGGGGTGATTTTTTTTTTTTTTTTAAACACAGGACGTTTTATGCTCTAATTTTCCTTCCTGAAAATCCTTGACCTTTCAAAAATTTGCATAATACATGTGGGGGTTGTCTTGATGGTTTGTTTCCTTTGAAATATTTCACGAGCAATTCTCATTTCATCTGAAGATTTTCTTCTATTATTAGCTTCCAACAACCACAAATAGAATGTGGGGATGCCTTCCTTGATTTTGGCTATAATGTAGGGTTTTTAATACTTTTTAAATTGTTCCATAGCACCACCTGATACAAAATATGTCTACATATATGTTCTATTTCCTCTTAGTGTTAAACAAGTAAAAATTCTTATCCCAGCTATCCTTTTCATACGGACTCTGTGTTCAGGTCTGTTGGAAGGGTGATAAGGATATATTCTAGTCTCATCCTTCCCCTACCAAGGAAAAAATTAGCATAGAGGGATTTCTTTTCTCTTCTGTCACAAAGTTTTACTCACTTTTAATTCCTGTTTTCTCAAGGTATTTATAGTCTGGCAGGCTGAATATTTTCTATCCCCCCCACATTTTTCTATTAATTAAGCAGAACCTACTAGAGCTGCCTTTTGAGTTGAACTGGAGGAAACAGTAGTAACAAACCATCTTCCATAACAAACTTATTTTCTAAAAAGTGCCAAGTTCTTGGGCATTTCACCATCTGCTCATTCCTCCTGACCCAGTCCTAACCAGGGCTTGGTCACTGGCAACTCCTTTGCCACAGCTTGACAATTCTTTCCTGTCTTCTCAGACCTCTTCCCCTCAGGGCTCCAGCAATCATTGATCTTCTAGATGGAAGAGCACACATCTCTGGCATTTACGTTTCGATGACTTTCTCTCTCTCTCTCATCCCTTGTGATTGTCCTCACATCTCAAATGCTTCCCAGGTCCAACAGCACTTACAATAAAGGACGAGTAATGAGAAATTGGTAGAGTTTATGGTTCCTATTAATTGCAAGGAGCACTATGAATCCCCACAACTAAGTTTTTGTTAAGCCTATTAGCTAACTGTAGGCAATCAAGGTACTGAATATTTCTAGATCTCTGAGAAGCAAGCTACACAGATAATATTTAAGATTTTAACTTTTAAAACCTACCTTAAAATGACTCTTAAATATAAAAACAGTCATGAGTAAGAGATAATGGAATTAGTTTATTTCACTCTAATGAGTATCAAATATCTATTTTTCCAAGTAGCTTCCTTATTGCTATAGTGAATACAAAGATATGTAAGACATAGTACCTCTACTAAAAAAAGTTGATATTCTAGCCAGCAACATACAAGTAACACTTATGAATGATTAGATTAAAATAGGAGGCAGTCCATTTTCATAACACTTAATCCAGTAAAGAGAGATATGTGTAATTCTTAGAAGTTAGAGGAATTTCTTATAATCAGAACGATGGCATCTAAGAACTAGCAGAGACCTTAGGAATAATATAATCAAGGTCCTTCATTTTGCAGGGTTTAGTAAAGTATGCACAGAGGTTGAGTGACTTGCTCAATGACACAAACCAGCTGAATGCAACATTATATCTACATCTGCTATCTTAACTCCTATCTTAAATTCTACATAAGCCTGCATTCTCGTTAACCAAAATAATCTATTCTTATATATTAGAATGGCAATCTAAATATTTCCTGCTGAGTTATCTTATGTAAGCGTGAATCTTAGTAATAGCACTGGTTAAATATTGTATACTAAATCACATAGAATACTTGTTTTCCTGGGATCTACAAGCAGAGAAGGCTGGTGGCAAGTGGGACCCATTTACGCAGTTGTTCTTAGAAGGCGGAGAAAGGACTCATATAAGCTCAGGAACATATCTGTCAACAAGGAGCTGGCTTGACTGCTCTTCTGTTCTTGAACTTAAACCCCCTTTGATTTGGCTGTAGCCAAAACTCTTGTAAAAGCCTAAAGCTACAGAGGTGCTGTCAACACTTCATTGCTATTTTGGCCTCAGAAAAGAAAAACATGTTGTATTGTCTCTGTAGTTTTTAAAAGCTATGCAAATGAAATATAAAGCTGAATTAAATCCTTTTTTGTGCATTTAAAAGCCAAAGTACATACTAAATACCCTGTATGTTAAAATATTATCTTTCTTATACCAGTGACAAATGATAAACTAAGATAAGGCCTTGGCAATTAAAAAGCAAAACCACTTTATTTTCTTTCTTAATAACTGTTCCCACAATAAGTTAGTTACTAAAATTTTATTCCTATGTAATGTGAGAATTAACATTCATACTTAACATACAAGGAATTCTAAGATTTAATGGGAAGAATAGTTGCATAAAATTTTATATAGAGGTGTGTGGATAGATGAAAAATGAGCTTAACCTATTTAGTTAATGAGATATTAGTAAATGAGATTAATTTATTTAGCTGATTATGATCACAGAGTCATCCTTTTATTTTATTTCATTTATTTTATTTTAAATCAAGAGTAACTTAAGGACAAGAATTCCATGAACCAAGCACATTTACTGAAATCAACATGTAATTTGTCTGCTTTCTAATACTAAAGTTAGTAGATTCATATTTTGATATAATGGTTGTGGTAGTGGGCAGAAATAGGTCTTACAAGGTGCCAAAGGGTTTCATTCCTTCTGAAGGCTCTAAGGAAGAATCTCTTTTCTTGCCTTTTCCAGCTTCTGTAGGCCATCTACATTTCTTAGCTTGTGGCCTTCTTCCATCTTCAAAGCCAACAATGGCAGGTTGTCTTTCCCATGCTGCATCAGTTAGACACTGACTCTTCTTCTGCTTCCTGCTTCACTCTTATGAGCCATTAGGCCGACCAAATTAGTCCAGAATAGACAATTATTTCAAGGTCAGCTCATTAGCAACTTTAATTCCATCTGCAACTTCAATTTCCCTTTTCCCCATAACATAACATACTCACAAGGTTCCAGGGATTAGGATGTGGACATTTGAAGGTTCATTATTCTGCCTACCACACTCCTCTAGAGCCTCCAGAAAGAAATGCAGCCCAACAGGCACCTTGATTTTAGATCAATAATTTAGGCAAATCAGACTTCCAACACCTACAACTGCAAGATAATAAGCTTATATGGTTTAAGCCGTGAAATTTATGGTAATTTATTTCAGCAGCCATAAGAAAATAATACAGTCGTCTCAATGAAGGAAAGAGAAGTTTAGAATCAGAATTTGTATCCAACCGTAATATGAACCTCCTTGAAAATTTTCAGTGAGTCAGAAGGATTCAGACATTTCATGCCCTTTAAGCATAATGCTTCCAGAGTGTTAAAGCCAAGTAATTGGAAAGAGAGAAAAAAAAAAAATAGTGTGCAAGAGGGAATTGACAGTAGACCAGGAGATAGATACTACTCTATGCCAACTATCTCAAAATGTGTTCCTTAGAGTATTAGTGTTCTGTGAGATATTGATAGGTTTTCAGGCAAAACAAAAGTTTTCTAATATCAAATATTTCTGAAAAAAAGTTTTTTTAAAAAAAGATATTATCTATTTATATATGAGAGCCAGAGAGAGAAAGAGGAAGAGGAAGAGGAAGAGAAAGAGAAAGAGGGAGGCAGAGGGAGAAGCATAAGAAATGAATGTACCTATCTGATTAGAAAACTGAAAAGCAGCTCACCAATTCAACTATAAATGTATATTGAACATCTCCCACAGGCCAAGCTTTCTTTAGCAAGTGTTATAAAGAAGTAAAGATGTGGGACTCCACCCAAGAATGCCAGGATCATGACCTGAGCCAAAGGCAAATGCTTAACCCACTGAGTCACCCAGGCTCTAACAAAGTGTTTTTAAAAATAAACACAAGACTTTATGGGTTTACATGCATTGGAAATATTCAAATGGCTGTGTAGTGTTTCAAAAACTTTCTGACCATGTGATTTCTTTTTTCCCCTAACACATATTTCTGCTTAGCATGACTTGGGATGCTGCAGCAGGCTTGGTACATCAGATATTCCATTAAGGCTGACATTAAAATATATACCTTTGACCAACTGATTTCCTATATTTAATAAGAAATGAATGTACCTATCCAATTAGAAAACTGAAAAGAAGCTCACCAATTCAATTACAAATGTATATTGAACATCCCCCACAGGCCAAGCTTTCTTTAGTAAGTGTCACAAAGAAGTAAATTAACCCACAAAACAGCTATAATCCAACGTATATCCAGATAAAACTGGAGGACTCTTTGGTTTGGGATCATTCTGTGGTGAAAACCATAAAAATCAGTGTAAAACTAGACTTGTTCTCTCAATTCCAATCAACCCAATCAACCCAGTCTTCCCTGTTGAGGCATCTCTGTGGTGAGGTCAACACTGAGGGTTAGGTCTCATTCATAGGCCCATTCACACAGGACTTGGCATCTCAGGTAGAGCCACAAAGTGAAGAGAGAAGTGTCCACCATGAGAAAAGTCATGGGCAAGATTGAAGTAAATAAATAGGGTTAAAATAGAAAGACATATTGATATTTGTCTACAAAAAAATATAATACAATTGTAAATAAGATATATACAAATCATTTTGAAGTACACAAAAGGACTTGTGTGATAAGAAAACAAGTACATGGTTCAGGTAATAAATTCTAACAGAAACTAGAAGAGAAACAATATGGGTAAAGTGTTCTAGCAACACTGATACAATAGCTGAATCTTGTGGATTTGGGTTTTTGGAAGAGTGGAAAGTCATTCCTAGGTGATGGGACATGAGAAAATGTGGACGTAGGAGAAAGAAATACATTCTGTGTTCAGTTAATCATGCAAAAAAGCACTGTCTAGAATTAGTCAAGTTTCTTCTATATTTTGAGTGAACACCATTAATCATTTTCTTAAGATATGTCATTGTGTGTGTTTGCATGTGTGTGTTAGAGGGATGCAAGGTAGCAAGGACTCAAGGGCCAAAATCTAGAGGAAAAAAAAGTCCATAGACAAAAGCCAATGTAGATAGTATAATTTCTCCCCTTAAGGCATTTGCCAATTTTAAAGCAACAGCCAAGACACTAGGAAGTTGAGCACAAAATTAAGCTGAATGGCTGGGAAGCTGAGCAGAGCGTGTCTAGAAGGACAAAGAATGACATCTGGACCCTCAAATGAAGAGAGAACCTAGTAAACACCCCAGGTTTTAGGTTGAACATTTGGAGGGCTACCCTTAAGAATAAAAGCAATAAAGAAATAGATCCACCTAGTGGATCTACCTTATGACCCAGCAATTGCACTACTGGGTATTTATCCCAAGACACAGATGTAGTGAAAAGAAGGGCTATATGCAACCCAATGTTCATAGCAGCAATGTCCACAATAGCAAAACTGTGGAAGGAGCCGAGATGCCCTTCAACAGATGAATGGATAAAGAAGATGTGGTCCATATATACAATGGAATATTACTCAGCCATCAGAAAGGATGAATACCCAACTTTTACATCAACATGGATGGGACTGGAGGAGATTATGCTAAGTGAAATCAGTCAAACAGAGAAAGACAATTATCATACGGTTTCACTCATATGTGGAACATAAGGAATAGCACAGAGGACATTAGGGGAAGGAAGGGAAAAATGAAGGGGGGGAATCAGAGGGAGAGATGAACCATGAGAGACTATGAACTCTGAGAAACAAACTGAGGGTTTTAGAGGGGAGGAGAGTGGGGGGATGGGTTAGCCTGGTGATGGGTATTAAGGAGGGCATGTACCGCATGGAGCACTGGGTGTTATACGAAAACAATGAATCATGGATCACTACATCAAAAACTGATGCTGTATTGTATGGTGACTAACATAATAAAATAAAATTAAAAAAAAAACCTAATGTAAAAAAAAAAGAAAAGAAAAGAAATAGATCCACCTGTACCAAGTATGAAGCCCAGATTCAAATAAGTGTATTTTGGGATTATTGTAATCTTGCCCTGCCCATAGGCCTGTCAGAAATAGAAATAAATCCTCAAACCATCTCTAATTTTTTATATACAATATCCAAAATTCAATCAAAATTTGCCAGCTATAAAAGGAGTAAAAGGAGTGAGGATCACATGACTGCAAACCACGAGAACAACAGAAATAGTCCAACAAAAATTCAGATAGGAGAGTTATCAGACATGGATTCAAGAAACCTGTAATTAATATACTGAAACACTATATGACAAAAGGAAAAATTCAGCAGAACATTAACTTATAAGAAATGGAAACTGTAGAATTTAAAATAAGAATAACAAATTAAAAGCTCAATAGATGTTCTTAGCAATAGCAGAATTAGTTGAAATAAGAACAAATGGAAGAGGAATCAGGAATAAAACAGGACTGAAGCATGGAGAACTAAAATGATGAAAAATAGAGAAAAGAGCATAAGAGACAGATGGAATATGGCCAAGTGTTCTAACCAAATGGAATTCGAGTATGAAAGAGAGGGCACAGAGAGAATGGAGGAAGCAATACTTGAAGTTATAATGGCTGAGAATCTTCTAAAACTGACAGAAGATGCCATGCAGCTGTGTTAATATGGTAGACTGATCTTTCGAAGGGCCTGCTTGCCAGCCTGTTGCATAGCTGGTGTCTGGGAATTTGGCTTTTGAAGTGTTCTGTAATGTTGTTCCTGCTATGTCAGCCTGCTTAGGCTGTACAAACAACATGATTTATGGTGAACACGGGTTTCCTTATGAAAGCCTCCAATTTTGGTGGTCAGAGAGTGCTTATGTCCCCAGACCCTCAAAGAAACCTTGAAATCTGAATTTCAGACAGGCTTCCCTGGACAGAAATATTACATGCATGCTTCTGCATTTTCACTGCTAAAGAAAGGAGCATGCTGTGTGAACCTTCCTGGGTTAGGGGGGAGAAGGAGAGAGAGAGAGAGGGAGAGAGAGAGAGAGAATACAGAAAAAAAATGTGCCTGAGTTTCTCCAAATTCTGCCTTATGTGCATTTTCCTCCTTACTGATTCAGCTATTCATTTTTATGTGTCACTATAATAAATCTTTTTCATGAGTACACCTATATGTTGAATCCCATGAGTCCTCCTAGCAAAGTACCAAATAGAAGAGTGGTCTTGAGACTCTCTAAACAAACATCTACTTCCAATGCAAGAAAGCCCACAATCCCAAACAGGATAAGTCGAAAAAAATTGTATTTAAGTACACCATAATAAAAACGTAGAAAAACAAGGACAAAGAACATTTTAAAGGCAATGATGGAAAAAGACACATTGCTTTCAGAGGAGAATATACACGCACAGTTGGATTTAGGCCACACAATGGTCATCAGAAAAAATTGGAATAAAATCTTCAAAGTGCTAGAAAAAAAACCCCAAAATCTATTAATTTAGAAATGTATATCCAGAGAAATATCCTTCAAAAACATAGGTAACTCCTTTGTGTTCTACCTGCAAAATAACACATTACATCTCCAAGTCATAAGTTGTACTGTGGCATGTGCCTATAAGAAGGGCTGTGACTTTTCAGAACCACTGAAATTGGTGGTAGTTACACATACACAAAGAAGCAACAGGCCACTGCTGTCACTGTAACAACTAGAGATAAGATAAATTTAAAAATAAATTTTAAAGACATAAGTGATTTATATAAATGAAGATAACTGAATAAACTTAAATCCCAGAGAGGGAAGAGCCCTTCTTAGGTAAGCTGAGATCACTAGCCAGTTTCTTCCTTTCTTGCCAAGCATGTGCAAGCACTGATTATCAGGCTTGACATAGTCAAAGGGAGAAATAGAAAGCAACAGAATTTATGACTAAGTAGGCTGCCATAAGGGATTAGAATCTAGAAAATCCCTGGCAGTAATAAGATCAGTTTTCTCCACAGGATAATTATTGAGTGCCAGGGTGAAATAAGAGACTAGAGACCTGGTTCAGAAACAAAGAGTGAGGGGTGCCTGGGTGGCTCAGTCAGTTAAGCATCTGAGTCTTGGTGTTGGCTCAGGTCATGATCTCAGGGTCAGGATCTCAGGGTCATGAAATCAAGCCCCACATTGGGCTCCATGTTCAGTGGGGAGTCTGCTTGAGATTCTCTCTCTTTCTCTCTGTCCCTCCCCTGCTCTCTCTCTCTAAAATAAATAAATAAATCTTAAAAAAAAAAAAAAAAAAGATTTTCCATAAAGAGACAAAGCCATGTTAGGAAGAAGTTATTAGAAATGTATAATAGGTCTCTTTCTCAACATGTTTTCTATTTTTAATTATCTGAAATATGAGGTTAAGGAGTTAACCTCAAAACATCCAGAAGGCTGAAATTTCAACAAGGTAGACAAAGAATGGTCAGAATCAACCAAGAGCAGGAAAGGTTGTATCTCAGAGCATAAAGGCAGTGTATTCTTCTGTGGCCATACAATGCTTAAGAAACCTAGTTGCTATGAGGATAGTCTCTAATAAATACATAATAGTTCTCACATATAAGATTTTAAAGGTGAGCTGAAACTAGCTGAAGTTGCAATCCAGTCACAACTTAGCTCAACATCTGATTAGATTGAAGTATTAGCCTTTCACAATATCTTTGTAAAAGAAAAAATGTTCAAGTAATAAATGGTATCAACTTCTATCTCTATGGCATACTATCCAATAGTATGAGATATGAAAAGATTCATGAACTATCACATCTTGGGACTAACAGGGATTTGAGGGACTAACAGGGACTATTAACAATATATTAAAAATAATGAAGGAAATTGAAAAATGAATAAAAAGATGCAGAATCTCAAGAGATTAAGAAAAAATTTATGCCAGCAAATGGAACAACCTAGAAGAAATAGATAAATTTCTAGAAACAGGGACGCCTGGGTGGCTCAGTCAGTTAAGCGTCTGCCTTCAGCTCAGGTCATGATCCCAGGCTCCTGGGATCGAGTCCCGCATCGGGCTCTCTGCTCTGCGGGGAGCCTGCTTCTCCCTCTGCCTCTGCCTCTCTCTCTCTATCTCTCATGAATAAATAAATAAAATCTTTAAAAAAAAAAAATTTCTAGAAACTTATAACTTCCTAAAATCAAATCAGGAAGAAATAGAAAATTTGAACAGACCAATTACCAACAATGGAATTGAATCCATAATAATAATAATAAAAAAAAGCTCCCAATAAACAAAAGTGCAGGACCAGATGGCTTCACAGGTGAATTTTAACAAACACTTAAAGAAGAGTTAATACCTATTCTTCTTAAAACATTCCAACATAGAAGAGGAGGAAAAGCTTTCAAATTCATTTTAGGAGGCCAGCATTACTATGATACCAGAACCAGAGAAAGACACTACAAAAAAGGAAACCTACAAGCCAATATTTTTGACCAACCTAGATTCAAAACTCCTCGACAAAATATTAGCAAACAAAATCCAACAATACTATACAAAAATCATTTACCACGATCAAGTGGGATTTATTCTTTAGATCCATTATTCACAAATCAATAAATGTGATACAGCACATCAACAAGAGAAAGGGTAAAGGCCATATGATCTTTAAAATAGATGTAGAAAAGACATTTAACCAAGTATAGCATTCATTCATGTAAAAATCCTCAACAAAATAGGTTTAGAGGGAATATACCTCAACATAATAAAGGCCATACATGAAAAACCCACAGCTAACATCATCTTTAATGTGGAAAAACAGAGCTTTTCCCCTAAAGTTGAGAATAAGACAAGGTTGTCCACTGTCACTTCTTTTATTCAACATAGTACTGAAAGTCCTAGCCACAGCAATCAGACAAGAAAGAAAAGGCATCCAAATTGGTAATGAAGAAATAAGACTTTCACTATCTGCAGATGAGATGACACTATATACAGAAAATCCTAAGGACTCCATAAAAAACAAAAAAACAAAAAAACAAACTAATAGACCTGATAAATAAATTCAGTAAGGTAGCAGATTACAAAACCAATATATAGAAATCCGTTGCATTTCTATACACTAATAATGCAGCAGAAAGAGAACTTAAGAAAACAATTCCATTTATAATTTCAACAAAAATAATAAAATACCTAGGAATAAATTTAACCAAGGAGGTGAAAGTCCTGTACTCCAAAAACTATAAAACACTGATGGAAGAAATTGATGAGATAAAGATATGGAAAGACATTCCATGTTCATGGATTGGAAGAACAAATATTGTTAAAATGTCCATGCTACCCAAGGCAATCTACAGATTTAATACCATTCCTATCAAAATAACAATAACATTTTCCACAGAACTAGGACAGATTATCTTAAAAATTTGTATGGAACCACAAAAGACCCTGAATAGCAAAGAAGTCTTGAAAAAGAAGAACAAAACTGGTGGTATCACAATCCCAGATTTCAAGACATACTACAAAGCCATAGTAATCAAAACAATATGGTACTGGTAAAAAAAAACAGACACATAGATCAATGGAACAGAATACAAGCCCAGAAACAAACCTATGCTTATATGGTCAATCTTTGACAAAGGAGGCAAGAACATACAATGGGAAAAAGACAGTCTCTTCAAAAAATGGTGCTGGGGAAACTGGATAGCTACATGCAAAAGAGTGAAACTGGACCACCTTCTCACACCATACCCAACAATAAACCAAAATGCGTTAAAGACCTAATTGTGAGACCCAAATCCATAAAATTCCTAGAAGAGAACAGAGGCAGTAATTTCTCCGATATGGGCTATAACATTTTTCTAGATATGTCTCCTGAGGCGAGGGAAACAAAAGCAAAAATAAACAATTAGAATTACACCAAAATATTAAGCTTCTGCACAGTGAAAGAAGCTATCAACAAAACTAAAAGACAACCACTGAATGGGAGAAGACATTTGCAAATGATATATCCGATAAAGAGTTAGTGTCCAAAATATTATAAAGAACTCCTATAACTCAACAGCAAAAAACCCCCAAATAATCCAATTAAAAATGGGCAGAAGACATGGACATTTCTCCAAAGAACTATAGATGACCAACAGACACATGAAAATATGCTCAACATTAGAGAAACGCAAATCAAAACAGCAATGAGATATCACCTCACACTTGTCAGAATGGCTAAATCAAAAATACAAGAAATAAGTGTCAGTGAGGTTGTGGAGAAAAAGAAACTCTTGAGCACTGTTGGTGGGAATACCAACTGGTGCAGCCATTGTGGAAAATAGTAGGGGGTTTTCTCAAAAAATTTAAAAGAGAACTACTGTGTGATCCAGAAATTCTATTGGGTATTTACCCAAAGAATACAAAAACATTAATTGAAAAGATATATGCAACCCTATGTTTATTGCAACATTATTTACAATAACCAAATTATAGAAGCAGCCTAAGTGTCCATCCATAGATAAATGGATAAGGAAGATGTGGTATATATACACACTGGAATATTACTCAGCCATAAAAGAATGAAATCTTGCCATTTATAACATAGATGGAGCTAGAGAGTACAATGCTAAGCAAAGTAAATCAGAGAAAGACAAATTCCACATATGAGTGAAATCATAAGAAACAAAACAAAACAAAGAAAAAAAGAAACTAACCAAAAAAACCAGACTCTTAACTATGGAGAACAAACTGATGGCTACCAGAGGGGAGGTAGCTGGGGGGATGGGTAAATAGGTGAAGGGGATTAAGGGTACCCTTACCCTGATGAGTGCTGAGTAATGTATAGAATTACTGAGTCACTAAATTATATACCTGGAACTAATATTACACTGTATGTTAACCATACTGCAATTCCTTTCTTCCTTCCTCCCTCCTCCCTTCCTCCCTCCTTTCCTCCCTCCCTTCTTCTTCTTTCTTTCTTTTACTTTCTAGTAATTTTTTTATTATGTTATGTTAATCACCATACATCATTAGTTTTTGATGTAGTGTTCCATGATTTATTGCGTATAACACCCAGTGCTCCATTCAGTATGTGCCCTCTTTAATACCCATCACCAGGCTAACCCATCCCCCCACTCCCCTCCCCTCTAGAACCCTCAGTTTGTTTCTCAGAGTCCATAGTCTCTCATGGTTCATCTCCTCCACTGATTCCTCCCCCTTCATTTCTCCCTTCCTAATATCTTCTTTTTTAACATATAATGTATTATTCTTTCTTTCTTTCTTTCTTTCTTTCTTTCTTTCTTTCTTTCTTTCTTTCTTTCTTTCTTTCTTTCTTTCTTTCTTTCTTTCTTTCTTTCTTTCTTTTCCCAGCAGCATTTATTCATTTATTTATTATGAAATTAAAATTTAAAAAATAATCTCATATAATTAGAATGAACATTATAAAATATATAAAACTAAAAAAGAAGCATGAAATTAAAAATCCATTAGATGAATGAACAGATCAAACATAACAAAAAACAAGATTAGTAAATATTAAGTCATATAAGAAATAAAAGAACAGATCATATGTAAGAGAATTTGAATCTAGTGAAATGATCTTACATATATATAATTGGAAGAGTTAGGAAGAAAGAAATGGAAAAAATGGAGTAGAATTATCTTAAGTAATAGTTGTTAATAATTTTCAAAATTTGACTTCAAAGGACAAACAATATATTCAAGAAACTCAAATGCAGGAAGATATAAACAAAGAAAATACATCAGAATAAAAATGTAAAAAAAAAAAATCAAAGATGAGAAAATTATATATATATACAGCTAAACATAAAAGATCCATTACATACAAGGTAACAAGAAGACATATGATAGATCTCTATATGAAAAGATGCAAATTATTGCCAACATGAATTTTATGCACAGGAAAAATAAGAAACAAAGGAGGAATGTTGGAGGAAGAACAGATGGGACAAAGGAAAACAACACACAGACAATAGACTTTAACCCAAATATATAAGTAGTTAAATTTAAATAAACTATCTTAAGAAAGAATAACAAAGCTGGAGGTATCACAATCCCAGATTTCAAAATATACTGCAAAGCTGTAGTAATGAAAACAGTATGGTATGGCCATGAAAATAGACCCATAGATCACTGGAACAGAATATAGAGTCCAGAAATAAACCCATGCTTATATAGTCAATTAATCTATCACAAGCAAGAATATGAAATGGGGAAAGGAAGTCTTTTCAAAAAATGGTGCTGGGCAAACCAGACAGCTATATGGAAAAGAATGAAACTGGACCACTTCATTATACCATACACAAGAATAAATTCCAAATGGGTTAAAGACCTAAATGTGAGACCTGAAACCATAAAATTTCTAGAAGACAACATACCTAGTAATCTCTTTGACATCGGCTGTAAGAACATTTTCCTAGACAGGTCTCCTTTGGCAAAGGAAACAAAAGCAAAATTAAACTATTGGGACTACACCAAAATAAAAAGCTTTGGCACAGTGAAAGAAACCATCAACAAAATGACAAGCATCCTACTGAATGGGAGAAGATAATTGCAAATTATACATCCAATAAGGGGTTAATATCTAAACTATATAAAGAATTTATACAACTCAATACCAAAAAATAATTAAAAAATGGGCAGAAGACCTGAATAGACATTTTGTTTTTTTCAGAGATGACCTCCAGATAGGCAACAGATAATGAAAGGATGTTCAATCATCAGGGCAATAAAAATCAAAACCACAATGAGTTATCACCTTATACCTGTCAGAATGGCTAAAATAAACACAAGAAATAAAAGTGTTGGCAAGGATGTGGAGAAAAAAGAAGCTTTGTGTGCTGCTGTACTCCTCATGGAAAGCATATTGGTATAGCTACTGTGGAAAACAGTATGGAGGTTCCTCTAAAAATTAAGAATAGAATTAGCATATGATCCAGTAATTCCACTACTGAGTATTTACCCAGAGGAAACAAAAACACTAATTCAAAAAGATACATGCACCCCTATGTTTATTGCAGCATTATTTATAATAACCAAGATATGGAAGCAACTCAAATGTCCTTCAATAAATGAATGAATAAAGAAGTCACACACACACACACACACTGGAATATACTCAGCCATAAAAAAGAATGAGATCTTGCAATTTGCAACAATGTAAATGGACCTAGAGGCTAAATGCTAAGTGAAATAAATCAGACAGAGAAAGACAAATACCATATGATTTCACTCATATCTGGAACTTAAGAAAAAAACAAAAAAAGGAGATGAACCAAAAAAGAGACTTTTAATATAGAGAACAAACTGGGGGCTGCCAGAGGGGAGGTAGGTTAGGGGGATGGGTAAAAAAAATAAAAGATGTAAATAGACTAAAGACTACAATTAAAAGATAAAGATTATAATCCATATGAAATAAAACCCAATTATGGCTTTCACAAGAGGTAAACTTTAATAAAAAGACATAAAGTGGATGAAAGTAAAATAAAAAGCTTTATCATGAAATAGTAACAAAAATTAATGAAGCTATATTAATATCCACATGTTTCAAGACAATACATATTAATAACGGGAAGCATTCCAAGTAATAAAAGGGACATAAGGGTCACTTCATCAAGAAGCAATAATTCCAAGTTTGCACATATCAAATAACACAGCTTCAAAATATATAAAGCAAAATTTGACAGAGTCAAAAGAAATAAATTCACAATCATGGTTGAGATTTCACTACTCGTTGTCCAGTAATTTACATAAAAAGCATTAGTGATAACATCAGTAGGAAGACATCAAATCAACAAAGATATAGAATATTTGATCAACATTATTCACCAAACTGACCTAATTATAAGCTTTATACCCAATAACTGCAGAATATATATTTTTCAAGAAGGCATGAATCATTTATGAAAATGGACCATATGTTGGGTACACAAGATAGTCCTCAATAAATCTCAAAGATCTGAAACATTTGGAGAATATTCTCTGACCAGAGAGAAGTTAAACTAAAGAAGAAAAGAGTAAAGAGAAAATATCAAAATATTTGGAATTTAAAACATGGTTCTAAATAACTCATGTATTGGAAAAGCAATCAAAATGGAAATTAAAAATATTTGAACTACCTGAAATTGAAATTAAAATATGCCATAATTATGAAATATAACTATACCAGATCTTAAAGTGAAATGTAGACTTGAAGGGAGGAGGGTGGAGGGATGGGTGAAATAGGTGATGGGGATTGAGGAGTGGCACCTGTTGTAATGAGCACCAGGTGTTGCATGGAAGTGTGGACTCACTACAGTGTACATCTGAAACTAATATTACACTGTATGTTAACTAGCTGGAATTTATTTTTTTTTTTAGAAAAGAGAGTTTCTTACAAACAGGAACCATCTGCAAGATTCTAGAGTTTTGTGAGCAAGAGTTCCCAAAATAAATTCTCTCCGGAGTACAAAAAACAAAACAAAACAAAACAAAAACACAAAGCATATATTAGAAAAGAATAACACTGGAAAGCAACAGTATAAACTTCTATATCAAGAAGCAAAATTCTAGCTGCTAATTTTTGCATGTTCTACAAAAATAGTAAATTTAACCTAAGTATAAAAATGAATATCCTAAAGATACAGACATCAGTCAATTAAGAAGGAGAAAAATATAAAATAAAAAACCAACAAAGCCAAGAGTTAGCTCTTTGAAAAAGTTAACCAAATTGGCAAATCTTAGCAAAACAGGTTAAGAAAAAAGGGAAAACATATCATCAAGAAAGAAAAAGGGATGGTCACTACAGTTGCTACAGATAAAATAAATTAAAAAACATATTGCAAAAATTATATGCTGATATACTGGAAAAGTTAGATAAAATGGAAAGTTTTCTTGAAAACACAACTTACCAAAACTGTCACAAAAACAGAAAAAATGTCAGGGGCCCTCTAGTTGTTACACTAATTTAGTTTATAAGTAAAATATTTCCCACAAAGAAAACTCCAGGCCCAGAGAGCTTTAATGTTGAATTTTTCCACTCACATTTTAAAGTAGAAACAAAAAAATGTTATCTGAACTCTTTCAGGAGAATAGGCAATAGTAATAGTCGTAATAATGAAACCAGCACAACTCTTATACCAAAACCTGACAAGAATATTGCAAGGAAAAAAATGAATTACAGATGAAAATCTCTCATGAATGTGAGCTTGACATGAAAAGGAAAAAATAATTGAATCTAGTAATATATAAAAAGATGATATTAAACAAATTATTTCTAGTCATGCAAAGAGGGCTTAGCATTAAAAAATATTTAATGGAATTCATATTAACAAAATAAGAAAAACTATGATCATCTCATTAAAAACAGAAAAAGCAGTTGATAAAATTCAACAGCTACCTATCATTAAGAAAAAGAAAATCCTTGGCAAACTAGAAATAGAAGCTGGCATTGCAAATTAGTGGAGAACAAACTATCTTTTTAATAAACTTGATATCTATGTAATAAAAAGAACATTAATCCTTTACCTTAAATCATACAGCAAAGTCAATTTTAGGGTGATTGCATATCTAAAAACAAACAATCTAAAGAACAAAACAATAAAGTTTCTGGAAAATAATATAAGAAAATATCTTTAAGACCTTTGGGTCAGGCTAAGATTTCTGATCAGGATATAAGAAATACTATGGGGGGGAAGAGCAAGATGGTGGAGGAGTAGGAGACTTGGATTTCGTCTGGTCCCAGGAATTCAGCTGGATAGGGATCAGACCATTTTGAACACCTACAAACTCAACAGGAGATCGAAGAAAAGAATAGCAGCAACTCTCTGAACAGAAAAGCAACCACTTTCTGGAAGGTAGGACGTGTGGAGAAGTGAATCTGAGGCGATATTAGGGAGGATAGACGGCGGGGGAGGGGGCCTCTGTCCGCTGATACTGGCAAGTGATAGAGCCCTGGAGCACAAAATCGGAACTTTTAGTAGTCGGCTCCGCTGAGGGACGTCGCTCCAGTGGCTAAGTGGGGTTGGAACCCTCATGGGACAGTGTGGTCTCGGGACCCTCGGAGTCACAGAAAGACCAGGGGTGCCTGAGTGTGGCAGAGCTCCCAGGTATCGGAGCGGGGAAGCCAGCTGCAGAGATGGAGCCAAGGCGTGGGCTCTCAGCTCGGGGTTGCCATAAATCGCGATCCACTGCACAGTCGGGCCACTGCTCCTCCAGCAGGGACCCAACAAGCAGCAGATCCGGGGAGACTCCCCTTCCTCCCCTGGGAGGAGTGGCATGGGAGCACACCACAGGGATCTGCTGGGTTTGGAGACTCCACACAGTGTTGGGTGCCAGAGATAGAAACGCTTGGTCACAGGTCGGGTGAGCGCAGTGTGGCCAGAGATCGGGGAGATGGGAGTGACTGACTGTTTTTCTCTGGGGGCTCACTGAGGAGCGGGGCCCCAAGTTCTTGGCTCCTCTGGTGGAGATTGGGAGGCCGCCATTTTCACTCTTGGCCTCCAAAGCTGTACAGAAAGCTTGCAGGGAACAAAACTCCCGAGAGCAAACCGGAGCAGATTACTTAGCCCGGACCGGCAAGGGCGAGGCAATTCTGCCTCCGGCAAAGACATTTGGAAACCACGGCAACAGGTCCCTCCTCCAGGAGATCAGCAAGAACAGCCAGTCAAGACCAAGTTTACCGATCAATGAGAATGGCAGAATGCCAGAGCTAGGGGAATACTGCACATAGAATTCATGGCTTTTTCCCCATGATTCTTTAGTCTTTCAAAGTTAATTTATTTTTTAATGTTCTTTTTCTTTTTTTTAATTTTTCTTTTTCCCTTTCTCAACCAACATCAATCCCTTTTTTAAAAAATCTTTTTTATTTTTCATTTTTAGAGTCATATTCTAGCCCCTCATAGTAGTTAACCTTATTTTTGGTATATATATATAAGTTGTTCTCTCTTTAAAATTTGGGGATACAGTTTCTTCTAACAGACCAAAATATACTCTAAACCTCTAGTGTATGGCTTTGTTCTAGTCTGCCTGATCACATTCTCTACCTTTTTTTTTTTTAATCCTCTTCTTTCTTTTTTCAACCAACTTCTTAACAATTCCTTTTATAAAATCTTTTATAATTTTCATCTTTACAGTCATATTCCATCCCTTCATCATATTTACCCTTATTTTTGTACATATATAAGTTTTACTTTCTTTAAAATTTTGGGAGGCAGTTTCTTCCAACAGACCAAAATTTGCCCCAAATCTAGTGTGTGGCACTGATCTATGCACCAGTCTGATCATATTTGATCATATTCTTTTTTTGTTTGTTTTTATCTTTTTCTTTTTCTTTTTTCTTTTTTCTTTCCCTTTCTTTCCCCCCCAGTTTCAGGTCTCTTCTGATTTGTTCAGTGCATACTTTTCTGGGGTCGTGGTTACCCTGTTAACATTTTGTTCTCTCACTCATCTGTTCTCCTCTGGACAAAATGACAAGATGGAAAAAATCACCTCAAAAAAAAAAA
>NC_138377.1:44846849-44870428 GCF_054177405.1 Leptonychotes weddellii
AAAGTTTATTTTTAGACAGTAACAAATTTACAAAGTAAGTGAAGTGTGGGAAAAAATATTTTTAAGACCTATAGCCAACACTACTTGTATACAAACCATATAAAATTTCCTGATAATCAGTAGGGGAAAACAGACCAAAAAAATGATGAAAGACATTTGCAAGAACTTTGCAGAAGAGGAAATACAAATAGTCAATGCCCAGGTGCTCTATGTCAATAAATGCCCACGGCAGCTAAATGAAATATTTGAAAATGCAACTACCTTCTCACTGACAGAATGGCTCTCCTGAAAAACAGTGACGATACCAAAGTTAGTAAGGACATGGAACCAATGGAACTTTCATACAGTGTGGGCAGAAGTGCAAATTGGTACAACTTTAAAAACTGGTGGTATCTGTCCAGACACAGGTATATCCCGTGAGCCACCGATTGCATTCTTATGTACACAGCCAACAGAAACCCATACTAAGTAAGTAAAAAATAGAAAAATATTCAAGGTTACATTTTTGAAATAATCAAATTGTCCATCTACTATAAAAGGAACAAATTGAGCTATTTTCATAAAATGGGACACTCTATAGCAATTTAAAAAACAATCAATGTAGTACTGCTATACACAATAATATTTGCCAGTCTCACAACCCTAATATTTGGTGAATGATGCCAGACACACAGAGGACTATCAAAATTCAATTTATATGAAACTACTAAAATAAAATACAAATTTATCTATGAGGTTAAAGCTAGGAAAACAGTTCCCTTTAGGGAAGGGGGTGAAGTTAGGGCCCTGAAGGGCTTCTGAGCTGATGGCATTTGGTTTCATCAGCAGCATGGTGGACACATGAGTGTGCCCATGCATTAATCTTAGACTGTAGTTTTATGCCCCTTTCTACATGTATTTTGTAGTGCCATTAAAAATTACTTAAGAGTGATAACTTCTTTAATGTTACTCTAGTACTATGAAAACAGAATGAAACAGATTCTTAGCTAAGTATAACCAATAAGCACTAATTGACATGTGTTAATTTAGACTTGTGAATAGGACTCGATCTTCACAAATGACTTAGTTAACATTTTTTTAAAATATTTTGAGAGAGAGACAGAGAGAGAAAGAAAGAGCGCATGTGTGCGAGCATGAGCAGGGTGAAGGGCAGAGGGAGAAGCAGACTCCCTGCTGAGCAAGGAGCCCAATGCTGGACTGGATCTCAGGACCCTGGGATCATGACCTGAGCCGAAGGCAGACACTTAACTGACTCGACCACCCAAGCATCCCAATTTAGTTAACATTTTAACAAAAACTCTGGGAAATGGTAGTCATCATATGTTATAAGGACACGAACTTAGGTGAAAAAAACACAGAGGAGGGCAAAAATATATTCAAAGTAAGCCTGACAAGCTGGGATTCAATATTTGTGTTTCAGTATTTTTTAAATCACATTTAATGTCATAGAGAGTCTGCACTTGGTTTAAAATATATTCTGGGCAAAGAGCAATATAAACAGAAGGAAATATTGTCTTAGATTAGGTCCTCTTGGAGCCCACAATTGACCAAATTTGAAATATATGATGTTTGTTAAGGATCAATGTATGTGGAAAGGCAGGGTGGGGGTGGGGAGGCCAAGAAGTGGTACTGGACAGAGGAGAAAGTGAAGCAAACGTAGGCCAACTGAGTGGAGAGCTATGGAGCTTATATTGCCTGTCAGTCATCCCCCTTTGGACTGAAATGGCTGGGCTTTTATACATCTGCCTGCCTCTGTCTAAGGATGCAGGATACCCTGGGAGGTAGTGGTCTGGTTAAGGCTCTGCTTTGCAGCTGATTCTGATTTTGAGAACTAACAGCTGAAGGCTGTTTTCTGACCTCACTCCCCTCAACTGGAGGCAGTTTGAAGAGGGATCTGAGTAGGACGTTTCCATGTCTATGACATAGATGGGAAAACTGGCGCACATTCAGAAGAGACTAATGAGAAGAGTGATTATGTTGAATATTAATGAAACCACGGCATATATGGAAACTGCCATGTCTATCTCAGAAAGGGAAAAAATCGGGGGTGTTTTTAAGTATCTGAAAAGTTGTAAGGTGGATGAGGTTTTAAACTTTATCACAGGAGAAAACTAGGACAAACTGACAATAACTTTAAGGCATATATATGTTCATTATAATGAACAATATTAAGTAACATAACTATCTTTGTGAGGTAGTAAGCTTCCCGCCTTGCAGCCATCCAGGTGAACCTGGATAACCACTCATCTGGAACACTACAGAGAAGACTCAAACACCAAAGAGAGGACTTGACTGCTGACATCTATGGCTCATATCAGGCCTAAGGGTCCATGGTTTTCTGCAGCCACAGGTCAAGATAGATTTTAAAACAAAAGTTAAATAAACTAGGTATCATGAAAATTGGAGTTACCAAGAAAAAATTTTGATACATGGAAGTGTTGTAATTAAGGATTGAAAAAGTATGTACACACCTAAATTATACTGAAATTTACTAAATTCAAAAGAGATTAAAGGAGAGATGGCATTGCCTGGCTAACGTTTAGGAAGAAGGTTCCATCAGAGCTGGAGAATGTGGAACAGGAATGTCAAGCTGATTTGGGATTAAAGGTCGAACTATGTGTGAGACATACAGAATACTGGAGTGTAAAGAAAAGGGGGATTGTGCAAAAGATGTGATGAAATCAAAAGAAAGTGTCAATACATTCTTACTTGACTTCTTTCCCTTGAGGATTTTCCAAGTTGTGATGGAGTTGCTCTTTGTCATCCTTAATTAAAGCTACACATGCAGGGTGCCTGGGTGGCTCAGTCGTTACGCGTCTGTCTTCGGCTCAGGTCATGGTCCCAGGGTCCTGGGATCGAGCCCCGCATTGGGCTCCCTGCTCCACGGGAAGCCTGCTTCTCCCTCTCCCGCTCCCCCTGCTTGTGTTCCCTCTCTCGCTGTGTCTCTCTGTCATATAAATAAATAAAATCTTTAAAAAAAAAATAAAGCTACATGTGCACCAAGTATAACTATTTTAGTATAGATGATTCACTGAAAGAAATCTCAGAGTGTTGTACACATACTTAAATTAGTCCCATCAAGATTGTAGTTGGTAGTTTCAGTCCCTAGTTTTACTTAAGATTCCACCTTAATTATTCCATTTGAATGTGGGGCAAATCTGTGTTCCAATCTTCAGAGTATAGGATGGATGCAAATGTCCTATTTATTAAAAAAGCACATCTATGATTTGTCTGCTTCTCTAAGTTGCAGATTCCTAAATACCACACTGTTTTGCTGTATTTTGATACCATGGTTAAAATGTTATCTGCCTCACCTGGTATGTTTTTAGAACTGAAAGGGTTGGAAATGTCTAGTCCTTGCTTCCATGATTATCTCTCTATCCCACCTTCCAAAGATGAAAGGAATAAATATATTTTCCTGCTTTGCTAATATGCAAATCCAAGCTCCTTGCCTTCAGAGTTGTTGAGTGCATATTGTTGTAACTGATGGGGGAGTAGAAGCTGGTGGAAATGCTGCTCCTGGCCTTGACATAGGAAGAGATGATTAAGATAAAATTACACTTCTCTTGGCAGTGTTAGACATTGGCCAGCTGCCCAAATTCAGTAGTGCACATTCCGGTAGGCCTAGTTTCTCTCCTGACACATTGCACCACTGAGCACAGACTTCCCTTGCCTGTTACTTCAGTCGTGCTGGGATTGATGTATTTACCCCGCCTCATTAACTGTGAGTATCCAAGGCATTGAAGAAAAGATTAACCTATAGGTATGATGAAGACTGGGGACTTTTACATTAGATGTCACTTCCCGAAGTATTGACTTTCAATGATGGCACATAGAAGCAAATCAAAATGGAATTTGTCAGTTTTAACCATTTGCTAGAGGATGGAAATTTGCATAAGACATACCATAAAAGCTCTATACAAATTCTTGCTTTATGTAGCAGATCAAAAACTGAAGTTATTTTTAAGTTAATTTAAGAAAAATTCCCCTTTATTCGCCCACATTTTCCAGTGGAGTAGTAGCTTGGCTGCCTTTTTACAGATTCAATTATATGTTGCTACATAGAATATAGATCATTATAGCGTACTGACTGGGAAAGCGGATCCAGAATTGTCAGAATTGTAATTGAGACCTCTGGCAGATTTCTAAATATGTCTTAACATATCTGTGCCTCAGTTTTCTCACCTGTAAAAAAAGAAATAATAGCTACTCCCTCATAGGGTTGCTGTGCAAATGAAGTGATTTAACACATAATAAGCACTTAGAACAGTATTGACACATAATGGATGCTTGGTTCAAGGTCAGTTATGATTAAAGGGGATAGTAAGCATACTGAATATTCATGAAACCATGGCATACATGGAATAGCCTGTGTTTACCACAGAAAAGGGAAAATTGGAGGTGAAATAACTTTATAAATGTCTGAAAAGTTAAGTGGCTAAAGCTTTAAACTTAATACATGTATCACAAGAAAAAATGCTAACCCATTTTACACACCCACCCACCCACCCACACACCACTTCTCTGTTCTCAACCAAAAGTCATGCCCGCAAGGGTCTTAAGCTGATACAAATTTAGAAAGAAATCATTTGGATTATAGGATTTAATCTGTACTTTTACATATGTAGTCTATAAAATGCAATCAGATAATGTACAGATCCTGGCCTCTTAAGAGATTGAGGTATTCGCCTAGAAAATAAACTCCAAAAATACAATAAATTCTCAAGTAGCCTCCCCATAATTCCATCTTTTCTCAATGAAACAATTGTTTTTTACAACTGGATGATGAAAGGAACAGGGAGGAGAAATAGAATAAATGGCCTTTTTCTTGAGCTCTATTACCTTGTTGTTTAATGTTGTGAGAAAACCATAGACAATTCAGCCAAAATTCAGATTTCCTTAATTCTAAAATTATGTACACTTAATAGAAGAAAAACAGTCTTCTACACTTTTTAGACTTACTGATAGCTATTTTACTAAGGAAGTCTTTCAGAGTTCAAGAAGCAGTGATTTGATTTTGGATGCCCAATGGAACTACCTGGGGCCTTGGGAAAAATGCTGATATCCAGGTTCCATCTCCAGGGAGACTATTTTATTAATCTGGGGTAAACTGGAATAAGTGTTTTTGAAAGCTCTCCAACTGATTCTAATATGTAGCCAAGGTTGAGAACTATTGATGGAGTCTTAATTGTTCAGAGATAGTCTAACAATTAGCCAGGAAGGAAATAAACAATGAAATATTATATAAATTTATAACCATTTAAAGCCAGAGTACTTGGTAGGAGGATAGCAGGTTTGAACTCTTATAATTAAGTTCTCAGTAAAATTATAGTTGATGTATTAATATTCACACAGAAACCTGACAACTACAACACATATATAAACCCCAAATGTTTCATTACAGTGTAGCCTTTGGGGAAAAAGAAAGAGCACCAACTAAGTTCAGAATTAGGAATATCAAGATGGCCAAAACTAGGTCCCTGCTTATTATAAATTCAAAGTTGAGTTTTGACATAAAGTAGCAGGATAGCTTGAGTATGGAGCTAACATTTTTTTTTTTCACTATGTGGTAGGCATTGTTCTAAGCACATCACATGAATGAATTTTATATTTGAACAAATTGAACTTAGATGCTAATTTTCCAAGGTTATTATATTTATATATATTGCTGCTAATGATAGAGTTAGGATTTTAATTCCAGCGATACACTTGGAGAGCTTTTTAATCATTTTTTATCAGATTGCTTTTCAAGCTCAAAACATCTGAGTTTTGTCACTCAATGATCTACAGTGTCTTCATGTGAAAATCCATATGCACTTATTAAGACAGAAGTGTTCTTTTGAAAATAAATTGTTTGATGACTTATTAAAAGATTTGAAACATACTGGTTTGCTTTAAGGTTTTGAAAAATAACAAAAATTAGTGATGTTTAATTGCCACCAATGAAAAACAAATTTTAGAGCTTATAACCTAGATGATTTTATGGTGGCATATGACTGAACTAACCTGCAGAACTAAAAGAAAACCTGAAAAACCAAACCTTGGAAAGTTCAGGAGTCAAGGCAGTCCTGGCAAAATAGGGAGCAGGAACATGGGGTGTCTTTTCAGAGCCCCATTATTGTAATAAACTATATTCAACCATTTTCTCTCCTTGTATCACTTTAGGAAATATCCAAGTTTGAGGAAGAGTCTGATTAGTTGATCTTAGGTACCCTGCCCACCTCTTGGCCAAGAGAGGCTTGGTATCTTAAAAATTAATTCCACCATAAACATTTCAAATGAAGGGAAATAGTTCTCCAAAGGAATCAAGGTGCAGTTACAAAAAGGGATGAAGAAAGCAAACAATAGCAACAGCTGCCCAATAAATCTCTACTGCTATTGAGATGAAGCAATGCAGTGATTCTGAGATCTTATAACAGGGATTCTGCCTATTGGCCAAAAACTGCCCTTGAACAAGACGGTGGGAGGAGGGCAAAGCATAATTCATTCACAAGATAACTACAAGGACAATCACTACGCATGAATAAGCTTATTTATCCTCCCCTGAATCCTACCTTCCTACCCTCCTACCTTACCCATTTAGAACAAGATCAGTCCTTTCCTAGATAATTAAGGCTGGAGCTGATTAACCCAAAGCTTCCATCACTGAAATTGATTTAATGTGAGGTGAGGCAAAGCTCTTTTCTAATTTAGCTAAGTTAAAATTTGAGATTACTTTTCTGTCTTCCCTTGATTAATCCCCTTCTAAAGTCTGGATCTCACCCTCCAAGTAGCACAGGGTAAGCATTTGTCTGGTTAGGCCTAGACGTTCTCTCACCATCACCCCTACATTTCCTATTTTCCCTGGCTCACTTCGGTGCTAAAGATCCTTCTGTTACTCATAAAAATGTTCTAATTCCTAGTCATAGCCTAATATCCCAGTTGCACAACACTCCCAAACTCAAGACTTACTTACTGTGTTGTGTTACCTTCTCTCCCCAAAGAGAGGAAAGTAGATGCAATCACCTCTGGAGAGCTGGGTAAAAAGAGAGACCCTAGACATACTCTAAGGAAAATCACCATGTAAGAAAGACCGACATCAAGGGCCAGGAGGGTTCGTGTTGTAGAAGCAAATAGGACACGGGCCCAATGACTGGCATGAAACAGCCACTTAATAAATATTCAATGACTGACTAGCTGAATATATTAATACAATCATGAAACAAGTTCTCTTGTATTTTTTCCTTCGAGAGTTTGAGAATCCTGGCTAACTACTTTTTAAAGACATTTAAGAATATTCTGTGGAAAATGATACATATAAACATGAAATAATTTCGATGACATTTTTCAGTTATGTTGAGATAGACTCAACCTGAGACCTGCACTTTAAATTGCATGGCTTTATTATAATTCATTCACGACAGTATATACAAGATAATTTGATGATTAGATACTTATTTAAGGTCTTTTACTGTCTTCTTTCCTCAAAAACTTCTTAAAGTAGAAATTGTCAACTCACTGAAAGCCTTGACAACACGATCCATCAAAAGATGGAACTGCTGACTAGATTCTGCATTTAATATTGGGCTAATTTTGACTGGAGCACTTAATAAATGCATTACAGTTTTTACTTGATGGACAATATAGAATACATTCTGGACACATATGCAAATGTTCAAAGTGCAGAAATTATTACAAATAAGTGAAAAAGGAAGTTTTAAATTCAATTATTACTCTTCAAGGAAAGGGCAAGTGTGGAACTCATTCAAGACAAACCATTAATCTTTCCAGATGATATTCAAAAATATGAGAATCATGAGACTTTATAGGTCTAGCTCATCAGGACTATTTTGTAGGCTGCAGGCTATGCTATCGATGAATGCATTGATCTGGTCAGCCAGGGAATAAGGGGAGAACAAAGGTAAATAAATGATAGATCCTGTTCAACTGAAGTCACTGGAATATTTACAATTATTAGTTCCATAATCGAGGTCAATCCACCTAACATATTCCACTTAAAGGGGTTTTCATATAACAAGATCTTATCCACATGTTTCTCCATTTAGGATAACTTTGGTGAAAATAGGAAAACATAACACTTTCCTAGCCAACATGCACTACTTTAAAAGCAAATTTTCAATCACCCATAAATTCACAAATAGTTTTATTAGAATTAGTTCTCAAAAGAGGGCACAGTCTGTCTTATTTCTCGTGTGCTAATTCAACCTATCAAGTGATAGACATATTTTCTCATATGAAACTGAATGGAGGAGCATATAAATTGTGTGTCCAATAACCAGTCGTCTACAAAGCACCTTGATTAACGATGATGCTTTCACCTCTGTTCTCTTCCATTCGTAGTCCACACTTCAGTAATCTAGTCCAATGCCAGAGTCTATTGTGTGATGTTATCAGATGTAATTTCTGATGGTTGAAGGAGTCTCCTTAATCATCTTGTAAGAATAGTAATTTAGAAATCCAAGCAGGCTAGAGCTTCTAAAGAAGTAATACAGTAGTGAAATTTTTTCTGTTATGTGATATTATTTGCCCCAAAATTGTGTGGCAGGTTACATTTAAGTTTTGTCAAGCAGCTGCCTTTATGGCCTAAATAATTTATGGAAGAAAAGTTGGGTTTAACATACTGACTGTGATTCACAGTAGATGCCCCATTTTCATCTCATTTTTGCATGTCCTACTCTCTTGAGGATTAACACTTTACCATTTCAAGTATGAAAATTTAAGACCAAGAAAACCCTTTTCCCTGGTATAAAATATGTACTGTGCCAAGCACAAAAACTTAAAGACAAAGACAACTTTTCCTTACTGTGAACAAAGCTACCTATAATTATGTCCAATACTTTTTCTTTCTGGGAACCTCTTTTCTTACTGTCCATTGACTACTCACTTACTCTAGTCAGAACCTTGACACCATTCTACCAAAACAATTCTTATAAAATTGTACCACTTTAAATCACTAAATCTAAGGGTTGCACGTTTTTCCTCAGCTTACCAGAACTATCAGAGGCATCTGATACAGGTGTCTACTCTCTTTTCATGGAAAAATGGTTTCTTTTTATAACATAATATTCCACTGGCTTTTCTCCAACTTCTCAGAACCAACTCATATCACCATTGTCAGAAACTCTTCCTCTCCGGATCTTTGAAGCTTGACATCTTTTGGGATGAGATTAAGCACTCTGTTGTCATTCTATATTCTTGTAGCTCATCTCATTCACCCATGTCTGATTTCACTTTTATACTAAATACCAGCAAAATTATATCTAGAGTTCAGCCTCTCCCTTCAGCTCCATACCTATATTGACCAACTATCTCCTCTTGAACATCTTATTGACCGCTCAAATTCAATATACCCAAACCGTATACCACTCTGCTGCCCCTCAGTGTTTCCATCTCAATGAGTGGCACTTCTCTCTAACCAGATGTCCAAATCAGAACTCCCAGTATCAAGCTTGACCTCTCCCTTTCTTTCATCTGCCAATTGTAGCTATCAGTTTTTACTGATGTTAGTTATTAAGGATGCTTAGATTATAATAATTATTCCTCTACACTAACTACTCCAAGCTATCTCATGTGCATTACTATCATAGCCTCAAAAGTGTTTTTCTTGTCTTTTCTTGCTCCTTTTTTCATGTTGGATAATTATACTTTTAATTAAAAGTTCTCGTTTTTCATATTGGAGAAAATTATAGTTTTAACAAAAATTGTATTGTGTTTTTTCCCCCCCATGCTTAGGACCCTTCAACTGCTTCCCAACTTCCTTTTGATAAGGTTCATAGTCATTAACCTGTGCACTGCTGGTGGCCCACCCAACAACCATTTGCCCCTCCTACCAGACTAGTAGTACCCAATTTTAAACTGCTGCCAAAAATTTGGGAACATTATGACTAGTCTTAATGACCTTAAGGAGCTTAATTCCACACTATTTACCATTCTATCTCCCTCCACATAAACAAGTGTAAAGAATTGCACACATTCAATGCCTCCATTTACCTACTTCCACCCACCCTCATGTATTCCTCAAATGACTAGTTATGGTGGTTACATTCCCCTTACCAGTCAATAGTACAGAAAACCAAAGATCCTGTGACTCATTCTGGCCAATACAATGAAAGGCAAATTTCCTGAGTATTTATGAAGATAATTTTTTTTCTTTAAAAGAGATACAAAAAATATATTATGCTTACAGCTCTGGATATTGTTATGTTAGGATGTGCATCTTGCAGACATGAGGGGATACTACTCCATTCTGAGTAGGTCATTCAACATTTATGATCTCATACTCCCTGCACATCCCCTTCCCCTTGAACACTAAGCACATAACCACCAGCTTCATACAGCAAAAGCGCAGCTCTTTCTGTCTTCAGGTCCTGTTCCCATGCTACTTAAATATACTTACTAAGTTGCACCGTAAAAAAAACAAAACCAAAGCCAAACAAAACAAAATCCACAAACAAATAGATAATGAGTTTTTGAATTAACCAAATTTAAAGCTGCTTTACTTTATGACTTCTTGTTACATAAGACAAAAAAAAAATATTTTTATTGAAGCCAGTGGAGGCAAGGTTTTTCTAATGTCTCCCCCAAGGCCCATGACATCTTAACTGGTAGGTCAGCTTAAAGATCTATGGCGATCTGGCGCTAATTTTCTCAGCCTCTGGCTGTTGGTGTTCTCCTTCTTCTTGATATTGCAACCATATTGGCTCTTTTTCAGCTCTTGAAATACTCTGTGTACATCTTCATCTCAGAGTTGTTTTGCAAGGAGTTTATCTTTCTGGAGTTCTTCTGCTCCTGCTCTATTGCCTACTCAAGTGTCAACTGAAATGTCACTTCCTCAGCCCTGTGTTATATATGCTATAGCATTATACTTGTCCATACACCACTCATCATACCTCTCATGTTCAATGTCATCCATTCTCACTTCATTGTCAGCTTTATAAGACAGCAGCTGTGTTTGTCTTATTCAGTTTAGTTGCAGCACTAAGCATAGTTCTTGGCATACAGGAAGTACTAAATAAATATTCTTTAAATGAACAAAACTAAAACATTATTAGTCAATAAAAGACTTCCGAAGTTTTATTCCTGCAGGTCTTTAATTCTAGAATCTATATACTGGGAAGAGAAGAATTTCCAACCATAACCTGACACTATTAAGATGACCAGCCACATAAGGAAAGGCAGCAGGCAGACACAAAACTCACTGGCTATCAACAGCTTTCCTTACCTGGACTGAGAGACTTAAGTTAAAATAAAAGTGGAGATGGGTAAATGTAACCCTAGGGGAAAAGGAAACTCAAACAGAAGCTGTGCATTCATTCAAGGTGTCTTATTGCTAGTAGACAGTCTATAATGGATCCATTTGTCCATGTGAGACTCAGAAACATAAAAAAATAGCAGAACCACTGGGGTACAGGTAGGTTGATTTAGTACCCATAATGACCTGTCTACCAGCCAAAGCTGGAGGAGAAAAACAAACTGAAAACATCCCAAGCAAAATTATTTTCTCCTCTGAAACCATTTTGCCCCCCAATAGTTTAACCTACCCAGGAATACATAAGCACATATAGTATCAATCACTACTTGGATGCTGAAACCCATTCCAGGAGACCCCCATCCCCACAATACTGTGGTTTTGTGGTTTATAAGCCCCACTCTGTGTCAGTAGCAGCCTTTCTTTTTTTCCTAGTGTTTCCATTATATCATGTATTGTAATTATCTCTTTAGTTATCTTTGACTCTGCTTTTCCATAGCGTAGATTAAATCCTACAGAAATAATGTATTATTTCTAGCAACTAGCAAATTGTGGGACATGTGGGAAGAATTCAGAAAACATTTCTATTTCTAAGTGATTGTGTTGAGCACTGCCAACTGAAGGAAACTTATTACATTGAAGGATGTTTTTGTATGAAAAGATAAGATGAGGCAAAAAAAAAAAAAAAATCTCTCCTCTGCAGGTAGGCTAAGTATATAATAGAAAATGCAGCTTTCCTCCTGAAGATGGACACCTATCTTTTCATAAATCAGACTTTTTGTAAACACTATGGAGAGATCAATTTGAAAGTAGTTTGTAAAAGTTTACATTTTTATGTTAAAAGTACCCTATTTTCACTATAAATATTGCCCTGTATTTTCTGATTATAAAAGTAAAAAAGACCTAAACACAAAATCTAAAATGAAAAAGCTTCTAGAAAAAAATATGGGCGATAATCTTTACAACTTTTAGGATGGCAAAGATTTCTAGAACATGAAAAGCACCAACTTTAAAAAAAAAATGATAACTTGGAGTTCATGAGAAGTAAAACATTCAACTTTTCACCATACAGTTAAGAAAATAAAAAGGCAAGCCATAGGCAGGGAGAAAATGTTTTCAGAACATACAGCTGAAAGTGTGTTTGTATTTGTAAGAGCTCTTACAACTCCATAGTAAGAGGATGGAACCCATTATTTTTTAAATGGGCAAAAGATTTGCAAAGACAATTCACAAAAGAAGATAGGAATAAGCATGGGAAAAGACAACAAGCACCTTTCACCACCAGGGAAATGAAATTTAAACTCTAGAGAAATACCTGTAGGTACCCATACCAATAGCTAACATTTAAAAAGCTGACCATACCAAGTGCTGACAGGTAAGCGGAACAATTACAACTCTCATACATTTCTGGTGGTGGTGCTAAATGGTGCAGCTACTTTGGAAAACTTGTTAGCAGTTTCTTACGAAATTAAACATACTTTTACCCTATGACCCGGTAATTCTAGTGCTATATACCCAAGAGAAATAAAGCATTTGCCTATAAAAATACTTGGACATGAATGTTTATGGTAGCATTGTTCATAATAGGGAAAAAAACTGGAAATAATGCAAATATCCATCAAGAGAGGGACAGAAAAACAAATCGTGGCCTATTCACAGAACAATCAGCAATATGAAAGGAACAAACTACTGCTTCATCCTACAGTGTAGGTATGTACAATAAAAAAAAATCAATATACTGATCAACAGAAGGTAAATAAAAGAAGAGACTGTGTGATTCCATTTATGCTAACGTCTAAAAGAAGTAAATTAATGAAAAAATCAGATCAGTGTTGTCTGGGGCCAAGGGCTCGTGTGGGACACTTGACTACAGAAGGCTCGCAGCCACTTTCCAGGACGATTCTGGCACAAGTGCACCCATTTCTCAGAATTTGTAAAAGCTTACACAAAAAATTCTACCTCAAAAAAGGTATCATTTCACCAAAATATTTATGTTAATGTTAACTATAAAGCTTCAATTACAAACATATAAAAATGATAATGGAGATCTCCTATATTAATCTCCCTCCCAGAGAAAACCATTTTATTTTATCTTTTTTAAAGATTTTATTTATGTATTTGACAGAGAGAGACACAGCCAGAGAGGGAACACAAGCAGGGGGAGTGAGAGAGGGAGAAGCAGGCTTCCCCGCGGAGCAGGGAGCCGGATGCGGGGCTTGATCCCAGGACCCTGGGACAATGACCTGAGCTGAAGGCAGACGCTTAACAAGAAAACTATTTTAAAATAGTTTGATAATATCTTACCCTGCAACTTTGCAGGGGTATATACATGTGTACATACTTTTGTTTTACAAAAATGGGACAAGCTACATATAACCTACTTTTCTACTTATTTTCTTTTTTTTTTTTTTTTAAAGATTTTTTATTTATTTGAGAGAGAGAGAGAATGAGAGAGAGCACATGAGAGTGGGGAGGGTCAGAGGGAGAAGCAGACTCCCTGCCGAGCAGGGAGCCCGATGCGGGACTCGATCCCGGGACTCCAGGATCATGACCTGAGCCGAAGGCAGTCGCTTAACCAACTGAGCCACCCAGGCGCCCCTACTTATTTTCTTTTAAAGTATAACATTTTTTGATGCTCAATGTCAGTTCATATAGCATTCTAATGAATACAATCCAACTTTCTCAGTGAATACCATACTAGTGGTATAGTCATTTATCTTATAGGTGCACTCTAATTTATTTTACCCATGTCCATTGGTGGAAAAAGAAATTCAAAACTCCACTTTCAAATATTTTAAGTCGAGAAATGAAATAAAGGTGTCATTTTTTAAATACAAAAATATCTTTATTGACTGCTTTCGTAGAACAGGGTCTTAGAAATTTATTCTAACCCTGAGTAAATTATACATCAGTCATGCATACTCATGACTGATGAAAATCGCTAACAATGAAAACACTGCATGATAAAAAGTGAAGCTCTTAAGGGACCATTAGACTGATGAAAAAAAAAAGCGCAGCTCCGATTGATCAAGAGACCTATCCAAGGTCATACAGATTGTGGTTGGCTGAGCCAGCATTGGGTTCCAGGTCCCTTGATCTTAGCATCGTGTTTTTCACACATTTTCCTTTGTGTAAAGTTCACTAACCTGCCAGGGGCTTCAACCTATCATCTTGGCATCATTAACATTATTTCTAAACATGTGAGATCACCTATCTTCCCTGTATTTGAATAATTCAGAAAAAAAGAGAGAAATGCTCCGTGTTGAAGACGCGGAGGTAAAATGGTGCTTATCTTTCAGAAATGTTTCTTTATGCTTTACAATTTAACATACTGCAACAGCATGATGCATCTAATGATTTTTTAAAACAGCTTTCTGCTGACAGCATAAACAAAACAAGTTTATTTTGAGTGAGCAGCTGCTGTTTTTTCATCGAGGAACGTCAGTTGCTGAAATAATGCAGCAGGCTGGCACTGCCGTGAGTGGATAAACATCTATGGGGTTTGTGGACTGCTAAGTATAGGCCCATTCTGCTACTGCCGCAGTTACCAATAAAACAAACAGCCCAGCTCCAATTTTATGAGAATGAAAAGTTAAGGCAGTCTGCACGAATTACAGAAATGTGCTGCACAGATTGTCTTATTTTAATGAATGGATCAACTGCAGATGTCAGATTTTTTTTTGTCACTGTATGTGGGATTTGTAAATTTCTTTGTTTTTCAGCTTCTTTGAATTAATTAATTCTTTTAAAAAATTCTCACTTGCTTTTAAACAGGCATTTATTACAAGGAAAAGTTAAGGCAAGGCTCTGGAGTTTCATTTAAACAAAATTCCCTTTTGCCCTCCTTGACAATGTATTCATAAATATTTCTTTCAAAAAAGATTTTAATGGCCTAAATTTGGCCCGGAAAAAAAAAAAAAGTACTTGGGAAAAGACTATTGGCCAGCAAATAATCTGAAGGAAGTGGTGAATTGACAAAAATATTGAGATGAGGGATCGCTCTTTCTTTGGAATGTTTTATCAACCCCACCTTGATTTTAGTGCTTCAGGGAAAGCGGACAAAGTCTGTGGTCTGAAATCTATTATTTATCCTCCTGTTTGTACATTTTTGCAAATCTATAATTACATTACACCATCATTTGGCTGACTTCAAACATTCTGTTCAAGGAAAATGACTAATCCTATTATTTATAAGACTGTAAATTTAACTCAAGAGTTGCAAATGTGGTAGACAAATTTCCCATATACCCTTATTCCAACTTCTCCCTATGTTAACATGTTACATAATCATAGAATATTCATCAAAACTAAATCATATTTGACTTTATCATTTTTAAAAATGTAATTAGTATAATTAAGGAATGCTGCTAAATGATAAACATATATAAGCACAAGAACCTAAGAGGAAAGATCAAGTATAATAGTTTCTGGGAGGGGAAAGACTACTTCCAGTCAACCAGAACACTAAAGTGTTTATGGCTGAGTAGAATTTCTACTGGGACCTAGACACATAGCATTGGAACAAAAGGAGAAGCCTTTAAGTTTTGTCTTTTTTTTTTTTTTTTACATTCTTTTTATTTTATTATGTTATGTTAATCACCATACATTACATCATTAGTTTTTGATGTAGTGTTCCATGATTCATTATTTGCTTATAACACCCAGTGCTCCATGCAGTGCGTGCCCTCTTTAATACCCATCACCAGGCTAACCCATCCCCACACCCCCTCCCCTCTAGAACCCTCAGTTTGTTTTGCAGAGTCCATAATCTTTTTGTTTTTTTTTTTGTTTTTTTGTTTTTTGGTTTTTGTAAAGAGGAGCAATATAGAAGACAAAATTTAAGTGTAAGTGAAGTTGTGAAAATCGGCACCCTATGGAAATTTAGAAACAGAGGAGAGAGATCAAGGGCTCTTTTCAATGACTTTTCAACGTAATAATTTTACTGTTATATCATTAGAGGAACTATAGATTGTATGAAACATACCAAAATTAATAAAAGAAAGTCTGCAAACCTTGATCCCTTGGTAAACTACTGAATGTGCCATTCAGTTAGATAGTGAACTCTTTCTTGGCCTAATCCCAGCTAATTATAATTCTGCTCACACCTTCTAACGTTTGCATAGTTAGCATCTTAGCAGGTGAATAGGTCAGGTCTTTAGGGTGTTAATTAGTCACATCACAGAAACTTCACTATTTTAACACTTTAAGCACATTTAATACTGGTCTCCTTCAGGACCATGGACATTTGCTGAAAATGTTAAGTATCATAAATGCAATCAATTATTAATTTGCTGTGTTATTAATATCATTTAGAATTTATATGCCACCAATGTTTTAAAAATAGGACAAGTCTGAATTGATGTAGGTATGGGCCAATCACAAAGGCAAAACATTGCTGGAGTAACTCCCAGGGTCCATTGGGTAAAGGGGTAATAGCTTATTGGTGCTAAAACCGGTTGTTGATATGAACTTTCCTACAAATATGCCTACTCTGAATTGTCTGTAGAAAGAACAGAGGTGACACATAAATTCTAATTCTAAAAATTTGATTCTATTCTCAAAAAGAGTGGACATTTCTCCTTATATGAAACTTCTAGATCCTTGAATGATGCTTAAATAGAGGGATGCAAACAAAATTGTTTTGATCCTTATTCAAATCCACCATCAACTTTGAGTGATCCCTCTATCTGGAACAAAATTGAGAAATCCATGGAAGAGACAACTGACCTGCTACATATTATGCTATGTTTTTGTTTGTTGTTTGTTTTTCCTTCACTGAAGCCATTATTAACCAAGAACTCAATTCTGAAGGTCATTCCCATCTCTTCTGTGTCTATTCAAATTCTATTTGAATTGTACATGATTCAACATTCAACTTTGTGAAGGCTTAACTGACCAGCCCTGCTCAGGAATGTTCCCTCCTCCTCCACTCCATATTCGAGTAGCATTTATGTTCTACATGAATTGGACCCTATTATTTGTTCCTGTACCACACTTTCTAGTCTTCCCAACTAGACTGATCTGGAGGACAGAGCTGATGAACTTATTAACATCCCTTCCTGTGGTAAATTTTCCTGGATACTAAAGCCTGATGTTCCTGTGGATTTTGTTTCTAACCAAAGCATGGACCACGATGGAACACTATGCATCACCTAAATCACCAATTCATTTTTATTCATCAAGTAATTAAGGGCTCATTAAGTGCAAAGTGTATACTAGGGATATACAAAGATGATCCACATGTGATTCTGCCTCTACAGGGCTTACTGCTTAAGAAGAATGTACATCTGCATAATTATAATACAAATGGGCAGGTTGTAGATGGTTAAGGAGTTATGGTTAAAAGGCTCTCCATGTGCTAAGGGTATATTTGGGTTAAAGCTTGTTGGACAAAAGGATTTACGAAGGAGAAAGTGTTAAGGAGGCCATTCTACACAAAAGTGCTGTTTAAACCAATGCAGAAAAGTGCAAAGAATCCAGAGGTACTAGTGCAGAGTTAAAATGGATAGAAAAAAAAAAAAATTCCAATTCATTTTGAAAAAAGAAGCCAGGTCCAAATAATAAAGGATATTAAATTTGACATTTGGGAGTTTTGACTTTATTCCGCATCATTTGATTTTTAATTTGGTAAAATCTTAAATGTGTTTTCAGGTAATTCTTGTATCAGAAGGTAAGATAGGAATGGGAGAAGGATTTGGAAGTCTGATGTCTTAGTTTGTGTGACATTTTGGAAAACAAGCATTGGAAATAGAAAGGAGGGATGGATGAGAGGTATTACAGAAGCAGAATCAATAGAACACATATGCATCATCTTTCAGCAAGCACCCTATCCCCTTTAGGAACTCCTATTTGAGGTAAAAAAAAAATGGACTATGTCTTAAAGAAGATTGGTAGATATTCATAGTTCCCAGGGAGCAAAGAAAAATTTGAGGAATTCTTTGACCAATAGCTTTCAAACAAGAAAGGTTGTACTAAAGATGATATTGTCTTTACAAGGAGGCAAAAAACAGATTTTAAAATAAGTATTTTGGAATAAAAGAGATAAGAAGGTCAATATACCAAAATAAATTTAAGGCATCAGAACTACTATAAACAAAAAAGAAATCCACCCCAGCCCAAGAGAAGGTCAAAAGATGGCTACTCGATTGTCAGCTTCTTTAGTTACACACTGGATATATTGAAAAGAATATTCATTTGGGTAAGGAAACTATGCTGCTAAACATCCACCAAAGAAAAACACAGGCCTGTATACCAAAAACAGAGATGGTCAATGATCTCATGAGCTAAGTATTGTATGCTAAAATTCCTATCTTTTCTTGTGTTATTTCTGTCTTTTTGTTTAGCATCCAACAAATTGATTTTAAAGAGTCTGAGTGTGATCTCAAAATATTCTTCTGGTATCATAGTACATTATTAATGACTTAGATTAATATTTTGAACTGGACAAAATGAAGAAAAGGAGATAATGAATCTAAGACCAGAATATTTACTTACAAAACCAAAGAACATACTGAAAAGAAAAAAAAAAAAAAAGACAACATTGGAGCTAATAACAATTGCCCCAAAATATACTATTCATAAATTAAATATAATGTTTACTTAGTAAGACACCTAGTAACTTGTATTGATCTAAATAGTGACATTAATATGTGCAGTCAAATTTGTTTTCCATGTAATATCTCTATTCCCCATGAAATATTTTATAATAATTGAGCATGCATAGGAGGAAGCTCTTCCTTAAGCATATGGGATCAATTGGTGCTATAGCTGCAGGAAAATTACTATGGAAAGCTTATATATTGGCAAGGGGACATATATATTCAGCCATTCAGCTTGGCTATCAACTCTGAGAACTTGTGACTCTCTCTCTATACATACATATATACACATACATACACATACATACACATTTTTCCAGTCCTACATGTTGTAGAGATCATGATGCCATTCATTCAGCTTACTACTCAGCCCTGAGATCATACAAATATACATATATACACACATATCACATATATGTATATACATGTATAAAAATATACATAAGAGACTATATATGCATAAATATATTATATATTATGTACCCAAATATGTGTATTTATACTAAAAGTATAGGGGCCTGGGTAGCTCAGTCACTGGGTCTCCAACCCTTGATTTTGGCTCAGGTCATGATCTCAGGGTCATGGGCTCGAGCCCCTCTTCAAGCTCCATGTAGGGCTGCTTGCTTCAGGCAGAGTCTGCTTGAGATTTTCTCTCCCTCTCCCTCTAACCCCCACCCGGCTCATGCCCGCACTCTCTTTCTCTCAAATAAAAAAACAGTATAAATACTAAAGTATATTCTAAAGATTCTCTATATAAGTAAAATCTGATTATTTTTTAAAGCTCTTGATCTCAGTGTTAGTCTGAAATCCCAAGAAATCAAAATCCTCATATTATTAATTAGCCATAATTGAAAAAAGACAGATTTATCATGTGACATTAATAAATATGGACAGTGTCTAAGTTTCATAGACCAAAAGCATCAGTTATTTTCTTTACCTCTCATTGGCTTGGGTCCCTGCCTGCTATAAAATCAGGGAAAGTCTTGGTGGAACCCAGTGTAGCATCCACCTTCTCTCGAGAGAAAAAAACTCATTTCCTCCCAGGAGTTAACACAGAAATAGACCTATCCTCTGTGCATTTTTGTACAAAACCACTGTTATTCTAGGAAAAATATGAAATAGTCACCATAATTGATTCACTTTATTCCAAAAATCACCTAATATCTTGATTCAAGTTGTTTATTAACTACATCCACCATTACGGTTCTGATTGGTAATGAAATGGTCCTCCAGTCATTACTGAAAAATGGAGTATTTTACTATATTAAGTATTCATGGGCAGAAACAAATATAACTCAGCATAAAATTATATGTACCTTGTGACTAAGTATGATAGTGAAGAAAATTATTTCCCATGCTTACTTTTAGCTATTTACAGAATAAAATTAAATAATGGCTTTCAGAATCCTAGAAAATGAACTTATCTACTCTCAAAAGGGGTCTTTTAATTTTATCATCATGCACAAAGCAATGCAGCCCCATGCTACAGAGTGTAGTACAAACAAGGATGAAATGAAAAACAACAACAACAAAAACTAATGTAACATATGCTTTCCCAGAACAACAGAAGACAAAAATCAGACTGGGAAGAACAGCAAGCAAATCACAAGAGCTATTTTAAGTGTTTTGTTTTGTTTTGTTTTTTAATCAAAAAAGAAAAGTTGATCAAACAAATTCCAAAAATTATGTGTTCCCAAAAGCAGAATTTAAATGGTCTGTAAGGTAAGTATATATGAATCTATAACTGATAAAAAGAGATAGCAAGTACTTACAATACACCTGGATATTTGCAAGCGTCTGGCAAGGCTCATCTATGGAGCAGTTCCTTAGATTCTTTAGCCACCCAAGACTATTCACTGAACGCACAGTCGTCATGCAAAACAGATGGAAGAGGTTCTCACTTTTGGATATCAACATCATTATATTAAAATAAATCATAGTGAGAGGAGAAAATGCATAATGTAGTTGCTTAAACTGTCTAAGGGGATGGGGCACAGAAGACACATGATTACAGAATCTTCCTCCGCATCTGGAACAAAGAGATGCTAACTTCAAGTATGCTATTACTATCCTTAGCACTAATATCAGGACCAAATTACTCAAAACAATAGGGAATGAACATTATGGTAACAGTCCTTATGGACCCTAAACTTCTTGCTCACTAATTCTATGACATTATGGGGCGCCTGGGTGGCTCAGTTGGTTAAGCGACTGCCTTCGGCTCAGGTCATGATCCTGGAGTCCCGGGATCGAGTCCCGCATTGGGCTCCCTGCTTGGCAGGGAGTTTGCTTCTCCCTCTGACCCTCCCCCCTCTCATGTGCTTTCTCTCATTCTTTCTCTCTCAAATAAATAAATAAAATCTTTAAAAAAAAATTCTATGACATTATGGCAATTTATAATAGTCTCAGGGTATATACAGATGCTTTTGTCTACGTGAAGAAACAAGTTCAAGATGGACTTTTGTACTTGTGTTTTAATTTTCCCCACAGAGAGGGGATATTCAGGATTCTGGAATTATGGCAAATTTACTACCCATACAAATACAGGATATTGCTGTTAATTTTCTCTACAGTTCTACTAAAAAAAGAAATTAAAGTCCTCTAGCTAATACCCTTTAGGTCCATCCACATTGTTGTAAATGGCAAGAGCCTGTATACACACACACACACACACACACACACGTATGTATATATATCCCTCTAATTACCTAGATACTGATAACTTGTATAGAAGGCAGTTGTGCAGGAGCCTGAGAGCAAGTGTGCTGAACGAGGGAAGAAAAGGCTTGCTGACACTAGGATCAGTGGATATAAATTTGCTGAGCAAGAAAGATATAAATTGGAGCACTGGGTGTTATACGCAAACAATGAATCATGGCTCACTACATCAAAAACTAATGATGTAATGTATGGTGACTAACATAATAAAAGAAAAAATATTTTATATATGAATCAAAAAAAAAAGAAGGGCGTAAATTGGTTAAATTTTTCAAGAGAGTCATTTTCCTTTCTTTACCCCTCATGCTGAGAACATTTTTTCCCCCGCAAAGATCATGGTCACTAGAGGTTGAATATCCACTAAAAAGCACATCTCAGCACAATTATACGTCAAAGCTTGCTAGACAGAATGTGTGCCAGCCTTTGTGGGTATTGATATCTTTGAAATAAAATGTGTGTTAACAAACAGTCTACACTGGTGATACAAGTTAATTGCATCATTATGTTGTGATAAGGCAATGCAATTAACACATTTCACTATACAGAGATCTCAGGGTGGGTATCCAATTAACTCAGGTCACCAGGCGCCTTGCTTAGGATGGGGCTTTCAGTCTGCTCCGAGACGACTTCACACAGTTGCCTGTCTCCTGAAGTGCAAGAAAACTTTTTTAAGAAATAAGGCAATTTAGAAAAGGTTAGGGCAAAACTGCTGTATCAACTTGGTTCAGTATGTGCTATGTTGATAAATCTCTTCCAGTGTGTCAGGAAAATATTGTTTAAATTGAGCAGAGTGACTAAAATATGCAAAAGTTCATCATTGTTTTCTATAAATATTTCATTCACTCATTATAACAAAGCTGAGGATGTTGGACTTGACTATAGTTTCAAAAATATCAGGAAGCATGGAAATCATATTGGATAATGGTATATTTAAAGCTGAGAAGATTACTGGGATATCACAAGCATAGCAACAACCTAGCATGTCATTTTGGAAAATCTGAAATACCTTTAAAAACATTGCAAGGCAATAGGTTTTAGATTTATAAAGAAAGATATATCATACTGGGGTTCTTTAATTCATTTGATTACCACCCCCAAAATTGAACTGAGCTAAAAACAAAATAGTTAACATTTATTGGTACCACACTTTTCAGCGAAAACTGGTAAACCCCTTTTGCCACTCCATACTATTTATCACTTTTATAAACACTTGTAATATTGCAACGTAATTATTTCTAAGCCTCTTTTACAGTAATGTAAATTGCTTAAGGACAGGGAACATTCACCTTTTCATCCCTGTTATTATACAATTGGTTCCCCAATAAGTATTTGAATAAACATGAGAAAGTTTATGAATAGCAATGTAATAAATTCCATTATTCATTAGGCCATACAGACATTGGTCTTGTGCAGTTATTTGAAAGGAGGCTATCCTTAGATTCATATAAAGGGGAAATAAACAGAAGGGCAGCATCAAGCTGTATCTTACATGAATGAAATGCCCTAATGAACTATAATGGTATGCAGCCAGTTGGAAAAGCTATTAAGTGGAACCAAACATAGCACTGAAGTTGGTACAGATGCTGGGAGAAACTGCAGACCCATAGGACATACAAAATATCCAAACAAACCAAGGTAATATGCTGGCTTTGACATTTGTTATATGAGAAATAGAACACCAAATGATGTTTCGTAAGTCTATGTCAACACAATGCCTGCCTTTCTCTGTTTAAAGATTTTATTTATTATTTATTTCAGAGCAAGCAAGTGTGAGAATGTAAGCAAGGGGAGGGGCAGAGGGAGAGGAGAGAGAATCTCAAGCCCAGGCCCCACTGGGGGCAGAGCCTGACCTGGGGCTTGATCCTATGACCCTGAGATCATGACCTGAGCTGAAATCAAGAGTTGGTCACTTAACCCACTGAGCCATGCAGGTGCCCCAATGCCTGCCTCTTTAAGCTCTCTTCAACAATCCCCTGGCCGCTGCACTGCGATTTACAGATTGGCCTTGGTCTTGA
>NC_138377.1:44870928-44893058 GCF_054177405.1 Leptonychotes weddellii
GACACTGGGGAGGGTATGTGCTATGGTGAGTGCTGTGAATTGTGTAAGACTGATGAATCACAGACCTGTACCTTTGAAACAAATAATACATTATATGTTAAAAAAAAAAAAGTAGGAAGGGAAAAATGAAGGGGGGGAATCGGAGGGGGAGACGAACCATGAGAGATGACGGACTCTGAGAAACAAACTGAGGGTTCTAGAGGGAGGGGGGTGGGGGGATGTGTTAGCCTGGTGATGGGTATTAAAGAGGGCACATTCTGCATGGAGCACTGGGTGTTATACGCAAACAATGAATCATGGAACACTACATCAAAAACTAATGATGAATGTGTGGTGACTAACATAACATAATAAAATTAAATTTAAAAAAAAGTGAGGCTTTAAAGAGGCTGTATCATTCACCTAAATTTGCATAGCTAATAAGTTAAAATATTGGGAGTGCTTCTACTCACTTTGCCTAAGATCTTCTGTATCTCTCAGGGTTTATGGCAGGAAAAAGATGGCAGGGTCAAGTTCGACAAATTAAGGAGAGGTTAATAAAATGATTATTTTTAAAATGTGGCTTTTTTCACTTAGCATGATGTCCTCCAGGTTCATTTATCATTTTTTCTTGGTCCATTCATCTGTTGATGGAAAAGGATTATTTCCATATCTTGGCTGTTGTAAATAATCCCTTTCAGATGGTTCATTGTTAGTGTATAGAAACACAAATGATTTTGCTACATGAATAAGCCAGTCATAGAAGGATAGATATGAGGTATCTAAAACAGCCAAACTCATAGAAGCAAAGAATACAATAGTAGTCTCCAGGGCCTGGGGGATCAGGAAAATGAGGAATTATTCAATGTGCATAAAGTCTCAGTTCTACTGAATGAACAAGTTCTAGAGATCTGTTGTACAACAGAGTACCTATAGTTAACAGTATGGTATTTTACACTTCAAAATTTGCTGATAAGGTAATTTTCATGTTAAGTGTATTTACCAAAAAAAAAAAGGGAATTCTGAAAGGTAGATATGCCTATAATCTTGCTCGTGGTGATGGTATCATGGCTATTTGCACACGTCCAAACTCAGCAAATTGTATACATTAAATATGTGCCCTTCTTTGTATATTGGTTATCTCAATAAAGCTACAGGCAGGTGTTGGGAAATTCTAAGGGATAATGCCCTACATGGGAACTAGTATCAAAGTTCTTTCTATTATTATTCTGAAAAGGTAAAGGTAGGGAGCATATGATCAGAACTTAGAGACAGTATGAAAAAAAGACCTGTATAGACAGGCTGGCAGGACTTGAGATCTTCTGTTATGGAAAACAGTTGGCCAGTGGTCACCTGGCAGATGTGGATCTGGAGGAGCAAAGGAAGACACATGGGAATTTCCTCACATTGATTTATTGATTTATTATTGATTTACATTAATAGCCATTGCTGTTTTTAGAGGTTCTACTAAAAAGTGTATCTTCAACATTTAAATTTTTTTTTCTTTTTTTTTTGTGTGCGTGTCTGTGTGTTTGTGTATACGTGTAGTCCTATGCAATTTTATCACATGTGTAGCTTACTACAACCTCAACATTTAAATTTTATAAGCAGTTAGTATGTAGGTAGTCAGAATCTGATTTTTTTCCCCCACATCACCTCTTCTATAAAAATATCCTTATTTACCTGCTCTTATTTAATTGGCTTTAAGCTTCTGCAAGCATGTATTCACTGAAAATGATTTATGATTGAGCTTCGAGTGGTGTCATGTGAAATAGGTCTTTTCAAGTGTAGGCAGTCCAAGACTTCACAGGGTTAAATTATTGGAAAGGTATCATAGGTTAAAATTACTTGAGTTGAATCTGACTTGACCATATAATGATAATGTAGTCCTGCTCCATTGGGAAGCATGTTCACAGATGCCCGGCAGCTGGGAAGCACATCCTACAGTCTGCTCAGGCAGGAAAGAAAATTCCCAACACCACCCAAATGCTCAGAATAGCATCCAGTTCCACCAGACCAGGAGACTACTGGCCAGAAAACCCAGGTAGCCGTGGAGCCCATTCTATAGCTCTGCTCCAGCAAGGAGCCAAGTCAGTAGCTATACCTATCTGTTGATCATAGCCTCTGGTATCTCATTACCAGGGAGTCTGCATAGTGATCCTGGTCAGGCTCAGAGCCCAATCTATGGTACTGCCCTGCTGTAGAGTCCAGCCTGCAGCCCTGCTGAACACAGCCAGTGGCCTCACCCAGAAAGGTGGCTCAGCCAGTGACCCCACCCAATCGCCAAGCATAGCCTGCAGCCCCGCTTGACCTGGAAGCCTAGATAGCAAACCTACCCAACCTCAGAGCATAGTCTCCAGCCCCAACGGACTCTGGGATGTAGGTGGAGGATCTGCCCTATGAGAGAGCCCAGCCAGCAACCTCAACAAAAAAGCTCAATGAGGAAGCGCCAGTGGCCTACCCAATCACCCCATCCAACTTTAGGGCACAGCCTGTAGCCTCACCCGATGGCAGAGCACAGCCTGAAGCTCCATTTGACTACAAAGCCCTGCCGGTAGCCTCGACCTGAACACAGAGTCCAGTTACTGGCACCATCTGGTCAGGTTGCGTGGCGTGCAGACGTACCCAGTCACAGACTCTGAACAGTGGTAACGCAGTCTGCCACTCCACCCCATGAGAGGTAATTGCAGGTCCCGTGTGGTGGTGCCACCTGACTGCAGAGCGCAGCTAGCGGCACCACCCGTCAGCCATCCCACCCAGTGGCTTGCTTAAACACAGAGCCCAGCCGGTTGGCTCACCCAGCCAGGGAGTCTGGATAGCCCGGCAGTGGCAGGCCCCGAACTCAGCATGGGCATTACTCTGATACCAAAGCCAGATAAGGCACTACAAGAAAACAAACAAGCTATAGGCCAGTATCCCTGATGAATAGAGATGCAGAAATTCCCAGCAAAGTACTAGCAAACTGAATTCAACAGCACTTTAAAAGGCCCCTACACCATATAGTAAAATACAGTATAATGGTGTTTATAACCCTTTTAATCTCATTATAATTGTTATCTTTAAGTATTAAATGACAAAGCATTTAATGTAAACATTAGAAATATTTAAAAAGATATTTTTATCAGGATATTAGGATGCACAATTTTTCCTTTCACACATGTTTTTTTTTTTTTATTCTTATGTTAATCCCCATACATTACATCATTAGTTTTTGATGAAGTGTTCCATGATTCATTGTTTGTGCATAACACCCAGTGCTCCATGCAGAATGTGCCCTCCTCAATACCCACCACCAGGCTAACCCATTCCCTCACCCCCCTCCCCTCTAGAACCCTCAGTTTGTTTTTCAGAGTCCATCATCTCTCATGGTTCGTCTACCCCTCTGATTCCCCCCCTTCATTCTTCCCCTCCCGCTACCTTCTTCTTCTTCTTTTTTTTTTTTCTTAACATATATTGCATTATTTCACACATGGTTTTTTGAAACAACATCTGAAGGCATCAGAGTTGTTTGATGGCTTTGTGAGAGACCAGTCCCAGTGTGGCTCTCAGCTACCTCTTCTCCTCACATTTTCTTTAGCCTTTATTGTCAGTTGTTCCTTTAGCTGCATTCAAGAGGAAAATCCAGTTTCCTTGAAAATGATCTCCTTATCCATATCAGCAGCTTAACCTTTCAACCTTGGTTCTAGCATGCATTCAGGGGTTTAAACCTTCAAATTAAACTCATATTTATTTGCTCTGGATTTTTTTTTTTGTCCTTTGACCTCTTTCCAATTTGTTATTCAATGTCAAAACATTACAGAGTTACAGAGCTTTTACCTAAATTGTCAGCCCCAAATGCACTTCTAGACACATGAAGGAGAGACTTTCAGTGGCCAAATTCCTGGCTCTCGCTACTTCTAAGTCTGCCACTACTCGACACAGAAGAGTGAGAAAATGGAGCAAAGATAAATCTAGGAGAGGAAATACAAGTGAAGGAGGGAGGAACCAGTCATTTATTTCTGCGTCATGTCCATGACAGGGAAACCTGAGAGAGGACATTATACCGAGTTTGGCCTGGGGCAAGGGAAGATGAGCTGTGGATTGGGGCTAAATAATCTTAGAAAGAGAAATCGCTAAGAAAACTAACTTATTCTCAGCTTCATGAGGTATATTTAAAGTAAGTATAACAACTCATGTTCACTTTAGAGCTAACACATATTTTAAATACTTGGGCTGAAAAACAGCATAAAAATTTCCCAGCGATAGTGTGATGGAACTACTACATTGTAACCTCTTAATCAAGGGCTACATCTTCTAAAAGCATTGTTCCCGTTCGGTGACCCTGTGTCAATTTCATCAGTTCTGTACCAAGAAGGCTCAACCTGAAATTTGCCACATCATGAATACAGGACCCTTCATTTAGCTGTAATTTAAGTTTGTCTTTTCAAGTAATGGCTTGTCTAACTAAAGATGAACTGCTTTGCTGGTTCTGAACTGAACTCAGTTTGAACTTTTGCCTGGTAAGGAGGTTTCTTCCTGGGTGAGGCATCTCTCTTAACGAGGAACAATTTGGAAATTAACAGAGTATGTAGTTCCCTGTGTTCTGACTTATGTTCAGCCCATGACAACTCCAGAGACCTACACAAATTGGGCCAAAGAACAGTCATGGGCTAAATGGGAGGAAATTTTCATATGGTTCCTTAGATTACAATGCTCTCTGAGGAATGGAGGAAATGATCAGATCACACCTAATCAGAAAATGCTATTTGTGTACTACACTCCTTTTCCAACACTGCTATGCAAGTCAGGGAGACACACAAATTTTTGCAGTGCACATTGAAGAACCCATGTTTGATATTTATATATTGAATATATTTTTGTAGGTGGCACATCATCCTGAAAGTTTATCAGAAGCAAAGCTACTAGTAACTTAAAAATCCAGTAGGTGGAAACTTTTCTTCTGTGCACTTCTCGGGTCTCTCCACTCCTGCCGGTGTCAGCAGCAGAGGAAGGTAGAGTGAAGAGAGGGGAAGGGGACAGTGAAACCACACTAACTGAAGCAAAAGAGAGAAAAGGAAGGCCAGACATAGAGACGGAAAGGATATCTAATAGTGATCTTTGAGCAATTTACAGATGGGCACCAAGAGTTCTCTGCAATTTGTTTGAAAACTCAAACAAAATGACATGAGGATTCTAATACGGATGGCACAGAATATACGGGGTGCAGAGAAAGAATTAGTGAGTAACCAAGAGCCAGGCCAAAGAAAGCTAGTGTTGACAGTCAAACTAGACCAAGAAAGAGATGGGGAACATTTACCTAAGGGTAAAAAAAAAAACTGCCTAAGGGTCTCACCGATTACCTGATATAGACAGGTTACAGACTAGCAACAGAACCAAATTGCATGTTATTTATAATTTCTTGTTTGTTCATGTTGAAGCTAACTGTTTTATAGAAGCCACTTGGAGCTCAGACCTTCCTGAGTGTCATTGCTCATAACGGATCTGAAAAACACTGCCAATACCTTCCCTCCTCCTTTAAAGTGTAGTGCATGTTTGTAGCCAACAATTATTATTTTAAGCCTATTTCTTTTATACAGGCATACCTTAGAGTAACTGCAGGCTTGGTTCCAGACTACCACAATGAAGTGAATATTGCAATAAAGCAAGTCAAAGCAAGTAAAAAAAAACTTTTTGGTTTCTCAGTGCATATAAAATTTATGTTTACACTGCTCTAGTCATTAAGTGTGCAATAGCATTGTGTCTAAAAAAACAATGAACATACCTTAATTAAAAAATGCTTTCTTGCTAAAACATACTAACCATCATCTGAACTTCCAGCAAGTTGTAATCGTTTTGCTGGTGGAGGGTCTTGCCTTGATATTGATGGCTGCCTACAGATCAGGGTGGTGGTTGCTGAAGGGTGGAGTGACTGGCCATTTCTTAAAATGAGATGACAAGGAGTTTGTTGCATCAATTGACTCCTCCTTTCACAAATGATTTCTCTGTAGCATATGATGCTGTTTGATAGCATTTTATCCAAGGGAAACTTCTTTCAAAATTGAAGTCAATCTTCTCAAACGGTGCCACTGCTTTATCAACTAAGCTTATGTCATATTCTAAATCCTTCATTGTCATTTCCACAATCTTCACAGCCTCTTCTCCAGGAGTAATTTCCATCACAAGGAACCACTTTCTTTGTTCATGTATAAGAAGCAACTCCTCATCTGTTCAAGTTTTATCCTGAGATTGCAGCAACTCAGTCTCATCTTCAGGCTCCACTTCTAATTCTAGTTCTCTCGCTGTTTCCACCACATCTGTAGTTACTTCCTCCACTAAAGTCTTGAACCCTCAAAGTCATCTGTGAAGGTTGGAGTCAACTTCTTCCAAACTCCTGTTAGTGTTGATATTTTGACCTCTTCCCATGAATCACAAATGTTGTTAATGGCATCCAAAATGGTAAGCCTTTCTAGAAAGTTGTCAATTGAGTTTGCCCAGATCATCAGAGGAATCACTATCTATGGCAGCTATAGCCTCATGAAATGTATTTCTCAAATAATAAGACTTGAAAGTCGAAATGACTACTTGATCCAGGGGCTGCAGAATGGGTTTTTTTATTAGGCATGAAAACGACATCAATCTCATTGTACATCTCCATCAGAACTCCTGGGTGATCAGGGGCATTGTCAATGAGTGGTTATATTTTGAAAGGAACCTTTTTTTTCTGAGCAGTAGATCTCAAAAGTGGGCTTAAAATACTCAGCAAGCCATGTTATAAAAAGATGTGCTGTCATCCAAGCTTTGTTGTTCCATTTATAGAGCACAGGCAGAGTAGATTAAGTGTAATTCTTAAGCGCCCTACGATTTCTGGAATGGTCAGTGAGCATTGGCTTCCACTGAAAGTCACCAGCTGCATTAGCCCCTAACAAGAGAGTCATCCTGTCCTCTGAAGCTTTGAAGCCAAGCATTGACTTCTCATCTCTAGCTATGAACTCCTGAATAGCACCTTATTCCAATAGAAGGCAGTTTCATCTATACTGAAAGTCTGTTGTTGAGTGTAGCCACCTTCATTAATGATCTGAGCTACATCTTCTGGATCCCTTGCTGCAGCTTCTACATCAGCACTTACAGCTTCACCTTGCACTTTTATATTATGGAGATGGCTTCCTTCTTTAAATCTCATGAACCAACCTCTGCTGGCTTCAAACTTTTCTTCTGCAGCTTCCATAATTCTCTTAGCCTTTGTAGAATTGAAGAGGAGGTAAGGCCTTGCTCTGGAGTAGGCTGCGGATTTAGGGAATGGTGTGGCTCCTCTGCTTTTCTATCCAGACCGATACTAAAACTTTCTCTGTATCAGCAATAAGGCTGTTTTGCTTTCTTATTATTCGTAGCACTTTTCATTTCCTTCAAGAAATTTTCCTTGAATTTTTCTTGACTAATTGTGTGGCACAGAGTCTTAGCTTTCAGCCTGTCTCTGCTTTTAACATGCCTTAAGTTTAATCATCTTTATCTTTTGACTTAAAGTGAGAAACATGCGACTCTTTCTTTCACTTGAACACTTAGCGGTCATTGTAGGTTTGTTAATTGGCCTACTTCCAATATTGTTGTTTCTCAGACAAAGGGAGGCCCAAGGAGAAGGAGAGAGGTGAGGCAATTGCCAGTTTTTGGAGTTACACTTATTTATAAACAACATTCATTGATTTAGTTTGCCATATTATAAGGGTATGGTTTGTGGCACCCCAAACAATGAGTAACATCAAAGATCACCATAAAAAATATAATAATAATGAAAAAGCTTGAAATATTCCAAGAATACCAAAATGTGACCCAGAGACACAAATGAGCAAATGTTAGAGAAATGGCACTGATAGACTTAATGCATGCGAGGTTGCCACAGGCTTTCAATTTGTAAAAACCACAATATCTGCAAAGCACAATAGAAGGAAGCACAGTGAAATGAGGCATGCCTATATGGGACCTATTTTCAGGGAAAAAATATATAAAATGTTTTAACCCATTAATAGAACCGTTTCTTTCCAAATGCTAATTCATGGAATTGGTTCCTCTGAAGCAGGAAGATTTTTTAAAAGTTTCCTAAAGGTGATGAAACTTAAGTTCTATTGTTTTACAGCCAGTGAACTGTCCAAGTTCTGTCCTTTCTACAATGTATTCCCATTTTCTGCTTCCCAGACTGATTATCTAAATGGCTGAACTTCGAGTTTGTCATACATTTTTGGTATATTTAGATTCATTTTTCACGCTCCAGATCTTTGACCAGCTCATCTCATCTCTGTAATTTGTCTTCTTGTTCCAGTTTGTCTACCTGCCTTCTGACCCACTGATTATTTAAACTGACCTTTTTGATATTTCCGAGTGTCTGGTTCCAGCTACCCTGATCTACTTAGTAACCCTTCCGCACACAGAGTACCAATTGAAACTCAACTCTGGTTTTGTGATATTCATTTTTCTGTCCTGTAACATACTTCCTCTCTCAAGCTAGTGACCCTGCCAAGTCCAATCCAGCATTTCCAACTTCAGCCTTCACATGTTCGCTTTGCTCCTTTTGTATGGCCCATGAAAGGGAGACATCCCCAGTCAGAAAGGGACTCAGTTCTCTGCATGGTATCTTCTTATATACTAGGAAAATAATTGGCAAATGATAACTATTTGAATTGTGTAGGAGTGCTGACAAGGCTGACCCCACTTTGGCCCTCCATCTTGTTCATGCCTGCTCAATGACCTCCCTCAAGGCTATGTATTCCAGGCCCCATGGAAGTTAATGTAAACCCTGCCCGGAACAAGGGAAGGCTTGGTCTGATCTTCCCTAAAGTGGTGCACAGAAGGCCCCACTGCAGATAACTAGTAAAGATCCTCTGGTGTACAGGTGGCACCACTTTATTTTTATTTTTTTTGTTTTTTAATGATTTTATTTATTTATTTATTTATTTATTTATTTATTAGAGGGCAGTTGGGAGAGAGTGAGCACAAGTTGGGGAGAGGCAGAGGGGGAAGGAGAGGGACAAGCAGACTCCATGCTGAGCATAGAACCCCTCATGGGGCTTGATCTCGCCACCCTGAGATCATGACCATAGCCAAAATCAAGAGTCAGACACTCAACAGACTGAGCCACCCAGGCGCCCACAGATGGCACCACTTAGATAACTACCCTGTGACTTCACCACCATGCCCCTTGCTCTATAAAAACTGAGGATTAAGCTTTGGACTTGGCAGAGAATAGGGGAGGAGAGTAGTTGCATAGCCCCCGGATCATTTGTCCGTCCATCTCCCCTGTCCGTAAGTTACCCTGAAGAAAATTCTGTGTAAGTGGTACGTAGTGGCTGGCTTTGTCTTCACTTTCAGAGTGCCTTCTCAGTCTGAAGGCTACCTTACTGACCCTCCTCCACCTTCTAACTGCATTGCAATGAAAATAGTTTTAATTTTTAAATGAATCACCATTGAGAAAGATATGGACAAGCTAAATGTTCCTCTTATGGCAGTTTAATGGAGGAAAAAAACAATAGGAGAAAGAAGACTTGGTTTTTACTACAGCTAAATGACAAAATGTTGAATTCCTCCTCAGTTTCTTCATCTCTAGCACAAGAATAATTGTATCAGCCTTACCCATGTTGAGAGGTTAGAGGAAAATCAAATAAAGTTGAAATAAGTGAAAACTCCTTGAAAAAAATACGAGTGTGACCATGCAGAGGAGGATGCAGGGGAGCATGATATTGAAGCTGATGACCGTCTCCTATATAATATATCTTAAAATAATTTTCTAGTTCTGCTGATGGATTTGTACAAATATAAGCAGTATTTTTTTTCCCTGTCAGCGCATCCCTGGAATCTTCCTGATAGTAGATGACATTGGTGCCCTGGAATATACCCTTTGCCCTTGCCACCTCAGTGACAACCACCTACCAACACTCACAGTTAGTTGCTCTGGAGTTTATTTCTGGCCAAGAACGCCCACTTTGTCATCTGCTCAGGAGGCCAGAGCAGATGGCTGGCGGGGAAGAACTCCTAAATGTATACTTGACTAGGGATCCCAGCGGGATTAGTGTCCAGGTATGCAAAGGGGCAACTAACATGATAAACTCCTGGCTGCCTTGCCTTACCTTATTACTGTCACAGTACTATAGGTGATGTCCTGGGATTGCCTAAGGAGAGAAATATACAAATGTTCTTTTAAGGAAAAAAAACAAACAAACTTGTTTTACTCAAATCTTTCTTCAGGGTCAGCTTCCAGAGAAACACAAAATGAAGAAATTCCATTAAAAATAGACTATAAAGGGGCACCTGGGTGGCTCAGTTGGTTAAGGATCTGCCTTCAGTTCAGGTCAGGATCTCAGGGTCCTGGGATCTAGCCCTGCATCAGACTCCCTGCTCAGTGGGGAGTCTGCTTCTCCCTCTTCTTCTGCCCCTTCCCACTCCCACTCCTGTGCATTCTCTCTTGCTCTCTCTCTCAAATAAATAAAATCTTTTTAAAAAATAGAATATAAAATGCATTCTTATATATATGTAGTTTTTGATTACATGACAGATGTTAAAAGCACATCTAATCCTGTTATTTCTGAACCTGAAGTTCAGCAATGAGCTCCTCACAACTTAACAAATGAAGCATATCCTCTAGGAACATTTCCTACATATGCCCTATGCTTCAGCTCTAGTGAGCTACTTCTGTCATCCATGGGGACCTTTTGTGCTTCCATGTCTGCATATGCTAGTTTTACAGGCCCTGAAGTAACTCTCCCTTATCAAGTACCTGGAAAGGGTCTGCTGATCTTTGGACGAGCAGATAAACTATCTTCCCCACTATACAGCTGACCCCAGGGTTCCTTTACAGAGTTGATTTTTCTCCTTCATTAGTGCATCTGAGATAACAGATGGAAAAAAAAAAAAAGCTCTCATCTGACCCCCAAATTTCAAAGATCACAATTTCAGATAGTTCTCACATACATAAAGACTTAGGATCCCACCATGATAAGCAAAGATCTGTTGAGCTGAAGATGTCAGTTGGAGCCAGCTACACTTGATCCCTGACTAGTATCTGCATGCCAGGCTCCTAAAGCTCATGGTCAAACCAATACTTCAAAAATAATGATCATCTCCAAGTCACAAGTTTAGGAAATGTTTTCAAATAGTCAGAACTATGAATGATAAACCCAAGAATGCTAAGAGTCCAGTATTATTAGTTTTATCGCAATTGCTGTATTTCTTTACATACGTACCTTTCATTTAGATTATGAGGTACTTAAGGGTATAATTTTTCTTTCTCCCCAGACCCTAGTAAAGTGCAAGCCCATAACATGAACTCAGTAAATATATGTCAAATATGAAAATAATGAAAACGATCATTTTGGCCATTGTGTTGAGAACATACATCTTAAGAAAGATGTCACACTGAAGGTACGAGCAATCACTGGACCAGATGCCAACCTGGAAGGAAAAAATGAATAGAGTCCATTAAGAGATGGGTAGTGAAGCAGGGATTGTGTGCATTTGTAATGTACCCTTGGCTGCCTTAGTGACCAGTAGGAATTTATTTCATAATTCTTTCAGTGAGCACATGTTTAGTGGGTGTTTACTATGTGCTACACATTATGAATTTGCACAGCAGCTGACAGGAACAAAATGTGTACTTGCCACCAGGTAAGGAGGTGTTTTACTGTTGTAGTTGTTAATTTCTAAGGGCTATACTGTCAGGTTTCCAGAAAATGTATTCTTAGTTTTTGCTTCATGACTTTCTCAAATAAGATGATCAAAGAAATTACCTGTGGGTTTTCTATTCCTTTAAATGTGGAAATGCTGAAGTGAATTCCTACTTAAGGGCTAACAATGTATTCCTTGAATTATTTTTAAAAACAGGAGAAATTCCTGACAGAGATTTTAGATGATCATAGTTGATCCAGATGTAAAAAGATGAAGATATTGGCCTTGCAGATTCTTTTCCAGGATATAACTCTTGAAATAATAAGAATAATAATGAACACCATTGGTGTAGACTTCGTCAGAAGCCCAGCCAGTGTTTGGAAACACATCCTTCACAGCATCTGTATTTTATGCTTTGATTGGTTTGTAACATACCAGTTCCTTCAGGTTTTAACTCAGCATCACACTGCATCCTTGTCTCTCTCCTCTAATGGGACCATGAAAATTCAGACAAGGGAGGTAAAGCCTATCAAAAACTGGCATAATTCTCTTATAGACTTAAGTGCTGAGGAGTGCTTCTTCAACCACCCTGTGTAGACCCGTTGCCTCCTTCTTCAGTTTCTAAAGAGAGTTTGCCTGACTTAAATTACCAGGTTGCATGAGCCAATCTAATTAGAAATTATTAACTTGCATGAGAGGTGCTGAGAAACTAAGTATGGAATTTACTGTGAGGAATTCATAATGACAGAGAGGAGGAGAAAGAGGGATGTTCAGAAAGTAGCAAATGACTGACTTAGTAACTCCACTATTTGTAACAGATCTCAGCATTGCCTTTTTTGTTCCTGTGCACCTACTTCTGGTAAGGCTTCCATGCATAAAGAAATAAGTGTACAGTAGTTAGCTCTACACAGACTGAAAAGCCCAAGGTTTAATCTCAGTTGTGCACTGATGGAGTATAATTTGGAGATTCAGAGAGATGCATGAAATGCATCTAAATTTAGAATCTGACACAATGGTGGTTGCTAGGGGCTCAAAAAGAAATCAAGGAACAAAGGGAGTGGCTTTTGAAGTGGTTGAACTCATTTACAGAAGCAGAAAGGCTGTGTCTCATGATGTGGACTCTGTGCTGCTGTAGACTATTAGGATGAATGACTAAAGGATAGAGGGGTAGTTTGGCAAAAATGTCATAAAAGCTAGAATTCCAGGAGAGGCAGAGAGGTGACTCTCATTACAATGAGCCAGGACTCAAGTATGAAAGTCACATTAACAATGCCTGAATCTTGTGTCTAATTTCCTGCCTATTGAGTCAAAAATTGTCTCCAGGTTTCATATGATGATAAATGTAAGGTATTTTATTTGATCTTGTCCTTTTTAAAAACCGTATGTGCAATTTTGTTAGCCGCTATCCATTTTCCTCTAATTCTGTTCTTTCTCTATTGATGCCACAGTCATTTCTTGAGACTTGCTTTGTTAGCATTAAACTATTCTGCACAAATATGCAAGAAGGGCTGGGGTAAAAAAAGAGAGTCACAGGAACAACAACAACAAAAAAATAAAAGGCTTAGTTTAAGTAGGGATCATCTTGCTTGTGTAAAGTTTTTTAATTACTGAATTCTCTTCTGCCAGATCTTTTCAAAGTACTACAGTGAACTCCTTCAGTCACTGAACTAGGTAGATCCAAATGGGATTCTAGGGATGATGACAAATTCCAACTGGAATTGGCAGCTGAGTCAGCACATAGTGCCTTGGTCTATTATTCGACAACTGTCGTTGAATATATGATGCTCAAAAATCATTCATAAGACAAAGAGTTATCATGTCACAATCCCAGTGATGAAGCTAGACAGAAAACCTGCCACATTTGGAATAGGAGAGACAGTGTGGGTTTTTGTTTTTACTAATAATAATCTTCTATTTCACTAGCATTCCAGATTGTCTGTTCATAGATTTCTAAGAATGTCTTTATTCAAAACAAGCAGATAAAGCAGATAACCTGCCAGAGAATACCCCTCCCTTCTTTCCTCACAATCTGCTTCAAATTTATTTTAAGACTACATTTGTTTCCATACAATCAGGAAAGTTTCCTCATGAAAGCATCTTACTTTTTCCTAACAATTTTTTTTCCTAAAAAAAAAAAATAATAATAACCAGCATCCAGCTTCCTATGCTGGTTCACTTATTTCTCTAACTCATGTAGCATGCCATCAAATTGGCCCATTAAGTACAGACCATCAAATAGGACCTTTCTAAGTGTATACACGCGTATATGACCTTGTTCTCTTAGTAAGAGGTAAAGAATGTCAGTAATAAGACCCAGTTTTCATACCCACTTGAGAAACTTTGTCCACATGAAGGCATCTCAGGCACCTTCAATCCTGTGGTCTAGAGACCTCTCTAGTGAATTCAGAGTGAAAGAAACTAGGGCTAAAAGTGAGGGCTCTGGACCACGTAACTAAAATCTCCATAATATTAAGGGTAGGAGAAAAAAAGTATTTTGCCTAATGAAATGGAGGGAAAAATAATGACAGATGGGGATCTGGAATGTCCAGGGAGCAAAGCAGACAAGAGCCCAAAACAGTGCGCCTGCTTGAGGACAGAGTGACACCAGAGATAAGTGGTGATGCCTCATGAAGAGCTCCTGAGTCTATCTTTAAGGATTTAAATAACTTCTCCCATGGCTTCCATAATACCACTCACATCTGTTTTGTTTGGTGGGTGGTTTTCCTAAGTTCCCCTATCAGTCTTCTTCCTGTTCAGACTTCCTCCATCTGCATCTCCAAGAGTGGTGCTCCCTGGGTTCCTCACCAAGCTTCTGCAGCTGTTCACTGAGAAAGCCCTTTCCAGGTGAATGCATCTATTTTCACGGGTATAACTACAACTATCGATTCTATCTTGAATTCAAACCTCTCTTTGGAGATTCAGCCTTGGTATCCAAATGGCTTCTCCACAGCTTCATTTGTGCCCACAAATGTGTCTAAACCTGAAATGTTCATCTTTCTTCACCACCCAAGTGGCTCTTCCCCTTATATGCATCATGCTTGATGACCTCTCCTTTGCCATTAGTCCATGCTTTCCACATTGGATCACTCTTCAAGTCTGGATGTTGTACTATATTTGTTTACATTTAACATTTATTTATTAAAACCTATTTTTCAGTAGATGCTGACCTAGGATCGATGGATACAGAGTTACACAAGAGAATAAGGAGTTCTTATGGAGTTGTTAGTCTAGTTGGGGAGACACACAATTAACAAGTAAGCAAGTAAATAAACTAAATGACTAGAGCTTATGCTAAATGTTATGAAGACTAAAACCAGGTTGACATGATAAAGAATAATGGAGGGTATATATTTTACATAGTGCTCAAGGAAGGTTTCTTCAAGCCATGAGCTGAAGGATATAAAGGAACAAGCCCATTGGGAAAAGAGTGCTCCAGGCTAAATTTAGGACAAAAAGTTTCAATCCTCCAAAACCTGTAAGTTCATTCTGTAGTCTTTAAGAAGGCCACTGAAGTTGAAGTATATGAATATAGAGAATGGCTTGAAATGTGTTGATCAGCTGGCATTCACTGAGTGCTTTGCATAGCCTAATTATTGTGCAAGAATTTGAAGTGGATTATCATATTTTACTCTCATATTGACTTTATGATTTTTAGCCTTATTTTAGGAATTAAGAAACTAAGTCACATGGAGGTTAAGTAATTTACACATGTACTAATTGGTAAGCTGAGATTGAAATATAGACAAGTTCACTCTTTTGACCCTGTGTTATATTGCCATCTATTGTCACTTAGAAGCCAGGTTTTGCAGAGAATTTAAGGGCATGATAAGGAGTTTGGATTTTAGTTTTATTGGAACCAAAAAGGCACTGATGGTTCTTAGTAAGGGACAAGTCTTACTCTCTGAGATTCTCCAAAGTGTGTCTCCACTGACAAGTTCTCAGTTCACACTTTTTTCTTGGCTCCCATAGGTCATGGCGTCAGTGTCGATCATTAGTCCAGTCAATCCACACTCCACACCACCATCAGATTTTAATACACATGAAATCTAAACCAATCAAATCACAACCCTGCTTAAAATTCTTGCACAGGTATTCACAGCCTTCAATAATAAAATTCAAACTCCTCAGCACAGTACATACTGCACTTCATGATCTGTCTTCTGCTTCTCTTCCTAGTCTTGCTCCAGCCATGTTGTGATTTCTGTCTTGGGTTCCTACCACACTGAACCTCTTCGAGTTCCTGAATGTGCTCTTTTCTTTCTCCACAGCAGGGAAGAGAACCTTGCCAATGAGGATTATAGTGATTTTGCTGAAATAGACTCTTTTTTCTATTTCTATTCTTACACATGCTCCCCTTGCCTTGAGAAAAACACATGCTCTTTCCTGCCTTGAGGGCATCTCTTTACCCCACTGCTCCTTATCCCTTATTGTACTGTTTTGGGGAGCTAACTGCATCTGCTACTCACTTTTAAAAGCTCAACTCTGAAGTCACCTCCTCTGGGAAGCCATCTTCCCACAGTGCCCTCTGCCTACATGTATCCTAGCACTTGTATATAGCATTTTAGTTGTTGTTTGCTTGTCTCTCTCTCCAATATTATGACTGCTTCAAATTTAAGGATTTTGTCTTATTCACATAATCCAATGCCTGGAACATGACATGAGATTTACTAAAAACTTGCTGTATGAGTGGTAAAGAGAATGATAAATGAATTGCAAAAATTCAAAAGTCAGCCCCAAAAGTAATTAATGAAGATCAGGGGCTGCATAATTTATTTTTCAGGGACCATATACCATTTCAATTGGTCTACATCTACAAACTCATTCTACCGTTTAAGATTCACCAAACTGGGGCGCCTGGATGGCTCAGTTGGTTAAGTGTCTGCCCTTGGCTCAGGTCATGATCCCAGGGTCCTGGGATTGAGTCCCTCATCGGGCTCCCTGCTCAGCAGGGAGCCTGCGTCTCCCTCTCCTTTTGCCTGCCTGCCTCTCTCTCTCTCTCTGTGTCAAATAAATAAATAAAACCTTAAAAAAATACAAGATCCACCAAACAAAAAAACCTGGTACGTATTATCTGAATCAATTAGTGAATAATATTTAAGTACCCTTGTTAAAAGCAGATATGATGCTTGGGTCATATAATCTATAATCTATATAATATATAATGTCTTAATTTAAGGAGAAAGGATATTGATTAAGAAAGTATAATACTGATATGGAGTATTTTATAGTATAAGTAGCTGTCTAATAAAACTTTTGTCATATATTCCCAGCAATCCTATGATATGTGACATGTGTATTGTTTGTAATCACCATTTTAGAGATCAGGTGATAGAAGTCCTGAGAGAGTACAGATCTGCTAGTACCCAAGAAGTTCAGTGGCAGAAACTAAGTTGAACACTGAGTTTTCTGAATCAAAATAATGTAACTCATTTAACGTTAAGCTGATATATTACAGTGCATTTAATAATCTCATCTGAAAATACTTACTTGAGAAAAAGAAAAAAACTCCGGCCATCTAGTTTGATTTAAGAGTAATACGGTGTACAGTAAGGCATTAACTTTTATTTGAAAGTTTACTATGAGCTCCAAAGTTTAGACTGCTGAAACTTTTTGAATTTTGAACATAGCAGTCTTGCTACAAAGGCTTAAAATCCTTGAGCTTTTTCTGAGTCTGAAGCCCATGTTTTTGTCCTGAGAATACTCATGTATTCCAGGGTATTTTGTCATTCTCTGACCTAGAAAACACAAATATCATTACCTTTATCCTCTCGCACAAAGTGAATTTTAGATAATTCATTTCTAGGCCAGAGTTAAGAGTTTTATATGTATTCCTGATGTTGTTTTGTGCTGTGACCATGAAAAATTATGGCACTCTGATTTGTGATTAACTTTTAACTTCATTTTCTAGCAAAAGAGAGACTACAGAGAACACCCACGGTCGTTTGTCAGGTTTATAGAAAAACATCCCTGAAAAACAGGACATGTTTAGCTATTTAAGGAGAAATGTAAATGGAAAAAAAAAACAAAGTAATTAAATGGTTTTCAATGATTTAGGTCCCATTCATTATAGAATTGTATACTTTGCATACACATTTAAGAAAAATTCCCAATAAAATAAATATGTCCAATTTCCATCAACTTACGGAAGGCATAGGGGCAACAATAAAAAGAGTTGTCAGAAAAAGTCTTTGGCTGAGAATACCCTCCAGCAAACATTGCCTTAGCTGCCGGCTAAAGGAGGCTAGAGCCTTCCAGACTGGGGTGGAGAGTAGGCCACGATGTCCAGGCCCTGAGACTAGATAAGTTGCACCCTGACAGCACCTTGGAGCAGTGGCACTGAACCATCATCCTTTACTATCAATTTCTTCCAAAGATCCATCAGACAATCATCTGTTCAGGAACACTGATGAACAGATATCACCTAATAATTACTATTTTGACAATAATGGCAAGATTCCTGGTCTTGAGGAGTTGACAATTTAGTGTTTTAACACTCCAAAGTTTAGCAGCCAGGAAGAATATTAGCAAAACCTAACTTGCACCCAGGTTTTTCAAATCTCAATAATGTAATTCATATAATATTAAACTTATACTAGATTTCATAATGCCATCTAGAAATATTTACTTGGAAAAAAGAGCACTAACCATCCTGTATGGGTTAGAAGTAATATAGCTGTTAGTAAGGCTTGTATACACACACAAACTATCAAAAGGCAATGTGCTAAGTGTTCAAATTGATGTTTGCACAGTGATAATGGAAGCACAAGGAGAGTGATCCAAACACAGCCTAGGGGAAATAGAGGTTCTAGGAAGAAGTAATGTTGAAATTAGGAAGGACGAGGAGAAATTGACCAGATGTTAGAGACAAGGGACTCCATTCCCAGTAGAGACAGCAATACATAACAAAATATGGATCTGAGACAGAGCATGGAGAGTTCTAGAAAATGAAGTGGTTCAATATGAGCACAGTACAGAGTGGATGGAAAGGGATGTAGGAGATACTGCTGGAAAGATGAGGATGAGGAGGTGGATGAAAACACAGAAAGTTGTACATCATCTTATAAAATTTATGTTTTATCTTAAATGCTGTAGATAGTTATTACTGGATTAAAAGCAAGAGGATGAGTGTTATGGTCAGATTCATATTTTGTGTTTTATACTCTTGAGGCACTATGGAAAATGAATTTTAGAGGGGCAGAGAAGCAGGCTAACACAATTATCCTAGTGAGAAAATTATGAGTGCCTGACTAACATCAACACTGTGGATATGAGAAAGAGACTAACCTAATAAATATTCAGAAAGTACACAAGAAATAGAATTGACAATCAGTGATAAAGTAATAATTAGTGATATAAAGTATATCTAATCAGTGATAAAGAAGAGGAGGTCTAGAATGACATAATTGATTTCTAACTTAAGTATGGAATGATTGGTAATACAAATAATCAACATAGGCAATAAAGGAAAAGATCATGTTTGGAAAAGGAGGACAGGAATTTTGGCTTTGTACAAGTTTTACCTAAGATGACTGTGGTGCATCAGTGTGGAAATATGATGGGGCATTAAAAATAAGGATCTGGAACTCAAGAGTGAGGTCTATATTAAAGATATGCTTTAGAGTTCAAACAAAAAAGTGAGAGTTGAAACTACAAGTGTGGACAATATTGTCTAAAGAAATCTGTAAAGTGAAGCGAGATAAAGATTTTATTGAGTTCAGCTTATCAGTTCTCTCAGGGATCATGCTTTTGGTATTGTGTTTAAAAAGTCATCTCCAACCAAGGTCATCTAGATTTTTTCCTTTGTTATATTTTTAGGAGTTTTATAGGTTTGCATTTTACATTAGGCTTATGACCCATTTTGAGTTAATTTCTGTGAAGGTTGTAAGGTGTCTGTCTAGGTTCATTTTTTTGCATGTGGATGTCCAGTTGTTCCAGTACCATATGTTGAAAAGACTATCTTTGCTCCATTGTCAAAGTTTTGTTTAAAATATCTGCTTTGCAAAAGACATTGTCAAGAGAATGAAAAAACAAGCCACAGACTGGTAGAAAATATTTGCAAAAGACACGTCTTAGAAGGCACTGTTATCCCAAAATTGCAAAGAGCTCTTAGAACTCAACAATAAGAAAGCAAACGATCCAATTAAAAAACAGGCCAAATATTGGTATGCACAACTTGGAAGAATCTTGAAGGAATTATGCTGAGTAAAATAAAACAAAAATCCCCCTCCCCCAAAAAAAACCCCACAAAAAAACAGGCCAAAGACATTAATAGACACCTCACTGAAGAAGACATACAAATGGCAAATAAGCACATGAAAAGATGCCCCATATCACACGCCATCAGGAAATGCAAATGAAAACAACCATGAGATACTACGGCAAAACTATCAGAATGGCCAAATTCCAGGACACTGCCAACTCCAAATACTGGCAAGGATGTGGAGCAACAGGAACTCTCTCATTCATTCCGGATGGGAATGCAAAATAGTACAACCATTTTGAAAAACAGTTTGGTAGTTTCTTACAAAATGAAACAAAACATATTCTTATACAATTCAGCAATAGTGCTCCTCGGTATTTACCTAAAAAAGTTGAAAATTTTGGCCATACAAAATTTGGGTATGGATATGTGTAACAGTTTTATTCACAACTGCCAGAAATTGAAAGCAGCTAAGATGTCCTTCAGTAGATAAATGGATAAGGAAACTGTATATCAAGACAAAGAAATATTACTTAGTACTAAAAAAGAACTGAGCTACCAAACCACAAAAAGACATGGAGAAAACTTAAATATGTATTACTAAGTGAAAAAAAAAAAACAGTTGGAAAGGCTACATACTGTAGTATTCTAACTATATGACAATTCTGAAAAAAGGCAAAACTATGGAGACAATTAAAAAGATCAGGTTGCAGGGGCTGGGGGAAAGGGGATGAACAGGTGAAGCATAGAAGTTTTTTAGGACAGTGAAAGCATTCTGTATGATACTCTGTTGGTACATACATGCCTATACAATGCTCCAAACCCATAGGATATACACCACCAAGAGTGAACCATAATGTAAGCTATGAACTTTGGGTGATAATGATGAGTCAATGTGGGTTCATCAATTGTAACAAATCCACATCTCTGGTGGGGGAATGTGGATAATGAGGGAGGCTATGCACATGTGGGCAGGACGTAAATGAGAAATTTCTGTATCTTCTGCTCAATTTTGCAATGAACCTAACTATGCTCTAAAAATTAAAATCTATTAAAATTATTTAATTTGGAGATGTTGATTGTAGTGTTCTCTATATACATAATTAGTTTAATTTGTAATTCCTGTTCAACCTTTTTTGTAATATTAATTTTAGTTTGATTAGTTACTGAAAGGGATATGTAAAATCTTTTAGTATAATTCTGCATTTTTTATTTGACCTTAAATTTCTTTGAATTTTTTTCCTTTAGATATATTGTGAAACTATATTATATGGTACATACCAACTTGATATATTCTTGGTATGATATGTCAACTTAGAATTGCCATATCACCCTGGTAGATTGACTATTTTATAATAGTTCTCTATACCTAAAAATACTTATTTCTTTAAATTACAATTTTTGTTATAGTCCTGTAGCTTTAACTAGTTTTGTTTAGTTAATACTTGAATGGTATGACTTTTCCATCTGTTTACTTTTAAACTTTTAGTGTATTTATATTTAAGGTGTGCTTCTTGTGAGCAGCATATGGTTGGAATAGATTTTGTTTATTTCTTGCTTGACAATTGCTGTCCTTTAATTTGAACTATTTATTCAATGTAATTTTAATATAGTTACTGATCTATACCATTTTAAATATGGTTCTCATTTGTTCCACTTTTATTTTCCTTTTACTTTCTTTCCTTCAATTGAATCAGTCCAATTGGAATGAGTCTAATTCCAATAACTGGAAAATGATTCTAGTTTTCTTCTCCGATCCCTGGAAACACTGGCAGCTCTACATCCTAGACAAAGCAAGGTCTTTAGAACAGTAACCTGGGATGCCTGGGTGGCTCAGTCGGAAAGCTGCTGCCTTCGGCTCAGGTCATGATCCCAGGGCCCAGGATTGAGCCCCGCGCCAGGCTCCCTGCTCAGCGGAGAGCCTGTTTCTCCCTTCCCTCTCCTGCCGCTCTGCCTACTTGTTCTATCTCCCTGTCAAATAAATAAATAAAATCTTAAAAAAAAAGAATACTTCGTTCTCCTGTTGAGTTCATACTGGATATTTACCCCAAAGATACAAATGTAGGGATCCGAAGGGGTACGTGCACCCTGATGGTTATAGCAGCAATGTCCACAATAGCCAAACCATGGAAAGAGCCAAGATATCCATCAAAGGTGAATGGATAAAGAAGATGTGGTGTATATATATATTTTGCAGCCATCAAAAGGAATGAAATCTTGCCATTTGCAATGATGTGGATGGAACTGGAGGGTATTATGCTGAGCGAAATAAGTCAATCAGAGAAAGACATGTATCATATGTTCTCACTGATATGAGGAATTCTTA
>NC_138377.1:44893158-44922113 GCF_054177405.1 Leptonychotes weddellii
TGTTTTTGTATATTAAATTTAATTGGAACAGAAAAAAAAAAACTAATGATGTAATGTATGGTAATTAACATAACATAATAAAATTTAAAAAATGTGCAAAAAAAATCTAACTTGTCTGATATAAAAAAAAAAGAATACTAACTCTACTATTCTCTTCCCAACTTTTGTGTATTGTCAGAGTATTTTAATTTTATATATAACTTTCATCAGTGTTTTAAAAAAACATAATCAATTTAAATTTAATTTTTTCGCATATCTGTCCTTTGTATTTATATTTATTCTTTCCTGTATTCCTTACTATAACTTGGTACCATTTCTTTTGCTTTAAAAACATTTTGTGATATTTTAGTGTGATAATTCAGGTGATGCTGAATTATCTGAGTTTTTGTTTGTCTAAAAATGCCTTAAATTCACCTTTGTTTTTAAGCAATACTTTTGCTTGGTATAAAATTCTAATTTTGTAGTCATTTACTTTTACCCCTCGAAGATACCATTTTATTGTTTTCTGGTTTCTATTAATTTTTTTGATATGCAATCTGTTAGACTCATTTGAAAGCAACAAGTCTTTTCTCTGATTGCTTTTAACATTTCCTTTGGTCTTAATGCGTTCAGTTTTATTATGATCTTTCTATGTGTCACTTTATTTGTATTTTCCTGCTTGGAATTGGTAGCATTTCTTGAGGCTCTGACTTGATCTTTCGACAGTTTTGAAAACTCAGCAATTATTTTTTCAAATGTTACCACTCTCTTCTTTTCCCTTCTGGATTCTAATTAAATGTGTGTTAACTCTTTCTACCATTTCACAAAGTGGATGTTTCTCAGAGCATTTTCTATTATTTTCCATAATTCTGTTTTTCTGTTATTGAGTGTAGGTATTTTCCTTTGGTCTATCTTCTAGTTCTCTAATTATCTTCAGTATATATAATTTGATTATTTAAGAATATCCATTTAATTCTTGACATAGTTTCTACTCCTTGTCTGAAAGTTCTCCATTTTTGTCTTTTAAGTTCATGACAGAATCAATTACCATGTTTTATGAGTGTCTGCTACCCTTATTATTTGGTTTTCCTGTCAATTTCTTTTGTCTATTTCCTCTCCTCTTTTGTCAATTTTATAAGGTTGTTACATATAAAAATGTAGAGATAATGTGAGTATTTAGATTTTTTTTCATGGCACCATTTTTTTTTTTGCTTTTTTTAAACAGTTAAGACAGGAGTAGTTCATACTAATGCAATCAAGGATGGGGTCATTTGAAGCTCTGCACTTAGTTGTATGATGTCTCCCATTGTGGAAAGAAAAGAGAGAAATGAAAATTATCTTCAGTAAGCACTTTTTTACAGCTGTTCTTTGCTTAAGTTTCTTCATTTAGAAAAAAATAAGTTTCTTATATAGGATTTTTATTAGGTAAAAACTATTGATATGTAATTGAGGTCTGACAAAAGTAAACACTTTATAAATGTGATGTATCTGTTTTATGATATTCTGACAATAATGTGAACTAAAGTTACCCTTAATTTTTTCCTCAATATTTAAAAACCAAAATGTTTAATATCTCTAAAGGCCTGAAAAAAATGTTCACAATTATTTTAATGCTACTACTAACATTCCCTACAGAGAAGATAGAGAAATGAATAAAAGATACATTTTACCTCAAATGTCTTATTTCTTCTCATCTCCGTTTTTAGGTACAACTCTATAAAGCAATACTCCTTGGAGCCTAGAATTTTTAAATAAAGTGAAAGAAGAGGAAGAAAAAGAAAAATGAGAAAGAAGAAGGAAGAGAAAAAGGAGGAGGAGAAGGTGAAGGAGGAGGAGGAGGGGAACTTTCTGTGTCAAAATCAAAGAAATGAAAATAACAAATAAGACTACAATTTAGACCCTCTTTTCCAGTTTTGGAAACAATAATCCCAGGCCAAATGTTAACAATGAAATAACTCTGGATTGATCATATACATAAGGACAAGTGGTATTCTATATCTTAATCTTCACAGTTCCTTCTGAAAGAAGTATAATGCAAAGTGAATGAGAAGCTATCCACAGCGTCTGAATGGGAAGAATAAAAAGCCGATGTAGGAGAGTTTATACTCAGGGGAGATCATAATAGTCTATCCTGTACCCTGTTGATGGAATTTTTAACTTTCAAAAACTCTTTAAACCCCTAAAGAAAATTATGACATGCTTATTTTAGAGTGATTAAGTGTGGTTTCACAATTCTTATAAAATAACTTTGAAAAAATTCCTGGAAGCCACCCTCCTTATGTGTCCCCCATGGTCATTTTCAGATAGCTGAGACTACCTCTGAAGTGACTAATCAGCTAGAGACAAATGCATAGGATCTTTAAAGATACTTTTTTTTTTTTAAGATTTTATTTTTAAGTGGTCTCTACACCTAACGGGGGGCTTGAACTTACAACCCTGAGATCAAGAGCCACATGCTCTACTGGCTGAGTCAGCCAGGCGCCCCTAAAGTTCATTCTAAATAAACTAAAATGCTAGTGCACTCTGAGAGAGGAATACAAAAATGGGATTTAGGTATCATTTCTTCCACAGTCCATTTTACACAGTAGTAAATCAAGAATTTGTTAGTTCATGAAACTAATCTGAGGTCAGTGTCTGTATTCAACGTAAACGTGAATTGCTTCAGACACTAAAGATAAGCACCATAAAGAAAGTAATTAAGCTAATGTCAGGTTTTGTCAGTCAGCTGAGAAGATGAGGTTTCTACTGGGAGTTAGTGCAGTAGTTATGAGCACTTTAGGGAACACACTGATTTATCCAGTGTGCAACACTAGGTTGGCATATAGGAGGATCTCAGTACAAGTTCACTGCATGCATGAATGAGTTGTACTATCCTAGATCCCAAATGGAGATTAAACAGGTTCCCAGATTATTGCTTTTTAAGTGGTTTTATTTGGTATTATATTTTAGACAGAGGGATTTTAGTTGAACCCCAAGATCTTTTTTTAAATCCCTTTTCTAAACTCTATGTTTCCTGGATTCAATACAAAGGCTTTAGAAAATTCTTGGCTGTAGAACACTTTTAAGTGGTCTCTCCTGGATATATTTCCTATTATTCTTTCAGAATTGTATAAGCCTTAAGTAATCAAAATCTTGTCTGTAATGACTAGTGAAGGGAAGCAAAATCATTGAGTGAGGTACTTATTTATTTGCCGTCAGAGAAATTTCCCCCATGGTCTTGTTATAATTTTTTTTTTTTTTTTTTTTTTACCAATTAAGTACAGCAGACTAGTTTATTTACCATGGACTATTTTTTTGCATATGGGTCAAAAGTATGCACATCAAGTTGCCTCTAATGCAGAATTAAAATGCCTGACTTGTGCAAAATGTTCTCATGCATTCAATCATTAGTAAGATGATGGCAGTTAGCCCAGCTGGTGCCAAGAGGACCACAGTTATGGCTGATAGAGGAAGTGTTTTGATTTTTTTTTTTTAATCAAAAAGGTATGAAAAACTGGAGAGCACAGAACACTCTCCACACCTGACCAGGAAGACATGCTTATGAAAACATTGTTACATAGTAGATGAACTTTGAATCTATTTCTCTGACTATTTCTCAACACCTTCATCACAACCAGCAAGCTGGTCCAATCCATGCTGTTTCTCTTCTGGACATTTCCGTCACCTCCTAATTGGCAATCTTTCTTCCATTTTTGTCCCCAGCTTGCCACCAGTCTGTTCTCCACTCTGCAGCCAGAGTAATTTTTGTAAAATAAGTCAGATCATGATATTCCCAGCTTAAGTTCCGCCAATGGCTGTCTATCTTACTCACATAAGATCCAAAGTTCTATGAGGACATACAGCCCAGTATTACTCTGAACTCATTCCCACCACTCTGTCCTCTTCCACTCTGATTTAGCCTCCCTGGCCTCTCGTGTTCCTCAGAAACACCAAGCAAACTTCAACCTGAGAGCTTTTCCCTCTGTCTAAGAGATCATTCTCCACATACACACCTGTCAAAGATAAGCAAAGCCAGACACGGAAGTGCTGAGTATAGATGTTATTCAGTGATGACTATTGCTATAGGAAAGAAGATCCAGTGGGTATTGAACTCAACTTCATGAAACAAAAGGCAGGAGATTTTTTTGAGGCTGCAGTATGCTGAGGCAAAGGCACTGAGGGTATCAAGAGGGGCTGGGTCCCTGTGACTGGGCTATATGGGTTTGTTCATTGGATTTATCCAGAGGAGAAACAAACAGCTGTATCTTCATGACTGGAGGCAGTGTTGCAAGTTAAAGCAAGGCTGCTATATCATATGGTTTCACTCATATGTGGAATATAAGAAACTAGGCAGAGAACTGTAGGGGAAGGAAGGACAAACAGAATGGGAAGTCCTCAGAGAGGGAGAAAAACCACGAGAGACTCTTAACTATAGGAAAGAAACTGAGGGTTCCTGGAGGGGTGGTGGGTGGGGGGATGGGGTAATTGGGTGGTGGGCATTAAGGAGGGCATGTGATGTGATGAGTACTGGGTGTTGTAAGTGATAAATTATTGAACAAGAACACTACATCTGAAACTAAATGATGTATTATAAGTTGGCTAATTGAATTTAAATAAAAAAGAAATAAAACAAGGCTGCAATAACGTTGGGTCCTTTCCCTCCAAAAGGGACTGGGAACAAGAGTGAGAGTTACTTCCCTGAATGTTTGCATGTCAGAGAGACACTGGTTCTCAGGTCCTTGAGAATACAGTTCTAAGTGGTAGGAGATTTACATCTCTAGGAGGCAGTGAAAGGATTTATAATTGCAAGCTTCCTAAAGTAACTACTCTAAGAGGGAGTTCCAGAGCCCAACTGCCTATCACCAGGTTTTGATTGGAACAGGCAGTAAATTCTTCTGATAGTAACAGATTATATATATAATATATAAATATATAATATATTAATATATTGTATTTCACCTTACATTAGTATGTAAATTCCATCAAGGGTTTTAACTTTTTTACTCAGAATCCCCAATGCCTACCCTTGCTCTTGGCACGTGGTAGGGATTTGATAAATAGTTGTTGATAAAAAATTATTATTTTAAAACATTTATTTAGAATTCTCCATATAGCACTGTGATCCTTACTCGGAATCTAAAGATAAGTAACATAGTCCCAGGCATTAAGGAACTCCTGGCTTAGTGGAAGAAATAGACATGAACACAAATTATTGCACGACAGTGAACTACTTGCTAAAAATTAATTAAGTACAAAATACTAGTGGGATCCTGAAATTTGAGCAACAATCTACTGAAAAGAAATATATCAAGAAAAATTCTAAGCAAGAGTTGATTATTTGATTAGAGTCTTAAAGGAAGAGAGCAAATGCATTTGAATACATTTCCAATAAATTTTGGCATATTTTTCAAAATGCCATATCGATGATTTGTGAGTACAGACAATTTTATTTTTCCTTTTAATAAGAGCTTGTCCTATGGAAATTTGACAGCTAGAAGCACAGTAGAATTACTGACTTAAATCTTATTCTCAACGCAGCTTTATTTCCCTTTTCCTTCTTATCACAAGGACCTGACATTTCATTAAGGAACATGCCCCATTTCTGGTAAGACCTGGGGTTTCCCAAGGTTACACATTTCTTTCCTTTTTTCCTTTTCCAAATCACTACATGACTGGGTCTAAGGAAGAAGACTATGGTATTGCCACAAGCACACACGACTAAAGGAAGGGAATCTATTCACACCCCTCGTTCCTAGTATAATTCCATCTTTACCCCTCATGGTACCAGTACCTCTTTTTTTTAATTTATTTTTTAAAGATTTTATTTATTTATTTGACACAGAGAGAGTGAGAGAGAGAGCATAAGCAGGGGGAGTGGCAGGCAGGCAGAGGGAGAGGCAGGCTCTGTGCTGAGCAAGGAGCCCGATGCGGGGCTCGATCCCAGGACCCCGGGATCATGACCTGAGCCGAAGGCAGACGCTTAACGACTGAGCCACCCAGGCGCCCCACCAGTACCTTTTGATACTAAAAAAATCATAATGCACTTTAAATACACATTCATAGAAAGTCATTGCAATGAACTAAAAGGTTAGTATTTTAAACAGCTTTATAGACAGGACTTACAATCATTCATAAATATTTATAAGGCTTTCTTTTAATAGATTGTATTATATTTATAGGACCAAAGTAGCTTTAAAAGAGTCTCTTATTTGGGAAATGGACATAGTCATTGCATAGAATGAAATGCTATGATAGTAGTCGTTAAGATGGAGTTCTGTCTACATTGGAGGATCACTCAAGGCACAATATTAATTATGGGTCAGACTTTTATCGTAGGCAGTGAAGTACATATGATTAGTGTGACTGAAATAGTCAGTAGAATCAAGAGGGATGAATTTCCTTTTAACTCATTTTAAATAAACAATCCTTGCAAAGAGTCAATCAGCATAAAATATCCCAAGTTAGTTATTTTCTCAGTGCTTGTAAGATGATATAAATGATATATGGTTATACTCCATTTTGACATAGGCCATTAAGCCATTCTGATTATTAGAGTAATGTTGTCACAGTGGCTTCAGTTATTGAATTTCAATCATAAACTTTGTTCAAACATAATTGATCATTAATGTTCTCACTTGCTTCAGGCTCACTGTAGCTTTTTAATACCCTAAAATCATTACCAGGAAGTGAGAGGTTAATCTCCTCTGCATTACAGTTGATCATTCTTGAGGGAAGCTTTTTCAGTCTAATGAAATGACAGTGAAGGCCAGTGCAAAAAACAGTTGACTTAGGGTACAGGAGAGTTTGATTTTATGATACAGATTTCAACAAGATGCCAAATATTCTTTGTAGCTTACTAATTCTAAGTTTGGGAATCTATTTGTTTCATATATCATATCGGCTAGAAATACTGTGAACAAATGAGTTGAATTTATATGAGGTGGTTTGCACTTTTCTCAAGAAAGAGAATGCTGGCATAAATTTAAACACCAGTGTTCCAAAGTAATTAGTTGCACTGGCCCCTGGAGTAAGAATATTCATGTATCATTATCAAAGTAGACATTCAGAAGCTATTTAGTACTGCCCTACGAATAAGTTATGCTGATTTAAATATACCCCAAGTCCTTTTGAGCCAAACTGACTTGTGTTTTTCAAGTACTTGGATTCTGTTTTATAAATCACAGCTTATACATTTCTAAGAACTAATTCTTAGAATTAGAAGGTATTTTAAATATTTAATAAATCTTGTCCAAGACCAAATCACTGTTTTTTTTAACTCCAACATACTAATAATATATAAATATGTCTTCAATAAGCATATTTACCAGGTTTTGTTCTATCTCTAAAAAACCCTTTCTCACAGAGGCTACAACTCTTTTGAGTGGGCCTTCAGCCCCATTCCATCTTAATTGTTTAAATATCTGTATACCTTTCTTTTGGGTGTTTATACCTTTCCTTACTTAGCCATTTTCTTACTGATAGATTATTATCTCTTTTATTCTCATAATAAGTGCATAAGTAACTTTGTGCATAATTTTCTTATTCTTGTATTTAAGATTGTTTCCTTAGATTTTTAGAAGTAGAATTTTACTGGGCCCAAGAGCATTAAAATCTTAAAGGCTTTTAAATATATACTGAAACTATATTGTTTTCTAAAAGGGTTATACCAATTTACATGATCATGATCAAAGTATAAGAATGCCTGTTCTACTGTACTCTCATTGCATTGTCAGAATTAAAGCAATAAGAATATTTTCCATTAAATTAAACTAAACTAATACAAGACAAACACTGGTACTTGATTTATACAGAAGTGATCCAATGAAGCAATAAAGGGATTATATTATTTATTCAGGAGACTTGGGGTTAAACACAAGGTACTGTACATATGCATTTAACTTTGCTTCTTTCTGAAACCTGGCCAAGGGCAGTAAAAAAATAAATATGTTTTAAACTCCAAAATAGGTCAGATAGGAGATGACAACATAGTTTTAGAAGCTGGAAAGTGGATAAAAGATGAAAGGAAATGTCAAAGGCAAGCAAGATAGTTCTCACTGGGGGTTCTCACACTAGAGGACCAGGTACGGTAGAGGTAAAAAAGGAGGAGGATAAACCTCAAGTCTTTGTAAGAATCTTGGGGCCCCTTCCCAATCTTGTGCAGCCACACAGCTGCCCCTCTTTCTCCCTGCAAGAGAATAGAATTTATTTGGTGCAGAAATTGAACTAGAGGCTCTATACCCAAGGATACCCAAGGTGTAACAGAAGAAGGAAAGGGGCTGGCATTTAAAAAGAACAAATTAGGGAAAATATAAATCCTCTTCTTGCATAATATAAGGAAATTGTTAATATCTTAAACTGGTAATTCAAGAAATAGGAGTATAACCTTCTCATTTATAACCAAGTAGGTAGGTGTCAGAAAAAATAGTTACAAAATTTAGGGGAGAGGGATTCGGGAATAGGAAGAAGTGAGGAAAGGGTCAATTGTTTTTCATTATAGTTAACTTTTTTTTTTTTAACAGATTTATTTATTTATTTGAGAGAGAGAGCAAGTGAGGGGAGGGGCAGAGGGAAAGACAGAGTCCTGAAGCAGACTCCCCGCTGAGCACTGAGCCCGCTGGATCCCAGGACACCGAGATCATGACCTGAGCTGAAATCAAGAGTCAGCTGCTCAACCAACTACTGAGCCCCCAGGCACCCCTATAGTTAGACTTTTAAAATGTACGTGTATTACTTTGATTTTTAAAATCTGTGCAGAAAATAAAACATGGTAATAAAGGCTATCCACCTGAATGAACGGACCAGCATTTATATTTTGGACAGCTCCTTACCCCTTACTCCTAAGGGGAACTTTAGGACCTGGATCCTGAGAACAAGGAGTAGAGCCAAGTAAAGCAGCAAGGTGCCTGGGCTACTTAAACTTATCTTTCCCAAGTCCGGTGTGTCTAATCTTAGGTGCCTCTCAGAGTAGGGAGACCAGTGAATTAACTAGGTAAGACAGCATGGGCATATTGAGACATAATGACTTATTTAATGCTGAAACTACTGGAATCATCACAAAATAACAACTCAGCAATACATGGGATAAAGGTCTCTCTCTTTCTTAGATATGCAGACCCAACTGTTTTATACATCACTCTATTCTTCTCATGCCCTCATTTTGACTTGGCTCAGCATCGTTTCTCAAACAGCCTACCTAGAATAAGTGAGGCTCCTTTTCTCAATTTCATTTACCTTATTTGCATGTAGTTTTTATTATCATTTTGATAGGGTGAAGGTCCCATTTCCAGGGTAATCAGGAATGGTGTGTGTGCAGAACAGCTTTAATCTTTAGTCATCATAATGTCCTAGAAGCTATTTTTTTCTTAAAATGATGAGAATACTAACAGTTGTGCAATTCTGCTCATTTATTCTCTTATTTTTCTCTTCTCTACAAATTCTGACTGACTTACATTGTTTATCAAGATATTATGGATTTAACCATTCTGGCTCTATGAGAGAACTCAGATGCTATTCCAAACTTTTTATAAATAGATTCCATTTTTTAAAGAAATTCCCACTCTAGACATTGAATTTGTCAGTTCACTGTATTTTTTAAGGATATAATTTATATAAAATTAAAATGCTGTATTCTAGATATTTGTTTTCAATATTCTTATGCACTGGAGTGTACATAAGAATTCACCTGAGGAGCTTATTAAAAATACAGGGGTCTGATCCTCCCCCTACTTTTTGTTCAGTAGGTTTGGGGTAGGATCAGAGTGTCAGCATTTATAACAAATGTAAGTGGATTCAGAACCACAGTTTGAAAAACATTAGTTTAAGCATGATTTTTCTTTTGTGTGTGAGATGACCTGGGTTTTCCTATCCAGAAATTATTGTCATACCTAAAAGTATGCAATTTATCTAGCATGAGTATGTGGGGACACCTAACCCAAATGTGCATATGAAATAAACACTTTAGTTTCTAAATTATTGAAATGTAAACTCATCTTAAGAAGAAAATAACACCAGTATCTGGAAACCCTCTGAAATCCTGTAAAAGGCAGAGGAAAATAAGGATTGTCTGATGTTTATCAATCAATTTAATATTTGCCTAACAAATGAAATATGATTGGGGATTTAAGGGAACCCAATGTAACAGACTCCTTTAGAGATAACTTTAATTTTTATGAAAGTGATTAAGAGAAAATAATACTGGTGCTAATTAAAGTTGAAGTAATTTGAAATATAGAAAATGGAAAGAATGTATAAGTTAATTTTAATGATTAAGGATAATTTAACATGCTTGTATTAATTGTGATGTTTATTATGCCTGGTTGAACAGAGAGAATTTTTTTTCCATGTTTCTCACTTGATTTCTGTATGTCTTGAAATATCTTAATCTTCTTACTTCTTTAAAAACCAGTGAGTCTTTCTGGCTAAATTTATAAAAATGGAACAGAGTGATTTTGTTGATCTTGCCACTTTCTTCAAAGGCCAGCAGTCTATGAGGCAGCCTGGCTCAAATGACCGATTCATTTGGTTCTTTGCTGATTAATTCTCCAGAGCACCCTGCATCTGTCCAGAGAGGGGATTGGAAGTCTTCAGAGAGCCATCTAAGCTCCATGTTTGGAGGTCAGCTTTACACGTTATTGTCTTAGTTTGAAATCATATCAGTTTCAGTCTTCAAACCATAGGCATCCGAAATTTAGCATTGACTTTTATTCTGTTGATATATGTGATTTGATTTTACATGGTGAAATACAGAGTAGGCAAGGTTCTATTTTATAATTCCATTTCCTGTGACAGAGTTAATAACCTGATGGGAAGGTAAGAAGACTCAGCCAAATATCAGGCAATGGTCTTCACCATGAAACAAATGGGAAAGGATACTAATTTTGCCTGCAAAGGGGACCCGAGGAATATTTTCTAAAGATGGTTGGCCTCCAAGCTGCTTTAAAAAGGTGTCTGAAGGCACACTGTCTCTCTCATTCTAACCCTGAAGTGCATCTGTGGATGCTAGGACTATAGAATGGGAGTTTCCCATTTTTGTAAATTATTGCCTTGGCTGCATCCTCAACATTTTGATTTGCTATATTTTCATCACCATTGAGTTAAAAATATTTTCTAATGCCCTTGTGATTGTCTTTTTATTTCACCCATAGGTTAGTTAGAAGTGTTCTGATTCATTTCCACAAATATGGATATATTCTAGTTATTTTTTCCTTAGTGGGCTCTGACTTAATTTGACGGTATTCACTGAACATACACTGTCTTATTGTCAACCTCTGAAATGTGTTGAGACATGATTCATGGTCCAGAATATTTTGATAAATGTTTTATGTACACTTGAAAGAGATATATTTTTCTGCATATGTTGGATGTAATCTCAATTAGGTCAAATTGGTTAATCATGATGTTTAAATGTGCTGTATCTGTCTCCTTTTTCTATATGTTACTAACAGAAATATTTAAAAATCTCCCACTTACATTGTGGATTTACTGATTTCTTATTTTAGGTTTGTCACTTTTGGGTTTATATATTTTAAAGCTATATTATTAAGCTTATATAAATTTATTAATGTTATAAGTTCCTGTTAAGTTACCGATCATTATGAAATGTTTCTCTTTATCTCTCCTGTTTTACCTTTTACCTTTAGGTCCATTTGTGCTATATTAATATTACATATGAATATAAATTAAAAATATTATAATATATAGTATATTAGTACAGCCCAATCAGCTTTGTTTTTGCTTGCATAGCGTGTTTACATAGCATATATGTCTGTGTGTATATATATATAGTAGGTATATATATATGTGTGTATTTATATGGGTGGGGCCATAAAATCTTGCTCATTTTGTTCTATTTGCAGTATCTTTTATTTGGCTTTTTATTTCCCTTTTCTTGTTTTTTTTGTATAAATTGCATATGTTTTATTATTTCATTGTATCTCTTCTGTTATCTTGACTTGCTATGACTTTAATTATCATTATTTTACTAGTTACTTCAGAAATTACAAAAGGCATCCACAACTTATTACCATGTACCTTAAATCAGACAAGGTCCAGTATAATGTAAAACATTTGCTTTAATGCTATTTAAACTATTCTGGCTGATTTCCTCTATTGTTATATATTTTACTGTCAGTTACATTATCCACACCACAGTGATTTGTTAACATTGTTGCTTTAAACAGTTGGTAGTGTTTCATGTTTACCTTTCCTACATTTGCTTTTTACTTCTTTTTTTTTTTTTAGGATTTATTTGTTTTTATTTTAGGGGGAGAGAGAGAGAGAGCGAGAGCACATGAGCAGGGGAAAGAGCACAGGGAGAGGGAGAGAAGCAGATGCCCCACTGAACATGGAGCCCCATTTGGGGCTTGAGGTGGGGTTCAATCTCTGAGATCATGACCTGAGCTGAAACCATACCCAAGTGCCCTGCTTTTTACTTCTTTTACATTAGTTACATTGTTCTCTCTGGGATAACTTTCCCTCACCCTATTGAGTTTGTTTGCAAGAACTGAAATAATGACAAGGATTGTTACTTGTGGTCACCTCTGCGAAAGAAACTGGAGAGCTAGTTTTTCACTTCTTACTTTCTATCTTTCTCAGAAAGAATGGCTTTACAGATACTTTTTGCTTTTGTCTGATATTTTCGGGTAAAATTATGACTCCCTAAAGCCTAAAATACACAAAATTTAAATATATTTGATATACCAGTATTGCAATAAATATTAGTGTAATTTCTATTAATATTATAAAACTTTTTTCTACCTGATTACACAGGTGGCAACCTATTCACAGAGATGACAAATGTTAAAAAATGAGGAATAATTGAGTTGGCCAATAGGAAGACATACCTCTTCTTCATGTGTGTTTTTCATTCCCATTAGAAAAATGAAAAAAAAAAAAAGTTAAATAACTGTTAACAATCTCTTATAGTTGAGCGCAGTTGAATGAAACAGTTCCATATATCACATATTTTTGGGAGTTGGATAAGAAACGTAGTATGGATCTTCCATCAGACCCTGTATATATAATAATCTTCTAGGAACTGCTTCAGACTGTGATTATAGAACTGTCAACATCATTCTCTTGAGAATGTGTCGTAAGTGTACTACAGAATAACTTCCTTTTATTTTTCCTCGTCTAAGATGAAGAACCTGATTCCTAAGGAAACAAGGGTTCTTTGTCAAGTCCCCATTTACTCAACAACTAGCAGCCCAAACTGAGCACATTTCATTTTATTTTGATTTTAAGTGCCTGAATTTCATAGTCTTTCCACCTGGAAGCCTCTCAAGTAACATGACCTCAAGAGACTGAAGGTGAATTATCTTCTGCATCTTACCACATTTTCATCTTGTCTTGAGCTTTCTGTTAGGAAAGCATTATGATGCACGCATTTCCCAAGCCAGAAACCCTGGAGTCATCCTAGACAGTCCTGATTCTTACTTCAACAGATCATCAAGTACTGTTTATTCATAAAAATCCCTTGCATCTATCCTCTTGTTTTTATCATGTTATTGTGACATTGCGGATTGCTTTGAGAGCGAAAACAACTATCCCACAGTCTTAGCGATTGGTTCTGCTACAAATGTAGGAGCTGTATCTTCTGCAACCTGTTCTCTAATTGCAAATCCTTTTATTTATTCCTAATTGATACCCCTTTCAAATCTCCATCGGGGCTATTTCAAATTTTCACTAGTTCTAGACTGCTTTCTTTCAATTTACATCTCTATTATCAGGGGAAAGAAGGAGGCCTAAATCAGGTACTTTATCTGGAAACAAATGCAAACGTTTTAATTATATGGTGCAAGATGTTATGTGGTAAAAGATCTGAATGCAGAACTACTATCCCTCAAGAATTTAAAGATTGAAAATCAGTAGTTTGGAGAAAATACAGCATGCCTGCTAAATGTTATGTTTGCTTAATTTAATTAAGCCATTAGACCTTATTATATTAGAAAACTCAAAAACAGTTTAATGAAGTACTAATGTTTGAGCTTAACAAATTTTGATATAAAAGCAAGGGTCCTTTAAAAAACAATAATTCCTGTTTAAGTATTAAAGAAAAAAGTCATTAAGAGTATGAAATTTGCTTCTGCTTTCATGCTGAACTCATCATGAAAATAAGCCTTAGTCAATGACTTTTAAAAGAAAGGCTTAGAACTTACACAAAGACTGCAAATACACTTTGATTTTAAGCTATGAAAATGGAGCCATTTCTTAGCCTGTGAGTACAACCGATTAATGATGATGGCCTCTTCAGATTAAAGTATTGACTCTAACATGTCACCAATGGCCCCTGCAATTATAGCATTAACACTGACATTGAAGATATTTTTGGTACTCCACAGATGACATGTAACAACGGCACTATGTCTCACTGTTTCTCATTACAGTGATTCTGACACTTGGCATGAATTACAGACATTTAACACTAGAGGCCTGAAGCTTAAATTTAGAGTTGTAAGCACTTAAAATCTTTATACCGGTAAGACATTTTGCTTGTAACTGACTGCAGAATTGAGTTTAAGGATTTTCGAAGAATGGAATATGATCCAGTTAAAACTAGAAATTCCATCTTTGTACTGGTATGAAATTTGAAATCTATATAAATGAGAAACAAGTACACAGAACATCCTTTCACACCCAGAAAACAACCTGAAGATTAGCAGAACAGATTTTCCACAGTTAAATGTAGAGAAGAGACTACACCGAAGAGAGTAAAAAAGACAGAGATGGTCAGGAGCTAAACATACCCATGGGACATTTGTAGAAGGGAGGGACACCAGGGGTGTGGGGATGGGAGACAAGCTGACCCCCATACAGGGCAGCCCAGGCATTAGGGGAGGGTAGGGGGAACCACACTGGGAAGAGTAATCCCCCACAATATTTGGCTTTGAAGGCAAGAGGGGCCTGGCTTCATGAGTTTTTATAATCAGTGGGGATTAACACCTATAACCTTAAAAATCAGTGGGCTCAGCTCTGGGAGAACCAAAGGGTAATAGGAAACTGAGTTTCCACCCTTAAAGAGATAGCACAGTGAACAGCGGGCTGAGATATAGCATAGAAAGAACAGTTTGAAAAATACCTAGGGTATACAGGAAGGAGATTTATTTACTAATCTCACTATGTGGGCTGGAAGGGCTAGGTTCTTTGAGAGACTTCTCCAGGAACAAAAGAGAGGGTGGGTACCATTTCTCACCCCTGCCTCCCAGCCTGGATATATGGACACCTGCAGGAACGAGCACAGTGCCAACACTCTGCACCTAGCTTCCTAACAGTGCCCAGCCCCCAGGTACTTCTGTGAACCTGCCTGCTCCAACTCAGTCGTTCTTGGAAGGAGTTTTCCCAGGTGTTTGCAGGTCCCTTCCCACAGTGGACCTGGGAGGAACTTGCTGGCACTTCACACTCGACCCCTGTAATTTTCTGAGGACATGCCCTTTAATACACCTTTGGCAAGAGTCCAACCAAAATGGTGCCATAAGCCTGGTAGTATGCAAGTAGTCCTGACAGGGACAAGCACCTCTCCAAAGTGACTCCTGCCCTGAGGAGAGCGGAAGATAACCATATGCACCAGTTTCACTACAGCCCCAGCAGTGGGCTGGAGGCAGATAACTGGTCTGACTGCAGCCCCACCCACCAATGAAAGCTTCTCAGGGATAACAAAGGGAGAGTGCCCCCTGCAGTTCAATGCTACTGCAGCTCTGCTAAATGCCTGGGCTGACTCAACTCAAGTTCAAGGCGGCCCCAGACTGACCCACTAACAACACAGAAACCAAACCCTGCCTACAACAGGCAAAGAGAACCATTGCAGATAACTGGACTGAAGGCAAACATGACTCAACCACAATAGTAGGGCACATGCAACACACTTAGACACCCCTAAAAAGCACCAGGTCTGGTGAACAGAGGACATTACACTACAGGGCATTATAGGACCTCTTCATAAGGCCACTACTTTACTAAAATGTGTATTACATTCATTGATATTTGGATGTTAAGCCAACCTTAGATTCCTGGGATGAATCCTACTGGGTTATGGTTTTGTGTTTTGTTTTGTTTTGTTTTTGTTAAGATTTTATTTATTTATTTGAGAGAGAGGGCACAGAGGGAGAAGCAAACTCCCTGCTGAGCAGAGAGCCCAATGCGGGGCTCGATCCCAGGACCCTGAGATCATGACCTGAGCCAAAGGCAGATGCTTAACTGAGCCACCCAGGTGCCTCCCTACTGGGTCCTAGTTTATAATCCTTTTATATGTTGCTTTAGTTAGATTTAGTTAGATTTAGTTTTCTAGTACTCTGAGGATTTTTCACATACACAGTCTAAAGAAACATTAATTTTTAGTTTCCTTTTTTGTGTTTATCTGTTTTGACATCAGGGTACTATTGGCCTCATAGATTGAGTTGGAAAATGTACCCTTTTCATCTATTTTTTTTCTTCCTTAAAGCCTTTACTTTGAGACGTAATGGAAAAATCTTACAGGTATGCATGGAAAAGTGAGACATGATTTCAGTGAAAAGTGAAGATAATCCAACTAGAAAGCTTTAATGCTTGTCAGCTAATGTTGAAGCTAAAGTTCTGAGTGTGACGTGTTGCAGGACTGAAAGGAGCGGTAATTAGTTATTTCTCTCCTTCAGAATCCACACCAACCTCCTCATAGTCCTTCTCGAGGACAGCCATGTCCTTCCGGGCCCCCCAAAACTCCCCTCACCCACATACCAGTGAACAAAGGTATGTTTGGCATGTATCAGGTCAAACATGTGGTCCAGGCAATCCCAAGCCTCAGCAATGTCTGTGTTGTTCCTCAGCATGCATACAGCTTCCTGTATTATGGTCAGGTTTCCAACACGTACTAGTAGGAGGCTGGTAATTAACACCAACTTTGGAGCCAGTGGGACACCAATCCACAAACTGGATGCTGCATTTGGTCTTGATTGTGGTGGTGGCAACATTGACATCTTTGGGAACCATGTTATCATGGTACAATGGGCAGGAAGCCATGTATTTACCATGGTGAGGGTCACATTTCATCATCTGGTTGGCTGGCTCAAAGCATACACTGGTGATCTCTGCTACAGAAAGTTGTTCATGGTAGGCTTTCTCTGCAGAGATGACAGGAGCCTATGTGACTAGAGGGAAGTGGATGTGGGGACAGGGGACCAGATTGGTCTGAAATTCTGTCAGATCAACATTTAGGGCTCCATCAAATCTGAGGGAAGCTATGATAGAGGACACAATTTGACCTATCACCTATTTAAGTTAGTATAGGTTGGGCATTCAATATTAAGGTTTCTATGACAGATGTCCGGATGTCTACCATGAAGGCACAGAATGCTCCAGGGTGGTGTGGTTAGTGAGGATGGAGTTGCAGGGCTCAACTACAGCTGTGGAAATCTGAGGGGATGGGTAAATGGAGAACTCCAGCTTAGATTTCTTGCCATAATTGAAAGAGAGACATTCCATCAGCAGGGAAGTAAACTCAGAACCAATTTCCCCTGCAAAGCTGTGGAAAACCAAGAATCCCTAAAGACCTGTGCACTGGTTGGCTGGTTTTTAAATTTGATCCAAGACAAGGTCAATAATCTCCTTGCCAATAGTGTAGTGCTCTGGGGCATAGTTTTTGGCAGCATCCTCCTTGCCTATGATGAGTTGCTCAGGGTGGAAGAGCTGGCCATAGGTGCCAATGTGAACTTCATCAATGACCACTGGTTCCAAGTCTACAAACACTGCCCTAGACACATGCTTGCCAGCACCCGTCTCACTGAAGAAGGTGTTGAAGGAGTCATCTCCTTCTCCAATGGTCTTGTCACTTGGCATCTGGCATCTTGTCACTTGGCATCTGGGTTGGATGCCATGTTCCAGGCAATAGATCTCCCAGCAGGCATTGCCAATCTGGACACCAGCATAGCTAACGTAGATAGAGATGCACTCAGGCATCTCTTTTTATTTTTGTTTTTTATTTTTACATTGTCATCACTTTTCCCCCTCTTTTTCCTCTCTCTTTCTCCTTATGGTTCTTTTGTCCTCTGGTATATGTACAATCTTGTGCCTGATGATGATTCCACATTTTTCTGAGGCGCTGCTTATTTTTTCTTTATTATTTTTCCTTTCCATTTAGATTGTATAATATCTATTGATATATCTTCAAGTTTAATGTTTTTTTTCTTCTGCTCTCTCCAATCTATTGTTGATTCCTTTAGTAATTTTTAAAAATTTTGGATATAAAATTCTAGGAATTCTGGAATTTCATTCTAAAATTTTGATATGTTAATTATTTAATAATTTCTATCTGCTTTTTGATGTTCTCTATTTGATGAAATAATTTCATCACACTTTACTTTATTTTCTTTTGGTATGGTTGCCTTTAATTCTTTGAACATATTTAAAGTAGCTTCTTAGAAGTCTTTCTTGCTAAGCCCATCACCCGGGCCCCCTCAAAAGCAGTTTCTACTGTCTTTTTCTTTTTTTCCCCCTATCAAATGGGTCACTCCTTTCTATTTCTTTCTATGTTATCTAAACTTTGTTGAAAACTGGACCTTTTATATAATACATTGTAGCAACTCTGTATACTAATCCCTAATTCTACCCCAAGTGTGCATAGAATTGGTAAAATGGCCTTATAATCAACTAGGCAATGAATAATAGTTTTAAAGATGTACCTAAGCCTTTGTTCTACAGTTTTACTCAAAGTATACACTTTAGAGAAGCTTAAAATCACCTGTACAAAGAACTATTCACAAGAATATTCATTATATCAATATTTGCTAGAGAGAGAGGAGGGAAAGAAAGAATCAACTTAAAAATCTATTAGCTAGAAAATGGATAAACGAATTTGAGTATTTTTTTTATTGCTTCATTCTATCCACAAAATATAATATTATTTAAATTGTTAATATTGGTTGTGGTCGGTACACAAGATTTTTGTTCTTTTACCATGATTCTCTATTGTGAATAGATATGGATTATTTGGCAATGAATAAGTAAAAGGAGAAAAATATATTTTTAAAAATAGACCTATACTATAAAATAATAAGTACTTTAGGCTGAAGACAAATGATTCTAGTTAGAAAATATATCTGCTTAAGTGAATGAAGAGTTACAAATAAGGTAAATGCATACTAAAATATAAACACAAAGGAAGACTCAACAATATGATATTAAAAATACCTAGAGTTTAAATATAAAGACATAGGTAAAAAGTAAAAGAATGGGAAAAAGTTGTAGCATGCAAACACTAATCATTACAAAGCTGAAGTGGCTCTATTAATATCAAAGTATGCTTCAGTTAAAGGAATATTAGTGGATAAGAAAAGGTATTTATTTTGATAAAGATCAAAAAACAAGAAGACAAGCAAATCTAAATGTGCGTCTAACAATGAAGTTCAAGAAACAGCTATTTCCACACTTGTTATAATAATCAATGCATGACTGCGATTCATGAGAAAATCATTGTCAAGTTGAGGGGGCATCACTGTTAACCCTCTAATCCTCAGACATTAAATAGATAAGAGGGGAATATCATGAATGATTTATCAAATAAATTGTAAAACTTAGGTGAAATTTAAACATTTCTTATAAAACAGAAATAACATCATATTTTATGGTGAAAGATTGGCTTCTAACCTCTAAAATCAAGGAACTCAGGAAAATGTGAAAAAATTTGCTCCCATTACTTTTATTCAATATTGTACTGAAAATCCTTGTCAATACAAGAAGGTAAACAATATAGTAGAAGTCATATAGATTGGAAATGAAGAAATAAAACCATCCTTATTTGCAAACATGCTGTTTACATTACTAACTCTAAAATTTATGTGAAAATGGAAAGATCCCAGAATAGCCAAGGCAATTTTAAAACAATAGAACAAAGTCAAAGGGTGTATGCTATTTTATTACAAGACATACTGTAATGATACAGAATTAAACAGTGTATCATATAGGCATAAGCCTAAAAACAAAATCAATATCACAGAATAGAATCCATAAATAGACACACATGTAAGTGATCACTTGATTTAAGGTGCCAATGTAATTCAATTTAGGAAGATTGAATTTTCCACACACTGTGCTAGAACACCTGGATATGTCTATGAAAAAAGAAAAGAACTTTAGTCCCTACCTCATAAAATGTGACAAATTAACTCAAATTGGACCATAGGCCTAAATAAAAACCTAAAACTATAAAATTCTAGAAGAAAACATAAGAGAAATTCATTGTGAATGAGATGTCAGCCAAAGTGTTTTAGGACAAAAACCCCCACATGTGAAAACAAAAACAAAAACAAAAAACAATAAATTGAACTTCATTTAAAAATCCTCTTCAAAAGGAAACATTACAAAGTGAAAAAGAAAGCCAAACAACAGGATATATTTACATTACTTAATAATGCAAAGGGCTTATTATCAAAATGTATAAAAACCTCTTATAATAATTAGAAAACAACCAAACAAAAATGGGCAAAAGATGCTCAATATTTTTAGTTATTAGGAAAATGCAAAATAAAACCCAATGATATATTACTGTAGACACACACACCTGAAAAGCTAAGATTGAAAAAAAACGTTGACAATACCAAGTATTGGTGAAGATATGGAGCAAATGGAATTCTCAGATATTTTCGATAGAAATACAAAATGGTATGGCCACTTTTAACATTGATTTCCAATGTCTTATAACATTAAAATACACTTATCATACACTCCTACTCCAGGTATTTTACCAGGAGAAATAAAAACATACAACTCTACAATAACTCCTCGTGTTCATATAAATTTGTTCATAGGAGCTGTAAACTAGAGACAGCCCATATATCCATCAACAGGTGAATGGATAAACTGATTGTGGTATATTTATTCAATGGAATACAACACAGCAAGCATTAAAAAAGAACACACTACCTGATACAGGTAACAAAATTAATGAATCTCAAAAACCATTATGCAGAGTGAATGAAGGCAAAAACAATTCTACTTATGTAAAGTTTTAGAAGAGACAAAAAAACCCATAGTGATGTAAATAAAATCAGCAGTTGCTTGATTGAAGAATGAGCTTATGAAGTTGTATGTTATTTGTGAAAAATCCACCTGGATCTATACATTTTACTTGATTGTGCTTTACTATGGTAAATTACACCTAAGTAAAATGGATTTAGAAAGTAATACATACCATGAACAAAATACATTAAAATAGAACAAAAGCAAAACCTAATGAAAAGTAGGTCTTTCCGAAGCCTACAGGCAAACACCATACATGGTTCAGGGTGTATGTCCTCAGAAAGAGTATCTATATATGTGTAAACTCATAAGTGCATAATTGTGTTTTTTTAATATCAAAGGAATATTTTATATCTTAAAAGGAACACTCATAGATGTTTGTTTTTTATACTAAATTTACTAAAATTGTAAATTAAAGAAAAAGAACTAATTTCTTCCATGATGTGAAGATAGAGGCCAATAATAACGTTGTATTAAGTTTGGTTTCTTCAATATCTCCATTCTTTAATCAATTCCAATGCTTTGAATATAACAGAATTTTAAATTAATATAACATATCTGGGTCTCCTCAATCTCACTACCAACAATATTGGGGAGTATATTTTGGAAAAGGAGCATGTGAAATGTAATTATCAGAGTTTAAGAGAGAGTTGTGGTGTTTTAAATTTGTGTAGCAAATCAGGATTTTTTTTTTAAAGATTTTATTTATTTATTTGAGAGAGAGAGAATGAGAGACAGAGAGCACGAGAGGGAAGAGGGCAGAGGGAGAAGCAGACCCCCGGCTGAGCAGGGAGCCCGATGCAGGACTCGATCCCCGGACTCCAGGATCATGACCTGAGCCGAAGGCAGTCGCTTAACCAACTGAGCCACCCAGGCACCCAGCAAATCAGGATTTTAAAAACCACTTTGCTCTACCAAATTTTTATAGCCTAGCCACTTGATTTATAAGGGTTACTTTTCCTTTAAAAATCAGTAAGTGAAGTGCTGTAATTTTTACTACAGATTTATGTCATGATGAAAAGTTGATCTATTCTTGGAAGATTAAACATAAACTACACAATTTTGATAAATGGTTCATAATGAACAGATTTCATCTTGCTCTCTCCCAAAATGATTTTTTTAGCACTAAACCTTCTTGTTATATTCATATACATATTTAACTAAAGGAAGAATTTAATGATGAACATACATTGAAGAATAAAATTAGTTGTCTATTCAAAGAGAAAAGCTTTGAAATGAATAGAAGCACAAATTACATTTTTATGAATATGGGGAGTCTGAGCCATTTTACCTAATGATTTGTTAGATTGTGAAAGTACACCCTTTGTTATGTGTCTCATGAATGTTCTTATTTCTCTTGTGTATTCATATTTTTTAACAACAAATCATGCATATTCTTTAGGATTGATGTAAGTTCATAATTTAAAATAACATTTACCTAGAACTGGCAAAGTAAATAAAATCTGATTAGACATCTGGTAAACCTGATAAATTCTCAACTTTTTTTTCTCTGTGATTTTATCAGACAAAACTGATAAAAACTCATATATTTCTTTTTTTTTCCAGTGATTTTTATAGAGGAATAATTCAAGATCTAGATTTATGGAATAACTCTCTAGGGTCACAAAATTGATTATTAATAGCACCAGAAGTAGGTAAGTATTTCTAGTCTATCAAAATTTTCTGAATTACATAATAACTTGCTTCTAATATTGTATTGTCTTCTTTTGTATTCATTTTGAAAGCATCAAGGCATTAATATTGCCTTATGAAAATAGCAAACTCACTTTATATGAAAAGTGTCTAAATTTGGCAGTCTCTGTTGGACATCTTCAATCATTATTTTGGAGCATATTATTGGTTGTACTCTGAAATGAGAGTTGAACTTACTATGTTTTAAACAGAAGCAGATGCCAACTGCTAAAAGAATAAAGAACGGCCTAACAACTTGAATGGGACCTATTGGGAAGGCTTGGAAATTGTGGAGAAAAAGTAGGCTATAGAGCATATATGAAGAATTAATCATAGAGTAGAATACTAGAATAGAATTCAGCCTTCCCGCAGAATTGAGACACAGCCCATAAATCTCAATATGAAACTCAGTGGGTGTGACATCCAATGTTCTGTATTCCATATCTACCCAGATGTTTTATCTTTTTTTGCATCAAAGGAATGAGAAATAAAATGGAAATTTGTATTTTTATTTAAAATGTTTTCATTAATAACATGTTCAGAATGATGGAACTATTTTACAGGATGATATTAAGGACACTTTTTATATTCAAGTTTGAGTAGTTTCCTTTTAATCTAATCTGCAATACATTCTATATTCATTTTCTAATTAATGATAAAGTTCAAACTCCCATATAACTCTGTGATTGTGTATTAACATATGGGAGCATTACTTTAATTCTTATAGTTTCCATTAGCGCATTCAACCACAGTTATAATATCCTCGTGTTTTAAATATTTTAATGTTTTACCACATACAAGCCTTCCTGAATATGGCAGTAGGAGTTACTTAAGTGAATATTTTTAAAATTTGAGCTTGACAAATAATGAGTTTTCTATCTAAAAGAATCTATTTTATTTTTGGGACACCTGGGTGGCTCAGTCATAAGCGTCTGCCTTCGGCTCAAGTCATGATCCCAGGGTCCTGGGATTGAGCCCCACATTGGGCTCCCTGCTCCATGGGGAGCCTGCTTCTCCCTCTCCCACTCCCCCAGCTTGTGTTCCCTCTCTCGCTGCTCTCTCTCTGTCAAATAAATAAATAAAATCTTTAAAAAAATTAAAAATTAAAAAAATAAAAGAATCTATTTTATTTTATTTTTATTTATTTTTTCTTTTTCTTTTTTTTTATTATGTTATGTTAATCACCATACATTACATCATTAGTTTTTGATGTAGTGATGTAAAAGAATCTATTTTAAAATTAGGGCCAATCAATGAAAAATAGCGATTGATGACTGAACAAATATCTTCTCAAAATGATTGTTCTTGATTTATATTAGAACTCAGAGGAAAATACATTAATTTTATGAACTTAAAGGTTTTTTTTTCCCCTAAATAATAGCACAAAGACATTTAGACCTGTTCCTTTCAACAATTACTATTTTATCATTGAAAATTACTGAAACTGGACTTTGGACTTTTCTTAGACATGAGCCCACACACGAGAAAATGTAAATTAATGGTCCTCACGCAATAAGCCCTGAGGATGCTGTATTGCTCTGTTGGCCCTCTACTTGGCATGACATCTAATGGTCTCCTGCTATCTATTGTTTGCACCTTGAAAAAATAAGATTATTTATGCCAGCCTTGCAAATAAGTACACAATTTATCAGCACAAATTGTTTTGTCAGCCTGTCTTATTCTATAGTTTTGCCAGTTAATGAACACTAACTTACTTTACCTCAGTAGCCTAACATAAATCATTGCTTGTTCTCAACAAATGTCAGCAGCAGCATTGTTGAAGTTGGTAGCAGTGTGGTTTAAGTGAGTTAAAATCATATTAGCACTTGAAGGGAGGGAAATCGGAGGGGGAGATGAACCTTGAGAGACTATGGACTCTGAGAAACAAACTGAGGGTTCTAGAGGGGAGGGGGTTGGGAGGATGAGTTAGCTTGGTGATGGGTATTAAAGAGGGCACGTACTGAATGGAGCACTGGGTGTTATACGCAAACAATGAATCATGGAACACTACATCAAAAACTAATGATGTAATGTATGGTGACTAACATAACATAATAAAAAAAATTTAAAAAATCATACTAGCACTTACTTGTTGCTGTTTTTTTAAAAATGTTATAGATATTTATACCTATAAAGTTCCACTTCATTTTGCCCTACATAATATAAACATTACCTGCAGTGAATCTAGCATATTGATTTTATGTATTTTTCCCTCCTTCTTCCCAAACGCCACAAAAAAATGGCAATACAAAATAAAGGCTTATACCAATAAGAAATCAGGGAAAAGAAGAGATAATAATAGCATTCTAGAAACTACAAAGAGGACAGAAAAATTTAGAATAGCTTAGCAAACCACAGAATAGCTAAGAATTAAGCCAGCTTTGGGGAATTGGGGTGGGATTGGTGAGACAACAAATATCAGGCTCCTTCTGCAAATGTATATCCAGAAAGGCCCAAATGCCCACTTCTGAAGGCAGATTACAGAGGTCACAAGAGGAGGATAGTTTGAATGGTTCTAGACTCCTATTTTCCTTTAGGGGATAGACCCTGCATTCTTCCCTCATAATGGTTACTTTCTACAAATGTGGAATCATATAGCTTTCAATATAAGCAACACTCAGGGCTGAATGTGGGGGTGAATTGCAAAACTAAAAAGAGTGATGTTACACACTTACCTTCATGACAAATAGTAAAACTTTCACACTCTGAATTTCTCGTTACCTCCCTATTTTTTTTTTACAGCTACTTTCATTTGAGTATTTTCTTACTTGTAGCCTAACTATCCTGACTGATACAGAAAGCTTATCAACAATCGACGGAGTTACTGTTTGAAAAATCTGCTTTAATATAGTTAAATACTTTGTTCTCATAGGGAAAAAATGTGGTTAAAGTAACAAGGTTTAAGTCACATTTCTATTCTACCAAAGTGTATTACTAGGCCGAGGAGTGAGAAGGAGCAAGAGTGTTCCTCCATAACCTTCTGCTCAAACCTCTCTGCTACTGATGGAGTCGAAATGTATGGGTCTAGATATGTCATTGATCTTGGGTCCTTCAGAAAGCAGTAGAGCATTTCTATCTTTGGCCATTTCTCACTTTCTTGTAGATGTCCACATTAACATGTGCAATTAAGTTATGTAACAAAATGCTAATAATATTTGTGTAACAAATAACTGCTCTTTCTGTCCATTTATTTGTATAATAATTATAAATAAGTATTTCCTTATATACAACATACTAATTTTATCTTCTACCTTAGCTGATTATGATACTCATTATTTTTGTGTATGCTCATACTAGCTACTCTGCTTTGATGCTTACACAATTAAAGAACTTTGTTTCATGACATAATCATCGTGATTGATAGCAGTAATTTCCAAACTGCATCCAGGCCTAGAGTTCTGCAGAGATGGTCAAAGGGCTTTCTTAAGGGGCCAGTGTGTGTGTGTGTGTGTCTGTGCATGTTTGTGTATTCATGTGTATATGAGTATATATGAGTGTATGTGTACATGTGTATGGATCAGTATATATTTATGACTGTACACATATCTGTTATGTTTACGCATGTATGTGTAACAGGTGTTACAAAGGAGTATAGCTTCAGGACCCTGTTTCATGCTACACTCACAGGAATGGTAATTACATCTGTTTTGTTTTTAAAGCTCCTTTTAAATTTGTTGCAGTGCCTGGGTGGTGCAGTCGGTTAAGCACTGGACTCTTGATTTTGGCTCAGGTTGTGATCTCAGGGTCACAGGACTGAGCCCCACCTCTGGTTCCATGCACAAAGGGGAATCTGCTTGAGATTCTCTCTCTCCCTCACTCTCTGCCCCTCCCCAACTTCAAATAAATAAACCAATTAAAAAAAATAAAGCTCCTTATAAGTTTGTATATGGGAAAACAATGTTAAAGAAAGAAGAAAAATGTAAAAGGAGCTTAGCAAACAGCCAAAAATCATTTAAACCTGCTTTTCTAAAATAATTAGGGACATACACTTTAAAACCACATATAATCTTTCAATTTAATTTTAGCAAAAATATCACCCTCTACATTTTTTTCCTAAGCAAGATAGCTTTCCATAAATAGCCATATTTTGATCCAGATATTTTTTCTCTTTTCTTTTCCCTGGATCACCTTATGGAGGAATTATAATAAGCAGAAAAATTGGCAAAATCCAAGGATCAGAAAGAAAAAAGAAATGGAACAGGGCTAGATAATCCATATATTGCACAATAAGCTTTAGAATTATTGAATTGATTCTAGTTCAGAAATGGTTTGGCCTAAAATATTCTTCCTTGTCTGTAGTCTGCATATTTGCATATGCTTTCATAGAAATCAAGGCCAAATCACTTGGCAGAAATACCTTTACCCACTATATTTTGTTACTTTACTAGTGACTCTGAAGGCTTCACTAAATTGAAAGAATTTAAAAATAATTTATGTATTTTCTGGAGATTCCTGGAAAGTAGTGAACATTAGTGGAAGCACCTCTATGAATATAGAAATATTAGTGAACATAGGAAACATACTTTGAATTTAAGTTTTCAGACAAGTGACAATATGGAAAAATTAAGCTGCTTTATTTTTCTACTTTCAGAAATTAAATTTAAAAATGGGAATGTGACATTCTCATAAGTAACATGCACATTGCATTGTATTTCCAATTTTAGACTGCACTCTATATCTAAGTTCTCAAACTTGGCATTAGGACAACCTCCCAGCCCTTAAATGATTCTTCTTTTTAAAGCACAGATTCCCACTTTTTCTATTAGAAAATCTAACTCTTGGGTCTATTTTACTCCTGTACGGTGTTTTTGCCATAAACATCTTTTCCACAAGCATTTTACTACAGATATTTTTACCACATCACTAACTGGCTGTAAGGCAATGTTGCCATAAAAGATTAAAAAAAAAAAAAAGCAAAAAAAAAATTGATTGACAGTTTGTTGGTTTCATCAACAGGTTGACAGTTTTGTTTCATTTTTCCATTGATTCAGTACTCCCATTTCTATATTATATAAATCTTAGCTTTCATGATGGCCTATACAGTGATCCTGAACCTGTATTCCCCACAGAAATTTGGGATGTCTATCAACAGATGTGGCAATATGCCAAGAACAGATAGCAGGGTAGAAAGCTTTCACAACACAATACTAAGCTCAGATACACACATGTATCCTAGTATGTGGGAAAAATATGTTTTTTGTATGAATGACTTGCTATCATGGCTCCCATCTTCTCTTATGGCATACACAGGAGATGTAATATCTGATAGTGAGTTTCAGGGGGTTTGGTATACTACCAGGGATCTCCTAAAGACAGAAAAGACTATGGAGTCCTGAAGAATGACTGAGAGTGAAGTTTTGGACACCCATTTAGATCAAGGAAGTCTTCTTGATTCCTCTCATAATAGTCCATGTTTTGGTTAATGTTGTTGAATGCCTATTTTTAGGGTAGATATGCCATAAACAAATTGGGAGGAGGAATGATACCTTGTTCATATTTATTCATATAGAGCACTCCAGAGTGCTTTTCCCATTAAGGGGATATCTGGCAATATCTGGAGACACTTTGATGGTCACAACTAGGGAAATGTTAATGGCATGTAGTGACTAGAGGTCATTCATCACAGAATGACGACAATAACAAAGGACAAGCAGAAATCAACAAAGTTTTAATGAATTGCTAAAGGGCAATTGTGGGCTATGATGGTATAGAATTTCTGGGAGATGCAGACACAAGGGGTGTTTGCACCCATTCACAGGTTTGTTTCCTCAGACCTTCCGCTGAAATACAATGAAAAACAATAAAGGAATATTTGAAGAAACCCCCCTTTGTCAGTGCAGGAGGAAGAGATGGCTACTGCTGTAAAAAAAGACACAAAGCCCTCCCCACCCCCACCCCGCCAGCTTGGGCTTCTGTGTCAAAAGCCTTAAGTCTCACAAGCTGGTGCAGCCACTCTGGAAAACAGTATGGAGGTTCCTCAAAAAGTTGAAAATAGAGCTACCATATGACCCAGCAATTGCACTACTGGGTATTTACCCCAAAGATACAAATGTAGGGATCCAAAGGGGTATGTGCACCTCAATGTTTATAGCAGCAGTGTCCACAATAGCCAAACTGTGGAAAGAGCCAAGATGTCCATCGACAGATGAACGGATAAAGAAGAGGTGGTATATATATACAATGGAATATTATGCAGCCATCAAAAAGAATGAAATCTTGCCATTTGCAATGACATGGATGGAACTGGAGGGTATTATGCTGAGCGAAATAAGTCAATCAGAGAAAGACATGTATCATATGATCTCACTGATATGAGGAATTCT
>NC_138377.1:44922613-44955125 GCF_054177405.1 Leptonychotes weddellii
AAAAAAAAAGCCTTAAGTCTCTATTGGAAAAGCAGTGAACAGCCTCAATTTCAAGACACAGGTAAGACTTGTTGCTGTGGGAAGAACAGAAAATACAAAAACACTATTTCTATAGGAGGGACTGGAAACATTCCTGAGTCCAGGTTTCTAATCTTGTCAATTAGAGATCTCTTTCCTCTGTGGGCAGGGCAGGACACACACAATGACCACCACACATAAACCAATGACCACACAACGACCACCACAGATAAAAGGTAGAATTTGGCTACCAAGAAGAAGGACAGGAACATTAAGAAATCCCCAACATTGAGATCTCACATGTCCTGCATAAGACTGAGGTGGGACCAGGACAACAGAGAACTCCTTAGGTCCCCAAAACAAGGTTAGCAACCACTGAAAAAATTAGCAACATCACTCTGACTCTAGGAGAGAGACAAGACTCTTTCTGAAGCACTATCTGGCAGGGACAGAAGAAAACCAAGGATGGGATTTTAACTCTAAATTAAATCTTCAATCCAACACCTACCCTAAGCACAGGTATCCTCAGTACTTTAAAGATACTGTTTCATTGTTTCTGACTTATTTTTTTCTGAAGAAAAGTTTGTTTTGACTTTTATCTTTGCCTCACTGGATGGAATATGTCTTTTTCTTTGGCTGCTTTAATAATTTTCCCTTTATCTTTTTTTTTTAAATAAAGCTTGAATATGATGTACCTAAGTGTGTGTGTGTGTGTTTCATTTATCCTGCTTAGTTTCTCTGTGTTTCCTGGATTTTTAATCTTCTATTATTTCATTATTTTCATGAAATTCCCAGCTATTATATAGTCAAATATTCCTTCTGCTCTGTTCTTTTTTTCTTTTCCTTTTGGGATTCCAATATATTGACCATGTGATATTGTCCCAACAGTTCCTGGGATCTCCTTTCTGTTTTTTTCCACTCTTTTTGTTTGTGTTTCACTTTGGGTGATATCTACTCATCTATTCTCAAGTTTATTGATTCTTTTATTTTTGTAGTAAGCCTACTGATAAGTATGTTCAAAAAGTTATTCATCTCTCTGATATCATATTTTTAGCATTTCCTTTTAATTCTTATAGTTTATCTCTCTCTTCTGAAGTTCTTTATCTGTTCATGCATGTTATTTACATTTCCAGTAGATTCATTAACATGTTAATCACTGTCATTATTAAATCCCTATCTGATGGTTCCTACATTTGAATATCCTCTGATTCTGGTTCTGTTTATTATTTTGTTTTTATTGTTTTTCCTGTTTACCTTATAATTTTTTTATTGAATGTTAGGCATCCCGTGTAGGACAGGAGAGATGAAGCTAAATAGAATTTATTCTTAATAGGGGGTATATATTTTTTCAGGCTGTAAATGCAGGAGATTGATTTAAACTAGTTAGGGGGTAAGTTGGGTTTGGATTTTATTATTGCTATGTTAACTTCAGTGTTTCCAGAAACATTAAAAAATAATTTGTAAAATATTCCTGTAAGACCTACATTAAAAATCAATTTTATAGACAAACTCAAGATTAAAAGGATAAGAAAAGTGTTCAAGCTTACACAACCAATGATAAAGCATCTTAAAAAGCCAAATGTACTAAGTTATTGCTGTTAATGGCTACCTATATAGCCTTCAGAGTTTGAGAGCCCATGAGTACCTATGGTAAGATAAAAACTGCTAGGTAAGAAGTTACAGGAGAGCTTCTAGCTGGTCTGAGTGCAACTCACATGTTTTAAACTTGTTACCTGTGAGCATACTAGGAAAATGTGTGGTGGTATTTTAGGAATGGATTTTGGTCATCTTTAGCTTATTATACAGAATAGGAAGGTCCTTAAAGTCTGGAAAATGTGAAATATTTCAGTTTTTCAAAGGAAGATGGATGTAACAAAGTATAGACTGGTAAAGTAACTTTAATAACATTATGAGAGCAATTTGTGAATTAGTCATTTGTTCATCAAGAGAAAGCCTGGGTCAGTGAAAACCCATACTTGGTTTGTTTTCTTTAATTTTTTATAACCCCAGAATTGACCTCTACCTAAATTTGTTGATACCACACACACATATACACACACCACAAAAGGATATGAAAAGGTTTATTACTAACGAAATGAGGCTTTCTGAGGAGACTAGGATAGCTCCTAAACAGGTTCAAAAATGGCTTGAGAGAGAAATACATGTTTTTGGCTTAAAGTTCTTATGCTGGGTAGGAGGTGGGATGGGGTGAGGGATCTCATCTGTGGCTTGAACTTGCCAGTTCTAAAGGAGAGAACACCCAGGCTTGCTTACATACATGCCCAGATGTGGGGCAGAGGAAAGGAGGAAGTAGTAAAGCTTAAAAGCTGTCATCAGTCAAACATCAAAAATAGAGCCATGTCTTTAATTTAAATGATGAAACTACTAATAGATAAGTTCCTTTTACATTTGTTGTTTTAGAATATTTGTTTTTGCTTTTTCTCTTTTCCCTCTTGCCAGGTATTTTTTGGTCCTATTAACCTGGGATATGTGTTAAGTTAATTTCCCAACTTTGAGTGTCCTGAACCTACAGGTAGTAAGAACCACATAAGGACCAACCTTTGGCTACAGATTATTAAAGGGGATGCTTTAGATTTTCCTACCCAAATTCTAGGAAATTTTCCTTATCATCTTTTCTCCAGTAGACAAAATTGCACCCTTTACTGAATATGTAGTCCTTTCCAGTGTCCCTGGGTTTAAAGGATAGTCTCATTTTTAATTCTCCACCTTATGTCTGTTTCTTGAGTATCCTCTAAAACTCAAGGCTCTAGGTTCTTAAAACTGACAACACCAAGAAATCAGTATTTTAGGACCTATTTACCCTTTTCCTTTTCTATATCCTCTTATTTTTGACTCCTAGCCATTTAGAAAATATGTGATTATTATTTAGGTTTGAATTCATTTTCAAGACATCTATTTCACAGTAATATTAGAAATGGACATTAATGTCTTTCCATTACATTTCATTTCCCCATTTAGACAAAGTGTAGCTAATTCTGAACAAAACATTTAATAATATCTATTTTGCATATAAGGAGAAATGTCAGAAACATTATAATAGAAACAACATTTGAATATTACAACTTAAAATACTAATAAATTGTGTATATCCATGTGGATATTTAAGAAATACTTACTTTTCTTTATAGTTTACATGATTTGGAAGACAATCTTTGATTTTTGTTTTATGAAGAGTGATAAAATGCAACTTAGAAGTGTCCCAATATTTTGTGAGTCCCAGTATTTTTTAAATGCTTCCAAATTTAGAGAATATGTACATAGATGAGGAATTGTATTGTCTTTTTATTTATGAATTTTTCAAGAAATATTTCAGGAGCAACCACATGTATGATGAAATGTTCTAAGTTCTGGGTTTGTGGTGGTGAGAAATAAACTCATATAATTTATAGATCTCAGAGTATGAATAAAATATTTATGTAGAGTTGGAATGTTGTAGAAGTTAATATTTTGTTCTTACATTTATCCTGAGGAAACTTCTCAAAGGATACATTTTTTTCCAAAAAAATAAATATAAACAAAATAAAATGAAATTAGTTTACATTTAGATGATAAGAAAAATGTTTTAAAATAAAGTTACTAAGACTTTTCATTATCATTTAATAACATTTTAATGATTGGGGAGACTTTAATCATCTAGTTAGAAAAAAATATCTTTTTGAAAAATTGTATTAACTGGTAATTCATAGAATACATCAAAGAAAGCGCTATCCTTTGCATTTTTCAATATAAGTCTTATTTAAGATTTGCTGTCCTAAACTTGTTAATACATCAATTATTTTATGATAATTTGATATCATTGATATGATCGATATTGCAAATATAAAACCAATCTGGAATTAATACAGCAGGAGTCTGAAAATAGTCAACTAAATGAGACCCCACAAATGCTGGACTTAGATTTTCTTGCTTTTCCCCCAGAAAATATTAGTGTGTCAAGTTTTAACTTACATCTTCAAAAGTGTTCATACTTTGGGAACCCACAAACATAAAAACAATTATGGTGCTATTAATCTAATTATTAATTACACCCTACTACTTTTTAACTGTAGGATAAACTCCAAGCCATTAAAAAGTTTTAATTAAATATTTAATTCCATTGCAGCCTTCCCATAAATAATTTCATAGTTTCCAAAAGCATAAATTTAAAAAATGATTATAGGAAATAGCTCTTCAGCAGTAAGATGCTGTAAATTAAGACACAGTAAATTACTGGAAAACTTGTAGGGACAGTGTTGTAACAGTCTCACGGTGGCATCCCGACCTTCCTAATTTGAACACTTTCCAAAACACAAATTAACTTTAGATTTTGTTGTAAATGGTAATTTTATACCTACTGACATTCATCCTTTGCTATTTCAGAGTGGAACTGGAGTTCTAGGAATACCACTACTGAGGTTTAATTAGAGATTATATATAGTTTTATCCCTGCCCTAAACTCCTGGCATATTTGTTTTTGTTTAAGTAATTAAGTTAGATTTTGGTTTCTTTTACTTTTTATGCATTTTTTTCTCTTTTGAGATGATATTGTCCCCACATTTTACATTTCATGAGAGCTACAGCACTATTATATTGAATTCTCTTTGAGAGAATACTGTACAGTTGTTTAATTTGCAATGTAAATAATGAAACCATGTAAGATGTGGACTAATAAAAATTATCCTAAATCTTTTGTGTATCATATATTTAAATCTAATGATAGGCAGTTTAGTTATCCTAAAGCAGAGTATTTGTGTTACAACTTATTTAACAATAAAATGTATCTTAGTTCTTTACCTACTTTATATTGGAAAATGTGAATAATTTCAGTAAGTACATTAAACAAACACACTCAAAAAATAGAATTTACCTTGACATAGACATGAGGTGAGGTGAAGTGAGGTGTCAGCTGAGTTTTCTAAACTTGAGGGATTGTTTCCAATTGTCCTCAGAGTAACACAAATTACTGTTTCCTATACAGCCTATACCTGAAATTCTATTCACATGTATTTCTCTTCATTTTATGTTAACCATTTGTTCTAGACACCTGTATTTGATAGCATATTGACTTGAATCAAATACATTTTCAATATGCAATCACAAAAAGAGATTGATTGATGCCAACTTGTCAAAGCTACACTCCCAATTATTTAAATGAGCTTTCTGTGTCTTTTACTATTTTTAAGATTGCAAAATAATAAAATAATACACATATAGGAAATTTAGAGAAAATCAGTTACATAAATCAAGAGAATTTGTAGTTTTAAGACATCATCTTCTATGTCAGCTCTTAACTACTGAAATTATTTCCTATTGATTGGTGCAAAGTTCCTGTCCCCAGTCCCTGAGAGTCCCTTGTGCTATATGCTCACTATGACTCCTTCCTGGAGACTTTGAGGACCATGCTACTATCCAGGGGCATTTTCTAGCACACCAAAAGGTATCCAGGACCCCACTGTAGTATCTGTTTTGTTTGATTGTTGTTCTCCATATAATTGTTAAATATGTTGAGTATCGTCCCTGGTTGTAAGAGATACAGTCCTACTAGAAGACAAATTCTATGTAACTATTAGTGATATTAGTGATATGACTATTAGTGATATGATCTGTGTGTTATGCTTTAAAAGTGTGACAATAAGAGTATACCAAAATTTGGGTAAATAAACCCAGAAGTGCATTATTTGCATATTCAGATGCTTTTCGTATAGTGAAATATCTTGAGGAAAAACACTGAACCAATTTTTTGGGTCAGAGCCAATCTAAGATGCTTCTCCCCTTCCATAATTTCAAATGCAGTATTAGGTAGGTAGAGCAATTGAGGTGGTGTGAAGTGCCTAGGAAGTTAATTAGTATAGTTCTTTCCAAAAGCCTAAATGGTAGGCTGGAAGTAATGACGCCTACCACCTCGACATAGGGGATTCTTCCATATCTAAGCAAGCCAGCTAGGAGTTGTCAGTCCAGATATCTTAAAATGTAGATCATGAACTAATAATCATTATACAGAATTATTTAGTCATCAGTCCCAGACATGCAAAGGTGGAGCCTACAAGTCGGGAGACAATTAGTGTTTTGAGACAACTGAGTGAGGGGGAGGGAGCAATGCAGGATTGCTACTTGCGGGCCTCTGAAAATGACTTCCTGGACACTACCAAGAATTGTTTATGAAGATTGAATATGATAATATATGGAACGCATCCAGATTAGTGGCGGCACATTTTAAGAACTCAAAAAGTGATATTATTGTTATTATGTATTTTATTAATGATTACCAGCAATGTTAGTTTCCTTGCCATTGGAGGATTTCCATATTTTGTCCTGTTTATTATGACTTTAAAAATGTCAAGAGAAAAATATCAAGGAAAAAGAAGATGGAAAGAAGGAATGGTTCAAGAATAAAAGGGCTTTTATCTATTTATTTATAAAGATGAAGACAGTGGTATTCATATGATTTACTTGTCAAAGTAACTTCCTATTCTTTCCTGCCAGTAGTTTCCATAAGTGACAGTTTAGTCAGTGATCTATTTCCTCTCCTTGCCTCTCTTCATTTTGATGCTTCTTCCCACATCATAACCAAGACATATTCAGAAAATTACTTAGGATGGTTGTTCTTTGTTAATCTTGGAATTTTTGGATAGAAATACACATAAGCAACAAATAATACATTGTATGTTTAAAAAAATAAGAAGAAGATAGCAGGAAGGGAAAAATGAAGGGGGGGAATTGGAGGGGGGAGATGAACCATGAGAGACTATGGACTCTGAGAAAAAACCTGAGGGTTCTAGAGGGGAGGGGGGGGGGATGGGTTAGCCTGGTGATGGGTATTAAAGAGAGCATGTATTGAATGGAGCACTGGGCGTTATATGCCAACAATGAATCATGGAACACTACATCAAAAACTAATGATGCAATGTATGGTGATTGACATAACATAATAAAAAAAATGATACCTACCAAAAAAAAAAAAAGAAATACACATAAGCAATAGAAAAACATGCCTGTGGTGTGCCAAATATCAGTCCAGCTGCATGTTTTTCATCTTCACCAGTTTTCAGTTTGTGTCTCAAAATGTTAGTTTCAGTGGAAAAGATGACGTGATTCCATTGTTTCAATTGCAGAATTTCCTTTGGCTTTATAGTGCACCCTGTTTTCTCCAGGCAAAAACTATCTAGTAAGCCAGTTAAAACCACTCAATTCTGATCTGAAGTATCTCACAGAATGAATAAAATGATTTTATTACAATTGAATTTTTTTAAGCCTTGAAGGATTTTATGACAAAGTTTCTTCATAAAGAACAAGAAAAAATAATCTCCAAAGAGACAAACATTAACTGGATATTCCTTTTATTTATTTATTATTTATTTTTTGTTTCAAGTTTTTATTTAAATTCTAGTTAGTTAAGATACGGTGTAATATTAGTTTCAGGAATAGGAATCAGTGATTCATCACTTACATATAATACCCACTGCTCATTACATCAAGTGCCTTCCTTAATGCTCATCACTCATCTAGCCCATCCCCTCACCCAACTCCACTCCAGCAACCCTCCGTTTGTTCTTTATGGTTAAGAGTCTCTTCTATGGTTTGCCTTTCTCTCTCCCCTCTACCCCTACCATGTTCATCTATTTTGTTTCTTAAATTCCACATATGAGTGAAATCATATGGTATTTTTATTTCTCTGACTGACTTATTTTGCTTAGCATAATACAGTCCAGTTCCATCCGTGTCATTGCAAATGGCAAGATTTCATTCTTTTTCATGCCTGAGTAATATTCCACCATATATATTATATTATATAATTTATATATTTATATTTATATATATATATAAATAATCTCTTCTTTATCCATTCATCCATCAATGGGCATTTGGGCTCTTTCTAGAGTTTGGCTATTGTTGATATATGCTGCTATAAACATCAGGTGCAGGTACCCCTTCAAATCTGTATTTTTGTATCCTTTGGGTAAATACCTAGTTTGCAATTGCTGGATTGTAGGGTAGCTCTATTTTTAACTTTTTGAGGAACCTCCATACTGTTTGCCAGAGTGGCTGTACCCAGTTGCATTCCCACCAACAGTGTAAGAGGGTTCCCCTTTTTCCACATCCTCACCAACATCTGTTGTTTCCTGAGATGTTAATTTTAGTCATTATGACCGGTGTGAGGTGATATCTCACTGTAGTTTTAATTTGTATTTCCCTGATGATGGGTGATGCTAAACATCTTTTCATGTGTCTGTTAGCCATCTGTATGTCTTCTTTGGAAAAATGTCTATTCATGTCTTCTGCCCATTCCTTTAACTGGATTATTTGTGTTTTGGTTGTTGAGTTTGATAAATTCTTCATAGGTTTTGGATACAGACTGATAATCAACAAAGAAATTGAATCAGTAATCAAAAATCTCCCAATAAACAAAAGTCCAGGGCCAGATGGCTTCCCAGGGGAATTCTACCAAACATTTAAAGAAGAGTTAATACCTATCCTTCTCAAACTTTTCCAAAAATAGAAATGGAAGGAAAACTTCTAAACTCATTCTATGAGGCCAGCATTACCTTCATTCTAAAGCCAGACAAAATCCCCACTAAAAAAGAGAATTACAGGCCAATATCCCTGATGAACATGGATATAAAAATTCTCAATAAAATACTAGCAAATCAAAATCCAATAGTACATTAAAAAAATAATTCATCACTATCAAGTGGGATTTATTCCTGGGCTGCAAGTGTGGCTCAATATTTATAAATCAATCAACATGATACACCACATAATAAAAGAAAGGATAAGAACCATATGATCCTCTCAATAGATGTACAATTGAATTTTATTTATAGATATTAATATTTTATATTTTTATTTTCATACTGTGTAAACTTCCCAAATCATACATTTTTTAGAATGTCATCTATATTAGTGAGTGTTCCATGTGCACTTGAGAAGAACATATATTCTGCTATTTTTGATAAGTGTGTTTTAAAATATTTTATTTTCTCGGGCACCTGGGTGGCTCAGTTGGTTAAGAGACTGCCTTCGGCTCAGGTCATGATCCTGGAGTCCCGGGATTGAGTCCCGCATCGGGCTCCCTGCTTGGCAGGGAGTCTGCTTCTCCCTCTGACCCTCCTCCCTCTCATGCTCTCTGTCTCTCATTCTCTCTCTCTCTCAAATAAATAAATAAAATCTTTAAAAAAAAAAGATTAAAATATTTTATTTTCTCTAAGAGTTCCTATTTTTTCTAAGAATTTATAATTGCAGTATTTGCTCAATTTTATTGATCATTTTTAGTATATTATAAAATACACCTTTTTATGGGACCTAATGGGGTATCAGATTTATTGGATTTAATTAACTGTCCTATATTATAGAGATAAAACCTACTAAATTGAAATTCATTATTAGATGGCCTAGTTTGGGAGCTCCTATTTATGTTTTCCTCCATCTCTTTAACTGTGAGTTTTCTTTTATGATTTCCCTTTTGTGTTTTAATGTTTAAGTATAAAGGATATGCTACCTTCACAAAATGAATTGAGTTGATTACATCTTCTATGCTTCAGAATAGTTTATATGAAATGAGGATTAGCTACTTCATAAAAGCATCAAATAACTCTCCTATGAAATTATTTGGTTCTAGAAACTTGGTGGATGTAATTCCTTGCTAATTTAAAAATATTCACAAAAGTTGTTGGTCTATTTAGGATTTTATTGCATAATGAGTAAATTGTGTTCATTCATATATTTTATGATAATCTTCTACTTCAAATGGATTGTCAGATTTGTTGTATGATTTATTGTAGCTATATTTATTCTATTTTTAACTTGCACAGCACTTGAAAAGAACGTTATGTTTATTTCCTGGTTTTTTTTGTTCTTTATTCAGTTAAAATTTCCAGACCAAGTGATATTTACTTATTATTCTCAAAGAACAATCTTTAAGCTTCTTATCAATTCTTAAGCATCTCTGGTTTTAGTTCACTGGTGTTTTTTGTTCTTTCTTTATGTTGGTTTTATTTGTCAAACTTTATAAATTGAATGCTTTCAATGTATTTTATTTTTTCCAACTTAATATATGCAATGTTAGGATTTTTACTTATAGGTATTTTAGGGATATATCATAGGGATTAACATGTAGGATTTAGAAATAGATATTTATTATAATGTTTACCTACTATCGTCAAAAGGAAGTTGACCTGCCTTCAAAATAACCATACTGGCTGCTATCCACAGCTAATAGCCCAAGGAAAAATTTGCCTCGTGAGATAATCCCTAAACTGGACAAAACAAACGGGACCAATGTATATCTATATCTATATATCTATATCTATATCATCTATATCTACAATTATATATACACATAATACATATACATATGTGTCTATTAGTCTGTGTGTGCATGTACATATACACATATAGCCATATAGGTTACATATAGATCCACATATATTGCATATGTACCATATATATGTTCATGTTTTCAGCTATACATGTACTTTTTATTGTATTACTATGCATCCAATAAGCATATAGGTCAAAATCTATATGTTGTTGTTTAAAAATTGTCTATAATTGGACTTAGTATTTCTTATTTAAAACATTACTATTTTACAGATGCTAAAGGGTTGAGGTTTAAATACTGACATTTGATTATTCATTTCTAGTGTCATGAGATTATGTTGAGAGAATGTGGTCTATATGATGCTTCATTTCAGAATTCATTTCTTTAAGTCTATTTTTTAGATTCTTTCAATTCTCCAGGACTCTTTAAAATGAGTCTATATTATACTAAACATACTTACTAAATATATTATTGTTTATTTTTCTCTGTTATACAGTAAGACTGCTTTAGAGCCCTCCCTCAATATTGCATTTCTATCATTTACTTCTGATATTTTCAGTTGTTTTAGTTTATCTATTCTAATAATTACATCAATAACAGATATTCACAATAATCTTCACTATATGTCATATACTTTATTAATAGAGAATGATATTCCTGTTTTTATGATTCTTGCATTATTTTATGAGTATTAAGTTAATTCTGCTATTCCTAATAGTTTATATATTTGTTTATGTTTTTCTTGTTTAAACAATCACAGCCATTTTGTTTTAGATTTGTCCTGTAAACCGAAACTGAAAACTGGCTTAGTAATAGTGGCTACCTTATAATCTTATAAACATTGTGAAAATGCATATTAAATTCTTAATGCATTCTCAGTGCATGGTAGGCACACAAAAAACCTTGCTTTTTTAAAATGTGCATTGTGTTTGAGCAGCACAACTATTTATATTTAACTACATTTAACATTTAATATTTTATTAGTCTGTCTTCACAGTAATAGTAAACATTTCCAATATCTCACTGTTATGGACTAAATGTTTGCCTCACCCCTCACCAATACATGTATGGAAATCCTAACATCTAATGTGATGATATTAGGATGTGGAGTCTTTGGGAGGTAATTAGGTCATAAGGGGGATTCCTCTTGAATGAGATTAGTGCCCTTAAAAGAAGAGACACAAGACAGCTCTCTTTTTCTCCTCTTCCTCTCTCTCTCTCTTTCCCTCTCTGTCTCCCTCTCCCTCCCTACCCCCATCCCCACTAGGTGAGGATACAAAGAAAAGAGGGCCATCTGCAAGCAGGGAAAAGGGCTCTCAACAGACATCATATATTGGCATCTTAATCTTGGAATTCCCAGCCTCCAGAAATGAGAAATAATGTTTGTTTACCAGCGTATGGTAATTTGTTACACCATCCTGAACTAAGACACTCAAGGTTTTACAACAGGGAACATTTATTTCTTATGTTATGTGAGGACTATTGTTTGGCTGTGGCTGTGCTCAGTTGTCAGGGTTCAACTGTTCTTAGCAAAGTTCACTTCCATGTCTTCTAAATCCGAAACCCACGCTAAAGGAGCAGGCACCATCAGGTATGTACATTGACATGGTGAAGAGTAAGACAAAGAGGACAGAGACCAAAAAAAAAAAAAAAAAAAAAAAGTGGACAGAGACAAACCATAAAAGTGCAAGTAAAATTTCTGTTTGGAGGGCGCCTGGGTGGCTCAGTCAGTTAAGAGTCTGCCTTGGGCCCAGGTCGTGATCCCGGGGTCCTGGGATCGAGTCCCACATAGGGCACTCTGCTCCGTGGGGAGCCTGCTTCTCTCTCCACCTCTCTCCCTCGCTCTCTGTCTCTCATGAATAAATAAATAAAATCTTTAACAAAAATTCTGCTTGGATGATGCATACATCAGGTTAAGTCATTTTTCATTGGCCAAAGGAAGTCACATAGCCAAGCCAAAGGTCAAAAGAAATCTATACTCTTTTAACACAGAAGTATGGCATGGGAAGCAAGAGAAAACAATAATCTTGAATAAATGATATAATTGATCATAATTGTCTAGCATAAAACCTCTTCTGCCAAAACATTCCCTGTCTTTTCTTAGTTTTTATCTTCACTATAATACATCAGGCATTTGCAGTTTAAGGAGTGTTTACATAAGATATTTTTTCGCCTTTGTACCTTTGTGCTTTTAGAATGTCTTTGGGTTATTTTTTCCTTAGGTAGGTACAGACCCTTTGGGACACTAAAATTTTACCTCTGAAACTTACTTGATGCTTCTTTGGATTTAGGAAATATAATAAAGGCAGAGGGAATGGGGAAGAAAAAGAAATATCTATAATAGAGAAAAGGAAATGAAACTTCCTTAAAATAATAAAACAAAAGATAGTGATTTGAAAGGACTCATTAGAGCTAGTAAGAAGGACACTGTTACTTTCTTGATGAGAGCAATTTCTAGAGAGTGACAGGGATGATATTATTCTAGGATAGATGAGTAAATGAGAAGAGAAGGGAGCATAAACAAGTGTAGACAATCTTTCTTAACTCACTACTATTTTCCAGGGCATGGCACTCAGGTAAAGTTTTACCTAGTCTTACACAACTCAAACAGCAAAACAATACTCTGAGGTATGGCTCAAAAAAGTTACTCATTTGGGGCTCCTCGGTGGCTCAGTTGGTTAAGCAACTGCCTTTGGCTCAAGTCATGATCCCAGGGTCCTGGGATCGAGTCCCACATTGGGCTCCCTTCTCAGCGGGGAGCCTGCTTCTCCCTCTGCCTGCTGCTCCCCCTGCTTGTGCGCTCGCTCTCTGTCAAATAAATAGATAAAAATCCTTTAAAAAAAAAAGTTACTCATTTATCCAATGACACACATCTTAGCTTGTATTTAAATCCAGCTATAAGTAATTCTAAAACCAACCCTTTCCTTAAACCTCCCTTCTTTTCCTTACTTACAAAAGAACTCAGATTTCTCATCTAGATGTAAAGGGAATATGATAAGATGGCAGTATTTACATCCTTCCAAGCCTGGATCAACTGTAGTTTTCATAGATAAATTCAACTCTATCAATAATATTTTTTAATCTTCCAATATAACTATAACTTATTTACTTAGGTATATGTTTATTTTGAATGACATTCTCATGTTCAGATCAGAAATTTGACATATTATGTTCAGATCATTTTGGGGAGCTGAAGGCCACCATAATGCTGCTTTCTTTTGAATCATTAGGTGGAGAAATCAACAGTTATTTGTGTTGAACTTCCTACAGTGTAATTGCTGTTTGGACTGCAAATATTTATTATTTTATGTATTTATAAAATATATTGATTAATCCTTAAGTATTTTTAAATGTTCCTCTAAGTTAATTGAATATTCTATTTGAGTTACCCCTGATTACTTCTATTTATATATACTTTTATACTCTACTGTTTAGAATATTTACATAGTAACTATTAATCACAAAATATATCCTATATGTCTCATATCAGCATTTCACTGGGTATACAGTTGCATTCAGATAATTTTAATGGCTTGCTGAAAATCTATACAGAGTTTGTGCTAGAACTAAATTCCAAATGTCCATTCTTTTGAGCAATCATTTGTTCAGTTCAGGAAAGCTTAACGTTTTGTGGGAATAACACTGTAAGAGCAATTAATGGCTTCCATTATTGACCCTGCTGCTGTTAAGCCAGCCACTCAATTTTTATGGGTTTATTTCCTCATATACATGATTAGGTAAATTTTGTGGATCCTTTTAGGCTATTGACTACTATTTCTGATACAAATGTTATTTGAAAATGTATATAATTTGAAATCTGTGAGAAAATATTTTATAGTGAGAGAAAAATCTTTTGAATGATAATCTTTCTTAAATATAGATATTTGGCTAAGGAGATATCTGTTACATTTTATAAGCAAAATTAAAAAATAATATTATAAACTTTGAATTATAGTTCAATATTCTCAACTAAAAGTAATATTGTGAAGTACAGAAAAATCATCAATATTTTTCCACTGTTGACTCATTCAAATTAACTGATTTTTAGAATATTATTTTAGAAAGAGTAACAAATATATGTGAATAAAAGATGTATTTATGGTGAAAGTCTTTCATTATCAAGTGTGTTATCAATAGACTCATTATTCAGAGTATCATAAATTTGACCAAAATTTGTAATAATGGAAGATTTTTTTCCCAAGGTAGTACAATATTAGACATAATATCATATATGGATATTTTCACTTAACTTTTTCAGCGTTTATTTAATATTTTCATTGTTTTGTCTGTTTATTGTAATTTAAATGATATGTGTTTGAATTTATGTGGCTACGCATATGCCTATAAAATACCACCTTTGAAGCAAATTATGCAACATGGGAATTTATGTAGCCTTCCCTGAAAAAAATATTACATAAAACAAAAGCAAATTTGCATGTTTTGCTCTTTAAACTCATTCACGAGCTAATAAAAAAAATTCAATTTATTATTTATAATAAATACATATAGGAAAGCCATGATGAGAATAAAACATTCATTTTTAAGGTTCTGTCCTAGACGAATTTATTAACCTGCCATAGAGAATGTTTATACTTACATGACTTAAAGAACTTAATTCTATTTTATTATATTTATATTACACTGTTAATTTTAAGATTTATTTTCAAGTACAAGGGGAATTATAAGGTCCTTTCCAAGAGAATTCTGCTGTGAAACAGATATTTTCACATTTTATTTTCTATTCTATTCATATTGGTTATATTTTTTGATTGTAAGCTTTCTTTGAATCTAATTAGTGTCAGCAAGTTAATGTAATGGCTTAACTTAATGGAAGCTTAGAGTCCAGTTCTCCAAGTAAGCATTACATTAGTGTTCATATGGAAAGTACTGTAAGTTATACCATGATAGCATAGTTATTTTTATTCATCTTGGGAAATATGTACCTTTTCTCCATTCTTGGGATTTACAGGATAAATGGGTACAATAAATGATCCCTTGGCATGCTTAGTATTAAAACAATAATCTCAGTATTAAAACAATAGTTCTGAAGACTTTGGAAATAGGCTTATATGCATGCTTCTGGAAAGTGAAAATAAAAGGAAAATATTTAAATAGAATACCTGATCACCTGACTGTAGAAAAACAATAAATAAGGCTGGTGGGAAAAAATAAATTAGTTAGATAGATAAATAGAAAGAAAGAGAAAGAGAGAAGTGAGGAGGAAAGAAAAGAAAAGAAAAATGCTTAATGGTAGTTATTAGATTGGACTTGGTTACAGAGGAACTTTATCTTTCTCTAAACTGGGAACGTATTTTTAAACATATATGTATTAACAACAAAGGTATGTGTATACATGAAGATCATAACTACAAATATTCATCTTCACCTCCTGCTTCGTGTTTAGCCAAGGTGTAGCTTACTAAATTTGGACTTTTGTCCTTGTTAAGCATTTGAAGCCATCCTGACACAGGATGATGAGGTAACACCTGCATAGTGTGTGTGACCTTATGGAATCTATAACTGTTCTTGTAACACTTATAAAAGGATAAGACTGTTACAGTTCTCCAGAGAAACTAATATATGTAAGCCTGAAGGGCTCAAAAATGAAATGTTTACCCTTTATCTCCTTAACTAGGTGTATTAGTTTCTTACCGCGGCTATAGTATATCACCAAAACCTAATGGCTTAATACAATACAGATTTCATTATCTTAAATTCTGGAGGTCAGAATTCTGAAATGGATCTCGCTGGGCAAAAACTAAACTGTCAACAGGGTTGTACTCCTTTCTGGAGGCTCTAGGGGATAATCTGTTTTCTTGTCTTTGCAGCTTTCAGAGGCTTCCCATTTTCCTTGGCTTGTGGTCCCTTCCTCCATCTTCAAAGTTAGCAACACATTATCTTTACATCTCTCTCTGGCTCTAACCTACTGCCTTTCTCTTCTACATTTAAAGGACCCTTGTAAAAATATTGAGCTTATTTGTATAATCTCTTTATTTTAAAGTCTTCTAATTAGCAGCATCAATTCCATATACAACCTTAATTCTTATTGGCCATGTAAAAGAATACATTCACAGGTGTTAGGAATTAGGATATGATTGTCATTGAAGGGTGTCCCATATTTTACCTAACATATCATGTTGTATTGCCTTGTCATATTATATTTTTAATAACTTTAGAGTCAGCCAAGGGAGTACTGAACACACCTGCTATAGGATGACCAAAGACATGTATGAGAAGAAACACTGGGCTGGGAGCCAGAAGGTATAAATTCTAGTTCTAATTCTTCCCTTGTTGATATGCATTATTTCCACAAAGTCACATTGGTATCTGTGAGCCTAAATTTCCAAATATGAGTTAGGTAATCTCTAAATCCTTATGAAGCTCTATCACAGAATTGGTATTTATGGGAAAGAAAGAATGTCCAATCAACCAAGAGCCTTGTAAAATCTGAAGAATAAGTAGATAGTAGTAGACTTTGAGGATTATGACATCCAGGACTCCACAGGAAACACAGGTGATTTTTTGACTCTCAGAATCAGACAAAGGAAAAAAAAATCCCAAACTCTAGATTGTTTTGCCATTTTCTGAGCCATAACACTGAGAGATAATGCAACATCAGGAGGTTTTCACATGTCCCCACAAGACCTTGATTTAATGACAGAGAAGAGTTTGGGATTAAGTGTGTTTTCTAACCCCTCCAAAAGGCAGTGCATACTATGTGATCAAAAGAAGTGAGGATCCAACCTTCATGGAAATGTCTATAGTTTGGCTACAGAGAGGATATCCAAGCCCAAGCATGCAGACAAGTTCTAGGATAATTGAGAACTTTGATGTCTGAACAATAGAACTGGGACACATCTTAAGGATTTTTAATGGATGAAGTGAATGAATATTCAAAGGCTGAGAAGGGCTCTGAGGTTTTCATGGACATTTTAATCCAGTCTTCCTAAATATATAATTAAATTTCTCATTATGGCACTATAAAATTAATCTCAATATAAGATTCTTATACTGTGTTTTAGATATTTCTGAAATGTCTTAGATTAAGGAATAAGCCATCAGAAAATGTTATGTAAACTGACTACCCTTAGAATTTAAGAAAAATAGCACACACGAGCACATTTATAAATGTGTGTGTTTTTGTGTATATGCATTAAAGTAATATTTATCATCTCTGGCTTACATAATTAACATATAACTGAAACTGAAGATTTATAAGCGTTCCAAAATAACAAATGTTTAAATTTATTCTGCATGTCAGTGACATCTTACAAACAAAGGATTTTCGTTGAGTTAGAGATAGTAGAGATCAAGACTGCCTTTTCTCTATGAATAATAGGGAATAGCAAGACCCAAAAGATCCAAAATGTTTAGAGTAATGAGATGTTTGGTAAGCAGTGGGAATAGAGTTAGAGACTTTAAGAACACACCAGGCTATTTCTGGACACCACTGTACATTTTGGAATAGCTTCATGTTCATAACCAGGATTTGAAATCAGGGATTCAGGCTGATGCTCAAGGCTTAATTCTGAGATCTATAGATGAGGCCATGCTCTCAAACATACTCTCTAAACACAACTGTGTTGCAATGACTAGAGCTGCAAAAATATTCTACTGTATTTTCTAGTGTCCAGAGGGTCTAATAATGCTGGAGAGGAAAAAAATGGAAGATCGTATTCATTTCCCATACCTTTCAAAAGTGGTTTACAAATTAAGTTATTTTCTCATATTTCCTCTACCAAATTGTATCATTCATCCTAAAGGAAATGCACAGAGCCTAAAAAATAAAATAACACTTGTACACACCTGAACAGACTGATAAAACACCATCCTAAATTTCTTGACAAGGAAACCACCAAAGGATAGAAATAGTTGAGTATGATAGAAATGAAAAACTGAGAAGACTCAGATGACTTTCTCATAAGGCTATTTTATAGCATGATTTATGGGCTGAGACTGAGTAAGCCCTACTTAGTGTATATTCAATCACAGCAAGAGTAAGTCAAAATGATGCCCTCACTGATGATGACTCAAGACTGTGCATGTATATTTTTAAAATAAAAGCCATACATACCTAAGTCTGAAATTTTCTAATGGATCACTTTAATTACTCCATGCTTAGAATATATTTATTGTGTACCTTGAGTATCACAAAGCCATTTATCAGGTAGCATATGGCTTCAATGGTTCTGACATTAATACATAATTAATTAGCAAGACTTGTAGACAGAGGTTTTTCTGTTTGCCATTTAAGCAAGCTTCCTATTATTTATTTATTTATTTATTTTATTTATAAAGATTTTACTTATTTGAGAGAGAGAATGAGAGCATGATTGGGGGAGGGAGGGACAAAGGGAGAGGGAGAAGCAGACTCCTTGCTGAGCAGGGAACCCTACACGGGGCTTGATCCCAGGACCCTAAGATCATGACCTGAGCCAAAGGCAGAGGCTTAACTGACTGAGCCACCCAGGGGCTCTGCAAGCTTTCTATATAATAGATATTTAGCCAAATATTGTAGGCATAGAACAGGGTGCCTCAGAATAGCAATCAAAATATTGATCCCTGAATAGACCTGTTTGCATCGTTACTGCAAATTTTTACTAAGCATGCTTTTAAACTGGTTTTTTTTTTTTTTAATTGTAGTCAGAAGACATTGTTGGTGGCTCATTAGAAACACTTGTTCACCGTTATTGTATAAAGTTAACTATCAGTTTTGACTAAAAATGCATCCATCATACTATTTTCATAAATGAAAGCACATTCTTAATATTTGTTCTACCCTAAATGGAGACCACTAAAGGGAAAACTATAGAAAGAATGTCAGTAATCTGAAAATGAAATAACAAGTATTATGTAAACTAGTTGATGCAATTCCAAGTAGTTGTAGATTCTGGCATTTTCTTTTCAGTAAAACTAAGAAATAAACTTCTATCTTTAATGTAAACTTTTATTATTTAAATTGGTAACAAAAAAGAGAATATTACTTAATTCTCATTATGTTCACATTGGACATTTCCTTTGGCACAATTTCAAAAGATTAACTAATTGACAATATAAAATTGCTTATGGGATAGGCAATAAAATATGAGTAGATATATTTACTGTGTATTTCTAATAATGAGGGGTCATTTTTGATTAATAGATATTAAAGCTGTGTTATGGCACATCATGTCTTCTGAACAGAAAGAAGCTTGCATGATTTTCCTGAAACAAGTGGTAGGGCTACATAGAAAGAGATGAAAAAGCCAAAATACCAACATTTGCTTCTATTCTAAAGGGAGGAGAAAAGATATAATGAGCATGGAGTTTGCTGATAAAGAATGAGAAAGGGAAGAGTAGCTTCTATTTATTCTTAGGAGGATAAATAATGTTCTGAGACGTTGAGTGCCAAAACAACAAAGAACAAGCTGGAATAAAGAGTGCCTTGGCCATCTGTTTGGCTGGTAGAGTGGGACATTATTAAATAAAGCTTTTATACTTAAAAGTAAATAAAAATTATTGGCTTTATTTAACAATGTTAGTATATTACATGCACACACACAGGCTAAACATCAAACATAATCTAGTGCTTTATTCAGACAAAGAGGAATGCATGATGATTCTCTTCCTTTTCCTGAATTTTTAGTAGGAATTTGACCAAAAATAAACAAAATAGATAGACATCTATATATAAAGTGTGGATTTATTCCTCTTGTTTGTCTAACTGATTGTTATGAGACTTGCCTGGATTTCTACAGGTTTCTCCCTTCTAAGAACTTTATGGTACTAAACAGGAACTATATTCCACCCTACAATGAAAAATATCTACAAACTCATATCTTCAAAATTATGCACATATTTATCTATTTGTTCATTTCAACAGATATTTACTGAAGGGCTGCATAAGATACTGTTATAGGAACTGTGGATATAGCATACTTCAGAAAGTCCTTGGAGTTGCCATTTGCCATAAATGCAATAAAGAATGGTCAAGAGAAAATGCAGCCAATCAAAATCATCCTGAGATGATGCAGGTATTAGATTTTGCAGACACAGGCATAAAATAAAACAGTATTATAAGCATGATTAAGAATTAAAAAACATTTTTTTCTTTTTTATTTTTTTATTATGTTCTGTTAGCCAACATATAGTACACCATTTGTTTTTGACGTAGTGTTCAACTATTCATTAGTTGTGCATAACACCCAGTGCTCATTGCTCATCACAACACATGCCCTCCTTAATACACATCACCTGGCTACCCCATCCCCCACTCCCCTCCCTACTGTAACCCTCAGTTTGTTTCCTAGAGTCCAGAGTCTCTCATGGTTTGTCTCCTTCTCTGATTTCTTTCCATTCAGTTTTCCCTCCCTTCCCCTATGGTCCTCCATGCTATTCCTATGTTCCACATATAAATGAAACCATATGATAATTGTCTTTCTCTCCTTGACTTATTTCACTTAGCATAATACCCTCCAGTTCCATGCATGTTGATGCAAATGGCGGGTATTCATCCTTTCTGATGGCTGAGTAATATTCCATTGTATACATGAACCACATCTTCTTTATCTATTCATCTGTTGAAGGACAGCACTACTAGGTATTTACCCCAAAGATGCACATATAGTGAAAAGAAAGGGCACATGTACCCCAATGTTCATAGCAGCAGTGTCCACAAAAAACATTTTTTCAATGATTAAAATAAAATATGAGTATAATGAATGAACAAATAGGGACTTTCACATAAATGAAAACTTAAAAAATGGAATTTCCAGAACTGAAAACTATAATAATGAAATTTTAAAATATCCTAGATGACCTTCACATCCAATTGCAGATAGCATAGAAAGACAATGATATTGAGAAAAGATCACTAGAAATTTTCCCCTGTGAAAAACAGAGAAAACACAGACTGAAGAAAAAAAGAACAGAAACTAATGGGCCTGTAGAATAATGTCCAATAGTCTAGCATGCATAAAATTTAAGATCTGGAAGAAGAAGAGATAATACTGCAGAAAATATTTGGAGAAATAATGGTTGAAAATTTCCCAAATCTAGTGAAAACAACTTAGAGATTGTAGAAGCCTGAAAAGAGGTATTTTTAGCTAATCAAAAGTTGAGGCAATCTATCACCAGTAGGCCTACAATAATACTAAAGGGGATTCTTTAGGTCAAAAAATATGTAATAAGATGGAAACCAGGTTCTTCAAGAAGAAATGATGAGTAATGGTAATTTTAAATATGTAAAAACCAATATTAATATTTTTCTTCTCAGAATATACTTATAAGAATACAATTTAAACAAAAAATAATGCTATAAATTGCAATTGAAAATACATAGAAGAAAAAGATTAATATAAAGTTTCAACAGGTTGAAAATAAAAGGATGAAAAATACACTAGACAAACAGTGCACATAAGAGTCCTGGTATGGTTATATTAGTATCAGAAAAAGTAGATTTCAAGACAAGAAGCATTACAAGAGCAATGGCAAATGAAGTAAATCATTATAAAGGTATTACCATCTTTAATATGTATGTCCCTAATAACAGAGTTTCAAAATTCATAAGGCACAAACTAATAGATATGAAGGAAGAATAGACATTTTAAAACATAGGGAGAAATTTTAACTTACTTTTAACAGTAATTTTAACTGCCTTTTCTCATAGTGAACAAAGGGACAAAAATAATTATTAACTATAATAAAAATCTGAATAACACCACTATCTAACCTCTGATGATATTTAGACAATATTACACCTAAGTCAATGATTGAAAATAAACATCCTCTCAAATACATATGGAACATTCACCAAAATAGACTACCATGCCCATAAAAAATTCAGTTCTCTGCATGTAATGAAGTCAAATTAGAAATCAATGAAAAGAAGGTATTTAGAAATCCCTAAATATTGATTAACTACAATATTAACTCATGAATCAATCAACTAGATATTATACTATTATACTTACTCTTAAAGAAATTAGAAGTGAAGTGAGTGCTTTCCACTTAATTTTTTTAATTGAGGTATAATTTACACACAATATTATATTAGTTTCAAGTGTGTAACATAGTGATTTAATATTTGTATACATTTGTATATATTGCCACTTAATTTTATGAGATCAGCATGATTCTGATACCACAGATTTCACACACATTATTGAAGGAAAAATATAGCCAAATATTCTTCATGATACAGATGGAAATATGTTCAACAAAAAATAGCAATGTGGTAATACAAAAACACTAATACATCATGACCAAATAGGATTTATCCTATGAATGCAAGTTGAGTTTAACATTTGAAAATTCATCAATGTTATGCAATATATTAATAAAGTAAAAAGAAAATTTGTGATTTTAAAAAAACTCACCAAATTAAGAATGAAAGAAAATTTCCTCAACTAATAGAGGATATCTATAAAAAATATATAGTTAATGACTAAATGACTTTCCCCTAATATTGAGGATAAGTAAAAAAAGTATATTTTTGCTACCTCAATCAAAATAGTTTTAGAGATTCCAGCTCATGAAGTAAAACAAAACAAATAGGATAAATATAAAAGGATAAACTGTTCAGCTATGTCTATTTGAAGGTGACATATTTGTCTCTGTAAAAAAACAAACAAACAAACAAAAAAACCTTAAGTAATCAACCAAAACAATTTTTTAACTATAAGACTTAATGTTAATTTAACTATTTTGGAGGATACAAGGTCAAAATATAAAGAAATTTTTTTTCTTCTCTTTCTTCATCTATAAATTCTATTAGAAAAATAGAAAATCCTTGTGATATTTTTTAAAAAATGACTTCTATTTTTATTCATGTATTGATTACCCTTAATTCATAAAACATATATTTTGTTTACTTTTAACTATCAGTCTTTAGTTCATTAATATCCATGCATTTCTCTCACCCTCTGACAATGTAGACTTTTTTGTTTTAGATTATATTGATATTTTTAAACACTTTACTCAATATAATATACCTACAGAAGGGTTTATATATCATAAGTGATTAATGAATTTTCACAATAAACTTGTATAACAAGTTTTCATCAAGAAACAGCATTACCAGCTCCCAAAGCCATATCCTAGATTTTCATCCAGTAACTGCAACTGTTTGCATCACTTTCCTAACTTCTAAAAATTTATTTAGTTTGCTTGTTTTTAATTTTTATATGAATGTGAATCATAGGGTATATGTACTTCTGTGTCTGATTTCTTTGGTTCAAAATTGTGAGATTCTTCCATTCTACTGCATGTAATTGTTGACAAATCATTCTCATTGATACATACAATTCTATTATGTTAATTTACTATAGTTATTTATCCATTCTAATATTAAAGGACATTTGGTTTATTTTTTCCCAGTTTATAGCTATTATGAATAAAGCCTCTATGGGCATTCTTGCACATGTCTTTGGTGAATATACACTCATTTTTCTAGGAATGTAACTAGGTATGAATTGCTGAATCTGAACATATGTACATACTCAGCTTCAGTAGATTCTGACAGTTTTCCAATGTGGTACTAATAATTATCTTGAAGACTTGTATGAGCATTTCAGTTATGTCAAATTCTTGCCAACCTTTGGTGGTTTCCATCTCTTTTATTTTAGCCATTCTTGTTGGTTGATATATATTTAATGTTTCAATCACTGTGCATTTAAAATAACAATAAATTAACAAGACTATTCACTCACAATTACCTCCCATATGTACTTCCTTCTGGGTGCATTTCTGTATTAGTGTACTAGGTCTACCATAACAAAATACCACAGAGAGGTGACTTAAATAACAGAAATTTATTTTCTCACAGTTCTGGAGGCTAGAAGAGTGTGAAATGAAGACATCATCAGGGTTGATTTCCAGTATGGCTTCTCTTACTAGCTAGTAGATTACCGCCTTCTTGCTGTGTTCTAACATAACCTCTTTTCTGTGTGCATGTATACAATATCTGGTGTCTGTTTCTCTTCTTATAAGGGCATGAGTCCTTTTGGATTAGGGCCCAACCCTTGTGGCTTCATTTAACTCTAATTATCTCCCTAAAGCCTTGATTTCCAAATACAACCACTTTGCGGATTAGGGCTTTAATACATGAATTTTGGGGAGGAGAACACAATTCGATTCATAAGTTTCCTTTCTGGCTAAAGTACATCTCCCAAGAGATCTTCAATAAAGCTTATTCAGTATTAAGATTTTATTTATCCTTAAGTTTATATAAACTTTTAACTTGATGAATAATTCAAAATTTTAATAGACTTTGCAACATTATTCTATTGTCTTCTTGTGCTTGGGATGCTGTTAATACCTGCTTCCCTCTTTTTATTTCCTGGAATAAATAAATAATATTTCCTGGAATTCTATTTTTACTCTGTTCTATTTTTTTCTTCTTTCATCTTCTCGCAAACTATATTATTTACCTAATTATATATATGTATGTATATATATATATATATATATATATATATATATATATATATATATATATATATATATATATATATATATATATATATATATACTGCTTACTTTATTCCTCCTTTCTAATGTAGAAGCTCTAGTAGGACATAAACCTTTGATGTTCTATTCACTAATGTGTTCCATGCACCTGAAAAGAGTATCTAGCCCACAGTATATTTTCATTTTTATTTTTAAGATTTTTAAAATTTATTTGTCAGAGAGAGAGACAGAAAAAGAGAGAAACAGACAGAGCACAAGCAGGGGGGGAATAGCAGATAGAGGGAGACGCAGATTTCCTGCTGAGCAGGGAGCCCAATGCAGGACTTGATTCCAGGACCCTGGGATAATGACCTGAGCCAAAAGCAGTTGCTTAACTGACTGAGACACTCAAGTGTCCCTACAGTATATTTTCAATAAACAGTTTTTGATATGAACAAAAAGTGGACTTTCACATGGAATTACCTGCTGAGTTGCCTTTCAATGTGTACTAGAAGGAAGACAGGAAAGCACAGGAAAGTGCAGTTTGTGCTTATCAAAGTGAATTTAGGGAGCAGAGGATCACACTTAAAGATAAAAAAATTCTAGTGTGGCAACCTGGGAATAATTACTTCCTTACCCAGTACCTGCCTTTCAGTGAGTATTTCCATCCTGCCAGTCAGGGCAATGCATTATTCCAGGGTTTGCCTAGTTCCTAGGATTCAGCATAGCTGGAGAGTAAGGGCTTGCTTGCCAGCCATGCAAGGCATTACCTCTACCTCTCCTTGTCCTTGTCATCACCACCACTACTGCTTCTAGCTGATACTAGGCTGAGTCTTCTGTTTAGCATGAAGTGGAGCAAGGAATTATTTTCTAAGGAAAATGTGGACTACTATCCACAGCCTATTCCACATTCATGATATATTGCAGTTTTTCACTTCATCTGCAACATCCACTCCCATTCCTACACAGACCCATACAGACATAAATAGAACTAGCAAATTCCTTTTTCTTCAAAGAATTCTCCTAGATTTAAGGTTGGGAAAAGAACCCAAAAGCCCATGCTGATTTGCCATTTTCCATAGTAAACTTCCGAATAGCAAAACTTGAGGCCAAATAAAAATGGGCTTATATCTTCAAGATCCTGATGGGAAATAACTATTACTGAAGAATCCCAGATCAAAGAAAGCCATTCTTCAAGACTGAGGGCAAAAAAGTATTTGAAGACATTGAAAGACTGCAAGTTTAGTATTCATAAATACTCACTGAAAGAAACACAGAAAGATAAACTTCAGTAAGCAGGAAATCAAATAAAGAAAGAAGTACTAGCAAAAAGTCACAGTGAGCAAAATAACAGAAAAATTGGCCAATCAATTGTCATTTTCATAAATTCAAATGTGAGGATGTATTAAAAATTAGTTGAGCCTAAAATACTAGATAAAAATAATGTAAGAAGAAAAGGTTGGTGATTTATAAAACATTCTGATTTATGAGAAAAATTTTAATTGAATTTAGACTTTATTAAAATATGTATTAAAAATGTAAAAGCAGGGAAGGAGTTAAGATGGCAGTAGGGGGACCCTGAGCTTGCCTTTCTTCTACATCTAGCTACATCTACATCAAATAATTTTGAACAAGGAAATTGATCTGAGGGCTAAGAAAACAATCTACACAATTGGAGAGAGAGAATGTGGCAGATGCAAGCTTGGGATACATCAGCCGTGGTGCTGCAGAGGGTAAGAAGCCCTTTTCACAATGAGAAGTCAGAGAGAGGAGAGAGTGAGAGAGCAGGAGAGAGGCAGCAGGCAGTGGTCAGGCAAGATGCTGTGGTGTGGGGATCCCCTGGGTTGCGCTGGGAGAGAATGCTCCTCTTCTGGAGTACATTTGGAAGAAGGTATATTGAATCTTCAAGGACAAACGGACTGCTGGGCTCCACCGAGCAACTGTTCAACAGCAGAGGACAGAGGCGCACGCAGAGGACAGGTAACTTGGTGGCAGCTTTTCTCTGTGCTCCACCATAGAGTCCAGGCACTATGCAGCCATGCCACTGCTTTTCTGGGACATAACAGAGCTGGGGACAGCACTGTGAAGCTCTCCTCTCGGGGAGGGGAGCAGGTCCATGCTCTGCTGTGTCCTTCAAGATTTGGAGTTTTAGGAGAACTGTGGCACCAGTCATGCCAACAGCCCTGGCACAGACAGGTTGAGGTCAGGGATCTGACAAGAGCATGGGATACAGGAGGAGAGATTGTTCACTTTTCTGTGAAAGGCCTGCTGAACAATAGTGGCCATGAGTCACCCTCCCAGGGGGCCAAGAAGGCAGGGTGATGCCATCTTCCAACCCCTCCTCCTCCTGCCCTCCAGCACAGTCAGACTTCAGTGAGCAAAACAGTGTCCTCAGTGGAGGCTGGAGCTTCTTACACCAAACCTTGCCCCCCTGAGCCCAGCAGTAAGACAACAAAGAGAAGTAAAAGACATCCAAGTTGACAAGGAAGAAGGCAAACTTTCACTCCTTGCAGACGCCATGATATGCTATGCAGAAAACCCGGAAGTCTCCACCAAAAAATTGCTAGAAGTGATACATGAATTCACAAAGTCACAGGATATAAAATCAACATACAGAGATCTGTTGCATTTCTATACAACAATAATGAAGCAGCAGAAAGAGAAATCAAGCAAGCAATCCCATTTACAATTGCACCAAAAACCATAAGATACCTGAAAAAAACCTAACCAAAGAGGTAAAAGATCTGTAAGCTGAAAACTATAGAACACTTATGAAAGAAATTGAAGAACACACTGAAATGGAAAAACATTCCATGCTCATGGATTGAAAGAACAAATACCATTAAAATGTCTATACTACCCAAAAGCAATCCTGATTAAAATAACACTAGCATTTTTCTCAGAAGTAGAACAAACAATCCTAATATTCATATGGAACCAGAAAAGAACCCAAATGGCCAAAGTAATGTTGAAAAAGAAAATCAAAGCGGGAGGTATCACAATCCCAGACTTCAAGCTGTATTACAAAGCTGTAATCATCATAACAGTATGGTACTGGCACAAAAACAGACACATAGGTCAATGGAACAGAATAGAGAACCCATAAATGGACCCTCAACTCTATGGTCAACTAATCTTCGATAAAGTAGGAAAGAATATTCAATGGAAAAAAGACTGTCTCTTCAACAAATGTTGTTGGGAAAACTAGAGAACGACATGCAGAAAAATGAAACTGGACCACTTTCTTACACCATAAACAAACATAAATTCAAAATGGATGAAAGACCTACATGTGTGACAGGAAACCTTCAAAATTCCAGAGAAGAACACAGGCACCAACCTCTTTGACCTTGGCTGCAGCAACTTCTTACTAGATACATCTCTAAAAAAGCAAAAATGAACTATTGGACCTCATCAAGATAAAAACTTCTGCACAGCAAAGGAAACAATCAACTAAACTAAAAGGCAACCAGTGGGAATGGGAGAAGATATTTGCAAATGACATATTGGATAAAGGACTAGCATCCAGAATCTATAAAGAACTCATCAAATTCAATACCCAAAAGACAAATAATCCAGTTAAGAAATGGGCAGAAGACATGAACAGACATTTGCCCAAAGAAGACATGAAAATGGCAAGCAGACCATGAAAAAATGCTCAACATCACTCATCATCAGGGAAATACAAATCAAAACCACAATGAGATACCACCTCACAACTGTCAGAATGGCTAAAATTAACATTTCAGGAAATAACAGATGTGGGTGAGGATACGAGAAAGAAGAACCCTCTTACGCTGTTGGTGGGAATGCAAACTGGCGCAGCCACTCTGGAAAACAGCATGGAGGTTCCTCAAAATGCTACAAATAAAACTACCCTACAATCCAGGAATTGCAGTACTAGGTATTTACCTACAGGATACAAAAATACAGATTTGAAGGGACACATGCATGCCAATGTTTATAGCAGCATTATCAACAATAGCCAAACTATGGAAAGAGCCCAAATGTCCATCAACTGATGAATAGATAAAGAATATATGGTGTGTATATGTACATATACATATATATTATATATATACATATATATTATATATATATATATGATGCAATATAAGCCTTCAGAATACATGAAATCTTGCCACTTGAAACAATGTGGATGGAACTAGAGTGTATTATGCTACAAGAACTAAGTCAGAGAAAGACAAATATCATATGATTTCACTCAGATGCAGAATTTAAGAAGCAAAACAGATGAACATAGGGGAAGGGAAGGAAAAATAAAATAAGATAAAAACAGAGAAGGAGGCAAACCATAAGAGACTCTTAACTATAAGAACAAACAGGTGCTGGTGGGGCTGTGCTAAATGGGTCATAAGCATTAAGGAGGGCACTTGTTGGGATGAACACTGGGTGTTAATATGTAAGTGGTGAATCACTAAATTCTACTCCTAAAAGCAATACTACACTATATGTTAACTAACTTGAATTTAAAGTTAAAAAAAAAGTCAAAGCAATTGTTAAGATAATATAAACATATTATTTTAATCACAATTGCAGTAGCGGGATGATAGAAAAATAATTTTTAAAAAATTATCGATCCCAAGGAGAAATGGGGGAAAAATAGATTTTCAAGGAAAACCTTATAATGATAAATTGCAAAAAACATTCCAGAAGTAAGTAACCCAGTAAGTATAGAGGAATTAAACTTACTTTTCAGGCAAAGCTAATGCAGTTAAGTTTCAAAAATCAAAACACAACAGATATACACTGAACATAAAATAAAAAAACGTTGGAGAAAAAGAATAAAATTGTTATACCAGGCAAATACTTAACTAAGTAAATATTAACATCAGACAAATATGTTGCAAAAATCATTTATAGGATCACATAATATTAAACAGATTAGTCTACCAAGAGTATATGATATAAATAAACACACATGAACCTAGCAAATTTATTGCCTCAAATATATTAGTACAAAATTATAATAAAAAAACAAGGAGGGATGCCTGGGTGGCTCAATTGATAAAGTATCCGCCTTCAGCTCAGGTCTTGATACCAGGGTGCTGGGATTGAGCCCTGCATCAGGCTCCCTGCTCAGCGGGGAGCCTGCTTCTCTCTCTGCCCTTTCTTCCTGCTCTGCTCTCTCTCCTTATATCTGTCTCTCTCTCAAACAAACAAACAAAAAAAACCCACACAAACAAAAAACAAGGGAAAACTTGTAAAATCTTCAAAACTGGAAGATTTTTTAACTTAACACAATATTCTTCCTTGAATATATGAATACACTCAATGGCTATCTTCTTTATCATGCTTCCTTTTCTTAAATGCATGTATACTTTGATTTTAGTTATTTGTTTACCACCTTCTTATCTCTCGCTCACTAGGATATAATCTCCTTTTAGAATTAGTCATTATCGTTAATACTGAATTCCTATACTGAGACAGTGACCAGTACAAGTATACAATTAAAATATAGAATCATTTTTTCCCCAAAATTATCACAAACAATCATTTCCATTAATTAATTGCTTATTAGAACAAAGAAAACTTAAAATTCTGAAGAATTAATATAATAGAGGATAGAATCTCAAACACAATGCATTTATATTGTGAAGTAGAAAAAAATAAAATTATAGGTGAAACAAATATTTTGAATATTTTAAAATAAAGTACAGATAAAATACTATACATTAAAATTGAGAATTGTGGTAAATTGAGAGATAAAAATTTCAAATTTTAGTACATTTATTAAAAAAAGAAAGCTTAGATATAAAGGAGGTTGTATTTAATTCAGAAATCTGGAATGAAAGAATATAAAAAAGAAGGAAATAATATTTTAAAAGGAGAAGAAACTTATGAAATAGAAAACAAAACAAAACAGAATTTAACAAAACTTAAAGAAACTTCCTGAACTTTCATTTCAGGCAATATGGCAAATTAAGCATTCTGAAAAGCATGACTGAAAGCAACTAAAAATAGAGAAAAATAAAGTATAAAAATAATTACTTAGTTATATCACTAAGCAGATAAGAGAACCATTCCCAAGAGGATGAAAATAAAGGGAATGTGGTAATCCAGGCAGGCTAACAAGCTTCAGAGCTGTTGTTCACTTGGAGTATGTTTACTGAACTCTGGTAAATTTGAGCTTCCATTCTTGCTGTATATAAAAATTCATCCACAAAACTCAGTAGTTTTCTGTTGTTCTAAATAAACAACTATAAAATGTGAAAGAGAATAAAACTAAAGATGTATCAAGGAAAAATAATACAGAAATAGAAGACTGTGGAAAAACTGAAAGTTTTCTAAGGGACATAGAAGAAAATCTGGGTAAATTAAGGGATAATCTATGCCCTCACATGGGATGGCATCATAACATAAATATGTCAGTTGTCTTCCATTTTATTAATAAATTCAAGCATTCTTATTAAAAAATGCACTGATCTTTTGAACAGTTTGGGAAATTTATTCTAAAAGAATGTGTGGAGAATGAAGTTCCACAAAAAGCTAAGTAAGATTTAAAATGAGGATCTGAGAATGGTGCCTGGGTGGCTCAGTCAAGTAAGCATCTGCATTCTGCTCAGGTCATGATCCCAGGGTCCTGGGATTGAGCCCTGCATTGGGCTCCCTCCTTGGCAGAGAGTCTGCTTCTCCCTCTCACTCTCCTCCTCTGCTCTCTCTCTCCCTTTATTTCAAATAAAATAAATAAAATCTTTAATAGATGATGATAGATAGATGATAGATAGATAGATGGATAGATAGATTGATAAAGGATCTGAGGAAAGAGAACTTGGGTTTCCAGGATCTTAGTTAAGCAAACAAACAACATACATTAATCAAAAAAAAATTAGACCAATGCAATACAATAGTCAACACAGATAGAATCCCATATACATGGATCAGGAACACGTCAAGGATGCCCACTCTTGCCACTCTTGTTCAACATAGTACTAGAAGTCCTGGCAACAGCAATCAGACAAAAAAAAAGAAATAAAAGGTATTCAAATTGGCAAAGAAGAAGTCAAATTCTCTCTCTTTGCAGGTGACATGATACTTTATGTGGAAAATCCAAAAGACTTCACCCCCAAATTACTAGAACTCATACAGCAATTCAATAATGTGGCAGGATACAAAATCAAAGCACAGAAATCAGTTGCTTTCTTATACACTAACAATGCAACTATAGAAAGAGAAATTAGAGAAATGATTCCATTTACAATAGCACCAAAAACCATAAGATACCTCGGAATAAACCTAACCAAAGAGGTAAAGGATCTATACTCTAGGAACTACAAAACACTCATGAAAGAAATTGAAGAAGACACAAAAAGATGGAAAAACATTCCATGCTAATGGATCAGAAGAATAAACATTGTTAAAATGTCTATGCTCCCCAGAGCAATCTATACCTTCAATGCCATCCCGATCAAAATTCAAATGACATTTTTCAAAGTGCTGGAACAAACAATCCTAAAATTTGTATGGAATCAGAAAAGACCCCAAATCGCCAAGGAGATGTTGAAAAAGAAAAACAAAGCTGGGGGCATCACGGTGCCTGATTTCAAGCTATATTACAAAGCTGTGATCACCAAGACAGCATGGTACTGGCACAAAACAGACACATAGATCAATTGAACAGAACAGATAACCCAGAAATGGTCCCACAACTCTATGGTCAACTAATCTGTGACAAAGCAGGAAAAAACATGCAATGGAAAAAAGACAGTGTCTTCAATAAATGGTGCT
>NC_138377.1:44955625-44966621 GCF_054177405.1 Leptonychotes weddellii
CTTCAACAGATGAATGGATAAAGAAGATGTGGTCCATATATACAGTGGGATATTACTCAGCCATCAGAAAGGATGAATACCCAACTTTTACATCAACATGGATGGGACTGGAGGAGGTTATGCTAAGTGAAATAAGTCAAGCAGAGAAAGTCAATTATCATATGGTTTCACTTATTTGGGGAACATAAGGAATAACATGGAGGACATTAGGAGAAGGAAGGGAGAAATGAAGGGGGGGGGAATCGGAGAGAGAGGTGAACCATGAGATACTGTGGACTCTGAGAAACAAACTGAGGGTTTTAGAGGGGAGGTGGGTGGGGGGATGGATTAGCCCAGTGATGGGTATTAAGGAGGGCAGGTACTGCAAGGAGGGCACGTACTGCATGGAGCACTGCATGGAAAACAATGAATTGTGGATCACCACATCAAAAACTAATGATGTATTGTATGGTGACTAACATAACATAATAAGATAAAATTAAAAAAAAGAATTCCATATACATGGAACCTAAATTGATAAAAATTACCAATGGACTAAAAAAAGAAAGAATGTTTATTGCATAATTTTGGGGAAATTGATTATATTGCATGAGGAGAAAACAAATCTGAATACCTATCACCATTTAGAAAGGTAGACTTTATATATATTAAACATCTGAATGTGAAAGGTAAAAATACAAACTTAGAAGAAAAAAGAGGAACATATTTTAGTGACCCAGAGACAAAAGGTAACATCATAAACATTTTTAAATAAAGACCACATATTGGAGTAATAGCTGCTCCTGGTAAAACCCAGAATACAAGCAATAGATTAAATTAAAATATTTATGTATCTCATCTTATAGAAACATTAGATATTAAGTCATTATAGTGTTCAAATTTATGTAAAAACATACTGAAGCCTATGAACTCTGAGAAAGTGGGATGCGGAGAAGTGATAAGAGGAAGCAGTATTGTATAAAAACATGAACACTTTGGATCCAAGCTCTGTTATTTGCTAACTATATAGCCACAAGCTAATCATTCACCTCTTTTCCCACCTATCAACTGGGAGTGATAATACCTACACTAAAGCATTGTTGTAAGAACTGGAGATAATGTAAGTTAAGTTACTAAGTTGGAGAGCAGTGCAGAGTATATGCTCAAAAACTGGGGTGTTTTGTTTTTTTTTAATCTTTGTCGCATACCCATCCTTTAGCACAGTGTTCAGGAAGGGTTTTAGAAAATAAATGAATCCTCTATTAAGAAGAAATACCAGCTGCCCATAGTTGTAGATTTTAAATCTAGCTAGAGGTGGTACTTAAGTCCACAAATGAGAGGAAGAAATAATTAGGTTATATACACTATTGCTCCTTGAAGAGGAGATAGACTGGAATATCTTTGAACATTACTTTGATCACTTGTTTAAGCTTAAGTGAATCTTATAAAGAGTTGGATTTAACTGATTCTAGGCTTCCTTGTAGGGGAATCATTAAGATCCTCTACAGATCAGTAAGAGTTTACTTTAGAAATTAAAGACCTTGAATCTAATTCAAAAGTCTCCTAAGTATTTTCAGCATAGGAAATTATTGCTTCTCAGATCTTTGGACTTCTTTCCTCAACTCTATTGGACCATTAAGTACCTACTACAAATTAACAGACTACATCTACAGTATGTTTGTAAAGATTCCACAATTGGTAGCATTTATTCCAAAGGTCTCACTTATCCCTAAATGCATGATGTTTCTTTGATGGCAGTTATGAGTCTCCTCATTCTTATTAGAGTTAGAGTTATTCTGTATTTGCTAATTTCAGACATTTTTATATTTTGATATAAATAGGTCAAAAGAACTATATACTTTTTTATGCACACAGTAGTTTTAAACTGACAGATTTTAATAGTAGGTTGAGGAGCAAAATGGCCAAAGGAAAGGAAGGCCTACCATGGTGAAAATCAGGGGCAGAAGAAATATAAAAATTACAAAATGACCTGTCAGTCATCTATATATCTAAAGAAAATGGACAAATGGTGGTGTAATATTCATAAGTACAAATGCTTTATATTTGAAAAGAACAATGCTCAACAAGCTGGAGAGAGACTTGGAATCAGAACTGAATTTGAATTTGTAGATGTTGAATTTCTACAGATAGGTTTTTAAATGACCTTTGATACTCAAGAGCAGCAGAGGTAGTGATTAGGCTACTAGAACAATAATCACTTCATCAGGGATGATAAGTGAATAGAATAATTTACACTTTCATATATGAGTTTATTTTTTGTAGAATTCATTTTTTAAGATTATTTATTTATTTTAGAGAGAGAGTGTGTGATCAGGGGAAGGGGCAGAGTGGGAGGGAGAGAAAATCTTCAGCAGACTCTGTACTGAGCTTGGAGCTGGTCATGACTTGAGCTGAAACCAAGAGTCAGATGCTTAAACAACTGAGGTGCCCCTGAAGAATTCATTTTGAATGTAGTTTTATAAATCACTTCCTCATCCCTCTGATTTCTCTGATTTTGCACCACATATTCAGCCCAAAATGTTTGTGTGGTCTTTGATATGGTTATTATTCCATTCATTTCTTTTACCATTTAATGTTCAATATTTTACACATTTTTAGTATTATTTTCAAATAATTTTCATATCTTAAGCCGGGTTCCAAATCGATCTGCCAGAGAAAAAGATTGCTGGGGATTATAACACGATCTATGCTTTACCTTCTTAAATCCTTTGGAGAATATTTCACTAACAATAAGTGATCTTATCTTCTCCACTTTTTATATCTATTTTCACCTCCATATTAATCAAAATTCAAGAGGCAGAAAATATACATTTGCCTTCAAATAATATTTCATGTACTTTGTTTGTAATGGCATATTTTCTAGAGGCTAAGAAATACATAGGAAAAAATATATTTCCCCTGCTGATAGAAAAAGTAACTACTTAACTTGTATGTTTCCTTTATAGTGTTTCTTAGAATTATTCCGATTATTCCACAAAAGCAAAATAATATGCTTCTTGTTGAAATTGTTGGGTAATTTTCTCTTTTTCATGTGATCACTACCTCAAAGGTTTACCAGTAAAATTTATGTTGGAAAAGAATCATCAAGAAAACATAGGATTGGGTGCCTGGGTGGCTCAGTTGGTTAAGCGACTGCCTTCAGCTCAGGTCATGATCCTGGAGTCCCGGGATCGAGTCCCGCATCGGGCTCCCTGCTCGGCAGGGAGTCTGCTTCTCCCTCCGACCCTCATCCCTCTCATGCTCTCTGTCTCTCATTCTCTCTCTCTCAAATAAATAAATAAAATCTTTAAAAAAAAAAAAGAAAACATAGGATTGATATTAGGCATATTTTTGATAAATGTTGAAATAAATCACACATACAGCCTCTTAAAGAAGTTCTTTTTTTGTTAGACAACAGCTTCTACAATAGTTACAGTGAATTCAGACAAATTATGTCTAATCCTATAGAATAGTAATGTAGTTCTTATAGATAACATTCCAATGAAACAAATGTTATTTGTTAATTCTTTACCTAAACTTATAGGTAAAACCACAGATTATTTTATTGACAGTCTTTAATATTCTTTTTTCACACTCTGCTACCCCAACTCCCATGTTCTCCAGATTCATGATGACAAACATTCAGCATATCTAGAAAGTCACCTAGTCAGTTACAATGACCAATGTTGTTAACATCTATTCAAATCCTTAACTTTCTTAGAAGTATTGAGATTCATGTTAACATCATGATAATCTATTTCAAATATTAGAAAAGTATGCCTTGTATAACTGTATGTTTCTGGTTAAGGCTGGGATGTGAGTCTAAACAATTCAGTGTGTTGTTATAGTATTCCAATTTGTCCATATAAAAATTCCAATTATCACAGAGGATTTTTAGGACAGTGAAACTACTCTACATGATATAAAAATGCTGGGCACATGTCATCATACATTACATAAAATGTACAACACTAAGAGTGAACCATAATGGATTATGTACAATTATGGATTTGGGGCTGATAATGATGTGTCCATTTAGATTCATCAATTGTAACACACGTACAATTCTGGTAGGGAAGGTTGATAATGAGGGAGGCTATGCATATGTGAGGGCAGGGGATATATGGGAAATCTTTTTACCTTCCCCTCAATTTTGCTGTGAACCTTAAAGTGCTCTAAAAAGTAAAGTCTTAATAAAAACAAAAAGGAAACCAAAAAAGCCCTCTAATTATAACATAACATGCCCTGAATATGACAGGCACAATTCTAACTCATCTTTTAATTACGCTCTCCTCAGCTTACTCTACTCCAAACCATATTAACCTTCTGACTGTTAAGCAAACTAAGCCTGTTCCTGCCTCAGGGACTTTGCATGTGCTATACATTCCCTTTGCTGAAGTGCATTTCTCCCAGATACCCATGATTCCTTCACTCAAGCTTCTTCTCAGATGCAAACTTCACAAAGAGGCCTTCTATCGCTAATATTGCACATATCCCTCAAAAACCTGTTTTATCCTACTTCCTTACCTTACTTTTCTCCTTAGAAATTATCAATGTATTAAAGCTCAGGCACGCACACACACACACACGCACACACACACACACCACTATATATTTTGCTTACCGTTTATATAATCCAGTAAAATACAGGTCTGTGAAGACAGGGAAATTTTTATCTGCTTTGTTATTTCTGTATTCCCAGTACTTAGAACAGTGTGTTTCAACTACTGGGTTATCAAAATGCTTGATGTATGAATTAATCACTTATGAGAATTTTCATGGGCTTTGTTACAACACTTTTCTATTGCTTTGTATATGAGGATTTTTAATAATGAAAATTTGAATTTGAAGAATTAGAGCATGCTTGAAAAAGCAATGTTAGTTTCAAGCTATTGTTTTTTATCTTCATAGGTATTAATACTGAGGATTCCATTTTAACCTTCAATTTCAAGATTTTAAGGAGTATTAAATGGTAACACTGTTAGATGATAAATTAATGAAATAATTAATTAAAAATAATTAATAAAATGAAACCATTAATAATATCACAGGTGGGATAGTTTCAGCTATAGAAAAAAAGTGTCAAGAAGCCAATTTGTACTGTAACTTTTAGCACTGGCACCTTGATAACTTGTACTTAATTTTTTAATTTTTTTGTAATTTTTAAAAATTTTTAAAGATTTTATTTATTTATTTGAGAGGGAACATAAGCGGGGGTGGTGAGCATGAACAGTGGAGGCGGGGAGAGAGCACGAGGTGGGGGAGAGAGCACGAGGTGGGGGAGAGCACAAGAACTTGAGTAGGGGGAGAGCACGAGCTGGGAGGGGAGGCAGAAGGAGAGGGGAGGGGCAGAGGGGGAGGGACAAGCAGACTCCCTGGTGAACAAGGAGCCCCATGCAGGGCTTGATCATAGGACCCCAGGATCATGACTTGAGCTGAAGGCAGACACTTAACCAACTGAGCCACCCAGGTGCCCCAACTTCTACTTAATCTTTAGGAAGATAGGCAGAACCTAAAATTTCATTGATTCATACAAAATTCCTTAGAATTTTTCCACCATTTCAGTAGTTCTTTTCAGACTAAAGATTTGTCTTGAAAATATTCGTATTGGGAAAGATTCCTTATTGTAAAAAAAAGCAGACTAGCTTTGAGATCTTTAACCTACATCTTAAAATGTGTGAATAAAAGCTTTAAAAAGAAAAACAAAACAAAGAACAAACAAACAAAACAAACATTTCCCTTGTGCCTATCCTTTGGTTATTTTCTTGTAAACCAGAGCACTGTGTCTCAGGATACTGAATTAGATTAGATTCTTAATTCTCTCTTCATGGGCTATCTCTGTTTAGTTTTTAATGGTAATTTTGAAAGAATGGGTATGTGATATTGATCTCATAGTGGTAGTTTTAATGATTCTTCCCATCTTCTATTCTCCTTGGAATAATATTTCTTGTTAATGTTTTTTCATCTATATTCCTAACAGTTAATTCCTCAAAGTCCTCTAAAAACTAAACATCTATATGATCATTTGATCATTGCTTTCCTATTATGTTATTTATACCTATCTCTTGTAGAAGTACTAATAACACTAATTGTATAAGCGGGTTGTAAGACTACATACATAACAAAAACTAAAGTAAGTGGCTGCAGATATCCAGAATAGAGGAAAAATGAGCAAAGAATAGTTAGGATAAATCTGGGGATACAGCTAGTGCTCATAACACACACTAAAAAAATGTACACATTTCAGCCTGCACATAGTGTACAGGCTGAAATTTTGTCTCTATGCTTTATAAAAGCAAAAACAGAAAAAAACACAGTGAATTTTATAATATATAAAATTCTTAAGATACTAGTTCAGTAATTTAGAAAGAGAACATGTATACCTGAGATTGAGATCCAAGAGAAAATTTTTTCCTGTGAGATTTAGGAGGAAATTATATTATAATTAACTACATTATTATAGTAAATTCAGAAATATATTTCATCAGTATGTTTTTAAATAGTGCCTAATATTGGCTAATCACAAAATGTGTATGTAAATAATACAATGAGTTAATTTTGAGTTTAGAATCATCATTTTTTTAAATTCATTTATTAAATGAAGCTCCACATTAAGTTTTGGAATTACAACAATGAGTGAAAGAGTTCATAGTTCATATGAAGTTCATAGCCTAGGAAGAGAGATAGATATTAAAGAATAAATTACATGAATAATTAAGTTTATAGTAAGTGTTAAGAAAGGAAATTTATAGTACAAACAAGAGTTAATACAACAGGATCATAATCCAGTTTATAGTAAAAGTGACATGAATAATATATCTATAAAATATCTCAGTCTTAGAAAATATTTGGGGCGCCTGGGTGGCTCAGTTGGTTAAGTGACTGCCTTCGGCTCAGGTCATGATCCTGGAGTCCCCGGATCGAGTCCTGCATCGGGCTCCCTGCTCGGCGGGGAGTCTGTTTCTCCCTCTGATCCTCCTCCCTCTCATGCTCTCTGTCTCTCATTCTCTCTGTCTCAAATAAATAAATAAAATCTTTAAAAAAAAAAATATTTATCTGTCAGTGATAACTTTGATTTTAACATAGCTTATCACCAATGATTTGGGCAGAAAGTGAGTAGGAATTAGATCATATAGCCAATTACATTAGATAATTAGACTTTGGCAATGAAATAACCAATGCATAGAATATATTCTCTCCAAATGAAGAGGGGACTACACCTAGTTTATACTGCGGCACCAAATTACAAATTCATTTAACTATCAGTTACATTAAATAGGAGGTAGATCTAGAGAACATCTGTTTATCTGTTTGGTCATTTCTGCCAGATCTGTGGAAATACTATTAAGGATTAGATTCTAGGTATTTTTAGAGGACTAAAATATTCAATTCATAAAACTTAATTCATAACCTATTTTCTTTTTTAAAAGATTTTTATTTACTTACTTGAGAGGGAGAGAGAGGGAGAACACAGAAGGAGAGTGAGAAGGAGAAGCAGACTCCCCGCTGAGTAGAGAGTCTGATGTGGGGCTCCATCCCAGGACCCTGAGATCATGACCTGAGCTGAAGGCAGATGTTTAACTGGCTAAGCCACCCAGGTGCCCCCCATAACCCATTTTGATGCTAGGAAAGTTTAAAAGAATTTCTGGAGTAAAATATATAATGATTTATCATTTATGTTTGTCTTTATTTTATTAGACATCCAAACATCATTGTATCACCCTCTAAATACTTAGGTATGGCCAACAATAAATTCAGTTATCTTTTGCACTATGACAAACTTTCTGATATATACAAACTATCATTATGCATATTTCCTATATATGTCATTATGAAGGTATAATGCCAAAATAGCAGGAAAGAATGTATTTTTTTTTTTAAAGATTTTATTTACTTATTTATTTGACACAGAGGGTGAGAGAGCACAAGCAGGGGGAGCAGTAGAGGGAGAGGGAGAAGCAGGCTCTCCACTGAGCAGGAAGCCTGATGGGGGGCTCCATCCCAGGACCCTGGGATCATGACCTGAGCCGAAGGCAGACGCACAACCATCCGAGGCACCTAGGCGCCCCGAAAGACCGTATTTTCTTTGAGAGGTTTTTAGTTCGATTTGTTCCTTTCTTACATCTTGTCTTTTTATTTATACTATTTTAGGAATTGATCTGTTGTCCCTTAAGGTTTTTTTTTCTTCTTTTTTTCTTTTGGGTTTGATAGACTTCTTGTATGTGTGGTCAACTTTGGGAAATTATCACTCATAATTTATTCAAATATTTTTGTTCTTTTATCTTCTGTCTTACCTTTGGAAACTAAAATTACTTGTATCGCGGCTTGAAGTTGTTCAACAATACAATTATTTTTTAAAAATCTATTTTTGATTTGGATTATTTCTATTGAGATAATCTTCAGATTTACTATTTTCTTCTGCAGTGTTTAATATGCCATTAATGTTATCCAGTGAATTTTTCATCTCACAAGGTGTAATTTTTATTTTGTAATGTTTAATTTGGTTTCTTCTCTCCACTACCAAACCATACTCATCATCCCTCTAGCTTTTTCCAAATGTGAAATACAGCTATAATAATATTTATTGTTTCTCTTCACTAATTCTAGATTTGTTGTATTTCTGGGTCAGTTTCGACTGATGGATTAATCTCTTTAGATGTTATATTTCTTTGCATGCTAATAAGATTTTATTGGATGCCAATGTTACTTTCTCTAACAGGAAGTAGTATGTGATTAAAAATATTCTCAGCAATTTATTTTGGCTTTGGAATGAATATCTGAAAAGTGTAGGCTTTCAAGGCCAAAACTAGGTTCAAATTCTAGATTTGCTAAATTATTGTTCTGTGTCTTAGAGGAAATTAACATATATCTTTTTCCCTCAGTTAATATGATTTGAGTTTCACAGGTTTGTTGTGAGGACTGAATGAGAGAACTACAAAGATACAGTGCATAACAGGAGTCTTGTAAAATATAATTCTCCTGTCTAAAATTGCTAACACTAATTTAGCACCAAGATTAATGGTCTGAGTTCAGATTTTATAACATTTAACTAAAATTATTGCCAATTTATGTCTGATGTATTAAATCAAGGATGACTAATATGTTTCAATTCACATGCTATGTTGATTGATTGATTGTGGCTTCTAGGGGTATTGAACACATTTCAATGATGCATGGGATTCAGTGGGAAAGAGTGATTAGTGATTTCCCATCAGAAATATTGATCATTTTCTCTATATAAACCTGTAGATACTATTGGCATGTTTTGGACCCCCAAAATCTAGTATAGCTGTGGTTATTAGAAGCTTTTAGGCAAAATATAAATATTTTCAAGTAAAATATAAAAACAAGAATTTCATATACAAACTGGATTTCCTTATTTCTTCCAAGTAAAAAATGGTTTGTTTTAAACCCTCTGACCTATATCTGCAATTCTACATGTTTTTTCTACATGTGTAAAAGAGATTATATATTATTCATATAATATAGAAACTCTAGGAGCATCAGAGATTAGAATAACAATACAAGAATATGGATATTTGTATTGTATATGCTGAATTTAAATAAGGTAAACTTAAATGGATATTGAGAACAGATGCTTGTCCCATCAAACAAAGAAATTTAGAATGTTAAAAAAATGGTAAATATTACCAACCAAACAATAAAGAAAGAGAAAGTCCTAGATGCAATAAATGACAAAGATAACTAAAGTCTGAAAATGGTTCCAAGGGACTTAATCTTTAATGGTATTTCCAGAGGAATTTGGCCACAGGGTTGACAGAGTTTAGTGTCACTACAAAGGCAGCCAAAGCTAGAATAGAGCTCCCTACACAATCTAGACTACCACCTGTGGGCCCATCTACCAGTGAGACAAGGAACTGAGAATAGTTCCCTCCAGCCTGGGGAATCAGCAAGGAAAATATGTGAAAGGAAAAATTAAAAAAACAAAAACAAAAACAGATAAATAAACAAATAAGTAGCAATTGACATTTTAGAAGTATGTCAAAATTAAAAAGTCAATAAACATTTTAAACAAAATATTGGACATATCTGAAGGGAGAATTGATAGCATAATTGACAAATTAGAATAAATAACCAAGAACAGAGAAGGAACAAATAAATATAGAATACTAAATAACTTTTAAGAACACTGGAGTAACATGAGAATAATAGAAACTCTAATTGTAATTTTGGCAGTATATAATGGAATAAAAGGAAGAGAAGTTCTATTTGAAGAGGAATTTGTTATAAAATTTTCAGAACTGAAAACAAAAATTCCTGAGTCTTCAGATAAAAACAACAGAAAAGATTCTGAGCAAGAGAAAAACAAATCTGGACCTGCATACACTATTTTGAATCTATGGATCATAAAATATACAGAACATTCTTAAAAGCTACACAAGAGAAAGGCAGCATAAAATGTACAAAAATTAGTCTGAAAACAAAGCTCTCATAAACAATAATGAATGCCTATAGACAACAGATTAATATCACAGAAACTCTAAAGGCATGTATTAGTCCACCCAGGAATAATTCTATACCCCAACTAAGCTACCATTCAAAAATTATTTTGAAATACAAATACTATGAAACAAAACATAAACAAAATACAATTTCCTACAAACATACCTTCACTAAAAGATCTACCAAAGAACAAACTTTAGTAAAAAGTGAAGAGTGAGATGGAAGGATCAAGAATGACCATATAAATCTATAAATACTTAAATAAATAAAACAATTAGTTACAGGGAGAGGTTTAAAAACAAGACATAAACAAAATATTTAGCAAATTAAGAGAGTTTTAAGAATTATAAAAGAAATTTGTACAATGGAATATTATGCAACCATCAAAAGGAATGAAATCTTGCCATTTGCAATGATGTGGATGGAACTGGAGGGTATTATGCTGAGTGAAATAAGTCAATCAAAGAAAGACATGTATCATATGACCTCACCTCAAGATATGAGGAATTCTTAATCTCAGGAAACAAACTGAGGGTTGCTGGAGTGGTGGGGG
>NC_138377.1:44966721-44974505 GCF_054177405.1 Leptonychotes weddellii
ATGAGAGATTATGGACTCTGAGACACAAACTGAGGGTTCTAGAGGGGAGGGGGGTGGGGGGATGGGTTAGCCTGGTGATGGGTATTAAAGAGGGCACGTACTGAATGGAACACTGGGTATTATGCACAAACAATGAATCATGGAACACTACATCAAAAACTAATGATGTAATGTATGGTGATTAACATAACATAATAAAATAAAAATTTAAAAAATGGGAAAAAAAGAAATTTGTACATATTGATTTATCTTAGAAATATTTAAGCCAGGTAAATATCTAAAATTTCTTTTAAAATAACAGAAATAGAGTATGTAACTTCCAAGTAGCACATATATAAAGAAAGAGGAAAAGAAAAATCAATATATGCAATAAATGATTTAAAAAGAAGGTGCAACTAGTTATATACCCCATAGACAAAAATATAGTGATCTGACGGGGCATCAGCACCCCAATGTCCACAATAGCCAAACCATTGAAAGAGCTCAGTTGTCCATAAACAGATGAATGGATAAAGAAGATGTGGTATTTATATACAATGGAATATTACTAAGTTATCAAAAGAAAATGATATCTTTCCATTTGCAATGATGTGGATAGAGCTAGAGGATATTATGATAAGTGAAATAAGTCAATCAGAGAAAGACAATTATCATATAATTTCACTCATATGGGGAAGTTAAGAAACAAAACAGAGCATAGAGCAAGGGAAGGAAAAATAAAAAAAGATGTAATCAGAGAGGGAGACAAACCATAAGAGACTCTTAACCCTAGGAAACAAATTCAGGGTTGTGGAGGGGAAGATGTGGTTACAGGGTGATGGGCATTAAGGAGGGCAAGTGATGTAATGAGCACTAGGTGTTATATAAAACTGATAAATCACTGAACTCTACCTCTGAAACTAATAATACACTATATGTCAATTAATTGAATTTAAATAAAAAAATAAAAAATAAAAATAGGATGCAAATAAACTACATGGTCAATGGGGAAATACCAGATAAAATACTAAATATACATCAATGTTTATAAATGTACACAAAATATGTTAAATAGATTGAATTTCCCTGAAGATAGATAGATACTTTCAGGTTGGATTAAAAATTCTCTTGCATGTGCTGTTCTAAAGACATATACCTTTTGATAATTCATGCTTTTCTAGAATATTTTCCTTCAGTGAAATTACAGTGATTTGGTTGAATAACACAGAAAGTTGAAAAAGACAAAAAATAGCATGCCAAGAAAATGATAGAGTCAGCTTTGCGCAGTGGCAGTATCGTAGCCAATGAGGTTTATCCGAGGCGCGATTATTGCTAATAGAAAATGGTAGAGTCAACATAGCAATATTAATAACAGAGAATTATATTTTAAGACAAAAATCAAAATTAAGCATAAATTGTTTAATGCTAAAGTGAGATTTTAACTAAGAATCCATAATCATTATTCTATAGATCATATTAATATGACAAAAATATAAAAGTAAAATGGATAGAAATGGATGTACACAAAATCAGGTAATCAATTTTAACTCAGCTTTATGAAACAAATGATAACACAATCATTATTAAGAATATTCTTATCAGTAAAGATAATGTAAATTAACAATACAATTAATAAATAGCTTAGAACTCTGCACTGCAAAAGTGGACACATATTTTTAGTACACATAATATATATATAAATTCAGATCATGTAGTAGGCCACAAAGCAAATATCTACAAATAAAAAGAACCATGATCCTACAAAATATAGTATATGACCAAAATGTGATAAAATTAGGGATGCCTGGGTGGCTCAGTCAGTTAAGTGTCTGCCTTTGGCTCTGGTCATGATCCCAGAGTCCTGGGTCAAGGCCTGCATCGGGCTCCCTGCTCAGCAGGAAGCCTGCTTCTCCCTCTTCCACTCCCCTGCTTGTGCACACACACTCTCTCTCTGTTAAATAAATAAATAAAATCTTTAAAAAAAGTGATAAAATTAGAAATCAATTACAAAAGGAAAGCTAAGAAATTCTTACTTGTTTGAAAATTGAAACAACACAAAAATAATTAAAAAACACAAAAAAGTCTTTGTAAGTTCAAAGAAGAAATGATTATGGTAATGTTTGAAACTGAATGGCCAAGGTGTCCCTATAAATCAAAACCTATGGGAAATCTCTAAAATGATATCTATAAATTAATTTTAAAATGCATATTTCTTTTTTTTTTTTTTAAAGATTTTATTTATTCATTTGACAGAGATAGACACAGCGAGAGAGGGAACACAAGCAGGGGGAGTGGGAGAGGGAGAAGCAGGCCTGCCGCAGAGCGAGGAGCCCGATGCGGGGCTCGATCCCAGGACTCTGAGATCATGACCTGAGCCGAAGGCAGACGCTTAACGACTGAGCCACCCAGGCGCCCCTAAAATGCATATTTCAAAACAGAATCACTAAAAAGTATTAAACTAAAAGCAGCTTATCAAATATGTTTGGTTTTTATCCCGTCCTGGGCAATAATAGAATTTTACTTTCTTTCTCCTTGAATTTAGGTATATTTGACATTTTTTGGTTAATTAATTTTAAGAGTCACAAGTCAGTGTGTCATGGTTGGGCAGAATTTTTAAGTGCCAGTATTGTGAGATGCTGTATCCCTTTTCTACCGCTGCAGTGACCGCAGAAATGCATGTCAGGATAAAGCCTTCCTTAGCCTGACTGCTAAAGAAATATGAGCAGATACCATGTCAGACAACACTGACATGCAACATGAGTGACAAATAATTTTTTACGTATATTTTACCAAGATTTTGGAATTGATGTGTATAATCTAGACTACTCTAGGTGGTTCAGGCACCATCAAATTTAAGAAATTAGAATTAAAAATTCAAAACAGTCATTGAAAAGTCTAATAAAACAGATAAATCTCAAGAAACATTGTTCAGGGCACCTGGGTGGCTCACATGGCTAAGCGTCTGCCTTCAGCTCAGGTCATGATCTCAGGGTCCTGGGATCGAGCCCCACATCGGGCTCCCTGCTCCTTGGGAGCCTGCTTCTCCCTCTGCCTCTCTCTCTCTCTCTCTGTCTCTCATGAATAAATAAATAAAATCTTTTTTTTTATAAAAGAAACATTGTTCAAGGAAGAAGGAAATCAGATGTAAATTAAGAATATTGTTTTTAAAAAGGGACCAATTTGCACAAGCAACAAAGCATGAAGAAATTACAATGGTATATATGAGACATTTTATTACAAGTATTTTATTTATTTATTTATTTATTTATTTATTTATTATTTATTTCTTATTTTTAATGATTTTATTTATTTGAGCTAGAGAAAGCCAGAGACAGAGCATTAGTGGAGGGGTAGGGGGAAGAGGGAGAGGGAGAAGCAGATTCCCCACTGAGCAGGGAGCCCAAGGCGGGACTCAATCCCAGGACCCTAGGATCATGACCTGAGCCAAAGGCAGACACTTAACCAACTGAGCCACCCAGTTTCCCTATTCCAAGTATTTTTAAATAAATGGAAGCAAAATATCCTACACATATATAAATTAGCAAAGTTGACTCAAGAAAAACCTGAATCAAACTGTAGCCTTTGAAGAAAGTGATTTAAGTTCCAAAATATCTTTCAAAAAGGCATCAGGCCTAGATACTTTTATGAAATTAACCAAACCTTCAAGTAAGAGATATCCTCTATATTATTCAAGACGTTTCAGAGAATATAAGAAAAGTTTTCCACTTCACTTTATAAAGCTAATTTAATTTTGTTACTAAAAAAAATTTGGTAAAAGAACATCATCAAAATGAAAATTATGGAACATTGTTTTTTTAAATTATTAAAATTGTTCTAAATAGTGAGCCTGATTAACCTTAGCTTGAGCATACATTTTCTAGTTGACCACAATCCAAGCACTCCCTATGTGCACTGCAACTACATTAAAGTTATGCTGAATTACTGATCTACTCAGGCATCAAGCAGTTGGACAGAAATGGAAGAGTAAACTTCGCAGCAGGCTCTTGTATCCAACTTTGGACAGTCCATTCATTTTTTTTCAGAGTAGTTTATAAATAGAATTTTCTGTGTGTGCCAAAATCTTAAAAAGAGTTGGGATCAGGAGAGGGAAAAGATGGCGGAGCAGTAGGGGACCCTATTCCAACCGGTCCCCGGAATTGAGCTGGATAGCTACCAGACCACTCTGAACACCCACAAAATCAGCCTGAGATGTAAGAAGATAGATCTGGATCTCTACAAACAGAATATCGCAGGTGGTTGGTTTGGAGGTAGGAAGCAGGGAGCCCTGATTCCAGGGCAGATATCGGAGGATAAACGGCAGTGGGAGGGAGCCTGGCTGTGGGGATCCAACACCGCCGGTGATCGATAGCCCCCTGCGCTGGGGACGGGGCACAGACTCGCAGACCGGTAGTGGTGGGGAAAGGACTTTAGGGCAGCCCCCCAGATGGAAACCCAGAGTGGCAGGGCCATGCATGCGAACCGGGGACAGCTGGCCATTTTAGAAGCAAAAAGGACAGAGACGAGCCCCAACCTGGAAACGAGGACTGGGAGCTCTGCTGAGGGGAGCACAACCCAGGACACTGCAGTTTATAGCAGCACGGACAGAAACGGAGACAGTGTGGCCTGTAGAGCTCACTGAAGAACAGACTGCGATCTCTCTGCTCTGAGGCAGAGGTGGGAAATGGTCTCTTCTTCTCTGACTCTCGAAAGAGATGCAGAAAGCTGCCAGAGAAAGCCGCCAGAGAACAAAAGCCCCAAAAACCAGTTTCCGCTGAGCCATCCCCCACCACAGGGGGCAGGGAAACTCTGCCCAAACAGGGTTGCCTGAGTAACAGCACGGCAGGCCCCTCCCCCAGAAGACAGGCTGGGAAAACAAGAGGCCAGCAACCCTAAGGTCCCAAGAAAACAGGTGCATCTTGCCTGGGTTGTGGTCAATAATTTGGACTCTATACATTCCCTCAACCACCCCTCAACAAAATGACTAGGAGGAGGAACCCCCAAAATAGGAAAGACTCAGAGACTATGACTTATGTCACAGATTTACAAATGGATTCAGATATAACCAAGATGTCGGAGATGGAATTCACGGTAGCAATTGTGAAGACAATAGCTAGAATGGAGAAATCAATTAATGGCAATGTAGAGTCTCTAAGGGCAGAAATGAAAGCTGAAGTGGCAGAACTTAAAAATGCTATCAATGAGAGGACCCCTCCCAAGATCAAGGAAAACAGGCCAACACCCTGGCATGTAATAGTAAAACTCACAAATCTTAGAACCAAGGAAACCATCTTAAGGGCAGTTAGGGGGAAGAGATTCCTTACGTACAGAGGAAGGAACATCAGAATAACATCAGACCTATCCACAGAGACCTGGCAAGCCAGAAAGGGCTGGCAAGACATATTCAGGGTACTAAACAAGAAGAACATGCAGCCAAGAATACTTTATCTGGCAAGGCTGTCATTTAGAATGGATGGAGAGATGCAGAGCTTCCAGGACCGGCAGAAACTGAAAGAATATGTGACCACAAAGCCGGCCCTGCAAGAAATATTAAGGGGGCTCCTATAAAAGGAGAAAGACCCCAAGAGTGATATGGAACAGAAATTTACAGAGACAATCTATAAAAACAAGGTCTTTACAGGCAACATGATGACAATAAATTTATATCTTTTAATAATCACTCTCAATGTGAACAGCCTTTAAATGCTCTCATAAAATGGCACAGGGTTGCAGATTGGATAAAAAGACAGGACCCATTGATACGTTGTCTACAAGAGACTCATTTTGAACCTAAAGATACATCCAGACTGAAAGTAAAGGGATGGAGATCCATCTTCCATGCCAGCGGACCTCAAAAGAAAGCTGGGGTAGCAATTATATCAGACAAATTAGATTTTAAACTAAAGACTGTAGTTAGAGACACAGAAGGTCACTATATCATTCTTAAAGGGTCTATCCAACAAGAAGATCTAACAATTGTAAATATCTATGCCCCCAACATGGGAGAAGCCATCTTCATAAGCCAACTGCTAACCAAAATAAAGAGTGATATTGATAACAATATGCTAATTGTAGGAGACTTCAATATTCCACTCTCAGCAATAGACAGATCATCTAAGCAGAAAATCAACAAAGAAACAAGAGCTTTGAATGACACACTGGACCTGATGGACCTCAAAAATATATGCAGAACACTCCACCCTAAAACAAAAGAATACTCATTCTTCTTGAGTGCACATGGAACTTTCTCCAGAATAGACCACATACTGGGTCACAAATCAGATCTCAAATGATATCAAAAGATTGAGATTATTCCATGCATATTCTCAGACCATAATGCTTTAAAACTGGAACTCAATCACAAGAAAAAATTTGGAAGAAATTCAAACACTTGGAAGCTAAAGACCACTCTGCTCAAGAATGTGTGGTCAACCAGGAAATCAAAGAAGAACTTAAATAATTCATGGAAACCAATGAGAACAAAACCACATTGGTCCAAAACCTATGGGATACTGCAAAAGCGGTCCTAAGGGGGAAATACATAGCCATCCAAGCCTCACAAAAAAATAGAAAAATCCCAAATTCACCAACTCTACACCTTAAAAAACTAGAGAAAAAGCAACAAAAGATGCCTAAGCCATGCATTAGAAGAGAAATAATTAAGATTAGAACAGAGATCAATGAATTAGAAACCAGAAATACAGTAGATCAGATTAATGAAACTAGAAGCTGGTTCTTTGAAAGAATTAATAAGATCGATAAACCACTGGCCAGACTTATCCAAAAGAAAAGAGAAAGACCCAAATTAATAAAATTATGAATGAAAGGGGAGAGATCATGACTAACACCAAGGAAATAGAAACAATTATTAGAAATTATTACCAACAACTATATGCCAATAAGTTGAGCAACCTGGATGAAATGGATGCCTTCCTGGAAACCTATAAACTCCCAAGACTGAAACAGGAAGAAATTGACAACCTGAATAGGCCAATAACCAGTAACGAGATTGAAGCAGTGATCAAAAACCTCCCAAAAAACTATAGTCCAGGGCCTGAGGAATCCATGGGGAATTCTACCAAACATTCCAAGAAGAAATAATACCTCTTCTCCTGAAGCTGTTTCAAAAAATAGAAACAGAAGGAAAACTTCCAGACTCATTCTATAAGGCCAACATTACCTTAATCCCCAAACCAGTCAAAGACCCCAACAAAAAAGAGAATTTCAGACTGATATCCCTGATGAATATGGATTCCAAAATCCTCAACAAAATCCTAGCCAATAGGATCCAATAATACATTAAAAGGATCATCCACCACGACCAAGTGGGATTTATCCCCGGGATGCAAGAGTGGTTCAACATTCGCAAATCAATCAATGTGATAGAACACATTAATAAGAGGAGAGAGAAGAACCATATGGTCATCTCAACTGATGCAGAAAAAGCATTTGACAAAATACAGCATCCTTTCCTGATTAAAACTCTTCAGAGTATAGGGATAGAGGGAACATTCCTCAAGTTCATAAAATCCATCTATGAAAAACCCACAGCGAATGGGGAAAAGCTGAGAGCCTTTCCCTTAAGATCAGGAAGACGACAAGGATGCCCACTCTCACCACTATTGTTCAACATAGTACTAGAAGTCCTGGCAACAGCAATCAGACAAAAAAAAGAAATAAAAGGTATTCAAATTGGCACAGAAGAAGTCAAACGCTCTCTCTTTGCAGATGACATGATACTTTATATGAAAAACCCAAAAGACTCCACCCTCAAATTACTAGAACTCATACAACAATTCAGTAATGTG
>NC_138377.1:44975005-44993119 GCF_054177405.1 Leptonychotes weddellii
CAATTGCACTACTGGGTATTTACCCCAAAGACACAGATGTAGTGAAAAGAAGAGCCACACGCACCCCAATGTTCATAGCAGCAATGTCCGCAATAGCCAAACTGTGGAAAGAGCTGAGATGCCCTTCAACAGATGAATGGATAAAGAAGATGTGGTCCATATATATACAGTGGGATATTACTCAGCCATCAGAAAGGATGAATACCCAACTTTTACATCAACATGGATGGGACTGGAGGAGGTTATGCTAAGTGAAATAAGTCAAGGAGAGAAAGTCAATTATCATATGGTTTCACTTATTTGTGGAACATAAGGAATAGCATGGAGGACATTAGGAGAAGGAAGGGAGAAATGAAGGGGGGGGACTCAGTGGGAGAGATGAACCATGAGAGACTGTGGACTCTGAGAAACAAACTGAGGGTGTTAGAGGGGAGGGGGGTGGGGGGATGGTTAGCCTGGTGATGGGTATTAAGGAGGGCACATACTGCATGGAGCAGTGGGTGATATATGCAAACAATGAATCGAGGATCACTACATCAAAAACTAGTGATGTACTGTATGGTGACTAATATAACATAATAAAATAAAATAAAAAAGTTGGGATCAGTGTCATCTTGTCTTATACCTCTTTCAATTTACACATTCACTATATGCCACTTCCTTGTAAACATTTTAGTTTGTAATTATGGAGTTTCTGAGAATTAAGTTTATGTTCACTTAACTGAAAAAAAATATAATTGATAATAACAAAATAATGTTGGATGTTGCCCTTGGGCATAACTAATACACTAAGTCTAAGTTACACATTTTGGGTTAAATTTTAGTGTGGTTTAAATTCAAACCCATGTTAAAAGTGACATGATGTCATTGGAGCTTTATCTTATTATTTTAATTTGCCAAATGTTCTTTTAGTTCTTTGCATGGAATATTTTATCCTTAACTCCACAGACTATAGCACTAATCTTAGTAAACTACTGAGTCCCAGTTGAGTTAATTGTAAGGTCCTAAAGTGAAATCACTGAGACCATTATCATGACAACAAAATAAAAGATCAAATAATACTCAAAAGGAATTGGTAGTTATCTTTGTTCATAAAAGAGAGAATGTCAGCTATATGTGGAATTTCATACACAACACCAAATACTTTCTTCATAATGTTTTAGGAATTTCTATTATAACTCAATTTCATACTGAGGTGAATATGTGATAAAAATATTCCACATATACCGATTTTACATCTAATTCTGTTGTAGTATTCAGTTGTTTTATTATTTTCTGCTTCATGGTTTCTGTTTTCATCATGAAAAGTCAATGTATAAAAACGTTCTCCCAAACCTTTTTTCTTTAAACATCTTTGTCATGTTTATATTTGCTGTTTTTCTCAGTTTGGATCATTACTGGATTTAAATGTAACTTTCCTCAACAAAACATAACATTGTACACTTAAATTCTTCTAGCATATTTTAAAATCCATCACTTGCTACCTAGTGAGTTTTGTGTCCTCTGTTACTTTTTTTTTTTATAAAGCCAATATGACTTCTCTCATAAAAATATTGGGGTATAAAATAGGCTAATTGGGGTGCCTGGGTGCCTCAGTCATTAAGCGTTTGCCTTTGGCTCAGGTCATGATCCCGAGATCCTGGGATCGAGCCCCACATTGCGTTCCCTGCTTGGCGGGAAGCCTGCTTCTCCCTCTCCCACTCCCCTGCTTGTGTTCCTGTTCTCGTTGTCTCTCTCTTGGTCAAATAAATAAATAAAATCTTTAAAATAGGCTAATTATATTCTTTTTGAGTATTTTTCCTTTGGTATTATTGATTCTAGTGGAAAAAAATCCTTATTTTAGAGTTGAAGGTTATAAAAAGACATGGTTTTAAATGCTTATAATATTTTTACCAAAGTCCAGTTTTGGCACTAGAATTGAAATAAATAAAATATTTTTTTGATATAATTATCATATGGTTTTTTTTCTATCTTGCTAATGAAAATATATTCTGTCATTACAGTAATGCAAGAAAAGGACCGGTTCTACTCCCAGTATGAATTCTCACATTTTTTATGATATGTCACTGGCATCAGAATTATGATATGGTGGTGTATTATAATGCATTTTTGATGTTCAGAAATCATTTGTCATTACCGCCATTTAACTAAATTGTCATTACCGCAATTTACAGTGCCAGCCAGCATGTAATCCACATTATAAATATTCAGCAGATATTTATTTCATGAATAAATAGAACTTGGAATCTCATTTTATAACTGAAACATCAAAACCCATCATGTAAATATTTGCTTCTCTCATTCATATGTTTTTCTCTCTTGACATTCTATCCTTCATGTACAAAACCAGAGATACCTAACTCTTCATTCTTAACATGACTTGAAATTTCACCTTTTTAAAAAGAATCTTTATTGGATACTACCTGTGACTGGAATTAAGATGGGAAATATTTTAATGAAATTCATTATACCTTGAACAACACAGGTTTGAATTGTGCAATTCTGCTTATTTTTTTTGTTGTTATTTTATTTGAGTATAATTAACACACAAGGTTACATTAGTTTCAGGTGAACAACATAGTGATTTGAAATGTGCAGGTTGACTTACATGTGGATTTTTTCACTAAATACAGTGCAGTACTGTAAATATATTTTCTCTTCCTTATAATTTTTCTAACATTTTTTCTCTACCTTACTTTATGTAAGAATACAGTATATAATACATTTAAAAATATGTGTTAATTAGCTGTTTATGTTATCAGTAAAGCTTCTGGACAACAGTAAACTATTAGTAGTTAAGTTTTAGGGGAAGTCAAAAGTTAATATGTGGATTTCCAACTGCATGGGGAGTCAGCACCTCTAATCCCCACATTTTTCAAGGGTCAACTGTAGCTACTTTTCAAGTATATGCCTATTAAATAGTTTGTGCACAGAAAAGATTATGGGTAATGGCCCTCTCATTTTTTTCCGACATCACACTTCCACTTAACATGCCAATCTGATGTCTTATCTTTCTGGATTGTTTTCTGCCCCCCTCCAAATCCTAGATTTATTACAGTTCTGTGTGTTCCTTGTGGCTATGACCATTTTGGCCAATTTCTTGTAATCTTCTAACCCTAACCTGTTCCATGAACTTCTCAGCTCTTCATACAAATTGGACTAGTTCTAGGTATACAATGTTTTCATTACCAGCTCCGGCTCCATGGGAAGGACACTCCTAGTGGATCTAACTAGTCTTTCTCTCTAAGGAGCAATCAAGTGAAAAATACTGAAAACAATGTTTTTGTTTGTTTGATGATTTACTTTCCAAACAGTTCTCATAATAATTAAGTTTATAAGTCCAAAAGATTAAGAGTGTGTGCATAAAATCTCAGGTAGAATTTTCCATTCTCATTTGCAAATGTTTTCAGTATGTAGCTTATCCAGTTAAATTCAGGGTGCAAGTTGTCAAAAATTTAAAAACCAGAGCTCTATTTATTCATCAAATAACACTGTTCATTAGTCTTAACCTTAATAGTCTATGTGAATCTTCATACTATAGACTCAGTATCCCAGTTGTCTCTTTACTAAGAAAGTTATTTAAATGCATTCTGTGTGCCATTTAATTGATATTAAGTTCATTCAAATAGTCCTAGATAAAACAAGTATAAATTTAACATGAGTATTTTCATAACCCGTGGTAAGGAATTTTTATTTTATTAGAGGATTTTTAGAATTTACATCTCAGGAAGGATTCAGATTTTAAGATATCATCTTATGTCCTTATGAAAAGATTTTTTTTTTTTTTGCATAAAACTGATACCTTACTGGTTGTTTTAACTTATCCCCAAACTAGGTTTAATTGTAACTCATTTTAAAGGGCAATAATGATAATAGAAACCTTTCAATTTCCTTTTTAGGAACATACATTGTCCTAATTTTCCATTACTAAGACTAGGAATTTTCATTTTGAGCACTGAGATATTTATTTATTTATTTATTTATTTGTTTGTTTGTTTATTTTTTTATGGAATCAGCAGAGACTACATCTAACTCATATTTCATTCAATTTCAGACCAATGTATTTTGGCAGGGAAATCATTTCAGATGTTGTAATTCTATCAGCTAAGAACTGACTGGAGTCCCCATTCACTCAGCACACTTAGTAGGGTAATTAGCTTTGATATAGATTCACATTTGGTTTCATGGGTTTTTCCATACAATTTTTATTCAGAAGGTAGTTTGTCCCATCTAGAGTATAATATCTGTGAAACATTTTAAACTAAGTACAAATCTGCAAGTTTGGAAGCTTGACAATTTCAGAAGCAAAGTAATTATATGCTTTCATGGGAGAATTTCACATTGTTTTGCTGCACTCCCTCTCCACCACTCCCAAATGCATTGTGCTCAAAGGCATAAATTTGGTAAGTACATAAGAAAAATAAGCTTCCTTGCGGTTTTATTTCATTTTCATTATTTTAAGTGAAAATGCCATATAATGTACTACACATATTTCTATACAAACTAATATATACATATAAAATATATTCTGAAATTAATTTTAAAATGTTTATCTCTAAGGAGCTGTTAATAACCTTGAACCAATGTGGTTGAAGGTCCATATGTTTCATTAAGATATTCAGTAGGAGGACAGGTTTGCAACTTTTACAGTGTTTTCCACCCTGGATATTGTTTGCTCCTAATTTGTGCTTAGTTGTCTCCTCATTGTTTCAGAGCCCTAATTTATTATTGAATTCACCAAAATATACTGAGTAATTTTATTTTACATACACTCCTTTCTATTGTTGTCTCATGCGTGCCCCACCCATATTACCACAGGTAATAAATGTTAACTCTGTAATATAAATCCTTGCATAGGGAGCCCCATGGTCATAACTATATACAAATATATTCACATGCACACATACATATATACATTCAGTTACACACCTACATATTTTTGTTTTATGTTTTAAAAAGTGTGTCTATATTACACACACTTTTCTGCATCTTGCTTTATCATTTTTTGGTATGTCATAAAAATCTAAGTCAGTTGTTATACATTTAATATACACTTTTAAAAGTCAGTACAAAAACAAATAAGCCAAGGGGAAAGAAAAAAGAGAGAGAGAGGCAAACCAAGAAACAGATTCTTAACTATAAAGAACAAAATGGTGGTTACCAGAGGGGAGACGGGTGGGAGGATGGGTTAAATAGGTGATGGGGATTAAGGAGTACACTCATCATGATGAGCACTGGGTGATGTATATAAGTGTTGAATCACTATATTGTACACCTGAAACTAATATTACACTATATGTTCACTACCTGGAATTTAAATAAAAACTTAAAAAAATAAATGTCAGTACAGTGTTCTGTGTTTGGATATTGGCATAAATTATGATTTACTCAACTCTCCAATTATTGATGGCCTTCTTTTTGTTTCTACTATTTATCTCAACAAGCAATGCTTCAGTAAACATCTTTATGATTAGAATCATTCCTTTAAAAGTTTCTAATCTGATGGAGTATAGAATGATGATTACTCTTATTTAATTTATATTTTTCTGACTGCTTGGGAAGTTGAAAATCTTTTCATATATTTAGTAACATTTGGATTTAATTTTCTATAAATTGTCTGTTCATATTCTTTGCCTATTTTTTGTAGTATTTTTCTTTATCTTTTGGTTATTAATTTATAAATTCAAGCTTTGCTTTGTCTGAAGATATTGTATCTGGACTATAATCTTACTCTTGTTTTGGAGCCTTTCAAAATTCATACTTCAAAGTTTCAAAATGTGAAATATATCTTATTGTTAAACTATTAAACATAGAACAATGCATTCGTTTAAAATAAAAGAATTGCCATGTGTTTTAATTCTCTCTCTTGCTCTTCTAATTCTCAGAAATAGTAACTGGTAAGTTTGGATTTTAAAGAGTTTCCTTTAGATGTTCTTTAGAGCAGATCTGCTGATGAAAGTTCTTTTAGCTTTCTTTCATCTGGAAATGATCTTATTACACATTCATTCCTGAAGTATACTTTTGCTGGATGTAGAATACTGGACAGGCAGTTCTTTTCTTTCAACACTTAAATAATGTGCCACTTTCATATATAAAATAATGTGCCACTTTCTTCAGTTTCTGATGAGAAATCTACTGCCTTTTGAACTGTCATTTCTCACAGGTAATACATAGTTCCACTCTGTTTGCTTTCAAGATTTTTGTCTTTAATTTTCAGAAATTTATCAAGAAGTGCCTAGGCATAGATTTCTTTGATGTTATCCTGTTTCAGTTTGTTCAACTTGTTGAATCTGTAGGGTTTATGTTTTGTTTTTCACCAAATTGAGGGAGTTTGTAACCCCAAATATTTTCTTTTTTTCTTCTCTTTTCTTTTCTTTTTTTTCTCAGTGCCACAATTTTTTCTCTTCTTCTTCTGGGACTCTGATGAATAATTTCTTTATTAGGTTTTTTGTTACTGTCTCACAACTCCCTGCAGATCAATTTATTCTTTTTCAATATATTTTCTCATTGATATACAGATTGTAAAATTTCTATTGCTTTATCTTCAAATTCATTATATCTTCTGTTGTTTCCATTCTGATATTGAACCCATCCAATATTTTTTTTTAAATTTTGATTACTGTACTTTTTAATTCAAAAATTTTCATTTGAATCTTTTTTGTCTTCTATTTTTTTTTGCTGAGATTTTTGATAGCTTAAATTTGTTTCAAGAGTGTTTGTAACTGCTCATTAGACTATTTTAAATGACAGCTGCTTTGAAATCCTTGCCAGAGATTTCCAACACCTGTGTCATCTTTGTGTTAGTGTCAGTTCAAATTAGTGTCTCAATTCAAATTGAGATTTTGTTTAGTATGATGTGTTCATTGACTAGAGGATAATCCCTAGCAATCTAGGTTTTGCAGTGAATGTGTTTTATGGATGTGATTAAAGTTCACAAACAGTTGAAGATTATTTTAGATAATCTAGGTGGGCCCGATTCATTTAGTTGAAAGGCCTCAAAAGCATAGTTGAGGCTTCCCTATAGAAAAAAAAAAAATTCCCCTGAGGATTGCAGCTTCAGCCCATCCCCAATAGCTCCAGTTTATTCTTCCTGACAGCCTGTCCTATGACTTTTAGACTTGTCTAGCTAGCCTCCAGAATCAGATAAGCCAATTGTTGCAATAAACTTTTTTTTTTAACATTTTTTTTTTTTAAGATTTTATTTATTTATTTGACAGAGACAGAGACAGCGAGAGCAGGAACACAAGCAGGGGGAGTGGGAGAGGGAAAGCAGGCTTCCTGCTGAGCTGGGAGCCCGATGTGGGACTCGATCCCAGGACCCTGGGATCATGACCTGAGCCGAAGGCAATCGCTTAACCATCTGAGCCACCCAGGCGCCCTGCAAAAAACTTCTTAATATAAATATCCTACAGGTCCTTGTCTGATTAAATCTTGCCTGATATAACTATTCCTAGAATGACAAGTAAGTTTGCACTCCACCCTGAAAATATTTTGTGTTATAAGACTATGGTTTCTTTGTAAATCTGTTATTTTAGGAGGTAGCCATTTGCTTAGATTCAGAATGCATTTCCTGACTCATTCAAATGTGGGTGGGTTGCCACCTCAATACTAAGAGAGGTGGAATTCAGAGTACCATTGACAGAACCTGCTCGGAAGGGGGATGCAGGAAATAAGTTACAATAGAAGGAAATATAAAACATCAGGAATTAAGAAAGAGTAATGGGAAGCATAAACATATTAGTAAAAATAAAACCATTCTCTTTGTTTTTAAAATTGTGTCTGACTGTTAAAAGAAAAATAATTATAAAATGGTTTAATCTGACCCTCACAGTATGTAGAGGTAATATTTTAGATAACTATGTCATAAAGGAGGGAGGGTAAAGAAATGCAAATGGTGATAAGGTATCTGCATTTTACTTGACATTGTAATCTAATCTTAATAATCACACTCCTAGATATTTACATATGTAAATGTAAAACTTATGTTAACACAAAAACTTGTGCATGGATGATTATAGCAGTCTTACAATCTCTAAAAACTGGAAGTAACTAAGATTTCCTTCAACATCGGAATGATATGTGGAATAATATTCCCTACTATTCACTGATAAAAAGGAATGAGCTATTGATGTTGATAACAAATATGGATGAATCTTAAAGACATTCTGCTGAAAGAAAAAAGTCATACCCAAAGTGTATATGTTGTATGGTTCCATGTATATGATATTCTGGAAAGGTAAAACTATTGGTAAAGAAAATAGTTGAATGATTTTTTTCTGGACTTTGAAGAAAGCAAAGTTTACTACAAAAGAAATGTACATATGGAAGCAACCTAATTATCCATACATAGATGATTGGATAAAGAAAATGTGGTATATATATAATATATATATCACTCAGCTATAAAAGAGAATGAAATCTTTCCATTTGTGACAATATGAATGGACCTAGAGAGTAGATGCTAAGTGAAATAAGTCAGACAGAGAAAGACGAATACCATATGATTTCACTTATATGTAGAATCTAAAAAACAAAACAAACAAAGAAAAAACAGATACAGACTCATTAATTCAGAAAACAAACTAGTGGTTACCAGAGGGAAGGGTGGGGTGGGGAGATGGGAAAAATAGGTGAAGGAGATTAAGGTGAAGGAAATAGGTGAAGCAGTTATAAAATAAAGTCAAGGGGATGAAAAGTACAGCATAAAGAATATAGTCAAGGGCACCTGGGTGGCTCAGTTGTTAAGTGTCTGCCTTTGGCTCAGGTCATGATCCCAGGGTCCTGGGATCGAGTCCCATGTCGGGCTCTCTGCTCAGCAGGGAGCCTGCTTCTCCCTCCCCCTCTCCCTCTGCCTGCCTCTCCCCCCTGCTTGTGCTCTCTCTCTCTGTCAAGTAAATAAATAAAATCTTAAAGAAAAAAAACTATAGTCAATAACAGTGTAATAACTATATATGGTGACATTTGGTAACTATACTTATGGTGGTGAGCACTGGATAATGTAAAAAAACTGTCCAATAGCAATATTGTACATCTGAAACTAACATAACAATGTATATCAACTATACTTCAATAAAAAAGTGAAATGTGCAAGGAAATGTTGAGGATTATGTAATAACTCTTCTGTATGGTACTGGATTGGTGGATCCATGACTTTTTGTATTTGTCAATATCTGTATATCACAAAGAGTGATCTTTAATTAAGAAAATTTAAAAATTAACCAAGATATTGGAGGATCTCAGAATGGAATACAGACTGATACAAATATGGTGTATATAAGAGAGGATGTAGAAGCAGTGACGTCTTAGTAGAAATAAGCACACTTAGGGCGCCTGGGTGGCTCAGTTGGTTAAGCGACTGCCTTCAGCTCAGGTCATGATCCTGGAGTCCCTGGATCGAGTCCCGCATCGGGCTTCCTGCTCGGCAGGGAGTCTGCTTCGTTCTCTGACCCTATCCCCTCTCAGGTGTTCTCTCTCTCTCATTCTCTCTCTCTCAAATAAATAAATAAAATCTTTAAAAAAAAAAAAGAAAAATGAAATAAGCACACTTAGCACTCAGGTTTTAGTTTATAAACACCCATTCTCCAGGAAAAGGAACTAGATACTCTTGAAGAAATTACTGATACTAAGCCTAGAGGAGGGAAAAATAGGTGATGAGATGGAGCACTTTATAGTATTAGAAGTTAATAAGTGCTAAAACAGGAAAAATTTAAAAGAAAGAAATAAGTAGTATCAGGACACAGAAGGCCATGTGAAAGAGCTCCCAATGGCCAAAGTTGGAACAATTGAGCATCAAAATAAATAACATAGTATTGGATTATAACTCAAGTCATTAAATAAATATCAGTGAGTCCATACTGATATACATAAATGATGGAGAAAATAAATAATGGCAGAGAAAGGACAAATTTTCCTTAAAGGAGAGTACCAAATAATATATGAAGATACTTCTCCCACTAAAATTTAGGACTTCTCTTCCCTGTGAGTGTTGGCTGGGATTACTAATTTTCAAAGAATAGAGTATAGAAAGGAAAAAAGGGTAACTTTACAGTGGAGAAATCTGATAGCGTCACCTTAACCACATGCTCAAGTTTACCATCACTGAAATAGGCATGTTGATGTATGATGCGATAAGAAGGCAACATCCCCTCTGTGGTATTCTTCTCCAAAATCGATAACCTCAGTCAAATCATGAGAAAACATCATTCAAACCCAAACTAAAGGACATTTTACAAGGTACTGAGCAAATACTTTCAAAAATATCAAGATCTTGAAAAACAAGCAGAGTAAGTAACTGTCAGACAGACATTTTTACTGTTTCCAGAGGAATTTGTAGTCTCTTTATTACATACCACCACTTAGGATTTTTACCAGCTCTGAGTTAATTTTTGTATTTCCTATGCCTAGCACAGTGCCTGGCACAATTAATTTTGTGCATTTTAAATTAGTGTATTAATTGCTTTTAATAATCAGTAACGTATGTGCTACTGATTTTGCATTCTGTCCCCATATAGTTATTTTTCTCAGTTTACCACCATTAAACTTTATCTTGCTATTTGAAATTCTACAACCTGGTATTATAATTCTTTCAATATGCATTAATGTTATACAGGCTTAATATAAAAGAACATGGAGTCCACTAGGCATGCAAGAAAAAAAATACACTTTAGTATTCTCCCCCATCATCTTTTCATCACCAGGTTTTGACAATTACCTTAAGGCAGAATTGTTTGAGTGCTTCAGGCATGTGCATATAGATTCTCCTTCAGTTCCTTCTGTTATTCCAATTAATCATTTATGGGCTTCTCTGCTAACCCACAATCTATATTGCCTATAGGCTTTTATGATCCCTTGATTCATTTCTGCTATAACAATGCAATTTAGAAACTTCTAAATCAAACTACTATTAGGGTTCTGGAAAATTGAGAGGATAAAAATATGTAGAAAAAATGGTCTTTTTCTGTAAAATATTGATATAATAAGTGTCATCTTTTTGTCTTTTCTGTGGAGAAGGTTTTATAAGTTTAAGATATTAATCAATGGTATATTGGTAAGCCAGCTCTCTAAGCTAAACCAGAAAAGAAAAAAAAGGAATTAACTGATTTGTAGCATTCACTGACATCCATGGTGTAAATACTCCATCATTACCAAATTCAGACAACATGGTATCAGGGAATTAGAAAGAAAAGCAACAAATCAACTTCCATAAGGCAGTGTGAATCGGCTCCAGAGCACTGAGGCAGTCCGGTACCGTACTGACTTGACATGACAGAAATAGTAAACGTTCCCTTGTTACCTATGAACCTGAAGGAGAGCGTGTGCTAGCATTAAAGGATCTCAGAGCACAGTTGTATTCAGCAGTTTGGAGAAAGTTCATTCTTTAATTAAACCTGGTCAGGTGCAGTCAAGCAATCAGATTTCCAACCAGATGTTCTAGGTGAAAGCACTGAATGTTAAATTTAATTTAACCAAAATTAACTTTGATGTTTTTTAATTTTAAAATGCCTTGTGATGATTTAAAATGTAATCAAGTTTTACAAAACATATTTATTTATTCAACAACTTTTTAAAAAATAATGGACTATTTTTTAAGAACTTTTAGATTTATAGATAGATTGAATGTGAAGTAGAGAGAGAGTTTGGATATACGTCCTTGTTGCCACCAGCCCTACACACATGCACACACACACACACAGTTTCTCTGATTATTAGTATCTTGCATCAGGGTGCTACATTTGTTACAATTGATGAGCCTATATTGATGCATTATTACCTAAAATCTATAGTTTACATTAGGATTCACTCTTGGTGTTGTACATTATATGGCTTTTGACAAATGCATAATAATATGTATCGACCATTATATTATCATACAGAATAGTTTCACTGCCCTAAAAACCCCTACGCTCCACCTATTCACTCCTTCCTTCCCAAACTCTTGGCAAGCACTGATCATTTTACTGTCTCCATAGTTTTGCCTTTTCCAGAATGTCATATAGTTAGAATCTTCCCATGTGCAGTCTTTTCAGATTGGCTTCTTTCACTTAGTGATATGCATTTAAGTTTCCTCCATGTCTTTTTGTGGCTTGATAGCTCATTTAGCACTGAAAAGTGCTAAAAAATATTCCATTGTCTTTATGTACCGAGTTTATCCATTCACCTACTACTGAAGGACAACTTGGTTGCTTTTAAGTTTTGGCAATTGTGAATAAGGCTGCTATAAACACCCGTGTGCATGTTTTTGTGTAAACATAAGTTTTTACCTCCTTTGGATAAATATAAAAGAACATGATTGCTGGTAACAGTATGTTTAATTTTGTAGAAACTGCCACATTGTTTTCCAAAGTATCTGTACCATCTTGCAACCCCATCAACAATGAATGTGAGTCCCCATTGTTCCATAACCTCATCAGCATTTGCTATGGTCAGTGTTTTGGATTTTAGTCAATCTAATAGATCTTTAGTGGTATCTCATTATTTAAATTGTTGATCATCATGGGGCACCTGGGTGGCTCAGTCTGTTAAGCATCTGACTCTTCATTTTGCCTCAGGTCATGATCTCAGTGTCATGAGATCAAGCCCCGCGTTGGACTCCAAGCTCAGCCAGGAGTCTGCTTGAGAACCTTGCTCTCCCTCTCCCTCTGTCCCTCCCCCTGCTCGCACTCTTGCTCTCTCTCTAAATAAAATAAAATCTTTAAATTGCTGATCATCTTTTCACATGCTTGTTTGCCATATGTACATCTTCTTAACTATTTTTAAAGCAAGAACTTACTATGGAATTACCTTAATCTAAGTGTTAGGAATAAATGGAGAGTAAGGGCAATGAATGCTTGGAGTTTGTGTCAAGTTGGAGCAGGTCCAGTTGCTGAGGAAGTTCATATGAGGGACATCTAACCATTTTATGAACCTAGAACAGAGAGGTCACTTTTTACTGATCTTAAGACAGAATCTAAGAGAATGTATGCTTAACATATCAGAAGGCCCAGCTGTGAAAGAAGAAATCTGATGCTGAAATTTGTAATGAATGCTTATTCACTCCTATTAGTCAGCTCTGATCATTAAAGGGATGATTCATTTAAAAAGGTAAGTAAAGTGATTTCTGATTCCATCTTATCTAGGGCCTTTCACAAACTTTCCAGTGTTCAACTCCACAAACATGTTTGGAATTTGCACAGAAAATCCCTAAAAATTTTACCTTTTCATATTTGTAAATTAGTGAGACTAAATCCTATCAGAGGCCTAAAGAGAAATTACAGTAATTCTAAAACATCAGTTGTAGCAACAGAGAATAAAAAGGAACAAAATGAAAGCCACTGTAGAACTGTCTGCTATTTTAAGCCATTGTGGAAATCAGAAAATAAGTCCTGTGGCAGACTGAAATTTCTCTTGCCCCTCCAGTTCTGTCTGAATACATGAATTTTTAAACGATGCTTTAAACATGAAAGCATCCTGTATGTGTAGACATAAAAGCAAAGCAATATTAAAATAGATACAGGAATATATGAAAGTGAAAATTAAATACCAAATAACTCAAATAAGTCTGAGGAGGGTGCTGAAAAAGAAAAGACGACACCAGACTGTTTTCACAGGAGACAAGATCAACAAATGAGAGCACTAGTAAAAGTTACGGAAACATCAACTTCTTTACAGTATCTATATGGAGCAGTGATGTGTGTTTCCCAGAAAACTGAGCAGATCAAACATTCAATCATAGTCTGGTCTATTACCTGAGACAGACATTTACTCAGAGTTACACAGAAATCAAAGTGCAATTTTTTTTTTCACATAAACTGCTCATTTATTAGCATTGGTTCTGTAACATAACCATTTCCAGTAAACACATGGAGATGCATGGAGGTGGCAGAACAAGGTGAGGCTCAGGTGGGTGAGTGGCGGGCTCCTATTTCTTCCACTCCTTCTTGTTGTAGTCCCACTTGGCTGAGAAACTATGTATTAGGCTGACGTTCATGTACACCACCTCTTGGTCTGCTTGGCCACCCACTCCTCTTCCAAGGTGTTGGGGATGGGGCTATACACATAGTGTTCTCCTAGATCAAAATGAGAGTGAGGAAGTCCATGAAGATCATGGTGGTGCCCACAATCATCTTCCACTTCTTCCTGCTCCTGTTCATTTCAGAAAAGCTCTAGTTTAACTTAATGTTGTACAATTCAACTTTTTCATTAATGGAAATGCTGCTCCAAGGAGCCCTCTCCTCCTCTTCCAAAGCCTTCTAGCAGAGAGGGTCTTGATGTGGGCCACGTCAGGCAGGGGATAGCCGGTGGACATAACTGGGGGAGATTGTAGTCTTCACTCTTCAGGGCACTTCCATGTGTTCTTACACACACTGAGTGGAAATTGCTCACTTGCCAATTAGGCTAAACAGTCTGGAAGCAACATTCTGCCACCACTGTCCACTGCTCCAAAGTGTAATTTTTGATCCCAAGATAAAAGAATTAAAATTGTACTCGAAATTGAAACAGGAATTTCAGGTTGACAGATTTGCTGGAAGTCTATGTTGAAGAAGAAAATAGTACAGCAGAAGATATGTTTTCAAATATGTTAACATGGCCATTTAGAAGGCAAAAATCTGTTTATTCTTAACTATCCATGATTATCGGCAAAAATAAAAATATGAAATTGTATGTAGTGAATTTCCATAATATGGAAATTATGTTTTTGGATAAAGAATCAACAACTCTGACAGTGCTTGCAAATCATGTTATTTTTAAGGTACACAATATTCAATGTTCCCATGAGCATGACATTACCAATATTTCACAAGCAAACTAGTAATAAGATGATGTGGTATGATTTTCGGAAAGGACTACAAGAAGGTAGACTCTATATCCTGGTGTACTTGTGGGTCTATTTGCTGCAGTAATCAAGACAGAACTTCTCTTGGAAACAATGCTGTAAAGTCTTTATTTCACTTTATAAACAAATTCACCAGAATGATAATTATAATGACATATTGGTGTCCTAATTTAAGTCTTCTCTCTTAAAAATGCATTTATTTATTATTAAATCTGATTATTTACAATAAACAACAATATAGGATAGAGACAAGGAATTTTATTAATTATGTATTAACAGTTTGAAGATAAATATACTGAGAAAGAAAAGACAAATAATGATCTATTCTAACTAGCGTGTAGTTTTAGTGTTAATTCATGATTTAATGGCAGCCCATTGTGTCTTAGCTTGCCTAGAAATGTGTTATTTGTCTGGTCCTTCTCTAGTGTTTAAACTCTTCCCTTTTTTTTTTTTTTTAATTTATTTTTTGACAGAGAGAGACAGCGAGAGAGGGAACACAAGCAGGGGGAGTGGGAGAGGGAGAAGCAGGCTTCCCTGCTGAGCAAGGAGTCCGATGCGGGGCTCGATCCCAGGACCCTGGGATCATGACCTGAGCCGAAGGCAGACGCTAAATGGCTGAGCCACCCAGGTGCCCCTAAACTCTTCCTTTTCACACTGATTTGGTGAATCTTATACCTTCCTCTGACAAACATTTTTTTGTTTTTTTTTTAGAGAGAACACGAGAGCATGCTGCAAGGGTGGGTACAGCAGAGGAAGAGGGACAGAGAGAATAGTAAGCAGGTTCCACAGTCAGCATGGGGCCCACTTGGGCTCCATCTCGCAATCCTGAGATCACAACCTGAGCTGAAATCAAGAGTCAGTCGCTTAACTGACTGAGCCACCCAGGCACCCCTATTTTTTGCTTCTTGATCCTGGACAGATTCTTCCTCATATTAGTGCTAATACAATAATTCCAGGGAGCTCCAGGACTCTGTCTCTAAATCTTCAGATTTCAAGTATAATTTCAGAGATATATTATTGTCCATGGCCAGTTTTAAACTTGATAGTTAAACTCTTGATTTCATCTCACTAAAATTAGAAACAGGAAATAATATCAGTTAGTGTTGGGCAGAAGCTAGACATGAGCAGTGGAAAGAATGCCCCAAGGCAGAACCCCAAGTCCTTGAAGGGGAATGATAGAGATATTTGCTAGAGGCAAGGATGGTGATAATTAAGCCCAGGGACACAACATCCTGACCTGTGGCTTCCAAGACCTTGGGGCTGACAGATCAAGAGCCACTGGTTGAGAGCATGCACTCTCCTCTTCCTCCTCTGCCTCAGGGTAACCCCTAGACTCATTAATTCATTTGCATTGCAGTTATAGCCTCCATCCCCATGGAAAATGCTGACATGATAGTTGGGGAGCGAACCTTGTAGGGTCAAAAACTCTCTTATCCAAACCTGTGTGGGGGGGTTCCCCAAATGATTAGAAGCAGCCTCCATTAGAGACCACCCTACTGTACATCTTGGCTCCTCCCAGCCCAGAGAGACACAACAAATATGCAACCCCAAAAGAACCTAGGGCCAGTTCCACCTCGTGGTGCATCTCATGGTGCTTTCCCACTGTGAGAGTGTACTTTCACTTTAATAAACTGCTTTATGCTGGCTACTTCCCTTCTGGCTGTCTTTATTTGGGCCCAGATTCCCACCTAAATCTTCTTGTGGAAAAACCAAGGACCAAGACCTCCATTCACAAAACACACACTCTCCCACTGGTAACATTAGTACCTTTCTCATTTAATAGCAGCTTAAATACTCTTTTTAAAAAATGCAATGACAAAGAAAAGGAATTAAATTTTGTATCTAAATTTTGTACAGGCACTCATGTATCTACTAGAAAAGAACATCCCAGTCTTCAGTAATATAACTTGGTTGTCTACCTAAAAAGAAGGAGAAGGAGAAAAACAGCAGCAGTAGCTCCTGTAAACCTATTAGGAAAGACTTGGCAGTTTATAAAAGTAGCATATCATAAGATACTTCAAGGCTTTCCCACATAACAGGAATGGCCAGAAATGGTAGTGAAGGCCATGAACTCTGCCCTCAAGCAGTCCTGAGTTCAAGCCAACAGACACACCAATATAAGACATCATATATTCTTTGAAAATCATAAAATATACTAGATTTCATATGACAAAGAAAATAATTGAACAAATCATACATAGTACTTTAGTTGCTAATTTCACAGATGCTGTTATTTTACCTAAACTTAAATGTGGTGTGACTTAAATGCTTGGAAAAAAGGGTCAGGCATTTCCTTAGAGGCATTGCTTAAGAATAATGAGGGGTACTATTTGGTAATAAAACTCAATTTTATTTTTGGTTTTAAATTAATTTTAATAGACAAATATTTCAGTATTAATCAAGTAGCATATAGAGAATCTGGTATAGGATAGATCATCTAATCAAGTTCATCAATATTGATTCTTAAACTAGGAGGGAAGATGGAGATAATGTTCTTATAGGAGATACAATAACTGTTTATTCCAATTAGCCAGGGGCACAGACTTCTAGTTGTCTCCCAAATCTGATTTTTCCTCTTTCATAGCATTACAAATTTAAATGGCTACATGAATTTCCAAAATAAAAATTTCATTTCCCAGACTCTTTGCAGCTAATATTAAGTATTAGAAGTATTAGTCAGTAGGTTCTGGGAACTTTCTATCCTGGGATAGAGGGTCGCTCTAACCCACTGCAATGCACTTTGAAGTCAGTCTGCTTCGGTTTGAATGGCTGGCACATACTTAGTGCTTAGTAAATTTAGTTATTAAAGACATGGCTATTAACTTCTGATATCATTTTGCTGGAGCAGTGTTCTTCATCTGGGAGCGATTTTGCACCCTTCCTCACTGCCCACCAGAACACATTTGGCAAAATCTGAAGCCATTTCTGAATGTCACCAGAAAAGTGGGGTGGGGTGGAGTTCCTGGCTAGGAAGAGGTAGGAGTGCTGATAAACACCTACAATATGCATAACAAAGCATATTTGATATTTTAAATTTGATATTTTAAAAAGTTACTTAAATTTGATATTTGATATTTTAAAAAGTTACTTAAATTTGATATTTGATATATTTTTTTTTATTCTTATGTTAATCCCCATACATTACATCATTAGTTCTAGATGAAGTGTTCCATGATTCATTGTTCGTGCACAACACCCAGTGCTCCATGCAGAACGTGCCCTCCTCAATACCCACCACCAGGCCAACCCATCCTCCCACCCCCCTCCCCTCTAGAACCCTCAGTTTGTTTTTCAGAGTCCAT
>NC_138377.1:44993619-45003246 GCF_054177405.1 Leptonychotes weddellii
ATCTCTCATGGTTCGTCCACCCCTTGATATTTTAAAAAGTTACTTAAATAGTGAAGCCTTTAAGAGAATTATAACACTAATATCCTTACAGATCCATGATATAAAGAGATCAGTTTATTCAGGCAAAACAAAACAAAACAAAACAAACAAAAACCCACCAAACTTGTACTTTGCTGCCACCCCTCTAAGCTCTGCCAGAAATCTTAACGGTAGAATGATAATAAAAGACTACAAGTTTGCAAAATGGATTCTTCAAATGTTTTCAATCCCAGCCATTTTAGTTAGAATGTCTAAGTTAAAAAAAAACAACACAAAAATTAAAGAAAAACAAAGCAAAAGAACAATAGCAACAAGCCTTTTAAGTCATCTGTAGCCTAATCTTAAAAACCCTGTACTTGGGAAAAGTGAAGAATTTTTCTATCCCCTAACCTGACATATTTAAATTTAGCTCTAGAAATTTTAATGTTTTGTTTGCCCAGCCCAAGCTCAAGTATAACCACCTAAAACTGAATGATTTTAAACTTATTTCTATAAAAATGTTTCCTCCTGTGGAATGCTTTCCTAAACTTTACTGGCTTCCTGGGAGATGTTTTCCTGTGTTGCTGGATAGCACCCTCTTTGAGTTACCACAGAGATCTTTCTCTTCCAGGGCTCAGCTCTCTGTATCCACCTCAAGCCACAGCTTTGTCGCAGAGTTGGTAGATTAAAGGGCATCGCCGGGCCTCTGTCTCAGGTTCTCCACTGAGATGCCCCTGCCGGTCCTTTGCCTAGCATTTTTACCTCTAGTCACCTCTCGCCACCCTTTCTGTGCCCCAAGACATGAGATCATTCTATAGCTTCCCTGACATACAAAAGTGCCACCATTTCTGCCAGGCTCAGGCCAAATCAGCCTGAACACAACGCACAGTCCTTCCCTTATTGTAGCCATGCCTCTAGGTGTCACCTTGTGAGACAAAATGTCCTCACAGCATCCAGGGCTCTACCAGGTGAATGGATTCCTTCCTTCAAAATCTCCTGCTGTCTGTACTCTCTTTCCTCAGCCATATTCTCTGTCTTCCTACAAAACTAAAAGAATATTCTCCAGTTTCCCCAAAGCAAAGAGCTCCTCAATCCCAGCACTCTTGACATTTTAGGCTGGGTGATATTTGGCTAGCTGTGGAGGAGCTCTCTCATGCATATTGTAGGCACCCCTACCTACCAGATGCCAGGAACTCCACCCCACCTCAGTTTCCTGGTGACATTCAGAAATGGCTCCAGATTTTGCCAAATGTGTTCTGGTGGGCAGTGAGGAAGGACGCAAAATCACTCCCAGATGAAGAACACTGCTCCAGCAGAATGATACACAATCCTCAAATCTCACTCACCAAAACATTTAAAATATGCTAGAAGTGTTCTGATTTTTTTCAAAGGCTATAGTACTTTGGAAAGAAAAGTTAGCAAAGACTTATGGAATATTTTCTTTTTTCCATCAAACTTATATCCCTTACCCCAAGATAATAATTCTATATCTGTTTAATTGAATAGGATGATGGAGGGGGGAGAAAAAAGGAGGTGATTTCAGGATAAAAAATCAATATCTCAAAAATATTATTTTGTCACATGTATCTGGTTTTTTTTTGTTTTTTTTTTTGTTTTTTTATCTGTTGTTCTTACAGGTCCAGTCTTCTGATTCAATGGGAAAAATAAAGAACATTTAAATTATTTTTGGAAGTGAGTAGGAAGTCAAAATGATTTTTCTCATGGACATGCTTCTCCCATAGCACATAGAGCATATTGCCTCAGGATATTACTATGCATTAGTTCATACCTATGATCGTGGGGTGACAAAATCTGTCTCTTCTCTCTATACTTCTTTCTTCCATTTTAGTGACTTCATTCCCAGGACTCAGCTTCTCAATGGGATTCCTCTACCATTCTTACTGATCCTATTCCTCTAGCTATGAATACAGAGGAAGGACCCGATCTTAGAACACCCTTTGCTTCAAGTCTGACATCTTTAATGCATGTGGGTTGTTGTATATACAAGACTGCACTGGAATGCCTTTTCTTGACTGGAAGAGTTATTTTTCTTTCTCTTTTCCAACAAGCGAGGCTTTCTCTTAGCTTAATTATTCCTCTAATGGTGCTATCACCTTCCTCTCACTTTTCGTAGTTTTTAAATACAATTTTTGTTCCTCATTTTGATTTTTTTCTATTTACTTATTTTTGTTCCTGTGAGAGTCATCTAAGGCTGTCCAAAGTTTTAATTGCTGTGTCCTATGAAGATTGGCTCTGCTTTAGCATTCTTAGTAAATTTGGTTTATAGTACTTTTTTTCCACTAAAATCATTTTTTTTTCTTAAATTTCCTCTTATGAATCCATAGGATAATTTTGCTCCGGAGAAACATTTCAGAATCATTCTTGATTCTTTTTTCTCTCACAACCTATATTCACTCTGTTGGGGAATTCTGATGGTTCTACTTTCAAAATATATCCACAAGTCCACAACTCTGGTTGATTCTCTGACGTTTTACAAGCGATATGCCAGTGTCTAGAAAAAGTGGGTGCTTGATAACATTTGATTAAGGAATGAATATATAGAGGAAAATAAAGATATTACCCATATATACCACTCAGTTCACATATCTAATAAACAAATATATGTAAAATCAATAGCAATGCTAATTATGCAAGAATTTATTTTGCCTCTAAGAAATATGGGCAACTGCAATCATATGAACTGACACATTATTGTCTGCTAAGAAAATATTGGCAATGTCATCAGATAACCAATAATTATGGTTCTAATTTCAAATATTTCCTCTCTCTTAATGAAAAACATCTTAACTGTGCACTGGTGAGTACATCAAATTTGGGAACTGCTGCTACAAAAACACAATTTGCCACATTGTTCTCTAAGATTGCTTTTTATTTGATGAAACAGAAGTGAGCATTGTCCTTCCCAGTGTATATATATATTTATTTTGAATATAAAATCTGGGTAATTAAATTCCTCTTAATGTTTTTCTTGTGATTCAATACATTTTCTCAGGGGTACCTTAACTTTTTTTTCCCATTGTGTATATTAAATAAAAATCTGAACCTTTTGGAGAATTTTCTGTAAAGATACATTGATTTATTTAAACATTCCTTTCTCTCTCTCTCTCTTTCTTTTTAATTTTCCCCTCAGAAAAAATGGTGCCTAACATCTAGAAGGAAATAAACAGTCTTTGTTAAATAAATTAATGAATCAATACAATATGTTATTGGCAAGTCAGCATTACATATTTGTGGATTTCCAGATTGTTTGATTCTGTTTTCCCTTTTAGATATCTGTATGTGAAAGCTTGCACACTGTTTCTTTAAATTCTATAAAATGCTTTTCTACAACCTGGGAGTATTGGATTCTGTATATTGTGCCCTTTCAGTTTCACAGTCACTTACTTCTAGAGATCTACTCTATCAGTTACATTTGGCCTAGTAATTGTCTTGGTCATAGTATGATCCAGTTTATCAGATTCTCTTGATGTTTGCTTTGTGAATGGAGGATGCACTGGTCAACAAGATTAATCAAGTATCAGCTAGGTAAGTTTGCTTTACCTGCATGAGAGTCCTGGCAGATATTTAAGTGGATTTGGTGCTCGTTTAGTATTCTTGCAATGGTGCCAATATTGAGAACTGCATATGGAACTTATTATCTATTTACATCATCAAGCCAGATGACTTATCATATATTCCTTAATTGATACTATGTGTCTTACTCTTTCTTTTTATTCTCTGCAAAATGAAAATTTGCCTCATTAGTTCTATTTGCTTAGAGAGCTAGACACCTGTTAGATTTCCTTCCTGAGTCTCCACTCTCGGTAAGAAACAGTTTGATCTAAATGTGTAGTTTTCTGTCCTGTTTAAATTATGAAGGTAGTCTTGGTAAATACCAAGCTAAACTATAAACACAATTAAGATTGCATTAGTAGTTACTTTAATGAAAACTTCTTTCACATAAATATATGTGTCTGTATATATATTGTATATGTATATATATATATATGCATACACACACATATATATCACAATAAAATAAAATAAAATGATCAAATATCCTTTAAAATAAAAAGGTGCTAATATTAATCATAGTCCTTATGTGGTAAGGAAATTTATTCAGTCAAGGCACTGGAGAGGGAAAAAATATAACGGGAATGATTTTCCCATGTCATTTTGTAATTAAGAATCACTTAAATAAGCAAATATATAAAATGTAATCAAAAGAGTTTAATAAGTGCTCTAATAGTACTGTGAAAATTAATGGCTTCAATGAGAACTAATTATCAACTTGCTGTTTCAAATATTTAAAATAAGTTTTTGTTCTGCATCCTTTAAATTCATTAATATTAAATGACTTCATTAATGATGTTAAAGTGCAGCTTACGTTTGGTGATTAAAATACATAGATATATTTCCTAGCATAGAAATACAAAGATCTGATAAGAAAAAATGGAAAATGGGCTTCAATATGGGTATAGTATAGCACAGGGTTGGTTCTAACCCAATGGGAGCATAATTGTATGTTGTTTCCTTAAAATGGGAATAGCTTCCATAAGAAAGATACTTAAGCAGTAGATATTTTAAAACCAAATAATGTTACAGTTAATATAATATCCAATCACAGAAAGAATCAGAAAGGTAAATGAGTATTTGATAGTCATTCTTCATTAAAATGTTACAGTGTCCTAGCGTTAATAACTAGTTAATAAATGGCTAAATGATACTGCATTTTGATTGCAAATCTAAATTTTCTAAAACACACAGTTGCTTATAATGTCTTCTGCATTTAATCATTGTTTCATGCAATGATATATACTTAGAATTGTATTTTTTTGAAGTGTTTTTCACTTCTAATTTTCAGTTTTTTAAAGGGTTTTAGTTAATTATGTTCTTCAAGATATTCCAGCTTGTTTTTTTCTAAAGGAGATGCTTCCTCTAAACAGCAAGAATGAATTAAAATTTAATCTCAATAAAAATCTACAACCGTTTAAAAGAAAATAAAAATAAAATTGTCCAAACGATTTAGAAGAAATCATGACTGCTTATCAAAGTTTTGCTATCATTTGTGCTCATTTTAGTGAATTGACAGTTTTTACATAGTGATACATCTGCAATAAATTTATCATGCTCATAAATTCAAATTTCCTCCCTGTTATAGTCACTCCACATACTTTTAGAGACTATTTGAAATAAGAGATTTGGTTATTTTTATATTTTGAAAACAAAAGAGGAATTGACATACTACATAATGTATGTAATTGACATACTATGTAATTGACATATTATATAATATGAAGAGAAGAGAGAAAAATATTCCTCCAATAAACATCTATAAGAAAGTTTTTAATGTTCAATAAAATATAAAAAACAAAAGACATATTGCATAATAAGTTATTCTTTCCCCCAGGCTTTAGCTTTCAAAGTCTTTTACACAGAAAGGTATCCCTATTATAGGAAAGAATTTATTTTCTATGAAAGTTTGGCTTAGAAGTAAATTATTCCCACATATTGTATGGCTTTTCTTATTAAATGTCTTGCATAGTTTGGATTTTAACACCTGTTTTTACAATCTGAGGGTAATTGATAATAGATTCTGGAACACAGTAATGAAAGGTAAAATTATGTATTATATATTATTTCTGGGTTACAGATCCATGACATAACTCACCACAAACATGCTTTCCTGAAGTGGCAGTGTTGGTGAGATGTGGGAATGTGTGAGACTTAGAAATGGCTTTAAGATTGGCCAGGAATGTGTTTTATGGTATGCCTCTGTGTGTGTGTGTGTGTGTGTGTGTGTGTTAGTGAATTTGGCTCCAAATCAGTTTTTAAGTTTTCATATATGAAGACAGAGTTTCAACAGTTTGGCTACAGGACTAAAACTACACAGTTTGGGCAAGAAGAAAAGGTAAAAGTAAATTTATGTAAATATTGTTATTTTTTCAAGTGCTTTCCAGTAAGTAGGCCACTGAAATGTTATGCTGTCATATACACGTATATAACAATATTGGAACATTGACTTTTCATACTATCAACCAGAGAATACTGCTATGGTTTCCTAGATAGAAAAGAAGAGATGCACAATTACCCAGGAAGTCCACAGAAAATATTTTGTAAACTTGAAGTTGTGTTATCAAACTGAGTAGTTAAGAGCCTGGGTCTGGAATCAGAAAACCCAACTTCTAGTTGACTTTGTGAAAATTAAGAGCTGTGTGATTTTTTGGAGATGTTCATAACATTTTGCTTTTAAAATATTAGCCTGTTTCAAACCTTATTATGCTCTATTTACAATAAGAGTTTCTTCAATAATTTTACAATCAGGTTAGTCCTCCTCTTGATAATTAATATAAAAATATGCCTATTTTCCATGTATGGTAATTTTCATATATAAATTCCCACTTATAGTAATGGCAGAGTTATATGTTATGGAACCAATTCATCTACCAGTGAAAGTTAGAAAAGCCATGATAACTTTAAAACAATGAACAAACAAACAATAGTTGTTTCAAGTAATCTGAGCTATCAAGCTGTCTAGACATGAGGAGTCTCATATCCCAAGAAAACTAAATGCCTCTGGATGAGCTTGAAATTTTGCCAATGAGTTTCAGAGAGTCAAATGAGCCTCTTTGAGGCATCTGCTGGTTTCTTACTGGTGTTATGTCCAGGGAGTTAGAGTAAAATAAACCACAAAATGACTAAGAGACCAGAAGGTAAGTATAGATTTAAGTAATTCTGTACAACTGGGTGACAAAATTTGTATTTCAGAGATTGACAAAGAGGCATCCTGATACCATGCACATTTCTAGTGAGGACCTTAGAAACACTGTTACCAAAGAAAGTGCAAAAGCAGAGATTGGCTAGCTCTTACAAAGAAAGAAGTTCAGTTTCAAACTACCTAAATCCCATATTATATTAAATTTATATGCAACTATTCTAATTTCCTATCACAAAGAAAAAATAAAAACCTCTCTGTTAGAAGATAACACCAACCAAATCTTGAAGTTAGTCTTGTCAATCATTTTATACGAAGGAAATGACCAAACCCTAGGACAGGAAACAAAAACAAGAGAAACAGATATATAAGTGATCTTGACACTGAAGTAATCAAAGACTTTAAGTATCTTGATACTTAAGATAATCATGAGTAATTTCTCTAGATATTGCAATCTGAGAAAAGACAGTCAAATGAAAAAAATACAATGAGGGGCACCTGGGTGGCACAGTCGATTAGGCATCTGACTCTCGGTTTCAGCTCAGATCATGATTTCAGGGTTGTGAGATCAAGTCCCACATCTCTGCTGGAGTTTCTGTCTCCCTCTCCCTCCGCCGCTCCTGCTCGTGCTCTCTCTCTCTCCCTCAAATAAGTAATTAAATCTTTTTAAAAAAAGAAAAAATGCAATGAATTAATTTAAGAATACAATGGTTAAATTTAACAGATTAGGCATAGCTGAAGACAGAATAAGTAAAAGTGCAAAATGAAAAATATGAAAGTTTTAAACAAAGTATGCAGAAAAAGAGAAAAAAATAAGAAAAGAGCATAATAGATAAATAGAGCACAGTCAAAAACCAAAATAGTTAATTTGGGGACCAACCAAAAGAAAGGAGAGAGTGATGAAAGAGCGAAATTTCAAGAGATACTTTGAGAATTTTCTCAAAACAGTGAATGACATCAAGCCTCAGATTCTAGAAGCCCAATGAATTCAAGTAGGGAAGCGCGCGTGCGTGCGCGCGCACACACACACACACACACACACACACACACACAGCTTCCAGGGAACAACAATATGTCTGACATGTGACTTTCTGAAAGAAAATAGAGGACAGAAAAAAATGTGATGATATATTTTAGATTTAAATAAAACAACTACCAATCAATAATTCTAAATCCAGTGAAATGTTAGGATGGAGTGATGATTTTCAGGCTCTTTATATGCCAGACTGGAAACCAGGAGTCTATTTGTTTTTAATAAAATTAAAGTCCTATGTTCTCAGGAGAAAAACCAGTGATAAATAAGTTGTCCTCTTTCTTCCTTCCATGTTCATTTCCATTTTTTTGTTTAAAGGAAGAGTGAACTGCTTGTCACTCATAACTACAAAGGCTATCAGGATGTGGTAATTATTACAGAAAGAAGAAACATAATGAAATGGAGTGATGGTTGGAAAAAATTAAATAATACTATGATTTTCCCTTTTCCCTTTGAGTTCTTAAATGGAAAATATCTATGGACACCATTAGCTGTTTAGGGGCAGGGATAGGGACAGGTACCTTAGGTGGAAGTCAATAAAGACTTTCAAAAGATCCCTAAAAGTTGTAGGGAGTAGAGGTTACATGTCCTTGGATGTGTCACTAAACATTACCATCTTGTGGCCCAATATGAAATTCCTTGTTATATAAGAAAGCAATGGGAGTTGTTAACCTGTGGGAAAGTACTCATCCTTAAGTGTCGTATGTGCACCCTGGGTTTTCAATATTCAACATAATTTTAGAATCTTGACTCCTACAAGCTTGCCTATTTTATGATTTCCGTTTTCCTCCATTGGTATACATTTCATCATGAATTCAGTATACTGAACAAAGAATTTCTTGTCGTTGTGAAAAAAAGAGTCATCTCTATTAAAACTTGGCCATGATATGGAACCACAGATAAAACATTGGCTTAAATGGTCCAAGGGATCTTTATGATGTGGAATAATTATTCTGACTTAACTCTTTAGTGATGTGGGTAAAAATTTATTAAAAAAATATATTCATTTAAACAAGTTTTAACACAACATAGTAATAATTAAAAGTTTTATTAATTTTTTTTAACACCTGGGTTAATTAAAATACCTAATTTTGCTTCTACTCACTTTCTTTATTCAATACATATAACAATTTAGTTTGATTCTTTTTTCTTTGTTAAAACTCTCCTACCAGTGCCTTCCAAAGGTCAGCAGATAGAGATATGTGTCACAATTTGGCATTTCTCTAAATAGAAGGTGAAGTTTGTGCACTCTCTGTTTTTCTCTCCTGAGTCAGTGATTTAACTCTCTGAAGCAAGTGTACACTTACTGAAGTCCTGACTCTAATTAAATATTAGTATTAACTTATTCCAAGAAAGGAAAGTTGAAATAGAAATAACTTTTTCAAACCTCTATATAATTTTCAAAATCTGGAAATAAGTTTTTTTCAATAGAAAATATCAGGATTTTATGAGTGAAATAAGTCAATCAGAGAAAGACATGTATCATATGACCTCACTGTATGAGGAATTCTTTTTTTAAATTTATTTTATTTTTTAATAGCATATTGCTGTTTATTTTATTTATTTATTTGTATTATGTTAATCACCATACATTACATCATTAGTTTTTGATGTAGTGTCCCATGATTTATTGTTTGCATATAACACCCAGTGCTCCATGCAGAACGTGCCCTCTTTAATACCTATCACCAGGCTAACCCATCCTCCCACCCCCTCCCCTCAAGAACCCTCAGTTTGTTTTTCAGAGTCCATAGACTCTCATGGTTCATCTCCCCCTCCGATTCCCCCCACCCCTTCATTCTTCCAATATGAGGAATTCTTAATCTCAGGATATAACTGAGGGTTGCTGGAGTGGTGGGGG
>NC_138377.1:45003346-45023628 GCF_054177405.1 Leptonychotes weddellii
AAAAAAAAAAAAAGAAGATAGTAGGGAGGGAGGAATGAAGGGGGGAAATCGGAGGGGGAGATGAACCATGAGAGACTATGGACTCTGAGAAACAAACTGAGAGTTCTAGAGGGGAGGGGGATGGGAGGATGGGTTGGCCTGGTGGTGGGTATTAAGGAGGGCACGTTCTGCATGGAGCACTGGGTATTATGCACAAACAATGAATCATGGAACACTACATCAAAAACTAATGATGTAATGTATGGTGATTAACATAACATAATAATAAAAAAAGAAAATATCAGGTTTTTATATGTAATAGTGTGTGTCATATATGTGTGTGTATATAGTATGCATATATATATTTCACCATTAACCTTCATTTTTTTTTTTAAAGATTTTTATTTATTTATTTATTTGAGAGAGAGGATGAGAGGAGAGAGAGAGCACATGAGAGGGGGGAGGGTCAGAGGGAGAAGCAGACTCCCCGCCGAGCAGGGAGCCCGATGCAGGACTCGATCCAGGAACTCCAGGATCATGACCTGAGCCGAAGGCAGTCGCTTAACCAACTGAGCCACCCAGGTGCCCCTAACCTTCATTTTCAATGGATGATTTTAAAACCATACTTTAAACATTATAGCCTATAAAATATATGTAATGAGTATTCATTTATTCTCTATCATCTTCAATATAATTATTGTGTATTTATATAAAGAGCTAAACCATTACTGGTTATATTTTTATAAATAATGTATAAGGTATATTATTTTTTGCAAATTATACACATGTACATATATCTGATATGTAAGTAAATATTGATATGTTTATGATCCCATCAATATATTTGTATTTCCTTATAATATTATTAAAAGTTATTTTATCATAGTAATATTTTCCCTCAGAATTCATTAAAACATAATAATTTCCTGCAATGACCCACCATGCCTGTTGAAATGAAAGGTAGACTATTTTAAAACACCTTCATGTTCTTTTGTTTTATCCTTATAATTGAGCTTTATTTTCAGATTATATTTCCTATTCTACAGTGCTACATTTATAGTCTGTAAGAATATTAAGGTCATTATTTATGTATTTGCAATTCTTAGTGAAAACATTTTTATAATAAAATGTAAACAGTATGGCATTGTCAGCTTTCAGTATATTATATCAGAGTAACTGATAGAATCTTTTTAGAAAGGGCAAGAGAAAAAGTGAATTCAAATGTATACAAATTACCCCAGGGATAAAGAGAATTGCAAAAAGCAAGATTCATACCAAGGTAAATTTCAACGCTAACATACTGAATGACTAACATACTGAAAATTACATTTCAATATAGCAAGATGATTAGAATAAGAAAGTTTATTTTAGTTTCTAAAAGAGTAGTATTTCAAAAATGTCTTTGCAATTAATTTTATTGGATGGATAGTCCTGATTTCAATTGCACCTCCCTCAAAATAAAGTACAAAATATAGGCGAAAACAAATCTTAAGACATATTTTACTCAAGTAGTGTCTTAAAATTAAGAAAAATTTTACTCAAGTAGGTATTTGCCCTATTCCCCAAATTTTTCATTGCATATATTTAAAACTTTGTGGCTTACGCTAATTTGTCTGTGTAAATTGAAATGCAGAGAAACTAAGATTAGGTCATCTTAACAGAGGAACACCAAATAATAAAAATGTAAGTGATTTACAATGCCTGAAACACTCACTATTTCATAAGGTAGAGATTCAAGGATAGATTTAAAATTTCTTTATTAATAAGGTATCTACCTCTCTTTAATAGCATATCATCAATAACGTGATTAGCAGCAGTACAGTGGAAATATATTTAGCTACGTCCCATTTTAATTTCTTTACAAGAAAGAGTGAGTTGATCCATCATTGCATCTACAATTTAACAATTAGTTTTAAGAATTGGAGCTATTTTGAGTGTTTTCAATGTGCTCAGGTGGTACTGAATAACAGGTGGCAAGAAATGATTATGTGCTAAAAGTTGTCCATGAACTATGCACATAAGGGTTAGAATCCCCAGACATTCTCAATCTGTTACACTATAACAAAATATTCTGAACTCAGTGGTGAATCTACACAGTAAGTTGACTTACAGTGAATATGCACAAGTAGTTGACTTAACCTGTCCTTTAAAGGTATCATTGTATTAATGTACCTCCAATAACCTCTACATAATCTTACTCTTTCTGCCCCCAAATGAACTACAAAAATGTGACACCCAAGCATATTTAACATGCCATCTAAAGTGAACACAAATAAAACTTCCAATTGCTCTCAGGTGTTGAGGAAGGAGGATAAGCACATTTTGATTCAAGTTTCTTTCTTTGTGTGTCACTATAAATAAGGACACTTTGTTGCTATTTTTTGATAGTAGTTTTTACATACATCATGGCTGATGTTTGTAATCTCAAGAGTGAAAAGGTTTAGTTTTTGTTTCTTCAGCTCTTTAGGAATGAAAAATCTATAAATGAATTTAAAATATATACGGATGTGCATGTGATTGTGAAGTTACAAGTCAGTTGCTTAACTTTAACATATCTTTTTTTTTTTTTAAAGATTTTATTTATTTATTTGAGAGAGAGAATGAGATAGAGAGAGAGAGCATGAGAGGGGGGAGGGTCAGAGGGAGAAGCAGACTCCCCGCTGAGCAGGGAGCCCGATGCGGGACTCGATCCCAGGACTCCAGGATCATGACCTGAGCCGAAGGCAGTCGCTTAACCAACTGAGCCACCCAGGCACCCAACTTTAACATATCTTTACATAACATTTTTAAACATATCTTTACATAAATCAAAGCAAAAAAAAGGACTTAATTGAAACCTTGCACTTTCTTTCACTGATCATCATAGAGTATAAGATTAGACTATATGGGGAATTCTTTCTTTACAGTAATCTTTTTTGTTAATATTAATAGGTAATGAACAAAGAATTGGTAAATATAAGTCTGGGTGATTATCTGATTTGGAGTACATCTATTAATATACTTTCTTTGCAGCCTTTTCTTGTCCACTCATTTTCCTTGACTTGACTTATAAACTCTGGAGATGTTCAGATAAAGCTCTAGGTTCTCTTTATATCTCACTTTCTTCTTTCTTTACTATCAGCCTCTTCTCTATTCATAATTTCATCTCATGCCATAACTTTTCTTACTTTCTTACATACTGACACATTTTAAATACGTATCTCAGGCATAATACTGACACAAATACAGCCTTACAGTTCAAAACATCTCAATACTTCTTTGACTGGTTCCTCTCCCTCGTCCCACATATTTCATGTAATATGCATGTTTATTCTACTTTAAATCTCTCTTACATTTATCACTTTCTCTTGATCTCCACTGCTACAATTCTAATCCAAACTACCATTCATTTTTTTTTAACTGTAACAATAGCTCCTAAATAATTTTTTATTGTGTTTTAAAAACAGATAAGATTATCTTAACCATTTTTAAGTGTACAGTTCGGTAGTATTAGGTATATTCATTCACAGTGTCGTAAAACAGATGCCCAGAACTTGTTCATCTTGCAAATCTACAACTCTATACCCTTTGAGCAGCTCCCCTCCCCCACCCTTCCCTCAGCCCATAGTTACTACCATTCCATTTTCTAAGAATTTGACTACTTTACCTACCTCATATTAGTGGAATCATATAGTATTTGTTCTTTTGTGATTGGCTTATTTCATTTAGCCTAAAGTCCTCAAAGTTCATCCATATTGCAGCATGTGACAGGATTACTTTCCTTTCTTTTTTTTTTTTTTTAAGATTTTATTTATTTATTTGAGAGAGAGAATGAGACAGAGAGCATGAGAGGGGGGAAGGTCAGAGAGAGAGGCAGACTCCCTGCTGAGCAGGGAGCCCGACGTGGGACTCGATCCCGGGACTCCAGGATCACGACCTGAGCCAAAGGCAGTCGCTTAACCAACTGAGCCACCCAGGCGCCCAAGGATTACTTTCCTTCTTAGACTGAATAACCTATACTACATTTCGTTTACGCGTTCATCTATTAATGGACATTTGGGTTGCTTCCACCTCTTGGTTACTATTGCTACGAACATGGGTACATAAATATTTTTTTAAAGACTCTGTTTTCAACTATCTTGTATATATACCCAGCAGTGGGATTGCTGGATCATATTGTATAGTTCTATATTTTTAAATTTTTCAAGTTGCTGTCCTACTGTTTTCTTTTTTCTTTTTTTTTTTAAAGATTTTTATATTTATTTATTTGCAAGAGAGAGAATGAGAGACAGAGAGCATGAGAGGGAGGAGGGTCAGAGGGAGAAGCAGACTCCCCGCTGAGCAGGGAGCCCGATGCGGGACTCGATCCCGGGACTCCAGGATCATGACCTAAGCCGAAGGCAGTCGCTTAACCAACTGAGTCACCCAGGCGCCCTGTCCTACTGTTTTCCATAGCATTTGCAACATTTTACATTCCCACTAGTAACACACAAGGGTTTCAATTTCTCTACATTCTCACCAGCATTTGTTCTGTTCTCTTTTCTTTTCTCTTTTCTCTCTCCTTCTCTCCCCTGTCTCCTTTCTCTTCTGTTTTCTTTTCTTAGTGGTAGTCATCCTAATGGGCATGAGGTGATATCTCATTGTGGCTTTGAATCATACTTCTCTGACAATTAGTGATGTTGATCACATTTTCATATGCTTGCTGACTATTTGTATATAATCTCTTAAAGAAATGTCTATTCAAGTCCTTGGACCATTTTAAAATAGGTTTATTTCACTTTTCAATTGTGGAGTTGTAGAAGTTCTTTATATATTCCAGGTACTAACCCCTTATAGATATAGATTTGTGTTTTCTCCCATTTGTCTTTTCACTGTTAATTGTGTCCTTTGATCTGATTTTTTAGTAGCCTCTTTTATAAACACCCAATTCATTATCCATAGTCTTTCTCAAAAAATGCTCATAAAGCCCAAGTATGACTCTGTGATTTCACAACTTTATAGTTTCCTATGTCTTCCCGAAGCTCTCAAGTTAAAATTCAAAATGCTTAAAATTGCGCTATATAATCTGGCATCAATCTATTTCACCATTACCTTTACACACTTCCTTTCACCCTTTACTTTCTGCGACACTGATTCTTTCCATATATCCTCTGATGAGCCAGGCCCCTCCTTATGTTAGGTCCTTTGTCTATGCTTTTAATTGTTTTGTTTCTCTCCTTATTCCATGAAAATAAAACTGTAGTTTTTGAGGCTCGGATTAAATGTCTTTTATTCAATGAAATCTTTCCAGACTTTCCAGCTTAGAACAAGTTTTTAGTTATGTAATGTGGATGCTCTCTGAGCTTATTTGTAGTATTTATCAAAATTATAATGGAAAAATTAATTGTGCAATTATACAGTTATTTATTTCATATCTGTCTCCTCAGATAGAATTAAGATCCATGAATAAAGAGCCACCCTTTCCTATTTATCATTGTGCCTCCAACACCAGCAGAGTTCCCCTGCCTGTTGAACTGTTCAATAAATACTTTTGAGGGCGCCTGGGTGGCTCAGTTGGTTAAGTGACTGCCTTCCGCTCAGGTCATGATCCTGGAGTCCCGGGATCGAGTCCCGCATTGGGCTCCCTGCTCAGCAGGGAGTCTGCTTCTCCCTCTGATCCTCCCCCTCTCATGTGCTCTCTCTCATTCTCTCTCTCTCAAATAAATAAATAAAATCTTTAAAAAAAAATACTTTTGAGATGAATAAAAGAATAAATGAGGGAATAAATTAGTTGTCTGATTTCTATAGGGCACTTTCAGCTAGGGTATCAACCAATGATGTCAGTTTGGGTGATGTGGTATCTGGACTTGGGGTTTGGGTATTATATTCTAGTTGATACCTAGGAGTAAAATATTAGGGCAAAAGTCTATTGCGTTTAAAGGTGTAGCCAATGAAGGGTAGGAGGAAGACCATGATGTAATACAAATCAGGAACCAGGGACGAGGTAAAATAAAATTAATTTGGGAGCAAGGATAATAAAAAACTGACAAAAGCCTAAGAAATTCATATGAATGAAATTGAAGAGAGGTTTGCCTGAGTTTACTGGCCTGGAGACACATTTAGGACAGGTGAGTTGAACAGATTATGTTCACATGATCAAAGTTATGGCCCAAGGCAAAGACTTAACAACTTATTTTTTCCTTCAGATTTTAAATACGTGCTTTGAGTTGTTATATATTACCACCTACTGTAACTATTATGTTTTCTCCATGAGATCCACAGTACTTGTATCACTTTATAACAGGTATTCCTAAACCATTTAGGGATGTATTAAAATTAAAGCATGTAGCATGACGAAATTTGGAATACTTTATTAGGCTAGAAGAATCCTGGTAGTTTTAATTAGTGGTCTAGTGCTCCCAGCTAGAAATGTATGCAGTTGCCTGCCAGATACAATCTATGCCTATGACCAAGCAACATGGCTTATTTTCTCTCTCTCTACATGTTGGAATTTAATCATTGTACATTGCTTATTGCTCTGATCTTAACAATAATCTTCTGCAAAATATTTTGCAATCACTTAGATCAGGAATATGAAGACATTAACTTCAAATGGCAGTTTTACTTCCTGATTGTGATTTATTTTTATTTATTTTTATTACTCTAAGAAAGGAGATACTTTTTCATAAATAGGTGGAAGAAAAATTTTAATACTCTTTTTCAGGTGATATTTAATACATTATTGTGCATGAGGAGATTTTTGTTCTGATTATTTCATAAAGATGTCTTTTACCCTTTGAAATGCCAGCGTCTGACAGTTGTGAACTCCTTACTTTGTTGAACAAGCTCTAACTCAGGGAAAATACCAAGAGTATACGTGTGATTGACCTTTAAACAAGCCTTGCCTTCTATTGGAATTTGTAAGTCTCTGTGGCTGAGCTTCTCTCAAAGGAATTTTTTTCTATTATACATTATCACACAAGTAATACTTAGTTTTTGAATTTTCAAATAATGTTGCATTCTGTTTACATCAGAATATCAGACTAAGAAGTAATACCTTCAGTGTCTTGACAGTTACATCACCTAGTTATCATGTAAGTACTTATGGATTTTTTTCTTTCCCATAGTGCTTTTTGTTTTGATCAATATTACAAAAGAAGTAAATTGGCCATATTCCATGCCTTATATTTATTTTATCCATACTACCTAGTAAGTATGTATCATTTTAGAGAAATCAATTTCCTTCTCTGTGTCCCAGCTTCCTGTCAGTAAAATAAAGGGTTTTGAAAACAGCCTGTTGAGCTTCCTTCCATTGCTGTCACTCTATGCTTATGTATTTTCAACGGGGATGATACTATCTCCAAGGATGTGAAAATTTCATGAAAGAAAAGAAGTGATTAAGAACAGTATATTTAGGGATGCCTGGATGGCTCAGTCCTTAAGCGTCTGCCTTTGGCTCAGGTCATGATCCCAGTGTCCTGGGATTGAGCCCCGCAGCAGGCTCCCAGCTCATTGGGAAGCCTGTATCTCCCTCTCCCACTCCCCCTGCTTGTGTTCCCTCTCTCACTGTGTCTCTCTCTGTCAAATAAATAAAATCTTTAAAAAAAAAAAAAAGAACAGTATATTTAGAAAGGTTCCTTAGGAAGTGATCATTTAAAACAACAACAAAGTTTAGAAACACTGACTGCTCCATGCATTTATGCACCTCAATTCATGGACCCAGGCTAAAATCATTTTTAAAACCTGTTTAATCCTTTTTCCATTGACACCATATAATCACATGATCACCATATAATGTGGGTCATACATATGGGTGCTTACAGTGATTATTTTCTGTTTAATGTTTGTTTGCAGGTATACATTCTTTATTTGTTTCGGGCCTATATCTCTAGGTCATTATTTCCAAGAAAGGAGTTGAGCCCTAAATAAAATTTCCCTCAGGAATAATTATACAATGTAGAGAAAATTTTCCAGCTTGATAATAAGTATTTCTTTATGTTGAGAATTATTGGATTATGTTGGTTCTGAATTATAAACCATGATTTAAAAATGGAGCAAAAAGTCAAATATGATTCAACTTACTACCCAAATAAATATTTAGAGCAGTTTCTTCTACTTTTTAATATTAGATACAAAGTACACCAATACAGAGTGCTCTTTCTTTTTTTTTTTTAAAGATTTTATTTATTCATTTGAGACACAGAGATATATAGAGAGAGAGAGCATGAGCAGTGGGAGAAGCAGAGGAAGAGGGAGAAGCAGACTCCCCGCTGAGCCAGGAGCCTGATGTGGGGCTCGATCCCAGGACCCTGGGATCATGACCCGAGCCGAAGGCAGACGCTTAACCATCTGAGCCACCCAGGCGCCCCCAGAGTGCTCTTTCTTAATCATGTTCAAATCCAACATTTTGGAGACACAATAAGCATATGTGTTTGTTTAAATAATATATAAATATTTATATATTTATATATATTAAAATATATATATATGTATATATATGTATAAATTTTCCTTTGCTTTTCATGAGGAAAATTTAATAAAAGAAAGCAAAGTAAATGTAAGCAAGTGACCCAGGATAATAACAGACTTGTCATCAAAATGTAATCAGTTTTCACAAATACTTACAGAATTCTGCTCTTGAAGATTTTATACTTTACACCAGAGAATCAGGTTAAGTATTAAAATTACCATTATTACCAGGTGTGGCTCCCAAGAGTCTGGGAGAGTAGATAAACCTGCCATGCCTTGCTATAGTTTCACTGACCAAATGGCGATTTCTGACAAAAACCAAATATATGAGTGGTTAATACAGGTAACCTTCTCTAAATTTTAGACTTATAAACAAGGATGTTGAAGGTGCAATGAAGTGGATAATTGATTTAACCTCCCATTAAATTGTGATGATGATGTTTTGCACACACACATACACACACAAGCACACATTACAAAATACCCAGCATAAATATGTCATGAGTATGATAGGCAGAGTAATGGTCCCCCAAAGAGGCATATGTTCTACCCTCCTGAAACTTTGAATATGTTCTACTACATGACAAGGGGCAATTAGGGTTGCAGATGAAATTGAGGTTGTTAATCAACTGACCTTAAAATGAAGGGATTATTCTGGATTATTCTGTGAGCCCAGTGAAATATTCTCTTGGCCATTGTAGATGTAAGGGAGCCACAAGCCAACGACTGAGGGCAGCCTTGAGAAGCTGGAAAAGGCAAGAAAATGGATTCTCAGGTGCCTGGGTGGCTCAGTTGGTTAAGCAACTGCCTTCGGCTCAGGTCATGGTCCTGGCGTCCCGGGATTGAGTCCCGCATCTGGCTCCCTGCTCAGCGAGGAGTCTGCTTCTCCCTCTGACCTCTCCCCTCTCATGCTCTTTCTCTCTCAAATAAATAAAATCTTAAAAAAAAAAAAAATGGATTCTCTCCTAGAGCCTCCAGAAAGGCATGAAGCCCTGCCAATTTTATTTTAGGCCAGTGAGGCCATCTCAGATTTCCAAGCTCCAGAATAATATATGTGTTGCTTTTTTAAGCTACTATTTGTGGTAATTTGTTACAGCAACAGTAAGAAACAAATAGAATGAAGTACAATATTCAAAAGACTAGAAATATGTTACTAAGTCCAAATAAGTTACAAAAGTATCAGAAATTACTTATGCCTTTTAAAACATTATTTCTATAGACAGGTGGGACAGCAGAACAGTTCAGAAGGTCTCTAGAAATAACCTACTTTGTTTCAGATCCTAGCTTTACTGTATTCTAGGTTGGTAACCCTAACAAATTGCTTAATATCTGTGGCTCCATTTTCTCATTTTTATAGTGGATGAAATAATAATTGCCCCTCAAAAATTAGATCAAATAAATATACCTGATATTACAATCAGTGGTACCAGGCACAGAGTAAGTCCTATGTATAGCTTTCTTACTATTTTTATAATATTTATCATTTGCTATTTGTGTTATTATTATTCTGAGAGAGAGCACCATAACACCCAATTTCATTTTTGTGTTGTATCTTATATAGACATAATTATTTTGGTTTCAGTATTATACCTGAAAGAACTGGTATGAAGTTTTGGCTATAAATTTTAGATTGATAGAGGGAGGTTTTATTAAGGGATATTTTGTAATAATCTCATTATCATAAGGGAAGCATGAATCTGTATATCAGAAATAAATATGAAAAAGTTGATAATTTTTAAACCATTTGGTTGTGGGCATTTCAAAGGGAATTGGCCCATCTTGAGGCTACCATTCCTTCTTTGTAAATATGTAATGATTTAATGTATTGCTATATAGAGACACATACTGCAGACTTAAAATTTACCAATTATCTGCTGTTTTTGTGTTGTTTTGGTTAAATAGGACTATTATGAAAATGAAACTGTTTATTTTGGGGTGCATTTGTTTTGGGTAAAGAGGACAATTTACACATAAGATAAACTTTTTTTCCCCTTTTTTTCTGTCCTTGTCTTTTAGGGAAGTGTTGATGTTAGCGATTTTTAAACAGTGAAACATCCGTTCCCCTTAATATATTTATACCACCACAAATTCACTTATATCAGACAACCTCAAGGAAAGGAGAACATATTGTACATTGCTCAAAGCTGCACAAAACCACTGAGATGTAAAAAATTATCTAATGACAGGTTCATTTTAAAAATGAAATTATTTTTACATGAGAAAAAAAAAAGAAACCCAAGGACTGCAAAATTTTATTTTTTTCTCTACTTGTGTAAAATGAATTTAGATTAAACATTCCTAGCTTCATCTAGTTTTTTTTGAAGTCTGTTTTTATTGTACATGATGGAAGGATGTTTTGCAGTTATAACCACATCAAACAGTGAAAGATGATACTTTGATAGACTCAGCATCTTGTGGAGCTGGGAGGATTCTGAAAGTCATCAAATTCACACACACTCAGCTAAAATTTGACAATATATTGAATAAACCATTAAAATATTATATCATTTTTTCATGTTCAGGATATTAGAGATCTCATATATTTATGCTATGACATAAGCCCTTTTAGTTTGTCTACTTATAGTAGAAGGTAAAAATACTAGATTCTTGTTTTGCTTTGTTTGTTTTCATGATAAAATTTCATGGGCTTGAAGACTATATTGAAGCTTATTTTTCTTTGTTCTTCTAAGTAGGTAGAGGGATACTCTTATTCTTCATTCCTTAGGTTACTGTGTCCAATATCTGGTCTTTTTCTCAAGATAGCCTTCAAGTTTACTACAAGTTTCTAGAGAATATATTGACTATAATTCGCTCCATTTACTTCAAAGGCAAAACATTTACTTGTATCCTCACTAGATATCACCACTTTACAATGAAGATGATAAATCAATCTTGTTTTCATTGAATGCATCTGGCATTCAACATCCAAGCCTAATAAAAGCTATGATCTAATGAAGATGAGAAAAAGTACATTTCTGTTTTCTTTAGACTGATAAATCTAGTCAAACAACAACTGAAATATTCATTTATAGAAGGAGCAAAACTTCTTTATCATTAGAAACTGATTTATCACAGCTGAGTTTTTCTGTGCTTGGAGTTTCCTTGGGATATCTTTTAAAGTAAAGTTGATTTTAAAGGCAAAAAAGGTAAAACCAGTTTAATTGGAGAGATCAAGAGAGTGCAGGTGAATATCACTTTGAAAATGTTGCAGTATTATCTCAGAAAATAGGGTAACACAGTGTTCTTTCAAAGGAAAAAAATACAAGTATTTCTATTCAGGCAGTCGTAGGAATATAAAATGTGAAGTGGGGGGATAGGGTAGTATAAACTGAAAAGAATGTGTTAAAACCTCTTCTGTGTCCTGAACCTTGGGGGCTAGAAATCACTGTCTCCTAAATGAAATTATATTGGTGCAGCTTTAATGTGGATGTATATGATACCAGTTTTTTTTTAAGATTTTAATTATTTATTTGAGAGAGAGTGAGAGAGGGAAAGAGAGCACAGAGGGAATGGGAGAGGGAGAAACAGACTTCCCGCTGAGCAGAGAGCTTGATGGGGGGCTCAATCCCAGGACCCCAAGATCACAACCCACAACCCAAGCCAAAGGCAGATGCTTAATGAACTGAACTGAGCCACCCAGGAGCACATGATATCATTTCTTTTAAGAGATTCATGATTAAAATTAAAAACATAGGGAAAAGTTTAAAGTAGCAAATAGTCTTTATTAGTATCTCTCCTTTTGTTTTCCAGTTTGAAAACATGGCGTTAAAAATTAACATGTGTGTATGCTTGTGTGTGTAGTATAATGTATTATAAATATATGCATGTATTCTTTACCAAAGTGGAGTTTGACAATTGGCACGGAAGTCATAATATTCTCTTTTTTCAGGATAATAAAAAATACAATGTGTCTTTTAATATTCATTTTATGAATACTACTGAGGATTTCAAATGCTAAAATGCATCCTTCGGTGATTTTGGCTTTTATAGAAAGGTGGTAGGGACAGCTAACAATAATTCTTTTAGAAGGCATGGAAAATAAACAATAAAATAAAGCATTATTTTAAAATGCTTTAATAAGAATGAATATAAAATAACTATAAACTAAGACTGCCTTAAAGGGTATTTTGATATTTGGCCCGTGACCCTCCAGCACAATGTTCTGCAGGTCCAGTTGGGGATGATGTGTTTCATTGGCAAGCCACAATTATGGGACCTAATGACAGCCCATATCAAGGAGGGTATTCTTTTTGACAATTCATTTTCCTACAGACTACCCTTTCAAACTACCTAAGGTTGCATTAAAACAAGAATTTATCATCCAAATATTAACAGTAATGGCAGCATTTGTCTTGATATTTTAAGATTACAGTGGTCTCCTGCTTAAACTATTTCTAAAGTTCTTTTATCCATTTGTTCACTGCTATGTGATCCAAACCCAGATGACCCCCTAGTGCCAGACATTGCACCAATCTATAAAGCAGACAGAGATAAATACAACAGAATATCTCGGGAATGGACTCAAAAGTATGCCATGTGATGCTACCTTAAAGTCAGAATAACCTGCATTATAGCTGTAATAAACATTAAATTACTGTTAAAAAGAAAAAAAGGTCTCCACTCAATTTGCTCAAATTTTAGTGAAGCACTGCCAAACAGGCACTTACAGACTCTCAAATTCACTAAGATATGAACTAAAATTACTACCTATAAATTGGGAACAGCTTAATTTAATTTTAAAAGGTCTTATTTGCAAATTTTTAGGAAAGACAATAATATAACACTAAGCATCAAAATACACAATATATTATGGCAAAAAAAAAATCTGTTTTGCTAAGTCAAAATAAATGTCAAACACTACTTCCTAGTGTTTGGAGGGGTTTCTTTTCCCAAAAAAATTCTTTGAGAAATTATGTACCCTTATATTTTATAAGTTTCTTTTCCCAAAAAAATTCTTTGAGAAATTATGTACCCTTATATTTTATAATCTGATATTTCTCTAAAGTGGTTTACATGCTGAACAGCTTTGAAGATAAGAACAAACCCTTTATTACTATTTCCCTTATGTTCCATTTTGCAAATATGTTTACTCTAGTCAGAGTGAATGCAAGGAAGAAGAAAAAATCTAAATCAACCTCTCAACTATATCTGAAAAGTTTCAAGTGCATCAGTTACAAAGGCCTGATAATTGGTAGGACTCACAAGTCTCCATAGGGTGTACTGACAAAAAGCTTTAGTAAAAGTAAAGAGTATGGCACATTACGAGAAAGAAGAACATACCATCATAGAAGGTTTGATGCTTCCAGGTGCAATCCCATGTTTATTCTCAATTGCAGATGTTCATTTCATTAGATTATAAATCAACAAGACATGCAAGCCATCTTGCTTTCAGGGTTGCCCAGTCAAAAATTTACAGCAGTACTTTTTTTTTTTAAAGATTTATTTATTTGAGAGAGAGAGAGCACCAGCAGGAGGAGCAGAGGGAAAGGGAGAGAATCTCAAGCAGACTGTGTGCTGAGCATGGAGCTCCACGGCAGGGCTCGATCTGACGACACGAGATCATGACCTGAGCTGAAATCCAGTGTCAGAAGCTCAACTAACTGCATCACCCATGCACCCCTACAACAGTATTTTTTATACCTTACTGGTTATGTAGCTAAAGCCAGGCTGTGCAGATTGAACCAAGTATAAACCTTCAATTCATCCCAAAACAGTGTGGGCAATTTAGCACTGAGCGCGTATACTATATGGGAGTTTCAAACTGTAAATTGCACTTCATTAGTAACTAACACATCTCCAGTCCTATCCAGTGTCAGTACCAGATTTCTAGGCATGCCTGGAGATTAGCACAGAGCACCCCAGCTGCAGCTGAAAGATGACCTTACCTTACACACAACTGGTAGTATCTTCACTTCATTGAAGAGAAAGCAGAGGCAGAACCAATGATCAGTTTTCTCAAGTTTATTGTTGAGAGAGCTAGAATTGGTAACCATCCAATGACACCTGGCCATGAATCTTCCGGTGGAACGCACAACCTCTTAGAACAAGAGTCTGATATTTACATTTGGCAAGAATTAAACAGCCTATACATTCAAGGTTCTTTTGGCTAGAATGACAGATCTTTGCAAAGAGTGAGGGATTTTGTGCTTTTTCCATTCTCTCTGGGAGCACTGAGTGATCACACAGTGATTTCAGACATGGACAAAGAAGCAAAAAGAAAGAAGCAAAAGGAGAGGAGAGTAAAAGAAATAAGGAGGAAGAGGTGGAGAGGGAGGGCGACAGGGAGAAGAGAAGAGGAAGAAGAATCTAACTCATGCAAAATTATAAATGCACAATAAAAGATCTTTGTCTTTTGGCAATCTCCCCAAATACATCCATGTCAAAATGAGAAACAATCTCATAAATTCCAGGAATGATTTACTAATGGTAGAAATATGAATTATCATAAAAACACAAGGACAGTTTTCACTGGGGCTCGAACAATGGTGGAAATCTTGATTCACAATAGCACCCAGCTCTGCCTGTGTGAAGCTTCCTAGTTTCCCAGGGTATAGTGTGCATATAGGTACCTACTAAATACATATTTCTTGTGTATGTGTGTCAGGGGAAGGTTTACACATTTTAGAACTCATTAGCCTCATTGGATTCTTACTCTTATCAAAGAGAAAAAAATCATAGGCAAAATCATGGTATCAAGGAAACAAAATATTTGCTAATTGTAAATGAATAATCTCTACAGCAACTATTTAAACCTAGTAGAGAAGGTATTTTCCCAGCCCCTATCCATAGCTTCTCACTTCTTCATTTTTCATGACCTTATTGCAAATAACACCATGTGTTTCCAACATAAAGCCATTTGTCTCCTTTAAAAAAACAAAACAAAACAAAACAAAACCCTGGAACCTTATGTGTTGTTGATATCAACTTCACAGACAAACAAATGCACTTACTGTGGCAGGTTTTCTGGGTCAGAATCCGTAGTATTCCTTGAGAAAAAACTGAAAAGAAAATATATTTTTACTCTAAGACTAGGAAACTTGTAACTCTAAATACAAAAAGTTGTCTTTAACTTTTCCACTTTTGTTTGTTAGTTCAATTAAAATGTCTTTATCATTTTAAGACATGTACATCATCACCTGATGGTACTGCTGAGGTGCAGCCATAAACATTTGCTCTGGGAGGTGGCATGGCCCGACATGCTTCTCATCCTGTGATTTCAACACAAGTTGGAATAACTGGTATGAATTATCACTCTTAACTGAAAGCATCTCATTATAGAGCAGAAGTAGCTTGCTCAACACTCACTCAGTATAGACATCTGCCTTAAATCCCTGTCTAAAAGATACACTGAGAGTGTGAGAAGAAGTCAGAAATCTGGCATTTCAAATACGTATTTATTACAATGCTAGTCCACTTTCTCTGGGCTTTCGAAGTCCAGTTTACTACTCCTCGATGTTTTGAGTGCTTATCCTTTCTTTTCTTTCTGTTACTAGTTCTCACCACTGAGGAGGGTAAAGAACATAAAATTTATTTACCCTTCCTCTGGGTGTTGTAGATCTTCGGGAAAGAATCTCAATTTCTTTCAGCTAAGTCACAGTGGAGTGGCTATGAGAAATAAAGAATCCTGAAAATAAGATCTTCTCCATTGACACAGTGTCTGCTATATGCAGGGTTAAATTATCTTGGATCACTGTGGTAATTCACATTTTTTATTCCTGTTGGTAGTAAATCTTAATCGATGCTCTTATGTATTTGAGCCATCCATGGGTGTATCTGCCTGAATCCTGATGTCAAGAGGCTGCAAAGTATTAGAAGCAAAGATATCAATAAAAGAGAACTTCCAAGAGTTCAATGGGATTTTGAATAAATATGAATCCCAACTCTCACACACTAAGACATCCTAAGGGGGTAAGGACATATAATCTGGTATTAAGTTTCTTATTTGTTTGTTCATTTACCCATTCAACAAATATTTATCTGGTGCTTACTATGTGGCAGGCGCTGTTATGGGTCCTGGATATACAGTATCATGGAGCTTATATTTTAGCGGTGGGAGACATTCAATAAAAAATACATACATAAATAAAAATTATGTTAATAATTGTAGAGAAAAATAAAAATAGAGAAATAGGAAGGACTGAGATAAAGGATTATTAGTTATAGAACAGGAGAGGCCCTTTTGAGGTTAAAGTTAATAAACTCTCTCGTCAGAAGGGACCAAAATTTTTGTTTTTTGGGGAAAAGAGTACTCAGACAGAAGGAAACACAGGACAGCTTTGCTTGGCTTAAAGCTTAAGATTTCCTGGCATGGTTGCTCTGCCTGAGTCAGCAATAGTATAGCAACCAATAAAAGCCTGATAAAGTTGTTCATAGAATATTTGCAGTTTTCTCCATTTTAAATATGTAGAAGTATCTCAACATAACAAAATGAAATTTTAAAACAATTATTATTGTGAAACAATGGAAACTTTCAAAAAAAATAAACAGAACACAAACATCCATATACTCACCACTTATATTTAAATTTAATCTTAAATTTTTGCCACATTCTCCAAAATTCTTTCAAGGAAGCAAATCATCTCTAGGAGTGATCACAACACTGACTCCATCTTTGGCCTTCCATCTTGTTGATAGCCAAGCAATGACCTCCCTCCTTCGGGGCTACATGTTCTAGGTCCCCTGGAGGTTAATGTAAGCCCTGACCAGAATGCAGACAAATCTTGTTCTGATTTTCCCTAAAGGGAAAGCAGAGCAGTCTCCACTGTAGCTAGCCGGTAGAAATCACTGGCATACAGATGGCCCCACTGTAGATAACTACCCTGTGACCTCACCACCATGTCCCTCTCCCTATAGAAGCTGGGGATTAAGGTCCAGACCTGGTGACGAATAGCTTCAGAGAATGGGGGTGGAGAATGGCTGTGTAAGGCCTGGATTGTCAGCCCCACTTCCCCTCTGTCAGTAAGTTATCCTGAATAAAACTCTGTGTAAACAGTATGTTGTGGCTCGTATTATAGTTTGGTTTCAAAGTATCTCCTCAGTCTGGAGGATACTTTACTGATCCTCCTCCACCTTCTAAGAAGCATCAGAGAGACAATGAAGACATTTGTGGGCCTGTGTTATTAGGGTTTATTGTTGGAAGTTAACAAAATAGTATGAAGATCAAATTGTTGGCTGATGCTCGTACCGAGAATATGAATGTGTTTATTAGCACACAAAAGATCCAGCAGCGAGTAGAAACACCCCATCTAGCATCAGCGTGAAAATGAGTTCCCTCAGTGAAAAGGACAAAGTATCAGGGAGGGGACACTATAGAAAAGAGCTTCAGATTTCTAGAAATTCAACTTTCTACACAGGTAATCCACAAAGGCACAGATGTAACAAGGAGCAAAGGTTGCCCATACTCTCTGATGATAGGATGAGATGTAAACACACAGTGTAGATCCTTAACCAAAAAAAAAATGGTGCTCGGGCAGTAACAGTACAGAAGGCCACAGAGATCCGCTGGGAGAAATGGCCAATGAGCACCTACGGGAGTATAAAGAAAGGGATTGTGTTGATCAGGAGTATATAAACTTCCAGTGCAGAGATCATGTAGAAATGAAGAATGACATACTTGGCCAGTAATATATGGAACCAGTGTTTGCTGCCTTAATCAACATGTAGTAGGCGAACAGAATGCGAAAGATGGCAATCCCATCATTATCTCAGAATACAGCTACAGATCAGGAGACATGCTCAGGTTTTACAGTTGTTATGGAAGCAGCAGAAGCCCAGCCCCTGCGTGCTTGAGCTACCTGGAATGTTAATACTTGATGATGATAGTGAAGGAAAAGATAGGACAGGGACATACTGACATTCTGAATGCTGATAATAATGTGGATAAAATGAAGTACATGGTAAATTGCAGCAGAAATAGCCATTAAGCCTGGGTAAATTGTTCCAAACAGTACCAGTCCTAGCCATCAAACCGGTTACAGAAATTATAAAACCCCTCTTCAGCCAGGAACTGGGTAATCCAATAATTAACATACAGATAAAATTTGTGGATGACATTTTAAAATCTCAGGACAGCCAAGAAACAGGTGAAGAAAGGTAACAGTAACCACTGACCGGATGAAAAGCTTCACAGGTGTGTTCAGCTTCTCATAGGATAGCTGCAAAACTCTCAACTAAGTCACCTTGACATCAAGGGTTGGCAACTCACATAAATAGCTGCACAACATTCCTCAAAAAATCTGCTCCTTTGGAACAGAAGTTTTGAAAATATATTACCGATTAATTTTTTTAATGGTAAAGTACACTTAATTGGGTAAAGTGAAATTAAATGATAAAAAAAGGCTTACAATGATTAAAATGAGTAAGAAAACAGTGGGGAAAATTATGGATGGAATGAAATTCTTTCCACAGACTCTAGAGCCTTACATTAGTCTTCAAACATGCAGCACCGCTGACCCATAGAGGATAAGAAAATTGGATTGTTTAGCTTCCTTAGAGAACAACAGCCTAAAGAACCAACGTAAAAACACTTGCCAACTCAACTTTGGCTCTGTACTTTTCTTACATAATGCTTTTAAAATCTTTTAAAGCCTCTTTTTTAAAAATCTACGGTAGTGATGTTATTAAAAATTTAAATCTAATTGTCATAAGCTACTCTACCTACCTAGGATTTTATATGTTCTTAATATATGATCAGAATGCATGATGAGACAATTCTTTTTTAAAAAAAATTGGAATTGCCTTTCATTTGCTGCTATAATCAGACTCTAATGGGGTTTCTCAACTTTAATGTGCACATGAATTACCTGGGGATCTTGTAAAAATGCAGATTCTGTTTCAACAGGATTGAAGCTAAACTGGGTCTAAGAGTCTGGATTTCCAACAATTTCCCAGGCAATGCCAATGTCAGTAATGCGAGGGTAACACCTTGAAAAGCAAGGCCTTGGACCTCACTGGTACCATCCCAACCCCAACCTTGTCCAGCTGAGAGCTTTCATATTAGTAAGTGAAGTCAGGCCTAGAGACAATGGCAGAAATAGATGAGAGATCATAATAGTTTTTAAAGAAACATTATCTCATCCCCTAAAGAAATTGAAGAATTTTTCCCAAACAGTGGTTCTCTTGCAGGCAACTTGTTAGAGCTGCAGAGATGTAAACAAGGTTATTCTTTATATGCCATAAGCTTGTCTTAAACACTTTGTAGTATTTTTTTAATTAACATGTAGCAAGATATAGGCCTCTGAAAGTTAAGAACCACAAAACAATAAAGAAAGTAAACCCTTTTGTTGAAAAGCTCCAATTCCCATATTAACATCTCATTCGCAGCCTAATTGTAACCCAATTAAGAAAATTAAGATAAGTAGAAACAGCTGGAACAGAAGGCGCTTGGAGTGAAGTGTATCCTCCGCACTCGTTATTTGATGGAGATCATTACCCAACTCTACACACAGTGCGTGATATTTAATATGATTGGGCTAATTTATATCTGAAAAGAATAAGAGCACCTATGTAAAGAAATGAATCGACCTATTAGCTCTGATTCTTTAAACACTCCATTATTTGATGTTTCAAGTGTAGCCATGTGCTAAGCCTCAGTAATATTGTTAGTCGGCTTTCTATGTGCCCCCACGGCTTTTCCTCTTTTACGTTTTGCTCATGGCATTGTATTCATCCTATGAGTGTTGCAACCAAAGAGGCAATGGTAACAACATTGAGATGTCCAGTGTTCAATTTTTTTTTTTTAAAGATTTTATTTATTTATTTGACAGAGAGAGACAGCGAGAGCAGGAGCACAAGCAGGGGGAGCGGGAGAGGGAGAAGCAGGCTTCCCGCGGAGCAGGGAGCCCGATGCGGGGCTCGATCCCAGGACCCTGGGATCA
>NC_138377.1:45023728-45077495 GCF_054177405.1 Leptonychotes weddellii
ACACAAGCAGGGGGAGTGGGAGAGGGAGAAGCAGGCTTCCCGCCAAGCAGGGAGCCCGATGCGGGGCTCGATCCCAGGACCCTGGGATCATGACCTGAGCCGAAGGCAGATGCCCAACGACTGAGCCACCCAGGCGCCCCCAGTGTTCAATTTTATGTGTGGTTAGTGTTAAAGGCAGAATGAAAGCTTGGTTTGAATTTTACACCGGTCATTACACGAATATCATCTTGCCATTCAAGGAACTCTCACACTGAGGAAAATCCCACGTTGTTACAGCATATTGTTTAAGAAGACAAGCTTAAGGGACATCACAAAGGGCCATTTTTGTTTTCTTTTCTTTTATCTATGTGAGCTGATAGATGTTAGCTAAACCTATTGCGGTAGTCATTTCACAATTCATGGAGATGAAACCATCATGCCGTACACTTTAAACTTATATAGTGAGATATGTCAATTATTTCTCAATAAAACTAGGGAGAAAAATGACCACAGGTTATACTGTTAAAAGTAGTGACTTAAACTCTCCAAGCCTTACTTTCCTCATGTGCAAATAATAGGTAGCAACCATGCATATCTCACAAGGCTGTTGAGAGGGTAAATGACATAATTCTCATGTAAAATCCTTGGATTGTTCCTGGCCTGTGCACCTACTCGGTAAATGCTAGCTATCTTTGTGTATTGGGACCCAGCACTTGGATTATTATGACTCATGACCTCTCTTCAAGATCAGCTCCTAGACAAGTTAAATACATTGTAATTTATAGATTGTCCAGTGTGTATATACGTGGATATCTCACCATCCCAGTAGGCTCATCTGCAATTATGCTGTGGAGTTCATGAAAACAAGTAAAATAAATGACAGGAAAAAATAATATTTTTGATATGTACATCAGCAATATGAATATAAACTAAAATATTAATGAAGACATAGTTTCAAATTATCTTGGTGTATTTCCATTTTAAATAAAAGCTCAAAGATACCGCGTTTTCTTGTCTGAGATCATGTTTCGTTGTTATCTATGGCTTCTGCATTTTGAGTGGATAGAGTAAGCAAACATAACAATGCAATATATTACATGATCTCTAAGGACTACAAACTCCAGTTCCCCTCTACACACACACACACACACACACACACACACACTATACTATACCTTCAAATACGTATCTATGGGAAATAAGGCCATCTAAAAAGTGTCATGAGCAGTCTGATTCATTTGAACTTTGTCTATACAATACTAACAGGACTCTTCAATTTGATCAAGACTGTAAAACAACTCATCAATTTCATGAGATGTAGGGTTGCTTCATGGAATTAGCCCGTGGTTCACTGAGCTCACTGATCAATTCAGTCAGCTTATGCCATCTTGTAGCCCTGGAGTCGGAGCTGGCCTGGGTCAATAGCTTCAAGCACTGCTCTGGTTTATACTGGAATGATAATCTGTTTGTGGTATAGCCATATTAGGGCTGGTGAGAGTTCTCAGATTCTATAAGAAAATGAGCTACTAGCTCTATTTTGTATTACCAGGAAAAAAGGAACAACAATGAAAAAAGATGTGCCCTCTGGTACATAGGTTAATGCGTTATATCCACAGGATAAATGGGCTAAAATTCCATTTCTGATATAGCAACCTCAGATCCAGAAGAATAAAAATAATATATTCATGACTGTGACCAGATTTGCATTAACATAGCTGAAGGTAAAATTTTACCCCTTCTGTTTATGCTTCTTGACAATCTGGTACTTAACTTTGGGGGAATTTCTATTTCTAATATCCTCAAGCAATATGCATATGTAGAAATGTTCAGCTACTTAGAAGTGACATGGAAGCAATTCTGCATATCTTTCCTGACTAATGGAAATACACACACACACAAAAGCAGTTTCTAACTAGCTAAGCTTGACAAGCTTAGATATATAGTTCACAAGCCTGATTATTTATAGCCCATTTATTTCCATACTAACTATAGAACAACCAAATAGTCAATGAAATTTGACTGTTATTTTGAAGATTTGTAATCAAATTAGTTTGTACATTTTGTTTGAATTGTTTTTTCCAATAAAGTTATTATTTTTTAAGAATCTAAAGAAAAATAATTGAACATGCATAGTATTAAGAAATAAATAATGGTTCTTAAAGAACAAGAATAATTTCAAATAACATTAATGAATTTAAAAATAACTGGTGCTTTTTAGAGGACCAGTATTCAGCAATTAAATACACAGTAAGTATTGAGATAATATAGGATTATTAGGAAAAAATAAAAATACAAAGACTCCATGAAATAGCTATCCATACTTTCAAACTTGTGAAGGCTTTCCTGGGCTCCCTGACTCCCCCCAGTGCTCCCTCTGCCCTGCCTCCCTAGCTCCCACCAGTGGTGTGTGGTCCTACCTCTAACTCAAATGCTCATCTGGGGAGCTGGAAACAAGTGTGGGGCCTGTGGGAGCACTGTGAACCTTGCAGAAGAGGTTCAGGGTTCTGGGAGAAGCTTCCACGGCTGTTGTGCTCTATGCATGGATTGCAGGACTAATTTAGATAGCTCAAAGGCAGTGATGCATGATGAAGAGATCTACTTGCAAATCTTGCTATGAAAAGAAGGATGGGCTGAAAGGCTACATGGACAGTGAGGAGAGGCTGGGCATCAAACCCAAGCATGTTCAACCTCACATGGCTACAAAAATCCCAAACACTTCTAAATTAGCTCAGGAATACAGAGATACTGAGAAATGTCCCACATGTGGGGATTCTGTATATGATGTTGAGAAGATAACTGGAGCTGGAAAACTCTAGCACAAAAACTGTTTCCTAGATGCCAAGTGTGGGAAGGATCCTGAATCAACAACTCTAAGAAAGAAGATGAAATCTTCTCCTTCTCCTTCTCTAAAGGATGCTATGCAAAGAACTTTGGGCCCAGGGGATTGGCTATGGCCACGGAGCAGGAGTCCTTGCTCATGCTCAGTAAAGGTGTAAACCCAGAACTGAGATCATATGCTGAGAATCTCTACATAATCTAATATGAAGCTACTGTAAAATTCTATGAGCACATAGGTCCTATTACCCTGTCCATGGATAGGCTGCCTGACTAGCAGGAAGAGATCACTGTATATTTTTGCTTTATTCATCAGTATTTTCAAGAGCCATTTCTTTTACATTTAAAAAAAATTTATTATTATTTATTTATTTAACAGAGAGAGAGAGAGCACAAGTAGGAGGAGGGGCAAAGGGAGAGGGACAAGCAGACTCCATGCTGAGCAGGGAAACCAATGCAGAGATTCGATCCCAGGACCCTGGGATCATGACCTGAGCCAAAGGCAAATGCTTAGCTGACTGAGTCACCCAGGCTCCCTTCGTTTACATTTTAAATAAAAGTTCGGCTTGAAAATAAAAAACATCCTTATGTAATGTTTACTATTTAAATATAATATTTCAAAAACATTTATTTTTTAAATTTTTATTTTTTCCCAGCATCGAGATATAATTGACACACACCGTTGTGTAAGTTTAAAGTATACAACATGTTGATTTGATATAATTACATATTGCAAAATGATGATTAATATTAAAGAAATATGTTATAATATAACTTCTAGTCCATTAAAAGTTTCAACCTTATTTGCATTGTTTTGTATTGGGGCAAGATCCTAAGCTTCACTAAAACTCTTAGCATCTGTAAATTTTATCTGGCTTAATTTTCCTGTCCACCTTTTTAAATACATGCAGGCTATAAAAGACATCAAAAAAATCTACAGATTTTCTGAGAGGTCAAAAGCTGGATTTGAGGAGTCCTCATAGATTGTAATTGTCAGGGACTACAGAAAGGAGTAAGGACGGTAACATGGAGAAGATTTCCAGGAAGCATGTGCTTTCTAGGAAAACTAAAATTTGATTTTTTCCAATATATTCTTGATGTGTCCTTCATACCATATTCCACTGAAAACTTCACCAATTCTGTTCATTGTCTTCAATATGTGGTTAAAAGCCCTATTTGAGATTTCTTGCTGATTTTATCAAACCCAAGTCCCTAACTTTGTGTTTTCTCCCTCGAACAATGAACTTTGAAATCTGTTTGTCCCTTTGCCTATGATACCCCTCTTTGTTTAGAACACTCTTCCCCTTCCATTCTTCAAATTAACTCCTATTCCTTCTTCTAGACTCAGTTTTGATCTCATTTTATCTAAGTCGGGATGGCTATGTTATATTGCAGTAATAAATAATCCCCAAATCTCATGGCTAAGAACATCAAATGTTTGTTTTTCATCCATGTTATACTTTTGATGTAGGCTGGCAGGAGGTTCTGTTAATTGCAGGCCCTTAAGGCTGGCAGAGGCCCTATCTCTTCCTTTCAGGATTGAGATATGGCAATTAATAGGGAAGGAAATGCAATACAGCATGCCCTGGCTCTCTAGGCTTTCACTCCAAAGACGACACGTTACTTCTCCCACATTTCATAAACAACCAGTCACCTGAACACGCCTGACTCAAACAGGAGTATTAAGAGTACTATCCAATAGTGTGTCCAATGGAAGCACTAGGCATTTGTGATCATATCATTTTGTCATCAAGGGAATAAAAACAGCTCCATGTTTACCAGGATACTCCCCGTCTATGCAGCTTTCAAATTCTACATGTATATCCTGAGTGTGAATCTATGTTTAACAATTTCTAAGTTATTCATTACTAATAAGTATAACACATTATCTTGGCTCTTGAGAACAGGAAATCAGACATCAACTGTAAGTTAATTAGCCACACCATCTCTAACTTGCATAACTAGAACATGCTTGAAGAAAAAATAGGCCTTTGAGGTGATTTTTTCTTCTTTTTTTTCTGTTTTAAACTTTAAGGAAAAACATTTCAGCAAACAGTGAGCTTACATAGTCAAGAGTAGGACAGCATTAGAAATAAGTGGTAAGGGGTGCCTGGGTGGCTCAAGTTGGTTAAGCGGCCGACTCTTGATTTTGGCTCAGGTCTTGATCCAGGATCCTGGGATGGAGCCCTGCGCCAGGCTCTCAGCTCAGCGGGGAGTCTGCTTGTGGACTGTACGCCCCCCACCCCTGCCCCCGCTCTCTCTCTCTCTAACAATAAATCAATAAATCTAAATAAATAAATAAATAAATAATAAAAATAGGTGGCAAAAGTGAGCACAGGGTGAGGAAAGATCTATTGTCTAGCTAATTAGCCTACCATTTTCTAAGGCAGGGATACATTCAGACAAATTGAAAACATTGTCATGATGTTGAAGAGGAACCTAAATTTTCACACTAGAACATCTAAAGCATAAATGAGATCTCAGAAAGAGTTACCATTTTATTTTTGCCTATGGCATAGTAAAACACTGAGATTCCCCCATAAGAGGGAAACACCCTCTTCTCTGCCCAAATATAGGAGACTGTGGAGGTGTTAATGACAGATCTGATTATGCACCAAGAGAACAGTAACATCTGCACATGAGCAAATATTCCCAAAGGCTGACTGACAACTCTCCTTTAGCGGATAGTTCTTGGAAGGGAAAAACGAGTTTCCGTTATCACTTGTCACCACTTCTCTAAGTGCCTGGATCTGACTGGTAATCCCTCACCTGCTCCCCACCCCTGCCCCCCAAGCTGTACACAGATACAGTGATAGAACAGTGCTAGGGACAGCATCTGTCTCTTGTGGTGGTACCATATGTGTGCCTAGCATATAGAACTTGTCTTCCTGGGTGCTAGTCATATGATCACATGATTTTCTTGGACTTCTATGCACCATTTTGCAATTAGTTTTCTGTTTTACTATTTTGCATTAGTTTCGATAAAGCTTATAGTGTCTGTAAGTTTTCACCTAACTTAATATTCCTGCTCACTTCTTTAAATATATGAGAAATGCTCCAAGGTTAATGGAGTTACATGGACATATAGCAAAATCACTTTGCAGAAACATAAATAATGAGTCTTAAGAAAGTAAAATCACATTTTCATTTGTGTAACAAGGAAGAGGGTCCTGAACTCTTCTTTAATACAATTTAAAATAAAATTTAAAAACTGTAAGTTAATCAAGTTAAGATACTATATTGATTCTTATGTATTGCAATTCCCTTAGCATTTTGAGCATTGTGGCTTCTTAGTAAATACTGCCTCATGAGGATGATGATCATCATTGAGTGAGTGATGCTAATAAAGTCTAGATAATTTGGTAAAGCTATAGCCAATTCAGATTTATCCTACTGCTTAACACCTCTGAGGAACTCGATGAGGATAGGCATTAGGACAAAATTATGTGGTGGAGAGGTATTCTTCAACCTGATCCACTTTAGACATTTGCAGACACTTACTTTGCAATGCCTTTCTAGCATTGTGTACCATGGTGCTCTTTCATTTACAAACAAAACAAAACAAAATAAAACAAAAACCTTAGGACATCTCTCTCTTCTCTATATTTATAAAATACCATCTCTGCCATTGTCTTTTATTTATATGGAACAAATAGGGTTATTTTAAAAACCATAGTAACAGGAAAATTGACCTTAAATTTTTCACTTCTTTTGGCCTTCAGCAAAGGGTTTAACTAGCAATAGACTTGCTTTTTCAGAATAGTAATTATACTTTTAAAAATATAAAAGACCATTCCTGTAAAAGTCAAAAAAGAGAGTAGTCAATGATAAATGCTATAATTTTAAAGACTTGTGCTCTGGTTTGACAAATATTCCCTTTTCTAGTGATACTTGTAGAAGTAAAACCCAAGATGGTGGTGTCTCTCTGAATTTTGGTAAATGTGCAAATCTGATCAACAGAAATATAATAACTATATTTTATTTGCTGGTACAGGTCCATATTAAGTAGACAGTTTTAGCATTTACCTGTGTATTTCTATTAAAAAAGAAAGAAAAGAAAATTACTGTTTGTTACCATTCACAATTCAGTATTAAGTACATACAAATATCTAGGAATTATATAACACACTAAGGATAAACTGGTAAACAGTGGCATGGACCTTAGCATCATCTAGAACATATAAAAAGAAGCAAGTAACAGCTACCACAGAGAGAGAGTGCCATATGAGAGAAGTAGAGATACTCTGTTATTGGGGCTAGCTATGGGCTGGTATGTGGTAGGCTTGTCAGAGAAAGTAATTTTGAAGTAGATCTATAGATCGAAAAGTAGTTTAATATAGAAGTTTGGAGATAGAGAGCAAATGCCTGAGGTGTGTGTGTGTGTGTGTGTGTGTGTGTGTGTGTGTGTGTGGTGTGATTTCAGACACAAAGAATAATATGAGTGGCTGAAGGGGCAGAGGAAAAGGGCCTAGTTATGAAAGTCTTATAAACCATATTAAGATATGAAAACTTTATCTAAGAGTAAGACTAGCTCCATAATTTGCAAAATAAGAATATGGGGCTTTTAGTTCAAAGATTAAGAATTTCAGGGACACCTGGGTGGCTCAGTCAGTTAAGTGACTGACTCTTGGCTTCAGCCCAGGTCATGATCTCAGGGTCGGGGATCAAGTCCCACCTGGGCTCCACACTCAGCAGGGAGTCTGCCAGAAATTCCCTCCCTCTCTCTGTTCCTCCTCCATCCACCCTCCAAAATAAAGAAATAAATATAAAAAAAAAAAAAAAAAGAATTTCAAGATGATAGAACAGAACATTAAGTCAAATATGAAGCCCTTCTAAAAGCAGGACCTGTGTATGCTTATGTCACAAACCCATGAAGCTGGTCCTATCTAAGAATAATAGGAAACTATAAAAGCTTTTAGGTATGAGAATACTAAAAGGTCATTTTAGGTTTATAAATATACCCTGCTTCCATCATAGAGTATAGCTTGGAAGGGAAGCCATATTTGAAGCAAGGAGACTTGCCTGAGAGCTATAAAAATAATTCAGATGATAGATGATCTTGGCATCAGCTATGGTAAAGGCCATAAAAGTGGAGTGAATTACAAAATTTTAAGATGTAGGATTTAGAAGGAAGAAGACAAGAATTATGATAGATTGATGGGAGAAATACAGAGGCAAACCCAAGAATGAATCTCAAGACTTATGTTTGAGTATAAGGAATATAAGAAATGGAAAAGGATTAGGGTGTAAAATGCTATCCCCATTTAATTGAAAATTACAGTGATCAGTTGTATATATGCTATGAAATAAAAAAGAGACATATACTAAAAATAGAAACTAGGAAGCCATTGGTATTCCTAAAAGAATTTGAATGGTGGTATTTTTGAGACAAGTTACAGAGACTATGTACAGTGAGTAGAGAATAAGGCTATTAATAGAACCTAGAGAAAAACTAACATGAAAATTATATGCAGAAAAAAATTCTGAAAAAGAAGGAAAGAAAGAAGAAAAAGAAAGGAAAGACAGACAGACATAGGTGGAATAGGTGTTTTTATAGAAGCCTATGGAAATGTTTTTCAAGAAAGAATGTGTTGTCAATGGTATAAATGTTGCTGAAAGGTCAAGTAAGGTAGGAACTGAAAGGGATTTTGTGATAAAAAAATTCACAGTGGCTTGATGGAATTGGTTTCCAAGAATGTGTGTGTATATGTGTAGGGTAATGAGGAAAAAAACTGTGAGTAGACAATTCCAGGAGATTGGCTCTGAAGAGGTCAGAAATGAGGCAATCATAAAGCAGGGCTAAGAAGAAAGACTAGGAATGAGCATTGGACAGTGGTGATAGGGAAGGATGACAGAGAGAATGATGGTTCCCCAAAGATGCTTATATCCTAAGCCTGAAAACTGTGAACATATTATCCTTACATAGCAAAAGTGACTTTGCAGATGTGATTAAGTTTAGTATCTTGAGATGGAAGGATACTCCTGGATTATCTGGATGCACTCAATATAATCATAAGGATTCTTATAAGAGGAAGACAGGAGTGTCAGAACCAGGGAGGAAGAAGTAAGGATGAAAGCAGAGATTGAAATCAGATGCTTTCAAACTGCAGGCCACAAGCAAAGAAGTCCAAGCAGCCTCTAGAATTCAGAAGAGGCAAGGAAACAGATTCTGCCATAAATCTTTTATGAAGAACAGAATTCTGCTGACACCTTGATTTTAGTCCTCTAAGACCAATCTCAGACCTCTGAGCTCCAGAACTATGAGATAATAAATTTGTCTTTTTCTAAACCAGGAAGTTTGTGGTCATGTGTTACAGTAGCAATAAGAAAATAATACAGAAAGTATTAGTAGGGAGAAAGAATGTAAAATATAGGAGAAGAGGGAAATCAATAGTGGGATAGCCCTGAGAAGCAGGAGGAGATGGAATCTGAAGCCAGTCAGAGGAGTGGAGCCTGGACAGGAGGAAGCAGAGGATGAGAGTGCAGAAAAGCCCAGGTTTTAAGAGGCTAGAAGTACGTGACATATAACAAGAGGGAAAGTGGTCATATGGGAGGTCTGAGAAGAGAAATGGGTTTTGAAGTAATTGAAGATTAGATTAGAAAGTAGCCCTGGAAAATGTAGATAATTTCTAGGAAGTGTTGAAGGGCTTTGTAGAGATGAAGTCTACCCATACAGATCAGCACATGCCTACTATGTGATTTTGTTTATAATTGTTCCTAAGTTCAGATTCAGAAAAGTCAGAGGGTTGGATTGATTTCTAGGTGAGCTATTAGAGCAAAGTAAATTATACCATTGGCAAGATGATGGCTACAAGGATTGGCCATGCGTTCTAAATCTATTTGCTCTTATGTACTACTATAAGAAGTTGAGACATTTGCCCAAGGAGGTACAGCTAGTCGGAAAAGGCAATATTGCACTCACAAACCCCCTCTCATCCTGATCTCAAAGTTCATATTCTCAGTTATTTCATTGTGTATCTGTCATCATATAGCACAATTAGTAGGGATGTAGGAACTAGTGGTAGATAACAGGAGACTAAAAGAGAAGAAACAAACAGATCAGAATAGCCACAGACTCATTTTTGTTCCTTCAAATAATCTTGAGTTGATTATTTTAACACCAATTTAGAATTAATCCCCAATTCATAAATATAATTATTGCTATCTACTTGGGTTTCCGTGATGCTCAGCATGCAGAATACTATGCATAGATTCCATTCATTAAAAAAGGTTAATATTTTGATATGTTTTGTTTTACTGGTAATGACTAAATGCTGAAGAAACTTCCAAGGTTTTATTTAGATATTTTATTAGATATGTATTTTAACACAAAATTATAAAAAGTGCATTATCTGAATTTCCTTAAAATAGTTAATGTGTAGTTTCAGGCTTAGGAAGAGCAAGAAGCATTCATTTCTGTTGCTTGGGATGCCTGTCTTTAAAGATCTATTTTACCATATTCTTAATCAATGAGTGGTTTTGGGGTTGAACATAACTTCCAAGCCCCAGCAGTAGGTGTATGCACGCATCTGACTTATCAGTTCTACATTCCATGAATGAGTAATTAGTCCAAAAAGCAGCCTATGGCCCAAGCTGGGCTAATAAGAATCTTTGTTGGGATTTTCACTGACGATATCTGGAAAAACACATGCTTTTTATTTTTCTCTCTGGCATGCCAATCTCCAAGGAACATATAAATTGGCAGTTGCCTGGGCAACTTGTTGCTTTACTTGAACAGCATCTTTCTGAGAATGAATTCAAACAGAGCAGAGAAAGGGAGAAATGAAGAGTTCTCAACAACTGAATTCCTGAGGCCAACCATGTCTGAAGACAGTGTCATCCTTTGAGTCATTAAGTCCTTTTTGTGCTAAGGATAGATAGAGCTGTGTTGTCATTTGTAACCAAAATAACCATGACTGAAGAAAGAGAGTAAGCGTATTTTTTTTTTTGCCTTTATTAAGGTTAATAAACTCAATGGAGATCCAATGGGAAAAAATCTGTTAGCTTGCTTTCTCTTTATGAAAGTCTTTAATCATGCTACTATTTCAACAATGGTTTCACATCAGAGATAATTTTTAAACAGTTTCAAGTGCAGTGAAACTTCTCTAACAAAGAGCATCTCTGTCTATTCAAATTGTAGTACAGGAGTGGCATACAAGAGATTATGCTTTAAAAGACTGAAAGTATGAACTTAGAACTAGAAACTAAAGCAAGAGTAGGTGCAAAGTCATGATTAGAAATTTGAGGAAAGAGGGGCACCTGAGTGGCTCAATTGTTAAGTGTCTGCCTTCGGCTCAGGTCACGATCCCAGAGTTCTGGGATCGAGCCCCACATCGGGCTCCCTGCTCAGCTGGAAGCCTGCTTCTCCCCCCTGCTTGTGTTCCCTCTCTCGCTACGTCTCTCTCTGTCAAATAAATAAATAAAATCTTTAAAAAAAAAAAAAAAAGAAATTTGAGGAAAGAATTTTTTTATTCACCAGGATGTTGGCTAACCTGCCTATGTAGCCACTTAATCCACAACATAATATATTGGAAATAATGAATGAATTTTGGAAATTTTAATCCTGTTTGTTAAATGTGAAAGTTTAAAGGACAGCATTTTCATATAGCTTATAGGAATTTATATTTCTATATTTAAGCTCTTTCTTGCAGGGTATTTTTCTCTATACATCTCTCTAACATCTATAAGGCAAGTTAACATTTAAGAGTGTACACCATAATTTATGTAATATTTAAAATATTTTACAATATTAAAGATAAAATGTTTATATATTCAATATGAAGTAATGTGTAAGCTCATGTAATTCTTGCCTACTATACAGAGAATTAATGTTAATGATAAATTAATTATGATTAAATTTCCCAATTAATAACCTTAGCAAATGTATTCTAAGAAAGAAGAATATCAGCTACCACATTTAGCTTTGTCAGAAAAACTTTCCAACTTCTGTGACCTAAAGATTCTTAGGGATTTTAAGAATTTTAATTGAGACAATTTCATTGGTTACTGACCTGTGGTTTAGCTGACTTCCATTTTCAATGATTATTTTTTGTCAGCTTAGAAGTACAGTAGAGTGCATTGCCATAAATAATGCAAGACAGTACATGTTAATACGCAGTTAAACCACTGGTAATACCGAAAATATAGTCCATGTGGTAAGGGTTATACTAGTTAAGAAAACACATAAACACATGCATGCAAATATATATAGTAATATAACAGCAAGGAAAGTTCAGTCTCAATGTTCTCCTAAGAGTTAATAGGCAAAGGAATTAGATCATTTCCTGAAGATTTTTTTTTTATCTGTATAATCTCCTTTCCACTTATTTATTGCAGTGATTTTGGTTTGTGTTTGTATTTACTATCGTTATTAGTAATTTTCTAAATGCTTTTATTTTCAATAATCTATTGTATTTAATAATTGTCATCTGTGAATGTTAAAAATGACTACACCTTATTTTTCTATTTATTTTTAAATTTATATTTCATCATGCTTTAACTAGATGCAGGCTATCTCCACTGGATTGGGTAAACAAGTAATATTGATTATCAATTATGGTCTTTAATTATCTAGAATAACTTCCATTCAGTTATTTTCCTAGTCACTTCTAATCATTGAATAGGCAAGAATAGGATGTTTCCTTACTTTTATAAATTAGTCCTAAATAGTTCTTATTTAACAAAGAAAAATGTGTAACCTGAAGAGATCTTTCTGATCACACAAACTGGTCCCTGAACCCTATAAGACCGCATTTGTCTCAATGAATCCATCACTGTCTAAAATCCGGTAATGTCTTAGATATACACAGACTAATTTGAGGAGCACATTATTTTTAAAGATTTATTTATTTTATTTGAGAGAGAGAGTGAGTGTGCACGGGTGGGGGGAGGGGCAGAGGGAGAGAGAGAGAAGCAGACTCTCTGCTGAACGCAGAGCCTGACGCAGGGCTCGATCTCATGTCCCTGAGACCATGACCTGAGCCAAAACCAAGAGGCAGACACTTAACTGACTGAGCCACCCAGGCATCTCTTTCTGCAGACTACTAACATGTAAAGTCAAATTATAATTAAAAAATATTTTATAAAATGCACAATTATGTGAGCTATGACTCATTCTCTCACACCAAAGGCAAGCTATATCAAGCACCACATTATCAAAAGTTTGCTTGGTGATCATGAAAGCAGAACAAGGGAATTAGTAGATATTAAGAAGTCTCTTTTAGCTAGCTAGCAACAAAATTATCTTTCACTTTGGGAAGCCTTGCTAAAGGAGCATTAATGTTGGATTCTGCATATTTAAAGCCCCTTCTCCATGACCAACCTCAGACTCTGCTATGCTTACTTCTACTGATTCCATCCAATGTCCTTAGAAGGCTTTTCTTAGTATGAACCTAAATTACGTCTCTTTTATCACACTGGAGTGGTTACTTCATAGCATTTGGCAAAATCTTGAATTTAAATAATTGCTTTGTCAATGTCTACTGAACAGTAAGCTCTAGGAAGTCAGAACTTTTACCTGTTTTGATCATTATTTTATAAACAATGCCTGACACACAGTAAGCATTTGGTTAAGTATTTTTTTGCATATTACAAATGACAGACAAGTTTCAGTCTCTAACCTGGCCTTGTGCTATGGTCTCAATGAATCCCTCCCCTCCCCCATTCATATGTTGAAATCCTAATGTCCAACATTATGGTATGAGGAAGTAGGGCCTTTGAAAGGTGATGGTTAAGTCACGAGGATGGAGTCTCATGAATGGGACTACTGTTCTTATAAAAGAGACCCTATGGAGCTTCAGGAAGAAGGCACTGGGTGTGAACCAGGAAGAGGGCCTTCACCATGCTAGAGCCTTGATCTTAGATTTCCAGCCTTCAGAACCATGAGGAATAAATTTCTGCTCTTCATAAGCTACCCATTCTATGGTATTTTGTTATAGCAGACCAAATGGACTAAAACAGCTTGATATATGCTTAATCAAATTTTGATTTATTAATTTCAAATTTGTCTTCCCAAATATCACTCTCTTAAGAATACCATTATTTGAATTCTGGGACATCTTATACATATGTGATCTAATTGTTTACTCTTACATATGGCTAAATTTACTGTATGTGAATTTCCTAGTAAACCATTGGGGCAATCATATATTTTGACAAACATATTCTTAGGTGGCCACTCTGTTATTCCAACATACCTTTCTATGAACCACTTAAATTCTAGGACAGAGAACATTTTGTTTGAATGTACACACTTAAAACAGTTCCTTTTTTAAAAATTGTTTAAATGTAATGAGTTGTTGGAATGTATTTTTAGTCAACTAATTGTGAATGTCAAAACATCTAGTGAATTCACATAGGAAGTTATATATAAAGAGATATGTATGTATTTCTAGACAAATAAGAATCTATTTTTCTATGTGGAAGTCTAAAAGTGCAAGTCCATGTATCTCCTTTAGTTAGAGTTCTCAAAAATAAATGAATAAATAAACAAACAAACCAACCAACCAACCAGGAAGTGATAATTCAGTCAATTCAGTAGTTATTTGAATATCCATACCTCAGAAAGCTGTGAAGAATTCCCAATGTAATGAGAATTTAGTTTGTGGTGTCTTTCAACTTATATGGTTCTAAGTGAGTTGGCTATGTAACAGAGACTGATTTTTCATTAAACTAACTCATTCTGAGGTTTATCCAGACTCTAAATGTACAAAGGCTCTCAAACGTACAATACTTTGTATAGTAAATGCTCAAATTTCCCCAAAGACATTCCCCAGAAAACATTTTAGTATTCCTATGGGAACACATCTCCAATACAATAATTGCTAAACTTGGCTCAAGACACATATATTTACTATTACATGTTTCCAAAAATAAAGTAAAATTAAAAAGTCAAGGTTAATTATCAAAGATAGAAAATAGAAAGTGGTAGATATTGATATAGTACTATGAACTTTCATTTTAATAGGATTTTGTCTCTACAATATAAAAAGTACCATAGTGCTATGCAAATATTTAATAACTGGAGATAAACAGATACTGACACATAGGAAAGTAAAGGCATTAATTGGTCCATAGATGACCAGATAAATACCAATGACTGTCGAGAACTGTAAAGGATCTGAACTTCTAACCTACTCATGAGCAAACAATTTAGCCTGCTTTCATTGTATAGAAGCTGGTAGAAGGCACACACCTCTTAGGCCAGAGACAAAGGAGGGTTGATTACTCAGAGTAATAGCAGTACATCACTTTAATAAATCAGGCTGAGAAAGACAAATACGACTTCACTCACATGTGGAATCTAAAAAACAGAAATGAATAAACAAACAAAAAGCAGAATCAGACCTATAAATACAGACAACAAACTGAAGGTTGCTAGAGAGAGGAGTGGGGGGGTGTGCAAAATGGGTGACAGGGAGAGGAAGATACAGACCTCCAGTTATGGAATGTATAAATCATGGGAATAAAAGGCACAGCATAGGGACTATAGTCAGTGATATTGTGATAGCCTTGTATGGTGACAGATGGTAGCTACACTTGTGGTGAGCATAGCATAATGTACAGGGAAGTTGAATCACTATGTTGTTCACCTGAAACTCATATAATATTGTGTATCAACTATACTCTAATTAAAAATATATATATATATACTTAATATGTCACTTAGCATCAGTTCCCAAGCCCAAATTCTCATATGGCAATGTAAAGATGGCCTAAGATAACAGCACAAGCACTGTATTTGCTTACAAAAGAGTAACCCTGGACATGGGCAATCCCAATCTTTCGAGTAGGCAGTGAACATGCCCAACCTTTGCTTCAGAGAAAGACACTGACTCTATTTCCTGAGGTTGTTTGCTATACAGACATCCTTGAAAAGTGAGTCTGGACAAAAGGGCAGTAAGTGTCTTGCTAACAAGACATGCAAAAATATGAGAGAGCCATGAAGAACTGTGTCTCAACAATGGCTCTTTAAAATAATTGAAAAAGGATCACGATTGGGCATCTTAACAATTAGTTTAGATTCTGGAATAATCAATAAACCTGCACTTACACTTTTGGATGGTGAAGAGTGACCATTGTGAAACATACCTACCCATTTCTGGAGCTTCTTTTTAATCTGAGCATTGTCTTAACAAAACCTCCATCCATTCTCTAGAGTGATATTTTTGTTTAAAAAACAAACAAACAAAATTTAGAGGTTTTAAATACCAACAAAGGAATGTCTATAATGAGTAAAAGGAGATTGATGGATTTAGAGTTTAAAGCAGAATAGCATCTCTGAAGTGTATTTACCTAATTCTAAAAGAAAACAGAATGTCCATTAATGTAACTATCCCTATCTCCATCATATGTGCTACGTACCTATTCAATCAAAACATAGATTTAGGGCACAGAATCTGATTCCAGTTACTCTTTTAAGAAACATAAGAGGTTTCCAAAAATGGTAAGAAACTGAAATTTAAAATATTAGAATTTCTGAAATAAAAAAATTACCTTTCTTTTGGACCTTCCAAGTTATGCTTGGAAGGTTCATCTTGCACACATTCTACACTACTAGCTATCTCTGCTGATATTCTAGAAAGAGCAACATCTTTATCATATTTATACAAGAGTAATTCTTTCGAAAATTACAATGAGCTTTTGAACTTTGGGTATCACAGTATTTTTTTTTTCAAACATTTTTGTTTCCCTTACTGATGATTTTGGGAAATAATGTGTCCATTGACTCATTCTTTAGTTTAACAAATATTTATTGAGACTTACTATGTGCAAGTAACTGTTCTACAGAAGAAAGCTCTGGATCTCATCTTGTCAGAATAGCGAAAATCCTTGTCCTGATTGACCTTACATTTAAATGGAAAGGAAAAACAATATAACATATCTTGAAATAAATAAACAAGATGACTTGATGGAATAATGGGGGATAATTTCACATGGTGCGAAAATGAAGGGCTTTTCTATGGATGAGAAACAAGAAACACAAAGGAATCAGTACTGTGAAGTCCCTAAGAAAAGCCATTCAGGCAAAGAATGCAAAGGGCAAGTGCTAGGTCCCTGAACAAACAGAATGTCTGTATGATTGTAAGAGAGCTATGAATCTGGTAAGATGAGAGCTAGTAGGCCTGAAGGCTATAGTAAGAAGTTTGGGTTTTATTTATTTTTTAATGCAAAGTCATTGAAAATTTTTTACAGCTGGAAAGGAACATTATTCGGTTGGATTTTTTTTTTTTAATACTGTCATTCTGAATGTTGCATGAAACACTGATTGAATGGGGACCAAAAATTGAGGCAGGAAAGTTGGTATATTTAGACATATTTGAGTTATTCCTGAAAGCACATGATGATAGGTTGGATGAGGAAAACATGAATGAGAAAAATAAAGGGTGTTCCGAAGTTATGGGCTCTGCCATCCTGTTACTGAGAAGGGATTCCTGGGAAGAGATACAAGTCGTAATGCATAATGGACATGCTAAATTTGAGACTTCTATCAGACATGCAACTAAAGATGTATAATAAAATACTGGATTATCCATCTGGACTTGTAAATTAAGCAATCATCACATATAAATAAATAAATAAATAAATAAATAAATAAATAAATAAATAAATAAATAAATAAATATTTAACAGCTAGATGCAATCATTCAGGGTGGAGGATAAATAGAAAAGAAAAAAAATACTCTAAATCAACCTCTGGGGTACACCCATATTTAAAGTTTTAAATTGGTCTATCCTGAAAAGGAGACCTAGGAAGAAGAAAAGGGAAAAAGTCAGGGATGTGTGATTTCAAGGAATCCAAGAGAAGAACTATCCCAGAAAGAAGGGGAGGTTGATGAGATTTCAAGTAAGATGAGGCTAAAGAAATTTATTGATGAGTAAGAAAACATGACAGATTTTTATCATCATAGTACAGTCTGGATAGTTGTGGAACCAAAGACAATGGAAATTGATTGACAAGTAAATAGAAAGTGAGAAAATCAGACACAAATTATAGAAGATGCTTTGGAAATTTTTTCTATAAAGAGGGATTGAAAATGGCCCATCACTGATGAAGTTATGTCATCAAGAAGAAATTTGTTTGTTTGTTGGACAGTGGAATTATAATTCATTTAGTTGGAGACCAAAAACTAATGCTAACAATCCAATGAAGCAGGATAATATGATGATTCAGAAGTGATGAATATAGGGAGTAAACTAAAATTTTAAGTTAAATCAAATAGATGTTATTCAGAACCAAGGAAAAGAGTATTACTGATAGGAGTAAGGGAACAAGAGAAAAGACAGATGGATACAAATTGTGTTGGATTATAGATGTATTGGTGGGAAAAAATGGTTCTTTTTCTGTGTTAGATTCTATTCTCTCAATGAAATATGAAGTGAAATCATCTGAAAGTAAAAGGTGGTAGGGAAGGGAGGTGGTAAGATTTGAAAAATTGTAAAGGAAAAGATACCAACAGTAAAATAGTAAGTTTCCTTGGTAGTACTATTTATTTGTGTTTGCCATTGTGAATTAATAGTGAAACTGCCCTTTCCCCACAGCTATCTCCAATGGTTTAGTGGCATGTGCAGAGATGAAAGACCCTGCATTCAAGGATGATGGAGGTTGAGTGGACCAGAGACTTGTGAGTGTTTCCCAGGAGGTAATTTTAATAATATGTCAATATGTACAAATTGAGTGAACATGAAAGTGCAGGAAAGAGGTACCAATGAATGGAGAAGATGAATACAGTAGAATAAGTTGGACTGGTAAATAAGAAGGGGTGGTAGGAAAGTGGAATGCTTAAACTAAAGCTTTTGAAAGTAGAACGCATCCTGTCTACCTCCTAGATCTGAAGGATACAGGAAAAACATGATCCTGGACAGACAGTTAAATTTTAGATAAGATCAGGAGGTGAGCAGAATTTAAAGACTGAAGATTTATGGATTGTTAATTTATTGATTCAGGGCTTCTGAGGGCACAGTGTTTTAATCCTGACTCTCAGAAAGGGGATGAAAGATGAGATCTAATTAGATGTCCAAGATGGTGAGGAAATTCAAGTTCAAGTGATAATGCATAAACTGGGATGCTTGGTTTCTGGAAATTACAAATACTTTCCACAATAAGCAGCAGTAAACAGTGGGATTTGAAATGGTTGTGTCATTGGGCAAAGCAGACTCAGGGTGCCTGGGTGGCTCAGCCGGTTAAGCATCTGTCTTTGGCTCAGGTCACGATCCCAGAGTCCTGGGATCTAGTCCCACATTGGGCTCCCTGCTTGGTGGGGAGCCTGCTTCTCCCCCTCCCACTGCTGCTCCCCCTACATGTGCTTGCTGTCTCTCTCTTTCTTTCTCTGTCAAGTAAGTAAGTAAGTAAGTAAATAAATAAATAAATAAAAAGTGGACCATTAGTTCAAACTTCTTGTTATGGGTTCCTGGAGCCATTAGTCTGTTTTATAGCTAGGAATAGTATAACACTGTGGAGGAGATATGTTATAGCCAAAGTGTTCCCCCTAGACCCTGAGGCAATGTGTTTAAGACTATACAATCAGAAGTAAAATAGACATAGCTTCAAATCCTAGTTACATAACTTAATTGCTAGGAGAATGACATAATGTTAAGCCAAGGATTTCTCATTTGTTAAGGAAAAAAAATAAAGAAAAATATTGGGAACACAGGTATGTACTCCTATATTGGTAGGATGATGTTAAAGTTAAAGACTAAGTGAAATGAGGTATATAAGAAAGTATCTCCAGAACGTCTGAACGTTATTTTCCTTTCCTGTGTGTCTTCTTATTGCACTTGTGCCCCACCCCCACCCCCACCCCCTCCCTTATCCCACTCCCCTCGGCCTAGTAATAATGATAATTTTAATAACTGACAGATGTGGTATTAATTTTTGATAGCTTGGCTCATAGTAATTTCCTAAATATTTATCTATTGAATTACAAAAATGTATAATTATGAATATGTTAAATCTTCAGATCCAATAATTGCAACTTTTGTACCAAGAAGTTACCAGTATCATTTTTATTATTCAGAAAGATGTGAAAGATGGTTCTTGGATAGACAACCGTTGGCACTTTAGTTCCTCCCTTTTTTAATTTAATTTACAGAGCTAGTACAATTTCTATTGTATGTCACAAATATGTGGATGATACTGTTTTTTCTGCTTTGTAAATTCTTATCAGTTCCCTTGATTAATGTTTACTGAGCTCACACAAAGAACATGACATTGAATTTAATAATTTCTTCAAAGATGATGAATCAGCACTGTTGGTTGAAAGGATGACTTAAAACATGAGTACTCTACAAAGGAAAAAAAAAAAAGCCTCAGCCAAGATTATTCATTCTCTTTCTCAATACTTTTGTCTTTACAGTGCTGGCAATCAAGCATTGCTTTTGCTTTGCCTCACTTCATAAAATGCTCCCTTATCACTGCTAGTATTAGTCTTGCTATTTAAATTTATTTTTCTGTGGATGCCTTTACTTAGAAATCATAACTGGATTACATTCCTCTTCCTCGGGAAGAGGGTTAATTGTACTCTTCTCTTGTTTCAAAAGAAAAATTGATAATCATTGATAATCATAAAATTTTATAAAAACATTTTTGGAATTGGGGCGCCTGGGTGGCTCAGTCAGTTAAGCGTCTGTCTTTGGCTCGGGTCATGATCCCAGGGTCCTGGGATCTAGACCCACATCAGGCTTCCTGCTTGGCTCCCAGACTCCTTAGCAGGGAATCTGCTTGTCTTTCTCCTGTTCGTGAACTTGTGCTCTCTCTCTCAAATAAATGCGATCTTAAAAAAAAAAAAAATTGGAATGAACTCCTTTCTAAATCCTTTCATGTAATTCAAATGGGAAATTGTTTTAAGTTAAATCATAAAATATTATTAGCACATGCCTTCATTTTCCATGTTTTACATAAATTTAATCATCCCTTTTTTTGCTAATTAACATAAACCTGAATTCATATTATGTTTTAAAAAACAAATTGCTGAGATCATCTGCAAACTTTCCTTGCTGATATGATCTGAAATTACTCTATTTAAATTTTAGTTATAGAAACCCAGGGTGCTAGAACTACTATGCTCATTGCCTGATGTTAACTACTGACCTGCTCTGAAGGTACATATTTTCATTTAAAGCACTACCAACAGGAAAATATTACCTCTTGTTCTCTAATACAGGGTAGATCAAGAACAAAAAAACCCTGATAACTATAAAAATAAACTATTTGGAAATACTCAAGTTAGGGAAGATCCTGTCTACTTGCCAGTTTTATAAATAGTGACTATATTTACAAATGGCTTTGCTCTCAGTCACAGTGAAATTTTCACCTGGGGGTAAGGTTTTTAACTACATACAATGGGTTTCTTTCATTTGGAACCTTAAAAACAAAAGCAATGATAACTTATTTAACCCAGTTTAGTAATCAGATGGTGTTTGTTTTGTTTGTTTTGCTTGTTTGTGTCTTTTCTTTTTAACATAGATTTCCTTTGGTCTTTTGCATTGCCTGATGAATCAAACTGTACTTTAATTTTTTGACTCGGTTAAAAACTGCTTCAGCCAAATGAAAAGAAGATGAAGACTCCAAAATACAAACTCTCTTACCAATATTTTTTGCCTGATCAGTATGTAATAGGAGTTGTGCAGGGGTGGGTGGGCAGCTAAATTGGGAGGATGTGTTAGAAGAAGGTGTAATAACATCTATAAAAATAGGTACAATCATCTGAATTATTTTCCTCTCTGAGACACACTTGGAATTAGTCACAATCTGCTTCCCTGATAAGGATTGGAGCCAGTATTTAAATATAATTTGCTAAGATTACTTGACTAGTGTTTTCTTCTTGACTTTTTCTTTGGATCCTAAATGGCCAAAATTGCAAAGTCAAGAGTCTTGGCAACATAGATATTCTTTAATTCACAAATTAACCTAGCTTTCCATAAGTATAACATTAGCTTTTCATGGTCTGATTTTTAAATCCTCTTCTAAAATTTTGTGTTTGCCTTTCTTTTCATGGGGAAGGCTCATTCACTTTTGTCTTTGTCTATTTAAGTCCAAATTCTAGAACACAACTCAAGTTCCAGTACTCTGTTTCTGCTACTATCACTTTTGTCTTTGAACAATTTCTGGTTTACATTTCCTCTTGCTGCATTCATTTTGGGCTTTTTAATTAGAGGTCTTTTGTTTCTGTTAGCAGATATAAGCTTTCTCATTTATCAGCTCCTCTAGAGAGCTCTACAAACCTCTTGACGTATCTTCAGACCAAAGGTTCCCCAAATTAAACATCGTATCTTTAAGAGCATTGCTTTATCTACAGAGAAGAGTTGCCACTTCTTTGGTCAAAATCCAGTAGAAGCTTCACTCTGATCGTCTTTATGGTCTACTCTGATACTTTCCATGGTTTTTGAACCTTAGACCCAGTGACCTATGTTGTTTCTGCCTACTCCAATCTGCCTTGATGGAAAAATTTTTTGAATTTCAAATTTTGAATGAGACACACATCAGGGATGAGTAACTTAAAGTATACAATTCCCTTGGGAAACTAGAGAATAGCCTCCTTTAATCTTTACTACTTTACATTGAAAGACAATTACCACCCTTTTCTCATTACTGGCTTGTAGAGTACAAATATCAGCATTTATTATGTAAAAGCTGCCACTCATACCCAAACTGTGATGGCCCAGCAGAAAAATATTCTTCAACATTTAAAGTTCATTATGCTTACTGTCTGTCTTTTTGGTTATACATAGGTGCTACAGAATTCTAAATTCATTAATTTCCCTTAATAAGCCATTTTCTTTTTTTTAATCTTTTAATGACCTTTCTCCTAGTATTTAATCATAACTTATAGCACAGATCTGTAGAAGCAATTATGAGACAACACATGTTTGGCAGCCTTGTCATTATGTCGTGAGTTAGGAAAGGTCAGACTCTCAATACTTGGATGGAAATCTCCAAAGAAAAGCCAGGTGTTTCATGGATAAGCACTAGGGATTCACATGGAGCAACTCTGTCCTTTGAGACAGAACAGCACACTTTTGATAAGACAGTCAGTAAATTCCCACCTCCCCCTGCCCCATCCAGTGAAGCAGCTCTGTTGTTTTCCGGTGAGGAGAAGAAAACGCTCATGAATGTATATATTAAAAAGAATGAAAAATGGACATTAGCAACTTTTTAAAAGAGAGCTCTTCTAAAAAAGTAAAATAATTGAACTGATAAGATATGGAGTTGTTTATACAACATAGTGACTCTCCTCATCTCTCTCTCTTCTAATCTGCACAAGGGAAAAGAGAGAAGGCAGGTATTCGTGGTGATTAATTACACACACATGCCTCCCCAGAGTCACATCATGGTGATAGATGTCTGCGTAGTGCTGAAGTCCCCTAATTAGGGCTGACTGAATATGGTAGATTAAAATTCTAAACATTAGGCTTTGGGGAAAAACTCCAGCCCCCATTCAATTTTCATTAGCTTTGAGTCACTTCATATATTCAAAGTCATCTGAGAAATATTTATAGGTTCCCTAAGAAATTTAGCTACATCCCAGGAATGCTGAAACTTGATGATTATTTTAGATCCTTAAACTGACTGGATTATTTCAGTAGCACCTTCTGTGCAGAGGTAATGCCTTTAAAACTTTAAAATAATTGAAGAAAAACAGTATTTTTTTTAAAAATTAATGTATTTATTTTGTCTGATCCTTAGTTTTAAAGCCTTAACCCAGTTTGCCTAAGTTACAGATTTACATCTTGCTTGGATTTTTGCTTACTATACTCTTCTAAAGCAAAATTCCCATTTTTTAAGTATGTTAGCCCTAAACACATTATTTAGTGTAGAAAACAACCCAAGTAAGTTTTATTTTCTCTGCTTTTCGTTCCCATTTTTTTCAAAGGGGAAATTTTATTTTAGTATGTAATGTATATACAGAAAATAATGTAATTAGAATAATAAGTAAAAAATTTAAATGAGAAAAACAATTTCAGCAGGCCATTGAGAGTTATTGTTGGTAACTTACAAATTTAACTTAGTAAACAGAGTTAGTAAACTTCCTTAAAATCTGGCAATTTGGTCTCCATACTGATCTGCATTTTTAACAAAGACATGACAGGTGATACTGTCTCTGGTGGTCAGTTTCTATGCCTGCCTGTTCTTCTTCCTCAGCTTGAAATCCAAGAGGGAAAGACTGCTTAAATAAATTCAGTAAGACTGAATGGAAGGGTTTGGGTGGAAGGCAAGTAGGAGGAGAGAGTCCTTAATCTAGAATCTGCTCCCACCTCTAAAAGTTCTCTTTGGCAGAACTCTTGGACACTATTTGGCCTCAGAAATGCAGATAGAGCCTCAAGCAAGAATTCTTATTACTGAACTAATCCCGGGTTTGAAGACTATCACTTGCTTGTCAGCTGAAAGTTTAATGAAAAACTTCATGGGCAAAATGACAACCTCAAGGTGGGAAAAATGAAAATCAAGCCTTGAGCATGTAGCAAAATAAAATAAATACCTTCCCCATTTGGTTCTAGCTGTCCACTTTGCATTTGGAGACATCAATTATTATTGGCATTTTTGTACTGGTTTTCAGCTCTACACTTTTGTATAGCAGTGGTATATAAGAAGAGACTTCTTCCACACATCTTGTATATTTTCCCTGATTTCATGGTTGAGACAGATCAGGAATGGGCATTTTTCTTTGCTTATTTTATCATTCTGATGACTTTAGGCTAATAGAAAAAGTACTGAGCTTGTTACGGCTTATAGCATATATCTACCAACTTAAAGGCATTTTTATGCCATTTCTGATCTCAAGACGATGCTGGGAAAGAGATCTGAGGTCTAGTTAAGAGTGAAAGGTATAGGGGCGCCTGGGTGGCTCAGTTGGTTAAGCGACTGCCTTCGGCTCAGGTCATGATCCTGGAGTCCTGGGATCGAGTCCCACATCGGGCTCCCTGCTCAGCGGGGAGTCTGCTTCTCCCTCTGACCCTCCCCACTCTCATGCTCTCTCTATCTCATTCTCTCTCTCAAATAAATAAATCTTTAAAAAAAAAAAAAAAGAGTGAAAGGTATAGGGGTGCCTGGGTGGCTCAGTCAGTTAGGCGTGTGCCTTTGGCTCAGGTCATGATCCCAGGATCCTGGGATCGAGCCCCACATCGGGCTCCCTGCTCAGCAGGGAGTCTGCTTCTCCCTCTCCCTCTGCCTGCAGCAGCCCCTGCTTGTGCTCTCTGCCTCTCTCTGTCAAATAAATAAATAAAATTAAGAAACAAAAAAATAGTGAAAGGAATCCCTGCAACACAAGGGAAAGGGGTTTTATGCACAATTATAGAGAAGCTGTGTCAGGTGGTGTCTTCTTGCTTGTCACTTATATTTGGTTAAGTTCTATTATCCCCTTTATTCCCCTTCTGCTTTTTACCATCACCAGAAAAGCCCTACAAATCCCTTGGTTAAATATTCCTATTTCTTGCTACTAAGTTATCATTATTCTTTAGGCTTTTCAGTAACTGTTTATCCAAAAATTTGAAACCAACTACAAAACTTTTTCCATTCCATTTTAAGGGCTATTTAGTTACTATCGGTATCAAGTAGGACTACATTTATTTAAAAATCACAAATAGCAAACATATCAGTGTCTTCAACACTATCTGTTTTTATTTCTCTCACATGTAGAAGTCTTAAGGTAAGCCGTCCAACTTTTGTTATGCCAATTCTCCTGGGTGGAATCTCCAGAAACTTACAGTTTATCTTGTTGCTCTCCTAGGAATGGTTTTTATCCCTAAAGTGTTACAGTCCAAAATGGTTACTTTGACTCCAGATGTCACACATGTTCAAGGAGAAAGGGGTAAAGTAGAAGGAGGAAAGGAGGGAGCAAAGGAAGGAGCAAAGATTCCCAACCGCTTACATCCCACTGGCCACAGTTAGTCATACGGTATATGTAACTGCAGGTGGATTGAGAAATGCAGGGCCCAATTAAAATTAGGAACTCTATTACTATGATAAAGGGGTAAATAGATATTGGAGACAACAAGCAGTCTCTGACATCTTCTACTAGAAATTAAATTTTTTAGAACGAATAAACTTGCAAGTAGCAGGTAATAAATGCTCTGGCTTCTGACCTTAATTTAACTTGTCTTGTTTAAAAGGTAAGTCAATAAACCACTCTAAGCTTTAGATGTCTTAACAGCAAAGTAGGGAAAATAATGACATCATTCTCAGAAGGTTATTGTGAGGCTTGGTTATATGGAAAGTTATAGTATAAAGCCCTATGCATTACATGTGTTCAGTAAGTGCTATCCTCCCTTTGTAACTCCTTTCCTTGTATGCTAGTTTGTAGTACTGCAGGAGCTTTAATGATTACATAAAATTGACCATTAATGTCCAACAGAAAAATCTTACAAGCCAAAACTATGAGTATATTTCAGTATACATTTCCTAGTATCCACATTTAAAAGAAGTAAAAAGAACAGGATGAAATTAATATCTTTTTTTATTTAAACTTATATAGTCAAGATGTTATCAGTTCAACCTGAAATCAATATAAAATAATTGAGATAATTTTCATTTTTTATGTGCTAAATTTTCAAAATTGCTATGCATTTTACATAACCCATCTCAATTTGGACTAGCAACATTTGAGTTTCAATAGTCAAATATGGCTAGTGACTACTTATTGAACAGAGCAATCTATACCCCAAGATTTTACTTGAGGCAAAAAAATGCTGAGGCTCATGACTGATTTTTTTTTTTTAGAACATTGAATATTTGCAAGCCAATATCTAAAATAGTCCAAATTAAAACTTCCTAAATATATACACAATAGAGAAACAAAATGCTCTTTGATCAGTTAGAACTGGCAAAAAGGAAGATTGGGTACACTTTTGAAGATGAAAAATCACAGACCTGTACCTCTGAAACAAATAATACATTATATGTTTAAAAAAAAAAAAGAAGATAGTAGGAAGGGAAAAATGAAGGGGGGGAAATCGGAGGGGGAGATGAACCATGAGAGACTATGGACTCTGAGAAACAAACTGAGGGTTCTAGAGGGGGGTGGGGTGGGGGGATTGGTTAAAAAAAAAAAAAGCTTCTTATACAGGAAATGGAGAGTAAATTTAAAAAATACCAAATGTATTAATGTGTATTTGTATAGGTTCCATCCATTGAATCCCCAATTGAGATATTCTTAATTTATTTAGTGTATATTAGGTTTTGTATTCCAATACAAATGTAAGCTTGTTTTACTCCATTAATAATAAAGAAAAAATCAGTGAGATTTTAATGATCCTCAATAAAACTTTAATTATTAGAAGCAAGGTTTTCATCTCAACATTAAGCCTACATAGTGATAATTAGTTGTTAATATGATAAGTGATTATGAAAATAGGTCATAGAATCAATGGTATTGAACATAATCCAGTTGTACCACTGAGAAGCAAGAGTCAAATCAACACTTGATTTGTCACTGCTAACAAAATCCATTGTTCTCTCTCACATATGAAAATAAATAAATAGATTGAATAGAGACAATAGAGACAATTAAAATGCAGACAACTAACTCATGAATTTTTATGGCAGTAGTTAAACAAAATTGATCAACTCTCGATATATATGCTTTTGCTGATCAATTTAATAATTTTATGATTAAATTGATTTATGTTTAAAATTTATCAGAAAATTTGAATAAGATTATTTTAGAAAGAAAACTTTTTCCCAACTTGAAATATCTTGTTTTGTGTATGAAGAAACCAAGGCTGAAAAAAAGTAAGTTAATTTCCCCCTAGATAAATGTTTTGTGTCAGAATTTTAAAATTAAGTTCTAAAGCTAAATAAAAAATCTACATGGGGAGGGTGTGCTCTGGTAAGCGCTGTGAATTGTGCAAGACTGTTGAATCTCAGATCTGTACCTCTGAAACAAATAATGCAATATATGTTAAGAAAAAAAAAAAAAGAAGAAGAATGTAGCAGGAGGGGAAGAATGAAGGGGGGGAAATCGGAGGGGTAGACGAACCATGAGAGACGATGGACTCTGAAAAACAAACTGAGGGTTCTAGAGGGGAGGGGGGTGGGAGGATGGGTTAGCCTGGTGATGGGTATTGAGGAGGGCATGTTCTGCATGGAGCACTGGGTGTTACGCACAAACAATGAATCATGGAACACTACATCTAAAACTAATGATGTAATGTATGGGGATTAACATAACAATAAAAATTTTTTTAAAAAATAAATAAATAAAAAATTTTTTAAAAATCTACATGAATTTCAAGGATTCAAATTTTTAACAAATGTATAAAAGAACAATTTTCATTCCCAGTTGCAGTTGTACCCTGGGACAGGAGCCACAACCCTGCTTTTTTCATGCGCACTCATCTCAAGCCCTCCACACACTGATGCACTGATAATTTTGAGTTTCCTTGGGGCATTCACAAGACCCATCTGATATTTCAGTGAGGTCAGACGCAGCACTTTCATTCTAGGGATTTAAAAGTCTCTGTATTGGCTTAAAACAACAGAATTTTATGCTCTCGTGGTTTAGGAGTCCAGAAGTCCAAAGTCAAGTTGTTGGCAGGGCCATAGTCTATCAGATGGCTCTAGCGAAGGATCCTTCCTCACCTTCTCTAGCTTCTGGTGGCTCCCTAGTTTGTTGCAGGATAACTCCAATGTCTGCCTCTGCCCTCACATGGCTGTGTGTCCTTTCCTGTCTCATATAAGGATGTTCTTATTGGATCTAGGGTCTACTCTAATCCAGTATGACCCTGTCCCAATACTTACCTTAATTACATCTGCAATTAATTATATTCACAGGTACCAGGGATTATGATTTAGACATATCTTTTTTGGGGGGGAGGGCACTATTCAATCTACTAAGGTACCCAAATGGTTGTATTTGTACAACTTATTTTTACAAAACAAAATGGCACCATATCCATCACAGTAATGTGATTGTGGCTGCTATTTGAATAAGGATATCATATTCGTATCTTTAATTATTAGTTTGCTCACCTTCCTTCCCAATAACCAACCAACTCCAAGTCCTCAGAAATTCCATCACCATCACATCTCTCAAATGCTTTCTCTTCTTCAAAAGAAACTTTCTCTTCTACCTGCACCTCACTCCAGTTCAATAGGTGTGGGAATCTTATTAATGTGGTATGCTAGCGTGCCAGGGGTTATCATTCCCCTAAGCATTCTCTTCCAATGGGGTTTTTGACATTTGTCTGACTAGTTTTCCAATTTTAGTGTCCTATTTATAGAATTTGTTCCCTAAGACGACTTATATTATCAAATGTCCACCAGAGGCAGACCCTGTAACAGGATTTAAGTACAAGTTTGTTTGAGAGGTAGAGGGAAACCTTATAGGAAAGTTGGGGACTTATTCAGGGGAGGAAAGGCAGCCAGTTAAGGGTTCATTATCAAGGAATGATTGGAGCTTGACATGTGGAGAAACTTGAGAAACAGTAAAACACATGTCTCAGCATTAACCGACCTAAGAGGCAAGGCAATGGGCCTTGTGTCTTTATATAATCCCCCCCACCCCCAGCCTTTGATTGAGGATTATTTCCTGGACTTGCTGCCCATGAAGGCTGTGTTCCATTTTATGTCTTCAGGGAAAAAAAATAAAACAAATCTGGCTGATTAAGACTAAGTGATAGCTCACTGAAGTAATATGGTTCCAGGGATGTGGGCATAGTAATGGAACCTCTGCTACACTTACACTGTAAACTTTCCTTTATGTTCCCAAAGTGTGTTATCCACTAATGCCCCCACTATCTTCAAATGAACATATTACAACATTTACTTTGTCCTCTTTTTAAATTGTGAATTTTCACTCCTAAAGCATAAGCCAGATTAGGGCTATTTTTGTTAACTTATTTGCATCAGTCCCAGTAACTGACAGAGTACTTAGCACAAAATAGGCTCTCAAAAATACTAATTAAAATTAATGTTATATCAAGCAATGCACTCACTTGTGATCATGTGAACTGGTGGTTCTGTCTCCATAGACAATAGGTGGCACTTTCTGTCTACCTGTTATTGTCTCTGCATTCAAGCAAGGCTGGAGATCAGATTTCTTGTTGACACTTCAAAATCGTTGAGAATTTATAATATTTATAAGGGAAGGTTTTAGATTTTTCATTTAATATCTGGCTTATTTGGGGAAGGGTAAATACTCCTCCATAGATCTAACTTTTAAGAAATTGCAGAAAACAAAGTAGCAGGACCTTTGGTATGGAAGTGATTTAAGGAAGCCAAATAGAATTTGGGCAAGTATGGATTGTGACACCAAACCAAGAGTGAGCTACACAATAAAGAGACTATTTCTTTCTCATACTTCACACACACACCAATTTTGTCTACAACTAAAGATAAATTCCTAGAGAGATTAAAAAAAAAAGATCCTATTCCTTATCATTTTTCAAAGGGACCATACCATGTCATACATCTTCATATCTCCCATGCTCTAGTACCTTTACTACTGTACACCAGGAATTAAATAAAATCCTTAATTATTCGAATTCATATATGGTTATATTAGTCCAATACATTCAGATATTATAATGTACAAAATCTAGGTATAATTAACACTCCTTAACATTTAAATCTCATTGCAGTCCTCTCTTCTCTGTTCTTACAAAAGAGATGTAGCTCTTTCATAAAAAAACAGATTTATGTTAAGTTTCCATGTGTGTGTGTGTTTTCATATCAATGTTTGGAGATTGATTGATAAGAAACTACAAAGAAAATAAAACCTACTATTAAAATAGATCTCCAACATTGAGCACAAAGCTTGGCTCAGAGAAGATGTTTAATAATTATTTGTTGAATGAATTTCTCTAGATTCCTACTTAAATTTTTCTCATAGCACAATTATAGAAAATATCTACAAAACCACAAACTTCCTGACATTATAGAACAAAAGAGTAAAGATCTGCTTGGGATATATTTTTAAACCTGAATAATACTAATGGCCAGTATTTTATTTTTTATGCCTTCATAGCTGCATTGAAAGAAGAGAGAAATTACTAAGATACACCACTATGCTAGATATTGTTTATTGGTAAGTTAAATACCATAACACTATTTACCCAGTATAAATGTGAAGGAGGTTTCTAGTTAGCCAATTGTCAGAAATGTGCAGCAAATATATCTGAAAAGAATATTACACAAAATAGAATGCATTAGGATGCTTTCTTGTCATAAATCAACACTTTCCAAAGAATTCATGATGATCTATTTAACAGACTAATGGTATAATTTGTTCAGTGTTGCTTAAAATTGTAATAGCTCCACTCTACATCATAAGTGGCTTGAATTAAAACATAACCTAAAAAAGAGTGACTCACATACTAACCATAGTACTGATATTCGATAGATACTTGAAAATTCAACTTTATGATTTAGACTCAAGGAAGGTTTTATTCAAGGTAGAGTTAATAGTATGTTATAATGGTATGATATCCTATAATGGTATGGTATTCTAGTGATCCTGCACTTCTATTATCCTCAGCCAATAACACCAGTTCTGAAGTTAAAGTTCCTCAAATCACCCATGTCACTTCCTTCCTTCCTTCAGTACAACAGTTGCAGAGCTTCAGGAAGTGATCCTAACTCCCTCACCACCTTATCTTGTCTCCCCCATCCTGCGTCTAACTTCAGGCCAGCAGGGGAATAGGTTTGGGGTGTGGGAATCTTCAGTTTGTTTACTCAAGTAGCAAAAAGCAAAAGGGTATAGTCAACTTCCTAGGGCTTCTGTAACAAATGACCACAAAATGAGTGGCTTCAAATAACAGAATTTTATTCTCTCACAGTTCTGGAAGCCAGAAGTCAGAAGTCTGAAATCAAGGTGTCAACAGATTCAGTTCCTTCTGGAGGCTTAGAGCCTTAGACTTAGAGAATCCATTCCATGCCTTCTTTCTAGTTTCAGTGGTTTCTGGCAATCCTTGGCATTACTGGTTTATAGCCACATGACTCCAATCTTTACATTAGAGTCTTTACATTGCCTTCTCTTCTATGTGTCCATGTCTTATCTTCTTAGGTCTGAAATCTTTCTCTTATAAGGAAATTTGTCATTGGATTTAGGAGCCACATATGTAATCTAGGATAATATTTTCATCTCAAGGAAATATTCACAGGTGTCCATGTTTAGAATGTGGACATATCATTTTGAGGGCCACAATTCAACCTACTACAAAGAGGTTGTTAAAATCAAAATAGGAAAAGTTAATGAACCAAGATTTATTATAATTATTAGACAACAACATTATTTTTCTTACATGTTCTGGTGAATTCATAATCATAAAAGAGGGTTATACAAATATTTTGAGAAGGGAGTTTTGGGATAAAGGACTCTTTTAGATACTTTGAAAATGAGTCTTTTTGTGTATATAATGAGTTGGCATATTTCTGCATATGAGAGAGAGAGAGTGTGTGTGTGTGTGTATTGAAAGAGATAGTCTAAAGAGAAGTATTTAGTCCCAATAAACAGCTGACAATGGCAAAGAGTTGGATACTGTAATAATGAAGAAATATGCTGAGCTATGGGCTAAGAGAGAAGGTTTTTGGAAAAGTTTTTTAGAGCAAGGAAAAATTTTGGTAATTTGTGCCTTTGATGTTGATTACCTTTCAAGGAAGATAATTTTTACATTTTACATTTTTTACATAAATTTTTACATTTTACAAGTCTTTTTACACTGTGGGAAAAAATACTTGAAGAACTAATACGAGAAATACAGTGACAAATTTTTTAAGAAGGTAGGTTCCTATTTTCAAAGGTTTTGTTACCATTTGTTACCATATTTGTTACCATAATAGCTTAGTACTTGCTGCACTAAGATGATTATTTAAGAAAGTACTTTTTTTTAAAGATTTATTTATTTATTTATTTTAGAGAGAGAGAGAGCATTCAAGAGGGGGGTAGGGACAGGAGAGAGGGGAAGCAGACTCCCTACTGAGCGCAGAGCCCCATATGGGTCTCTAGATCTCATGACCCTTGAGATCATGACCTGCGCCAAAACCAAGAGTTGGACACTTACCCAACTGAGCCACCCAGGTGCCCCAGGAAGGACATTTTCTTATTTCAATTTTTTTTTTTCTGTCAAACTAACACATGAACATAGTTTTAAAAGTCAAATGGATGTCAGTTAAAAGTGCACATTGATAATGTACTTTTCACTCACCCCTAGAAAGCACCCTAAAATGAGGGTAAACACACAAAAAAGGGCTAAACATACTAGGACAAAAAGGACAGAGAAGGACCAATAGTAGATAAAGGAAACTAGACATGACAACAAAATTTTGGAAAATTGAAAGTAGATGGAAAAGTAATATCTGACTGAGGATGTTGGAAACTTAAAATCTACAGCTATACAGCAAGGATTCAGTTAGATTCAAGGTGATACAAGCTAAAGAACTCCTAAACTGCTTAGGAACTAAAGACAAAAAAACTGAAAATGGTTAAAAGTTTTTGTTAAAAGTTAAAATTTTTTATGAAGTGTTGGGCTCCTAAATACCTTCCCATCCCATTTCAGGGATGATCTGAACAAAGCAAGAGACACTGGGCAGAATGGAGGGGTTATGTACTGCAAACAGAGGGTTTATGTGAAAATCTACCTGACTTTTCCTCCCCTATAGTCCTTCAGAAAGATAGACTGCTAGACTTACACTCCCAGAAAGACCAAAGAGAAAAAAATGTACAGAAACCTATAACTGGGGATCTTACAGCAAGGTCTTTTGTTTTTGACCCACACCCACACACAGAGGTTCTAATATGCTTGTGAGTGCCAAAGATTGGTAGATATTGGAGGAAAATACTTACACTGGCAGAAAGAAATCAAATCATACAGTTATAAAAGTACTGTCTGAAAAAATAGTCGGAAACATTGCAAGGAACAAGCAGAAGTAAATTCAGACATGAAGAATTTAATATTTTCAGAGGAATGAAAGAAAAGATTGGGCTCATAAAATAAAAACAGAAGGCCATAAAGCAAACATTCATAAAAGAAGAAGGACTCTTGGAAATAAAAAAAGATGACAGTGGGTATTTATAAAAAAACAACAGAAGTGTTGAAAATAAAGTTGAAAAAAATGTCACAAAATTGAAACAAACTGACAAAGATGAAATAGGAAAAATGTAAGTTGATCAAGAAGATCAATTTAAAGGATTCCACATCTGATTTAGAATAGATTCTGAAAAGAGAAAAGGTGAGAAAATGGATCTCCTTATTATCAAAGAAGTAATTCAAAAATTTTTTTTCAGGGCTAAAGGACAAGAGTTTCAAAATTGAAAGTCTCCCCCAATGCCCAGAATAATAAATGAAGTGCACACACGCGCACACACACACCCATCAACCTGAAACAAACAAACAAAAAAAGAACAAAGAAAAGATGCTTAAAGCTTGCATATAGGAAAAAAAAAATTAGGAACTAGACTTTTATCAGGTTTCTTAACACCTGCAAAAGAAGCTAGAAGACAGTGAAGAAATGTCTTCAGGTTCAGAGGAAAAACAACATTTCAAACTTAGTCACTGTTTAATCATCAAACTGTAAGTTAAGACTGAATTTATTATAAAATTTTCAGAGATGGGAGGACTTGGAAAACTGTGTTCTGGGTACCATTTCTCAGAAAGCCTCTAGAGGATGTGCTCCACACAAAAGCTGTAGTAAAACAAGAAAAAGGAAAACCATGACATCAAGGAAAGGAACAGACTTTATACAAAAAGAAATGAAAGGCAACCTTAGACCCACAAAAAGTAAGACACCAGCATCCTGGCTTGGTAGCAAGCATGGGAGCCAGTGAACTGGACTGGATCAGGAAAGGTGAGGGGTAACTTAAAGGAGGGGCAGCAAGAGTGGAGAAGACATGTAACAGAAACTGATGGGTTTGGATGTTTTATGAAAATGCTTCCTGCTTTGTCAGAGATCTTGTAGCTAAATCTCTAATGGGTTTCTCTTTTAATTTTGTTTAGGTTGGGTTTCTCTAAGACTACAGGTCTTAATAAATATGGAAATATATGACCAGTATCAGGGTGTTGCAATTGTTGAAAACAAAAACATGGAACTCTTTGATTCTAGGTTGTGCAGAGGTAAGTGAAAACAATGGCACCTTCCAGCAGGAATTCTCAGTCCCTGCTATGCAGTAGTGATGCTGCTTGTTACACTATTTCTGGCTCTCCCCGGTTCAGACATGTCCAGTGAGGCTCTGTTTTCTGGGTCATGGCCATAAAATGCTAGAATACTGAATGTCTTTTCTACTTGGAAAGGCCTTCATTAATGTACTATAAGACAAAGACAACTTCAAACTCAGCTGGACCAACTGGAAGCAAATAGGGAAAAGCAGCACAGTTCTATAATTTTGCTAAAGGATGTACGTACTTGCTGTCTGTGTGCAGTGCCAAAATAACCAATGGTCAGATTATAATGAATCTTTATGAATAATCACAGTTAAATATTCTGTCTAAAGTTAGTGAACTGATCAGGAATCTACATATTTTTGGAAGTTTGGGATGGGGAATGGAGAAGACTCAAATCACCAGCAGAACCTGAATTTCAGATCTTTGTCAAGCATTGAATACATCTTGCTTGACAAGGATGATAATGGCTTCCATTACTGGACCCCCATGTATAAACCATTTATTAACTATTATAAGTTACAAACTAACACATTTTCTAAGCCACAATATCCTTATCTATAAACCATAAACTATACACATTTTCCAAGCCACAATATCCTTATCTATAAACTATCTATAAACTCATCCGAAAAAATGTGTTTATATATAATACAATCAGTAAGTGTCCATAGGTATGTACTTTGGAACTAATGAGATAGTGGTAATTTATGGTTATTTTATTGGATCTTAGGTATCTGGCGAGCGTCCTGTGTGTCATATTTAACCAATATTTTCTCTCTACTGTCCCTCCCATGGGACTCCTTCCTCCCACATCCATTATCTCTACTTCAGACTTGGGCCTAAGTAGTCATATTTGCAACCTTTGGCTCTTTCCCTATGTGACTGACTCAGGATTGGATCCATATCTATTTTGTTCAGAGTCAACAACATTCTCTCAAAAATCCTCATTTTAAGAGTTATAGATAACTGGATAGGTCTTCCATTATAGCCTAGCCAAATGTCTTCCTAGAGTGTGTTATGAATTGTTGGTCAATTAGGAAAATAAATACTTTATTAATCTTTCTTTAAGTAAATTTCTGTTCCATAAGGCAAAAAAAATCCCTTAATAAAATATCTTCATGTATTAAATTATACTTTATTAAATTTATTAAAAATTTATTATGGTTTAATTTGCTAAATTAATTTATTAAAATTTATTAAAATAGAGTGTGGCAATCATAGTTAACATACATTACAACAAATAGAACATCTTCATATATGTAACTTGTCAACTATATTAAGATTGTCTCTATAATGAATGTTGTGTCAATGTTTACCTTGATACAAATTTTATCTTGTATGAAATATTATAATGGATAATGAATTGGTAGAATAAAAAGCTTATAGTTTTACTTATCTCAAATATCCCAAATAAAGAAGATTATGGTAAAAAAAAAAAAGAAGATTATGGTATTATACTGCAAATCTCTCACAGAAAATCTCTCTACTCATATGACTATTTCTACTTCTAGTTCTGAATAAGATAAAAATTAAAAGACAGTCTTCTTATTTCTGATTCTAATTCTGATTTAAATTTAGTCCATTGAAAGAAGTTAATAAGACATATAAAACACCTTCTGGCTACTAGCAGATATAAATAAGAAGTAATCACTCTCAATAGCAATGTAGTGCTGTAATTTCATTTCTATTTATACATTGGTTCATAAAATCAAGTAAAAAACACTTTAATGTATTCCTGAAATTGTTCATTAAATTATTATTTATTGAGGCACTGAAATATCTATGATGTTGAATTTATCAGACATTCTAAAGTTCTAAAGTGAATTCAGAGGGGAAGGCATAATTGAGATCAAGATGTGAAGGTTTGTAATTCCAAATGGCTTCTGATAAATGCAATTACCATAATCTGGAAGGTGAGTTAAAAGCGTATTCATTTGGATCATAAAACTTTTCCCTTTATTCTTTCATGGCAGCATTCTCGATTATTTTGCCATTTGTTGTTTTGACAAATGGAAGAGATTTGTAGAAATAGCAGAGGGCAATGGGCATGAGAAAATTTTAATCAAATACATGTACCACTGGTGGTCTGCCCACTACCATGGCGATTGCAGATCATGGCCTGTCCTATGGTCTACAATGGTAATTTCTGATTACAGTTAATTTCATATGCAGTTAACTTCATATTCTCAAAAGGATAGCTGAGATGATTTTTCTACACTCAAAGATTTTCGGTTAAACAAACACTTGTAATTTTTGAGGCACTAGACTTATAATATTAAAAAGGCATGTACCCTATCCTTAATAATCTCAGAGCTTCATTAAGGGAGACATGAAAACAGTGAATTATGGCACAGGAGAGATTCATAGATGCATGATTCTGGGAGCCCTAATTCCCCATGTGATTGTATTGGAGATAGGGCCTTTAGGATGGTTAAGGTTAAACGGGTACAGAAGGGTGGAGCCCTGATCTAGGGGAACACACCAGAGGTCCTTCTCTGCCATGTGAGGACAGAGCAAGGAGGTGACCTTTTGAAAACTGGGAAGAGAAAGTGCTGCTACCCTGACCTTCGACTTCCAACATCCAGTACTCTGAGAAAATATGTATCTGTTGTTTAAGCCAGCCAGTCTATGGTGTCTTGTTATGGCAGATTAGGCTAATATACACAGAATGGGAAAAATTAACCCTGGGTGGGGGGATGGGAATGATATAAAACTTTACAGAGAAGGTGACTAGGATAGGTAAAACAATGCCCGGAGCTATTTGCATCTCAATCCTGGAAATTTGAGAATGTTACCTTACATAGCAAAAGGAACTGTGTGGATAAGATTAAGTTAAGTATCGAGAGATGGGAAGAATTGATCTAGATGGTCCCACTGGGCCCAATCTGAAGGTGCTATACTGCCTGTTTTAAAGATGGAGGACGGGGTCATGTAGCAAGGAATACAGGTCGTCCTGAGGAAATGGAAAAGGCACTGGAAGAGATTGTCTCCTAGAATCTCCAAATAGAACGTGGTCTTGTTAAAAACCTTGATTTTAGCCCCCAAAGACCCATTTCAGACTTCTGACCTCCAGAATGGCAAGATAATAAGTTTGAATTGTTTTAAGCCACGAAGTCTGTGGTAACATGTTTTGTCAGCAATAGGAAACTAATAGTGTGGCCTTTGAACTGGCTCTGGAAGGCAGAATCAACTCACACAAGTAAAACAAAGAAGTGAGTTACAGAAAGCAGTTTTCATGGCCCAGACTTCAGCATGAAAAGAATGGCAGTTTCAGTAACTACCCATGATTCCATCTGATGGACAGTAAGGGATGAATTGGAGGCAAAGGATTGAATCCTGGCAAGGTTTGCAGTTTGGAGATTTGATAGGACTTGCAAGTTACTTGAGTTTTGTTGTGAGGAGTGACGGGAACGTTTTAACCAGGAGTGTCATGCTTGGAGATGCATTTATTAGAAGACTAATGGAAAGATAGTGTGAGGGGCAAGAGTTGGGAATATGGACTGGGGATAATCCTGACAGTATGAAGGCCAGTTAGAAGGTGAAGACAGTGCAACCTTAACCTAACTTGCCAGATCCATCCTCTAGTCTCCCTGAGCAGGCCCAATAATTTTTTATTTCTGTTCTGCTCAATCTGTCCAACTTCTCTTATCTATGCAATTAAAATGCTGCATGCTAGAGGCACCTGGGTAGCTCAGTCGATTAAGCATCCAACTCTTGGTTGGCTCAGGTTGTGATCTCAGGGTCGAGAGATTGAGCCTACCTCCCCCCCCTCCCCATGTTGGGCTCCATGCTTAGCAGGGAGTCTGCTGAAGACTTTTTCTCCCTTTCCGCCTCCCTCTACCCTTCCTCCCACTCGAGGGCACATGCACTCTCTCCTTCTCTAAAATAAATAAATAAATCTTAAAAAATAAAATTGAAAATGTTCATGCTGTTGTTAAAAGAACAGTATCAACTTTATGGAGTGCCTGGGTGGTTCAGTCAGTTAAGTGTCATGATCTCAGGGTCTTGGGATCGAGCCCTATGAGGCGCTCTGTGCTCAGCGTGGAGTCAGCATATCCTTCTCTCTCTGCTCCTCCCCCCCAAATAAATAAATAAAATCTTTAAAAAGAGAGCATCAACTTTTTAGTTTTTATAATCTTATTAATTCAATTCCCGTATCTGGATAGTGAAATACTTACTGCCCCCCAATAACCAGTTACCTCGAATGCAAGAATACACAGGGATTCCTTTTTCAGTCATCCCTGAATGAACCTTTCCAGGTCATTTATGTTGTCTGTCCCAAAACTTCAGGAAGTTACTCCTCTCTAGGCTTCCATAATTCATGGTGAACAATCAGCACTACACAATGGCATTGCTAATCTGCCTGTGTTTTTTGATAGACTGTGATTTCTTTAGGGCAGAGAGAAATCTCTCTATAGCTCCTGCATTTATTAGTGAAAAATAAATGCTCAATAAACATTTAATGAAATATGATAAATAAATGATAAATGAATGACAACCATCATAGTGGTCATTTCCGTATCTTTATCTTCCCAGAGAAAATCATTGAAACTATGAAGGGAGAAAAAAATGTCAGTATCAAATAATGAATATATAAGATTCAAAATTCAGAATTGAGAATGCCATGTGGCCAAAGAAGATTTCACATGAAGAAGAAAGAGCAGGGATGATCAGATACAGTAGCATGTGCATTCTGTTCAGACCAATAACCTATAAATAAAGACTCTTAGCAATAACCAGTCCTCCACACAACACCTGCCAGACCATATTGTTAGTATTCACATATTGTTCAGAGCAATTGACTTGAAATAAAAACAGAGTTTTCAGAATGTAATAGTAATGGTTTAAACTTCTTTATTATCAGAATTATTAGTTTTCATGACTTTGACTAATTACTCATGTGTTAATTACTTAACTATTTTATGTATTTATACTTGACAAAATAACCTGATTTGCTCTCTAATTAATGTAAAGAATTTTACTGTTTCCAGAATCTTCTCTATCAGCAATAATATCAGATTTATGAGAACTAATCTCATTGATATTAATGGAATTTTTGCACATAAATCGCATCATGTATCACTGATAGACGAGAGGTTGGTTAAAACTCTAAAAAAATCTCATGTGCCAAGGGCATTAGCGAAAATGGATGGCATCAAGGGATAGAAACCTTATTAAAGCATGACCATCTAAATTATGTCCACCAGTGTTAAGAAATGACCATCATTGTATCATAGATAAGATGGCCTTTTGTAGAGAAGTGAAAGAGACTCAAGACCTTATTCCTATTTGGGGGAGAGTAGTGTGGTGACACCTGCAAACAGAAAAATCACTGAATATATCTTTTGGCATAAAATATTTCTGACAGCTGTCTGATTTCTTTTGAAAACATCTATTTTCGTGTTCTTTTAATTTATGCATTTAAATGGGGGGACCTCAATTGAATGCTTACTCTCCTAAATAGTTCAGTCTAATTCTGAGTAGCTCTCTTTTGCTTTGCTTAGAAAACCTCACTGCAAGATTACAGACAGCAGCTGTAGCAGCAGGGGTAAAAGTGGTATTATTACCATAGTAATAGTGATTTTCATCAAGAAGCAAAGTTAACCTTAGGCTGAGCAAGGCTCAGGATTCATAAGGCAGCACTTATTTCAACTTGAGAATTATCAGTCTATTGCACAACTACTTTCCTGCTATATGCTTTAACTGAGAATACTTAATTGGCAACATATAGGAACTAATGTTGCAGCATGTGGTGAAGAAATAGCCATTGCCTCTTATTATTATTTTTTTTAATAAAAGTCCCTGATAACTTTTCCACTGAATCAAAGCATTTTATCTCATCTTTATTAAACATCCTATCAATGCAATTGTGATTGAAAACAAAGTATCTTGAAGAAGGCAAGTTAGTTGAGGAAAAACAGGATGGAATGAAATGAGAAAAATCAGCTATTTGTAATGACTCTGTCAATTTCCTCAGGGTATATGGGATATTTGGGTAATTTCAATCCACTCATTTATATTTTCAACACATCTGCCAACACATTTATTAAATACTATGTATTATAACACTGGAGTAGATACTGGAGATAGAAGTGGGAGTAAAAATACAGATAAATAAATAATAAAAAAATACATGGTGTCAAATGCCAAGAAGAAAATTACAGGATCACAGGAGCGTATGTCTGAGACTGAATATAGAACAGAAAGTGGGGAAATGTGGATAGCAGACTGAGTGAGGGCTTCTTAGAAAGTAACATCTAAGGGGCACCTGGGTGGCTCAGTGGGTTAAGCATCCAACTCATCATTCTGGCTCAGGTCATGATCTCGGGGTCCTGGGATTGAGCTCTGCTTAGCTTTGAGCTCAGTGGGGAGTCTGCTTGAGATTCTCTCTTCCTCTCTCTAGTCCCTCCCCCACTCTCTCTCTCTCAAATAAATACATCTTTTTTTTTTTTTTTAAGATCTAAGATCTAAGATCTGAAGGAAGAGTGAGAGATGTTTAATTAATAAAGGATGGCTGAGGGCTGGTAGATGGGAGGGTCCAGCCAGCAAGAACAGTGCTGGTAATCACCTGAGTTAGAAAGGACTTTGGGGGGGTGCCTGGGTGGCTCAGTCCTTAAGCGTCTGCCTTTGACTCAGGTCATGATCCCAGGGTCCTGGGATCGAGCCCTGTATTGGGCTCCCTGCTCAACGGGAAGCCTGCTTCTCCCTCTCCCACTCCCCCTGCTTGTGTTTCCTTTCTCGCTGTGTCTCTCTCTGTCAAATAAATAAATACAATCTTAAAAAAAAAAAGAAAAAAGAAAGGACTATGGCAATGCAGGAACTGAGAGCCGCAACACAGAGCACTGGAGCCAAACAAAGTGAACACAGAAAGATCATGAAGGACCCCAATGTATATGTTGACTTTTGGCTTGTATCCTAAAAGATATCAAAGCCATTGAATCATTTTAAGTAGGGGAATGGTATGCTCATATCTGAGTTTGTCAAACATCACTCTTCCTTTAATATAAAGAAAAAAAATTAAGTGGACATTGAAGTCTGCAAAACACTCCTAGCCTTTCAGGTAATGACCTAGAAAAACAATCTGCTTCTTAATGGTAAAATTCTAGCTAGTTTAGCATTTAAAATTTTCATGTAATTAAATTCAGTATATTTGAGGGCTTTTTTCTAAGATTTTATTTATTTGTCAGAGAGAGAGAACACAATCAGGGGGAGTGGCAAAGGAGAGAGAGAAGCAGCCTCCCCACTGAGCAGACACTTCTGCTGACACTTCTGACACTTCCAGAGAGCCCGACAGGGGGCTTAATCCCAGGACCCTGAGATCATGACCCAAGCCAAAGGCAGATGCCTAAAGGACTGAGCCACCCAGGCATCCCAGTATTTGAGTTTTAAAAACATTTTATATCACAAGGTGCCTGGGTGGCTCAATTGGTTAAGAGTCTGCCTTCAGCATTGGTCATGATCCCAGGGTCCTGGGATCGAGCATCACATCAGACTCTCCACTCAGTGGCAGGTCTGCTTCTCCCTCTCCCTCTGTGATCAGTCTCATTCTCTCTCTCAAATAAATAAAATCTTAAAAAAATAAAAGTATTTTATATCAGATACTTCAGATATTAATAGAATGTCATAAAATGTCTATAGGTAAAAACATAAAATAGGTAAATAATTTTACCTAAATAATAATTATAGTAGATACAGTAATAATATATTAAAGAGGCTATTCTTATGAGGATAAACTTTTTAGTAATGTTGGGAATACATTTAAAACTAAAGCTATCATATTAAGATAAATATTTGTATCCATTTTCATCTGCAAATAACTTCTGGATAATGACAGTGGAGTACAGAAAAATTTCAAAATTTGGTAAACAAACAACAGGTAAACAAACAACAAAAACACCTACAACAACAAAACAGCATAAATTCCATCAACAGCGACTAGGAGAGAATGTTTGTTTTTCTGCTTGTTTTCCATATAGTGATTTTTTTTTTAATTTAAAAAATGTATAATATACCAAACATACCAGATAAGTAAATAAGAGTAAAGGCTGTGGCATGGGTCACAACACTTAGATATCATACATATTCAAACCAGAGATCCATTCTTGATGGGGCATTGAGACAAAGCTGATATCCAATCTCTCTGCTTTGTAAGTTCTCTTCACCAGCTTCTGTTTGTAACACAGGGAAGTTTGTACAATTATTCAGAACTTGCCTCCTTTTGACACAGTCATCAATAAAAATGTACAAGACCCTAAAATCATTTAAAATTAGCATTTAGTGACACTTACAAGTAAGGTTTTAATTGATAGAAGGATACTTGGCATGCAAAGTGCATATTATATGTCACCCTTAATTTACTGCCACGGCAAGTTCCATGCTGACACTTCTGTAAAGGTAAAGTCATTACTTATTCACCTCAGATCAAGAACGCTGCATGCCTTTTAATTTCCAGCCTATTGCAGGTTGAATTTGAGTATCTCTAAAACAGTTTTTGGCATAACTCTAGTGGCCAAAATGCAGATGTTTACCCATGAATCATGTGCATACGTAAAATCTTCAGGTCATTAGTATGTGGATGATCCTAATAAAGCAAATATAATTTAATTTCATTTTCAAAAGAAGGAAATTAGGTATGACTGAATTTCTCAAACTTTCTAAACCATCAGTGGAGAATTGAAGATATTTTCAAACAGAAAGCAAATTGAACAATCTCAGTGTTTGTTAGTAGGTACTAATTTTATTTTACTTTTTAAAGATTTATTTATTTAAGAGAGAGAGAGAGAGCATGTGTGCAACCAGGGGAGGGGCAGAGGGAGAGAGAGAATCCTCAAACAGACTCCTGCTGAGTGCAGACCCTGACTCGGACCTTGATCCCAGGACCCTGGCTGGGATCAAGAGTTGGACGCTTAACCGACTGAGTCACCCAGATGTCCAAATAGGTACTAATTTTAAATTAAAGACATAGATATTTCCTAGAATTAAAGTCTCAGCTTTTACACAATAACAAATAGATTTAACAGAGTAGAAGATTTCTAGAGCTGGCTTAGAACTAGCTACAATATGGTCTTGACTAGACTTTTAGCTTTGTTTGCTTAAAAATATTAGGTACAAAATCCTCCCTGAAATCATCAAAACATTAAAGAATAAGTGAGACAGAAAGTAACAATTTTATGTATAACACACTCACACCTATATATAATACATTTTGTATATTATATAAATCTATAATGTGCATATTTATATGCAAAGCTTTATGTCTAATACACATAATTTTCATAATCAGAAATATTTTGAGAGATTTTATTTGTAGGTACTTGTCAGCCTACTATTGTGTCCCCATCTTTGACTTATGGTTTTTTCAATAGTGTCAAAGACACTCCTTCAAAGTAGTTTTCATAGATAAGATTCTGTTGAATTTTTAAAGTATATAAATATCAGGGAGAATGATGGCTTTTATAAAGATGATGATGATATTCTGTCAACAGAACATGTATCTTTTCCATTGGTGTTGTTTTCCATAAGAAACTAGAAATTTTCCATTAGTGCCTGGAAATTTTATCTGACAGGCTCTTTAATTCTGACCCACAACAAGCCTTTACAGAATGCTGGAGTTTTCATGGTAGTCCCTGGTCACTAACAAAGTGACACAGGAGTGGGGAGACTTATCCATAACTGAAATAACTACTGTAGGTTTTGATTATGCAAAAAAGAATATTATTTATTAGAACATATTTTAACATCTCAGATATATTAAAAATGAACTTTTGGGAGCACCTGGGTGGCTCAGTCAGTTAAGTGTCTGCCTTCTGCTCAGGTCACAATCCCGCATTGTGGGATCGAGTCCCGCATCTTTGTCCCTGGTCCATGGAGAGCCTGCTTCTCCCCCTACCCCTCCCTGCTGCTTGTGCTCTCACTCTCTCTCTCTCCTACTCTCTCTCACACTCTCTCTCTCAAATAAATAAAATCTTAAAAAAATGAACTATTATTTTTACATATGCTTTTCCTTCATTCTTCACTTTGCACCCTAATGTGATGTCTTTGTAATATATATTTATTAAATGATATAATGGGAGCCTTATTATAAAGTTGAACTTACACATCAGTGTTAATAGTTACTTGTATAAAATTCTGTTTCAACTAACAAAATGAAAAATGGGAGAAGAGAGGCATCCAGAGTCTGGCAGAGTCATAACCAATAAGAGAGCATGAATACAAGAAGGAGAAATCATGCAAAACCCCCTGATTAACTTTTTGTCAGAACAAGGCATTAGATAAAAGGAATTCAGTAAGCACAGATTATTTTTAGGAGGGCATTTTTTGTAGTGTCTCAAATATTTAATTCAAAATAGACTTTGAAGTGACTTCTGCTTTGATGTGTGAACACATCAGAGGGATTAAAACCAGACAATAGTCGTGCATTCAGAGCAAGTAGGTTCATCACTCATACTAAAGGTTACCATTTGGACAAGTGGACTAAACCACAGTATATTTGAATCCAGAATTTACATTCTCATATATTTAATTAATTAATCTGATATATTGGGATATTAACTTGAAACTGAACAATTGTTGAGTGTTTGCTGAATACAGAATCCCTGCAGGCTGCATTTTTAATGATCAAGATTTCTAGTATCTAACACAGTGCCTGGATTATCATCAGGACACAAAAACAATTTGTTAAATTAATGCACAAAGGGCTGGGAGAACACACAATCTCTGGTCCCCAAATATTCCAATTGTATATAGAGGTGCCTCTACATAAAAAATTCTATGTTGTAGGGCGCCTGGGTGGCTCAGTTGGTTAAGCGACTGCCTTCGGCTCAGGTCATGATCCTGGAGTCCCTGGATCGAGGCCCGCATCGGGCTCCCTGCTCGGCAGGGAGTCTGCTTCTCCCTCTGACCCTAACCCCTCTCATGTGCTCTCTCTCATTCTCTCTCTCTCATATAAATAAATAAAATCTTAAAAAAAAAAATTCTATGTTGTAGTAATTTTATATCATGCCATGAAAGGTACAGCTTAAATTCCTGAAAACAGAGAGAAGTAGAGATTCTTTAGTTACCAGTGTTATAAGTTACAAGGTAAAGAATATTTGAATAATATCCTCCACATGTACAGTAGGATGACATTTAAATAGATGGTACAAAGACGTCAGTCCACTGAACACCTGAAATTTAACTAGCTAGAAAATTTAGGTAAATATTTTTTTACGATGTTCAGCAATCACTCTGAAATGTCAGTGCCAACAGACAAAGGAACATCATAATTGTATATGGGTTGAATCATATGCCAGGAAGAGTTTTGGAAGCAAATGGGTCATACACTATGGAGAGTATAGGCAGGGTAGGGGATATTCAGGAAATTTTCCATTAGTGATCAAAATTTATATAGGACATAGTCAATGCAAACCTAGATCTTCAAACTAGAGCAAAGAATTCCATTAAAAGGAGAGTCTGCATGTACAATATAGTGATTCAACAATCCCATACGTCACCAGGTGCTCATCATGACAAGTGCACTCCTTAATCCCCTTACCTATTTAACCCATACCCTCCACCCATCTCTCTTCTGATAACCATCAGCCTGAAACTAATATAGCACTGCATGTTAATCATACTGGAATTAAAATAAAAACTTCATAAATAAAAAAGTTAGATATTTTGGAATCTTTAAAAAAAAAAAGGAGAGTTCACGAATCTGACTATAAGTTATGCACAAGAAGCAGAACCTGGGCCAATAATAAAAAAATAAATAAGAATCAAAATGAGAGAAGCTAAATATCTCCTAGAAGTGTGGTCCAGGCAAAATGCTGATATGTTCTGGTGGACTTCTGTTAAAAACCCACAGCTCTCACCCCCACATGTCTTAAGGAGAGGGCACATTGATTCTAAGGGCTGAAAAAGGTGATGTTCTTTACAGGATTATGCAGACAATTATTATGCCATATGCATTCATTTCCTAGGGTTGCTGGAACAAAGAACCACAAACTGGGTTGTATAAAATAACAGAAATTTATTATCTTACAGTTCTGGAGGCTAGAATTCCAAAATCAATAAATTGGCAGGGCCATATTCCCTCCTAAACCTGAAAACTCTTCCTTGCCTCTTCCTAGCTTCTAGTGATTTGCCAGCAATGCTTGTATTCCTTTACTTGTAGCTGCAGGGTCCATCTCTGCCTCCATCATCACATGTTCATCTTCTCTCTGTTGTGTGTCCATCTCTGTGTCTCTGCTCCTCTTCTTATAAGGAAACTAGCCATATTGGATTCAAGGTCCACTATATTCCAGTAGGACCTCATCTTAACTTATATCTTCATTATAGCTGCAAAGATCCCATTTTCAAATAATTTCATATTCACAGCTACCAAGAGTTAGGATTTAAACGTCATTTGGGGGTGGGGGAGATACAATACAAGCCTTGAATCTTGTTTTTTTTTTTTTTAAAGATTTTATTTATTTGAGACAGAGAGAATGAGAGAGACAGAGAGCACATGAGAGGGGGGAGGGTCAGAGGGAGAAGCAGGCTCCCTGCCGAGCAGGGAGCCCGATGGGGGACTCGATCCCGGGACTCCAGGATCATGACCTGAGCCGAAGGCAGCCACTTAACCAACTGAGCCACCCAGGCACCCCACTAGGATAAGATTTCAAATCACAAGCTGGTTCCTCAGATCAGATCCCTGTGAATTGTTTGTTATCAGCTACATCTTCCTTCCTTCCGATTAGCAGCATTGTAAGGTGGGGGGAGGTTAAATATGATTTAGGACTGGCCATAAAGGATTACCAAGGTTACAAAATGCAGGTCGGGCTTCAGCTCTGAATTAGGGTATGCTCATAATTATAGGCATACACTTAAACCTCTGTTTATTCTTGTAATAATGCTTAGTTCTATCTATCTGAGAATAGGTATCCAACTGAATCACAAAGTTATATGTTCCCCCTACTTCCCTACACATTTTCTCCTCATTATCTATATTGGGAAAAATATCTAAAGAACTGACATTTCAGCTTGCTACATTTAAAATTTGCTGTACTTAAATGTTATTTTTATTAAAAAGTTATCTATATAGACATACAGACATATATGAAAATAAATACAAAATAAAAGGATATATATAAAATACTTTCCCAGATTTCTTGTAGACCTGATTATTTTAGAGGGTGAATAATATTTTATGAAATCTCATTTCCATATTTTATTGAAACACCAGTTGCTGGATATTTCATTGCAAAACTCACTTGTAATTGAAGCTCAGAAATAATATACTGGAAAAATGTTATTGAACTCATAGGCCAAGGTAATTGTGATAAAATATATATCTCAAATTGTAGTATCTTATTTTAGATTTATTTTCTTCAAAATGCAAAGGATCATGAAGTCAGATTTGATATCTGAAATGTAACCGTATGACACATGAAACTATCTTTCTTTTTTTGTTTTTTGTTTTTTTGGTACTTGACAGGTGAGTCTTGCTAAGCTTCTAAGGTACCAGTACCAGTTGGGTGGACCACCAGCAAATCAAGAAAAAAAAATGTAAAATATAAACACAGGGTTCGAAGCTATGATTAAAGCATTTGAACTTATGCATGCTTCTCCACTGGTGTTTTGTTCTGGGGCATTTTATTACAGTCTATACAGTGGTGATGAGAAAGAATGGACACTGAGAAACCAGACTCCACTATCATGAAGGTAGACAATGTCACTCAAATTTTAGGAAATGAACTGACTTCTACATCTTGGTCATGAGACTTAAAGTATATTTCCTTTTTCAGAAGATACAGTTTTGGGGACAGAACCATCATGGTTGGCTGATCTATCAATCTAGTTGAATAGAAAAGCAATGAGTTTGCAAACCTTAAAGCAATTTCTACAACCTGATGTTAGGAAACAAGGTCTGGCTCAAATTGCTCCATTTGATGCTTCCATGGACAACTAATGGAGCACTTAAATCTGCCTACTGCAAACAGCAGAAATGCTAAGGAATTAAGCTCAAAGTGAATTAGGGGCCAGTAAGGCTACAATATTTCTACCCTTGTCAAAGGGAACACACACACACACACACACACATTTCCAAAGTGATATACTTCTTTCTTTTTTTTTTAATAAAGCAAAAATCTAAAGTAACCCTGTAAAACAATGCTACATGTAGGAAGCTGTCATGGTCACTCTCTGAACATCATATGGAACTTTGTTACTAATAAAACTGTCAGTGGAAACACCAGTGTCCATACTGCTCTATACCCATTCAGGCATGGTATCTTTCCAAATTGAGTCTGGGAAATTCTGGCCACTACTCTCTTGTGATGGAGTGTCTCTCTTAGTTTTAGGGAATAAACCTAACCCATTTTGGGGAAATTACATTTTCAGTTTATCAAAACACTTTTTCTTTAAGATTTTGTGATACACTCCACACCTAACTAAATATACTGCTGTAACATGATTGCTGCTAATGGCATGAAACACTTCCTTGAGAGATTGAAAACATTTGAGATAAAATATGGACTTTAGTTAAAACATTTTATTGGAAGAAGAATGCAGTGTGGAATGTTGACATACTGTCTTTAACATGGCCTCACAAGGGAAATGGATAAGAGGGCTTCCTCTCTTATTAAAGACTGTTTTGTTGTGAAAAGAATGTTTGTGGGACAAAAGACTAGAAAGTACAAGTTATGTGACCTTCTCTGTTAACAATTCAAAATTGTGTTAAAAGGGTATGTGATTATAAGTGAAACAAAATTCATGTTTAATTCATCAATTATCTCTTATTTAAACAAACCCAAGACAGTAATGACATATCTTACAGGGTCTCACTTTTAATGACTAGATTTGGATAAGGAATTCAGATGTAGGAATAAAATTTACACATGATATTATATTCTAGTTTTTCTGTTCTTAATATAAATTTATTCATTCATTCAATACATATTTATTGATCATCCACTGTGAGCAAGGTGCTCACATGGGTACTACAACATTATTTCTTTCTATAGTTTATCAAAGTAAATTATTGATCATATGATAATGAGTTTTATTTAATACTTTAATCATAAAATATTATAAACATGTACCAGAGGAGATGATGAGTATAAAGAATTTTTGTGCACACAAAACTAAGCTTCAACAAATAACCTATGGCCTATCTTACTTCATCTATTCCCCCTCTCATTTCTCCAGCCCCCATGCTATTTTGAACAAAATCCCATACTTCTTATCATTTCAATAAGTAATTTAGTAATTATCTGCAAAATATAAGCTTTCTTTTATGGTTAGTTTTTTTTGGGGGGGTTGGTTTGTTTGTTTGGGGTTTTTTTTTTTTTTTTTTACAAAACCACTTTACCATTATCACTGCTAAAATTTTTGACAATCTTGCAAAATCATCAAATACCCAGTCAGTGCTCAAATTTCTAATTATCTTTGAAATGTTTTAACATAAACATAGGAGAAAATATTTGTGACCTAGGGTTAATCAAAAGTTCTTGTCCATGACATCAGAGCATGACCCATAAATACCTCTTACCTTCAGTATTACTCTGATACCAAAGTCAGGGAAAGACACCACAAGAAAAAAAAACTACTAGCCAATATCCATGATGAATATACACATAAAAATTCTCAAAAAATACTAGCAAACTGAAATCAACAGAACATTAAAAGGATCACACACCATGATCGAGTAAGATTTAACCCTAGGATTCAAGGATGGTTCAACATACTCAAATCAATAAATGTGATACATCACATCATAGAACGAGAGATAAAGATCATATCATCATCTCAATTGCCATGAAATTTCAACATGCTTTCATGATAAAAACTCTCAGCAAATTGGGTATAGAAGGAATATACTTCAAAATATAAAGGCATATGAAAATATATAAATAGATAACAAGCCCATAGTTAACATCACATTCAGTAATGAAAGGTTGAAAGCTTTGCCTCTAAATTTGGGAACACAACAAGGGGGCTCTCTTTCACCACTCTTATGCAACATGTACTGGAAATCTTAACTAGAGCATTCAGGCAAGAAAAATAAATAAATAAAAAAGCATCCAAATCAGAAAGGAAGAAGTAAAATTGTATCTGTTTGCAGAAGATATGATTGTATATATAAAAAAGCTCTAAAGATTCAACAAAAAACTGCTACAACTAATAAATTCAGTAAAGTTGCAAGATACAAAACAAACACACAAAAATCAGTTGTTTCTATACACTAACAACAAATTATCTGAAAAAAATTTAAAAAAAATTCCATTTACAATGTCATCAAAAATAATAAAATACTTATTGTATTTAACCAAGGGGGGGTGTGAAAGATCTGTACACTGAAAACTATAAGACATTGATGAAAGAAATTGAAGATAGAAACAAATGGAAAGATACCTCATGTTCATGGATTGGAAGATTTAATACTGTTAAAATGTGTACACTACAAAGCCTATCCATTTAATGCAATCCCTATCAAGATTTCACTAATATTTTTATAGATTTTTTTTCTTAAATCTTAAAATTTCTCTGGAATCACAATGATATCAAATAGCCAAAGCAATCCTGAGAAAGAAGAACAAAGCTGGAGACATCACAAAGCTATAATAATCCAAGCAATATGGCACTAGCATAAAAAGACACGTAGATCAATGGAACAGAATGGAAAGTACAGAAATAAATCCATGCATATATGGTCAATTAATGTTTGATAAAGGAGCCAAAAACACAAAATGGGGAAAGGACAATCTCTTCAATAAATGGTGTCAGGAAAACAGGACAGCCACATGCAAAGGAATAAAACTAAACTCCTATCTTATACCATACATAAAAATTAATTCAAAATAGATTAAAGACTTAAATATAAGACCTGAAACTATAAATCTCCTAAAAGAAAACATGGGGGAAAAAAGCTACTTGACATTGATTTTGGCAATAATTTTTTGGATATGACAACAAAAGCACAAGCACCCAAAGTAAAAATAAACAAGTGGGACTACATCAAATTGAAAACATCCAAAGCAAAACAAATAATCAACAAAACGAAAAGGAAAGTTATGCAATGGGAGAAAATATTTACAAACCATGGATCTGATAAGGGGTTAACAAAAGGAAGGAAATAATAAAATTAAAGCAGAAATAGAAATGATATAGAAACTGAAAAAAAAAAACCATATCAATGAAACCAGGATCTGGTTTTTTGAAAAAAAATTAAAAGAATTGATAAACTTCTAACCAGACTTACCAAAAAGAAAAGAGAAAGGACCCAAAAGAATAAAATCACAAATGAGAGAAGAAAAATAACACCACAGAAATACAATTATAAAAGAATATTATAAAAAACTATATGCTAACAAATTGGACGACCTGGAAGAAATGGACTAATTCCTAGACATATAAACTACCAAAACTGAAGCAGAAAGAAATAAATAAAACTTGAACAGACTGATAGCCAACAAAGAAATTAAATCAGTAATCAAAAAACTCCCAACAAACAAAGGTCCAGGGCCGATGGTTTCACAGGCGAATTCTACCAAACATTTAAAGAAGAGTTAATACCTATTCTCAAATTATTCTAAAAAATAGAAAAGTTAGGAAAACTTCCAAATTCATTCTATGAGGCCAGCATTACCCTGATACCAAAACCAGATAAAGACTCTACTAAAAAAGAGAACTACAGGCCAATACTCCTGATGTACATGGATACAAAAATTCTCAAATAAAATACTAGTAAACCAAATCCAAAAATACGTTAAGAAAACCATTCATCACAATTAAGTGGGATTTATTCTTGGGTTGCAAGAGTAGTTCAATATTAGCAAAGCAATGAATGTGATATACCACATTAATAAAAGAAAGGATAAAAAGTCATATGATCATTTCAGTAGATCCAGAAAAGGCATTTGACAAAGTAGAATATCTATTTTTGATAAAAACCCTCAACAAAGTTGGTTTAGAGGGAACACATCTCAACATAATAAAGACCATCTATAAAAAAACCACAGATAATATCATCCTCAATGGGGAAAAATGGAGAGGTTTTCCTCTACAGTCTTGAACAATACAAAGATGTCCACTCTAACCACTGGAAGTCCTAACCACATAGTACTGGAAGTCCTAGTCACAGCAATCAGACAACAAAAAGAAATAAAAGGCAGCCAAATTGGCAAGGAAGAAGTAAAACTTTCACTATTTGCAGATGACATGATACTCTATATAGAAAACCTGAAAGACTCTACCAAAAAACTACTAGAACTGATAAACAAATTCAGTAAAATCACAGGATACAAAACCAATGTACAGAAATCTGTTGCATTTCTATGTATCAGTAATGAAGCAGCAGAAAGAGAAATCAAGGAATCTATCCCATTTACAATTACACCAGAAATTACAAGACACCTAGGAATAAAGCTAACTAAAGAAGTGAAAGACCTATGCTCTGAGAACTGTAAAACACTGATGAAAGAAATGGAAAACAGTTCCATCCACATCATTGCAAATGGCAAGATTTCATTCCTTTTGATGGCTGCATAATATTCCATTGTATATATACACCACATCTTCTTTATCCATTCATCTGTGGATGCGGATGGAACTGGAGGGTATTATGCTGAGCGAAATAAGTCAGTCAGAGAAAGACATGTATCATATGACCTCACTGATATGAGGATTTCTTAATCTTAGGAAACAAACTGAGGGTTGCTGAAGTGGTGGGGGTGGGAGAGATGGGGTGGCTGGGTGATAGACACTGGGGAGGGTATGTGCTATGGTGAGCACTGTGAATTGTGTAAGACTGTTGAATCACTCTGAAAAAAATAATACATTATATGTTAAAAAAAAAAAAAGAAGAAGAAGAAGATAACAGGAGGGGAAGAATGAAGGGGGG
>NC_138377.1:45077995-45108826 GCF_054177405.1 Leptonychotes weddellii
TAGCCTGGTGATGGGTATTGAGGAGGGCACATTCTGCATGGAGCACTGGGTGTTATGCACAAACAATGAATCATGGAACATTTCATCTAAAACTAATGATGTAATGTATGGGGATTAACATAAGAATAAAAAAAATTAAAAAACAAAACAAAACAAAAGAAACAAACAAAAAAAACAAAGATGTGGTCCATATATACAATGGAATATTACTCAGCCATCAGAAAGGATGAATACCCAACTTTTCCATCAACATGGATGGAACTGGAAGAGATTATGCTAAATGAAATAAGTCAAGCAGAGAAAGTAAATTACCATATGGTTTCACTAATTTGTGGAACATAAGGAATAGCATGGAGGACATTAGGAAAAGGAAGGGAAAAATGAAGGGGGGGAAATCAGAGGGGGAGACGAACCATCAGAGACTATGGATTCCAGGAAACAAACTGAGGGTTTTAAAGGAGAGGGGAGTGGGGGGATGGGTTAGCCCAGTGATGGGTATTAAGGAGGGCACGTATTGCATGGAGCACTGGTTGTTATACAGAAACAATGAATCATGGAACACTACATCAAAAAAAATAAATGAATAAAATAAAATTATGTGTGCTTTGACAGTAAGACATCTCACCTTGAGCATAAGGTTTAATGATGCATTTTCTTTCAAAACTTATGGTAAAATACCATTATATTCTCAAAACAGAAATAAGCATTTCTAAATATTCTATGAACATAAAAATGTAGCAACACATGAAAAAGCTTTCAATTTCCATCTTATAAGTGCTCTTCATTGTTCACTAATTTTTTTTTAAAGATTTTATTTATTTATTTGACAGAGAGAGATAGTGAGAGCAGGAACACAAGCAGGGGGAGTGGGAGAGGGAGAAGCAGGCTCCCGCCGAGCAGGGAGCCCGATGCGGGGCTTGATCCCAGGACCCTGGGATCATGACCTGAGCCGAAGGCAGACGTTTAACGACTGAGCCACCCAGGAGCCCCAATTGTTCATTAATTTTTAATAATGTATGCAAGTATGGTCTCAGGTTGCTTGTGATAACAACTCTGAGGTTCAACCTATTGACTCCTGGATCTACTCCCACTAGATGGGCTCATCCTTCTCTGACCATAATAAGAAGTAGGGAGCTAGCTACATCTAAGGTGCAAACTACTATAATAACTAGAATTTCATCTATACTCATACACCCCCAGTTTTATCTTTTCCCATTTGATAAAATGGACACTAGAGGAGTTAAAGCAACGTGGATTTGGAACAACTGATTTATTGGCACTAAGAACTACTAAGCCAGTAGAATAAAAAACAGTTTCTATCAGTTACCAACTTCATCCATAACCTAAAACGTGTTTATAATCAATCTCAACTTCCATCTGCTGTGCTAACTCCTACCCAGATCTTTTTCTCAGGCGAAGCTGCCAAGATAATGTGCTACTGCTTCACCTCTGTCTTTTCTTCACTTATATGAGGATTTTTCTTATGACAACTTTTAAAAATATTTTATGTATTTATTTGACACAGAGAGAGAGAGCACAAGCAGGGGGAGGAGCAGGCAGAGGGAGAGAGAGAAACAGGTCCCCCACCGAGCCGAGAGCCTGCCTTGGGGCTGATCCCAGGGCCCTGGGATCAGGACCTAAGCCAAAGGCAGACACTTAACAGACTGAGCCACCCAGGTGCCCCTCATTATAATCTTACTGACACTGGGGAGCGTCACACTATCCAGATAATCAAGAGCGCCTACGTGGAGTGTAGATTGCCAAGGCATTGTTGCCTATACCGATGAGGCATTATGTTCTTGGTTCATCCCTTTTATAATTGAACATATGCAGAAACATTTTAATAACTTTTTGTGCCTCAGGTGCCTAGGAATATCTTCTTGACCAAGGCACTCTTATTGACTAGACTTGGCAGTTATTGACTAGACTTGGCAGTCATGGCCCTCTTTTGGTTGTGCCATAGCACTTTAAAAAAAATTTTTTTTTATTAACATATAATGTATTGCTTGTTTCAGGGGTACAGGTCTGTGATTCATCAGTCTTACACAATACACAGCACTCATCACACCAGGCCATATCTAACTCAAATTTCTAGATTAGTACAGTTTGCTTTTGTTATTTCAATATAAAACTAAAAGTAACCTCAGTTTCACTAAATTTAAAAAGATCTTTGAAAAACATGCAATCATCGTTGTGATTTTGATAAATCAAAATTTTACTTTCAGATTTTGGATACGAGCCCTTTATCTGATATGTCATTTGCAAATATCTTCTCCCATTCTGTCGGTTGTCTTTTGGTTTTGTTGACTGTTTCCTTTGCTGTGCAGAAGCTTTTTATCTTGATGAAGTCCCAATAGTTCATTTTTGCCCTTGCTTCCCTTGCCTTTGGCGATGTTTCTAGGAAGAAGTTGCTGCGGCTGAGGTCAAAGAGGTTGCTGCCTGTGTTCTCCTTTAGGATTTTGACGGACTCCTGTCTCACATTGAGGTCTTTCAACCATTTGGAGTCTATTTTTGTGTGTGGTGTAAGGAAATGGTCCAGTTTCATTCTTCTGCATGTAGCTGTCCAAATAAAAATTTTTATTTTCATATTTCCCTTAAAAATATTATTCTTATATTAAACAATGAGATACAATATGAAAACAAAATTCCCTTCTATACTCCACGAATCCTATCACTTACTTTCCAAGGAAAGAATAAGTTATGATTTATTTGATCTAAACTAAAACCATTCCAGGTACATATTCAAACTTATAGTGCTCTCTGAAACTCACTTTTAGGCAGGATTCTAAGTGGGGAGTGGAAAATAACCAGTTGTGGTGTCCTTGCCGTAGGTAACATTTTGTTGAATTTCTACTCTCTTATGATTTCTAAGAAAGGAAATGACTGTATAGTTCACCCAACTTACACAAAAATACCAAAAAACTCAGTATTTAAATGTATAAGAAGTATACTGGAAATCAACCACGATTCACTGAATGAGTAAAAGGTAAAATCCGTAGCTCTTATCATTTATTTTTCATCAATAAAAAATAACAGGGCTTGCTGGGTAAGGATATTTTATAAATTAAGAAGATATTTCATATTTTAAATTTTTAAATAAAATAATTTATACTTTAAAATATTGATAATAATAATAATAAGATACTCAACTATCTGCATTTTTCTTTTTTCTTTGCATTTTTCTATTTTGCACAGGTGGCAGAAAATAATAGCTAAAACATATTTGCACAGCTCATTTTTTAGGTAGTTTCCTTTTCCTTAGCATTTTTAGAGTTGCTGCATTAAGACTATGGAAAATGGATCAATTACTATTCAGCTTAGACTCACAAGGTTAAATGTTAAATTGTCACCTTACAATAACAAAAGTAGTTAGGAATGTTTAATTTGGTGACCATTGTCATTTTTTGGTTGAACATGCAGGGGAAAGATACAACAAACTTTCTTAGTCAGAAGGGTGTCAACAACCTTTAACCTTTTTTTTTTAACAAGGACACCCATCCACATTCAGGCCAGAATACACTCTACTATTTTGTACATGAGAAAATGAGCAGCATTAATGCAAACCTAAAATGGATATTCCTTTCCCCGTGCTGCTGCCTCTCTCTGGGTGAGAATATAATCATAGGTAGAGCAGACAGATCTCTCAAAGCTGTGTAGTGGATGCCATAAAGAGGAACATAAGTGGCCAGCTGCCCCCTTGATGGTAGAAAGAAGAATGATTTGGTGTCCTTGCATGCTTTCTGCTTTTGAAAGGTTTGCTGCTTAAGGCACAACTGCAGATGTATTATTATGTGTGTCGAATCTAAAATTGTATGTGTAGGAGGGTGTCCTGGGAGTAAGGACAAGAGCCACCCTCAGCATGGAGAGGACCTGAATGGGATTTGTGAGGCCTGTTTCTCATCTGAGCTCCCCAGGCTGTTAAAAAGTAAACTGATACTGTCTTTTGACAGATGACAAGCATAGCTACAGGTAAGAATGTGAAAAGAAAGCACAAAAGAATTTCCTTCTCCTATCCACCTAAAGAGATCTTTTGTAGTATCCTGAGCTTATGATGAGATGAATCAAAACATATATGAATAAAAGAATTTGAGAGTTATTTTAATGATAAAACAAAGATAAAAGTCACCATGTTAAAAATAACTTGGAAGTGTGTGTGTGTGTGTGTGTGTGTGTGTGTGTGTGTAAACTGAAGTTCTTGGGAGCAAAATAAGTTTGACACGATTTATACTTTCATCTGTTTAATCTGTGAGTTGCCCAAACTACAGATCACAGTAAATACCCTTTGGTCATGCCTATGATTTAGCTCTTCTGGGATTTTTTCACTACTTCATACTAGTTAAATCTGAAGGCTGGCATTGTAAGACTAGTGTATAGATCCAGAGAACTAGATATGAGCCATATTTCATCATGGTTTTCCTTGCTAATGGCTTCCCTCTGCAAATAGAATAAAATCAGCCCAGAAGGTCCTACATGGTCCTGTTCTCTCTCCAGTATCTACTTGTTTCTCTTTCCCTCCTCACACTTCCTTATGTTCTCTCTTGCTTTCTCTGCTCCAGACACATTGTCTTTTCTTTCTTCAGAAGGGCCATGGCCATTCTCTCCACCTGGAATGTTCTTCAGATCCAGTCTTGGCCATCTCCTTGTCATTCACTTTTTAGCTGCAATAGCACTTCCTCCAGGAAAGCTTCTGTACGCCTTATCTAAAATTCCCCCAAACCCGGCCACTTGCTAAGAATAAATTGGCTTTATTTTTTAAATAACATTTGTCCCATCTGAGAGTTTCTTATTTATCTGTTTATTATCTGATTTTCTACACTTTCAGCTCCACATGTGAGCTCCATGAGGGAAAGATTTTGCTTATTTGTTTAGTCAGAGAGTGACCCCTCAATTAATGATGAGGCAGAGAGTGGATCATGTACATATCTGATATTTGCTGGAACAGTCAGGCCCTAATCAGAACTTCTTATTTTTGAATAAAGAAAGTCATAGAAATAAAATTGTTAAAATACAGAATAATGGAATGATTTCATAATGCTATGGTAAATATGTAATTTTCCATAAATCTTTTCAAATAAAGTGTGATATTTCAATGAATTTCAGACCAGTCTATAAATTATCCTCTGCTAAAAAAAAAAAAATTATCCCATGCTATTTTAGCTCAACACAAAGCTTTAGCTATTATAAATTTATCTACATATATTTTAGAATTATTTCAAAAAAGTTTTTTTTTCCTCTGATTCCAAAAGGAACCTCTAAGGTACTATTTATTGCATTTAAAATAGCTAATAGAATAAATGACTGATCTGGTGGTTTTGTTTTTTAAAGCAGAAAATAATAGGGCAATATTGCACACATATATATTCAACTAGATAAATGTAATCAGCATTGCCAGATGCAGTTTTAACATTTGCTTGATTTATTTCTATGTCAGACTATTTATCCATGTCTGTCCTAGGTCTGGTGAAACACCATAAATGATAAATTAGTTGACGTGTCTTTAAACTCCTGTCCTCTTTCACTCGGGAAAACTGCAATAGATGTCCTCCCTTTCTCTAGAACTCCAGATTTCCCCCAAACACATCTCATTCCCTGAATATAATCCAATCTTCTCAGTGACTCCAATAATGCAGAGCTGATTTTATCTTTCCCTTTAGTGATATAAATCAATTGACCCTGTCATTCCAAGGACAAGTTCCTTACTGTGGTGCAAAATCTCTTCCAGATTCAAACCTCTCTTCCTCACACGTTCCACTTTCAGCCTATCATCCTAGTTACCCTTCTCTCCTTGTCTCTGCGTATCTGCACCTATTAATTTATTGTGTCTGAAACATCCTACCAATTCTTACCTCCCTCAGATTTCTGTAATTCCTGATCACCACTGAAGACCTGGCTCACTTATCTTTTCTTTTGAGCAAACTTCTCTGAGCCCTGTAAAGACCCTCTAGTAGCCTTCGAATTCCCCTATTATAGCACACACCATGTTTTTTATAATCACCAGTTTGTCTGTCTGCATCATTAGATTTTGAAATCTGTGAGCAAAATGACCTTTGCTCTATATCTTATTTCTCAAGCACAGTACTCGAAATATTATAGAAGTTTAATAATGTATTTTTGAATAAATTAGTAAATGTGGCAAAAAGAAGATAAACAAATGAATGAATAATTTGCAATGAAATATAATGGCCCTTAAGCTCCATGAAGATAGATACTATTTTATCTGGATAACTGTATCCATTGGCTCTAGCGCAGGTCTGGCACATAGATGTAATTTAATAAAATATGTTAAATAAGTAGACAAATTAACATTAGACAATATATAGATATGGTTTTTCAGTTCAAGTGATTCTCTCAGTGTAGAAAGTTTACTCAGTAGGAGAGCAAAATGGCTAAAATGAAATTCTGGATTTAGGGCTAATTGATGTCTCTAAAATTCACCTGTGTTTTCTAAAAATAGTAGGGTTTTTTGAAGACTAAAGAAGGCAGTCAATATACAGCCTCCAGGATGTGCTCTGACAGCCAATGAGTGGCCAGTTGATGTAAGGTATTACCAATGTTATTTCTACTGCCATGCCTGCTTTTTCTCCTCTTCCTTCTCCTTTTACCTGCACTGCTAGATGGGAGAGAGTTAGACACTTAAAAATGGGAAGGATAAAGAAAAAAATTATGTGTTTTAGTATGAGTAAAAACAAAAATCACAGATTTTTTTTTAACTTCTCAACTCTTGTGACAATTAATTTTATATATCAACTCAACTGGACTAAGGGATGCCCAGATAGCTAGTAAAACATTATTTCTGGGTTTGTTTGTGAGGGTGTTTCTGGAAGAGATTAGCATTTGCTTCACAGACTTTGATGATCACCTTCACCACTGGGAATGGATAGAAGTGGATATCTTTCAATCCACCAAGGGCCAAATAGAACAAAAAGGCAAATCTGTTCTCTCTGTTGAGCTCGGAAATCCATCTCCTGACCTTGGACAATGGAGCACCATTGTCTCAGGCCTTTGGACTCAGACTGCTTCTTATACCGTTGGCCCCCTACTTCTGAGGACTTTGGGTTTGGGTTGGAACCACAACACCAGCTCCCCTGGGCCTCCAGCTTGCAGATGGGAGATCACGAGACTTTTCAGCTTCCATAATCACGTGAGCCAAATCCCTCATAATGAATCTTTATATAAAGCCCATTGTTCTGTTTCTCTAGAGAACTCTAACACAGTTATTAAGGCATAACCCCTGAACACTGAGTAATGTCTTCACAAAGCCAGAAATAATGGAAAATCCTCAAAGCTACATCACTGCATTTTTATATATAAACAAATTATATATTGGAATTGGAGTATTTATAGTACATCTTTACAAGTGGAATAGCACTAATTTTAGCCAAATACATATTTTAATAGAAATTAAACAGGAAATAATCAGTGACAATAGTAAATATTGAGAATGTAAATGTATATGCCCATATAAATATGAATTGCCAGGCCACCCACATATCAGCAATAGAATCCAAGAATTCTCAAGTAGTATGTTTGTTGCCTCCAGCCTCAAATTCATGACATTAATTTTCTAATTAAACCTGCTTGTCTCACTGCATTTTGTGTTGCTACAATGATTTGGCACTAAACTAGTTCAAATTGTTTTATGTTTTCAGTCTTCTGATTCATTGATATGCATTATAAAACACACTCTTTTCTTTCCAGCATAACCAGATAGGAAATCCTTCATTTGTATTCCATACAGTTTGGGTAGCAATCTGGATTTTCTGTCAATATTCCATGATGATATGTTCAGAAGACTCATTCCCCAGAATGCCAGAGATATTTATAGACTTGACTGGCAAGAAGGGCCAATGTGACTTTGCCAGTGTTCTAACAATTGGAGTATTTAGAAATGAGTCATCTCATAAGCAGCCCACCATCACAGAAGCTGATTGCTCATTGTATTCACACAGTGATGATGATAAATAGCCCCTATACAAGGAAAGATTAACACAGACTTTGCTGTATTCATGTAGACTGAACTACAGTATTTCAAGACACCTAAACTTGAATCGCTAGCACAGTTTTTGTGTCATTGCCCCCCCAACAAGAAAAACTCACTGAGTACATTGTTTTTTGTTTTTTTTTTTTTTAAGTAATCTCTACACCCAACTTGGGGCTCAAACTTACAACCCTGAGATCAAGAGTCACACGCTTTACTGACTGAGCTGGTCAGGTGCCCTCAAAGTTTGTTTTAAAAGAAGCAAATTTCTAGGGCGCCTGTGTGGCTCAGTTGTTTGGGTGACTGCCTTCGGCTTAGGTCATGATCTCGGAGTCCTGGGATCAAGTCCTACATTGGGCTCCCTGCTCCGCGGGAAGCCTGCTTCTCCCTCTGACCCTACCCCCTCTTGTGCTCTCTCTCTCTCAAATAAGTAAATAAAATCTTTAAAAAAATAAATAAAAGCAAATTTCTAGGTAAGATGAGAACATGAGGAATAGTACTTAGCACCTTTTTTCCCTAATTTTCCCATGACTTACATGAATTCTCTATACTGGAAATGAAAACTGCAGGATTAAGAAAGCAGTTGGGAAAAACCCTAAGCTATAATGAAAGTCTTCTGGGATCAGAGATGATTAAGTTCTGTAAGCTAGAAGGTAAGTGTGTGGTGGGCAGAGAATGGAGGAAGGTGACTCTGAACCCACAAAAAGCCCTTCACATAGATTCCTTTTATTTCTGTACATGGAAGTTGACTATCATGGGGATTGCTACACCAAACAGAGAGCTAGAAATTTCCATCTACCACTTTTTCTTCTCTTACTATATCCTCTTTCGTTATACCCCAACTCCTTAACTCTCTACTAGGGCCCTTAAATAGTGGCTCTATGCAAAGAAATGTTTCTTCTTTTTTTATTAGGCAATTTTCAATGATTTTTTGAAGAACAAACTTTCCTTGGTCTTTCTTTTGTACTGATACTAGAGAAATCTAAGAAACACTGATAATGAAAAAATAGAACCTATAGTTCTAAATATGATATAATAGTGCTTTTACAAAAAAAGGAAAACACATTATGAGTATATGAAATGCCAAGATTAATATAGCCTACATTATGTAAAATAAATATCATACTTGACATAGCAGAAAATGAAATGGGGGGGGCGTCTGGGTAGCTCATTTGGTTGAGCTTCTGACCTTTGGTTTCAGCTCAGGTCATGATCTCATGGATCATGAGATTGAGCCCCCAGTTGAGCTCCATGCTCAGCAGGGTTCTGCTTGAAGATTCTCTCCCCCTGCTCCTTCCCCCATTTGCGCAAGCACTCTTACTCTCTCTCTCACTCTCTCTCAAATAAATTAAGTCTTTGAAAAAAAAAAAAAGAAAATGAAATAGGTAAGCAGAGGATAGACTTAATAAACACTCCCAGGAAAGAGAGGAAAAAGCTTTAAAAAGTGGAATCTTTGGGAAAAGAGATAATATATAAAAAATGTGTATTTTAAAACTTAGAATATTTGATGTCTCTGGAAGAGAGAACAAAATGAGTAAAACCATTTAAGACATGATAGAAGAAAGCTTTCCTTATCTAAAACAAAACAAAACATGTCTGAAACCAGCATACAATGTTACAAACAGATTTTATAGAAAGAGATCCATGCTTATACATGCGTGTAACTTTTAAAAACAAAGAACTAATCCAATAATCCTTCAAGCATGCAAAAGAAAAATGAATATGCAAAGGTACCAAACCTAGAAACAAATAAAAGTCAAACTGACTGAAGACTGTTTTATGACATTAAAGGCCAGAAGAAAATGGAGTAACCTCTAACATTTAGAAAGCTTGGGCTGGTGTGGAAGCCACACTATAGTTTACCTGTGAACAAACAAAAAGGTATTTTCAGATAGGCAAGTAATCAGAAAACTAATCATGAATTTTTTCTGAATAAAATATTTGATTCCTTGTATATTATTAGATTCCAGAAAGATGAATCAAAACAGGAAATTCAATATTGGGAAGTAATTACCAAAAAAGACTAGGCACAAAGAATGAAAACATATAGGTGGCGCCTGGGTGGCTCAGTCATTAAGCGTCTGCCTTCGGCTCAGGTCATGATCCCAGGGTCCTGGGATCGAGCCCCGCATCGGGCGCCCTGCTCCGCGGGAAGCCTGCTTCTCCCTCTCCCACTCCCCCTGCTTGTGTTCCCTCTCTCGCTGTGTATCTCGCTCTGTCAAATAAATAAAATCTTTAAAAAAAAAAAAGAATGAAAACATATAAAATATAGAAATAATGAAGTTACAATCTTAGATAAATAATATTCTTTAAAATGTGGTATGTGTTTGTGTGTGTGTGTGTGTGTGATTCTGTGTGGTTGTGAGTGTGTGCACAACTGTTGCCCACTTGCTCTGCAGTCTTCTTCTACCATAATCTAGCCTAGGGTTGGTCTTCATTTTGTCTGTTAGACCTAGCTGCCACCAACTTGCTGTTTTCCATAAATGTGTTTAAAAATTTAGTTTATTTGTGTAAGACCCTCTCATTCTCTTCACCACAACAGATTTATTTTGTCTTGGGTTTGTTCACTTTTGTTCCAAAGAGACCAGATGATGGAAAGCAATTCCATTTGTCAATTTTTCAGCTATTAAAAATAAACTAGGGCCCTATTCCTTATTTCCTAAAGCACATCCCTTCCTTTATATGTTGGAATTTGCAGTCATTTGCAGCAAATGAAACTGATACATATTAGAGGGACTGAAGAGTTTTTTTTTTTAAGTATAATTAACATACAGTATTATATTAGTTTCAGGTACAGAACATATTAATCTGACAATTCTCTACATTTCTCAACACTCACCATGATAAGCGTAGTCACCATCTGTCATCATGCAATGTTATTACAATATTATTCACTATATTCTCTATGCTCTATATTTCATCCCCATGACTTATTTTATAATGGCATGTTTGTACCTCTTAATTCCCTTTATCTATTTTGCCCACCCCCTCTGCCCGCCCCTCCTCTGGCAACCACCGGTATGTTCTGCATCTTTGAGTCTGTTTTTTGTTAATTTGTTTTGTTGATCAGACTCCACATAAAAGTGAAAACATATGGACAGCGCCTGGGTGGCTCAGTTGGTTAAGCGACTGCCTTCGGCTCAGGTCATGATCCTGGAGTCCCGGGATCGAGTCCCGCATCGGGCTCCCTGCTCAGCAGGGGGTCTGCTTCTCCCTCTGCCCTCTTCCCTCTTGTGCTCTCTGTCTCTCATTCTCTCTCTCTCAAATAAATAAATAAATAAAATCTTTAAAAAAAAAAGTGAAAACATATGGAGTTTGCTCAAAAAATTAAAGACAGAATTAACATGTGATCCAGTAATTCCACTACTGGGTACTTGTTCAAAGAAAATAAAAACACCAATTCGGAAAGATATATCTACCCCCATGTTTATTGCAGCATTTTTACAACAGCCAAGATATGTAAACAACACAAGTGTTCATCAATAGATAATGGATAAAGCAGATGTGATATATGTGTGATATATATGTGTGAGATATATATATATGTGATATATATGTGAGATATATATATTCATCTATGGATAATGGAGTATTAGTCATAAAAAAGAATAAGATCTTGCCATTTGTGACAACATGGATGGACCTAGAGGATATTATGCTAAGTGAAATAAAACAGAAATTATTAATATATACTTAAAAGTTTATCATTGAATAATCCATTTTACTTTTTGGTGTTTCCAACTTATCAATTATTTTATGAGAATGAAGTTATATCAGCACATTTACACTAGAGTTTACTCTCTAGTTAGAGAGTAATAGCTAGCGTTTACTCTCTAGTTAGGCATGCCACATTGATGGAAATCATGTTTTAAAAATATTTTGGAATGCCTAAGAAATATTTGAAATTCAATTGTTTCTGCACTTAAAATGAGCTAGGGCTTAGTCTTTTTATATATGTGCAAAATCAGTGAAAGAGATGATTTCATCTTTTGTAATCCTATCTACATCACATTTCTTTATAACATTTTTATCTTAGCAAGTTCATAAGATCTGGATAGTCAATTATGATATTTCATGGGAAAGACTATGGTTTGGGGAAACTGAACTCAGGATTTGGCCACATTCTCCAATCTCTGGGTAGCTTGGGCATGTTTCAGCCTTCCTATCCTACAGAAGTATGCTATTACAGTTTCCTAATTTATAAAATTAAGGACATAAATGATTTGTTAGGTTCTTTTCTTGTGTACATTTCCCAAAGTTTAAAGAAGTAGCTTGGCAAGTAAGTGTAACATGTTTTTTTGAATAGCACTTTGAGCAAATTTATTATGGGTTAATCAGCATTGGACTGGTTTTATGAATATCTGTGATTATATAAAGAGAATTCTGCAAGCAAAGCCATCTAGGGAAACATACCTTAATTTAAAATTGAAACCGTAGGGAGAGGCAATAAGACATTAACAAATAATCTAAGAAATGGACTGCCTAGAAATAAAGACTAGATTCCAGCTTTGTCTCTGGAGTTGATTAGCAAAGATGAGAGATATTACCAAGGGAAAGCAAATCCTATTATGTTTCATTTTCTTAATTATTTCATTCTACTTTAAAAAATTTATGTATGAATTTCAGGACACCAGAGAACTCAAAATTAAAATGTGATATACACAGAAATCATAATCTGAAGATATTTTAGGAGCAAAGTATCATGAACCTCTGTATCAATTTTTTAGGAGGGAAATAAATTTCCCTCTGCTCTTGTTTCAGGGCAGAGTTTCCACTCCTAGGACACAGTATGATGAAATTTCTTTTTGAAGAAGTGAATTTAAGTGAAGTTCTTGTGTCTAAATAAGGAATTCTGGGTCTAAGAATACATAGTCTGCAAGAGGTAAAGACTTTTATTTCAAATCTACTCCAAAAAGATGAGGTATTATTACAAGTTTAGGTACATGTTTGAGTCTTTTAGAGACAAGAAGCTAAGTTTGCAAGGTCTGGCTTTTAGAGTCAAAGTGCCTCTGTGGGATGTGGTCACATAGTTATGTTATAAGCAGAATTGTATCCCTTTAGTCAGCGCTTTTTAAGGAAAGAAAATAATTTTCTACATAATAAAAGCATGAAGATTTCTCTAGGTCTAGAAAAAAGAAAACGTTTCTTGTCCTCATGGAGTTGTGGGATGTTGAAGTCTAGGAAGTTACTAACGTGATATTAGAAACAAAAGGCCAGCTACTCAAGGAAAGAGCGATGTTAATTTCCTGTATCAACTTGACTGGGTCACAGGGTGCCCAGATATTTGGTTAAAAATTATTCTGGTTGGGTCTGTGAAAACTTTTCTGGGTGATATTAACATTTGGATCTATCAAATCAGTAAAGCAGATTTCCCTCTTCCATGTGGGGCTTCACCCAATCTACTGCAGGCCCAAATAGATCACAAGGTGGAAAAAGAGAGAATGAGCCCTTTTCTTCTAAAGATCTTCAAGATGGGACGTCTGTCTTATCCTGCTTTCAGGCTCAGATTAGAAATTACACCATTGGCTATCCTGGTTCTCAGGCCTTAGTTGGCAGATTTTTGGACTTCTCAACTTCTACAATCATGTGAGCCAATCCTTTATAATAAATCTTTATTTATTACACACACACATACACACACACACACATCTCCTATTGATTCTGTTTCTCTGGAGAATCCTAATATAGAACCCCTTGCACAGGAGTGCTACTTCTGGATCTCAGGTGACAAAACTGAGAACAGACCCATCCTCCTATTTGTACAAAACTTACCACCACCTTGGCATTCATGCTGGTGGTGGTCTTAGGGGGAACTGAGAGACATTCCCCTTGGTGTTCAAGTAGGCATTCTAATATGACATTGGAGGGAGCATCAGAGATCTGATGATAGCTTAAGGAGGTCTGAGAAGGAAAGTTTAAGTGAAATTGTTACTGAGATACAAGCTCAGGGATTCAATAACTGGAAATCACTTAGAAGCCTATCTAAATCCATATGTAGTTTTAGCAACTTTTTTATGATTTAAGTATAAATGTAAATAAGCCTTAAGTATACCATTTTCAGACACAACCACTATACACAGTATTCTTGAACTTGGGTAACTAATTGCCTATTCCACTCAACCCAATATATGTGTGGCCTCCTACACTTTTTCTGTCAATGATACAGTCATTCAAAATGCTCCTACATAGTGAAAAAGATTCAGCAGTTTCTGCTTTTAGATAATGTTATTGAGTAGCCAAGTGAAGGCTACAGACTACCTTTGGTTAAGAAAATAAAAAGGGAGAAAAATATCTTTTTATGTATTTGGGATAGAGGAAAATATTTGAGAACATCATTTTTATCAAGATGTTTACTTCACCCACTACAAATGTTGCAAGTTAATCCAAAATGCTTCCTCATTAGTAATAAAGCAATTAAAAATAACTACAACTGCATAACTGTGCCACTGTTTTTCAGATGCCTAATTACACAACCTCTTCAGGGCGATGGAAATGTCAGCTCATTAGAACACAGTTCTTATTATTTGAAGCAGACTACAACCGATATAAAAGGTGCCATCTTCAAGTTAGCCATTTTGCATGACAGGACAGATGATTAAATTATTATTTCTAAGTCCTTAAATATACATTGAAACTAATTCTGGATGAGGTTTATTCCTTACGGGAACAATGTGAAGGATGAGAAGAGAAAGTAAATCTAAGTTATGCCAAAGTGTTTAATAGGATGATTTCAAATTCATACTTTAAGAAAAATTAACATATGCCTTCATTTTATAAAGACTGCCCAGTTCTCTTTTATCCTGATCTATGTAATTTGAAGCTGTGTTGATGCCGGGTAGTATTTCAATTAGGCAGATGTTTTCTCTCATTGTAATTCTTTTAATATCTTGACTATTAGTGCTTGGCGAGGATAAGTAATAATGGACACATATACTCAGGAAATGAAAATCTCATATTGTTGTGGCACCTGGGTGGCTCAGTCGTTAAGCGTCTGCCTTCAGCTCAGGTCATGATCCCAGGGTACTGGGATCGAGCCCTGCATCCGGCTCCCTGCTCGGCGGGAAGCCTACTTCTCCCTCTCCCACTCTCTCTGCTTGTGTTCCCTCTCTCGCTGTGTCTCTCTCTGTCAAATAAATAAATAAAATCTTAAAAAAAAAAAAAGAAAAAGAAAATCTCATATTGTTATTCATCTGGAATATACATGATGCATACCCTTGAGTGATTTTATGAGGTTCCATGAATAAGCCTGAAAAGCCAGGCAGGTGACAGACACTGATACTTATTTCATCCTGGCAGAGGCACTGAAGGAATTCTCCTAACTGCATGGTATTCAATACTGATGGCAGCAAGAGCTTTACTATTTTTCTTATTGTAACTATGAGTGTTATTCCAGTGAAGCATGCACAGTTATATCTCATGTGTTCAAATAGTGTCACAAAACAACTTTAGAATTTTGTGGAAAGCATTTGTTGTCAGGCAATCTGTTTCTAGTCCTCATCTTTCCAAAATAGCTGAGGAAGATTCAGCACATCCTTCTCAACTTTGGATCTTGGTTTTCTCCAATGGGAAATCAGGGTTCACTTCCATACTCTCTGAAGTCCCTTCCAGTGTTGACATTTGATGACTTCATTTTAAGAATTCAGTCTCTTTCAGCTGTCAAAAGAATTGTACTTTCCTTTTGTACTCATTAAAGTGATTTGTACTGCTACCTTTCTCTTCCATTATTTATATTTGAAGAGCAGAAGTCTGCACTCCCTCCTAATCAAAAGGAGCTCGGCATGCTCTGTAGGAGAACAAGAGGATTTTACTCATGTGGTGTTAGTATGAGAGAATAATTATCTATTTCCTCTGGCCATTCATAATAGCTAGTAGAATGAGTGAGTCACACCAGGATTCTATCTTGAAGTGACTAATGAGGTCTTCTAGAATATCAAATGAGATTTTTCCTGTTGCCCTAGAATTGATGCCATAACCTAAAGCTGAGGACAAAATTACTATGTACCCCCCAGCCTAAGGTGAAAATATATGAGCAGGTAATATCAGACAATTTTCCTCAGGGTTAATTAAGAGGCTTAATAACTCAGTTCCTTGCTCCTATCTCCACCCTCAAGCTAACATAATATGGCTGAGAATGTTTTCAACCTCTTAAGGAGTACAGGGTCCATGGATGAGAGGTCTAAAGCTACATGGCCCCCCAAAAATCACTTGCAAAGACTAGGCATACTTGCAGACAGTGGCATCAACAATCATGTTCTCCATCTTGACTTGCTGAGCTTTAGAACCTGCTGACACCTCTGGCATCTGGATAAAAGCAAAGGGTGGATAAACTGCTCCTAAGAACATTTTGGGGTTTGGCGTTATGGTTTTTATGGCTTACTAGTTCTCCTCTACCAAGGGAAAGAAGAGCATGATATTTGAACTAAAGGGTAGCATCCATCTGTGATTTCTGAACAAGGAAGAACTGTTGAGGCTGTCTGTGCCACAGTGATAGAAGGCAAAACGGCTGTAGTATGCCTGGGAAGGGAGCGGTGGGTCATTTACCTTGTGTCTGGGGCCCACAGTGGAGGTAAACAAAAACTTCAGCTATGCCTATGACTTCACAACCAAGCAGTGAGCTTATCAGAGAAGGGGCTGTGGGCAGCTACTGAACTAAGTAAAGGCATGCTCAGTTTGGTGGCATAGACCAAGGGCATACTTATGTGAAGACCACCACATAAGCAGATAACTAAAGATCCATAAAAAACAGACTAAATCAGAGTGAGGTCTTTACTGAAATGTCAGAAGACCTTGGCTTGGCTTAGCCCCGATCCCTGCAACTTGAACCCCACACTGGAGCCCACACATGGAAAAGAGAGAAGGAAGAAGTGTTCTAAAGCCACATCCTTTTTTTTATTTCAGAGAACCATAGCTAGGGATATAATCTGATCTCAGGTAAGGGGAAAGATCAAACTTTGAATTGAATTGAGAATAACTTTTAAAGAAATGAAAATAATGGGGCACCTAGTGGCTCAGTCAGTTAAGCATCTGCCTTTGGCTCAGGTAATGATCCCAGGGTCCTGGGATTGAGCCAATGTTGGCCTCCCTGCTCAGCGGGGAGTCTGCTTCCCCCTCTCCCTTTGCTGCTCTCCCTGCTTGTATGTTCTCTCTTTCTCTCTGTCAAATAAATAAAATCTTTTTAAAAAATGAAAATAATGAAATCTTATATGTAAATCTTTATATGAAAATAACCAAATAAGGGTGCCTGGGTGGCTCAGTCAGTTAAGCATCTGCCTTCAGCTAAGGTCATGATCCCGGGGTCCTGGGATCGAGCCCCTCATTGGGCTTTCCACTCAGAAGTGAGTGTGCTTCTCCCTCACCCTCTGTGTTCTCTCTTGCTTTTGCTCTCAAATAAATAAAATCTTAAGAGAAAAAGAAAGAAAGTAACCAAATAACTACTGAAATGAGGTCATTGTATTTACACAAGGTGACAGAAATCCTGAAATGGAGCCAAGATATGCATCAAGATATCTTTGCCTTTCCAGTATGACAGGAGACTTCATTAGAATATTGTTGGAGATGGTTATTTGAAAAAAAATCATATTTAGACCCTCAAGAGTTAAGACTCCTCCAAAATTCAAGAAAAGAGACAGCTTTTTCCTTTACTCAGCTGGGGGCACATTTGGAATGGAACTCACTACTTTGGCTTTAAGCCACAGAATATACTTTCAGTTCCCCAATTTTTCACAGCTGTTCCAAAATTCTTTTTTTTTTTTTTTAAAGATTTTATTTATTTATTTGAGACAGAATGAGAGAGACAGAGAGCACATGAGAGGGGGGAGGGTCAGAGGGAGGAGCAGACTCCCTGCCGAGCAGGGAGCCCGATGTGGGACTCGATCCCGGGACTCCGGGATCATGACCTGAGCCGAAGGCAGTCGCTTAACCAACTGAGCCACCCAGGCGCCCCCCAAAATTCTTTAAGTTGAAAGATTCAGAAAGGAGAATATGCATGGGAGACAGATCATTCACTGAGGCATGCATGGAAAAATCCCATTTTTTTTAAAAGATTTTATTTATTTATTTGACAGAGACAGAGACAGTGAGAGAGGGAACACAAGCAGGGGGAGTGGGAGAGGGAGAAACAGGCTTCCCGCTGAGCAGGGAGCCCGATGTGGGACTCGATCCCAGGACTCTGGGATCATGACCTGAGCCGAAGGCAGCTGCTTAACGACTCAGCCACCCAGACACCCAATCCCATTTTTTTAAATCTTAAAAAATCCAGTGGTAAATAGTTTCTTCTTTTAGTTTTCTAGATATCTACTTTCATTTCCAATTTTCCAATGTACTTGGTCTGCAACCTATCTTGGGATATTAGATCTCCTATTTCAGGGAGCTCACCCATTGACTTACTCTCAATCATACCTGAAGAATTTCAGAAGTGGATTCTGTTTCATTCTCATGCCATTGTTACACAACCTGACACTGTATACTTACAGCTCATGCTCACCATCACACTGAGACTCACTGCTTGTTGTTTTCAAAGAACATTGTTTGGCTGAATATAAAATAACTCACTGGTCCCTATGGGGGAATAGGATTCATTGACCACTGACTGCTTCTTTAATCAACACAGGATTTCACATACAGCATTTAAATCTAAACATTAAAAGAGAAAAATAACAAGAAAGATACCATCTTAAATAGAAAAATCATAGTAGGAACTTCTAATTATTAACTAATAATTTTAATTATTAACTATTATAACTGGGCTTGGTTAATAACTTTTAATTATTAACTAAGTTGGATACCCACACAACATGCAAAACTGAGTCTGAACAAGGAAAAAATCCTTCAGACTAAATCAGCTATATTAATAAACTTGTAATCATCAGATATGAATGAAGAAATAACGAATATTGATCAATTATTTTAAGACAAAAACCCTTCTATGCATTGCACTTGTCAATACCTTGACTGAGTCAACTGAATTTTTTCACATCTCAAATGTTAAAAATTTAAATCTCAGCTTTGCCACTTTCTAGCTGTGTGAGCTCAAACTTAGTCTCATTTTCTTTTAAATTATCTTCTAAGTTTTTACTGCAGAATATGGCACATAGAAAATGCTCAACAAAATCAGTTGTAAATATTAATATGGTCATCATCAATAAGATAGGATTTGAAAGCTACTCATATGCTCAGGAACACAATCCGAACATAGGTTTCTTTCACACTGTGCCTACATAGGGGGTTTGTGGCTTCGATCAACTTTTGGATAATATTAGAGGTAGATGGATACAAGTGTTTCTATTATTTTAAAGAGGAGGAATGAATTACATATACTTAGTACAAACTCCTAACTCATTAAAGTGTTTTCAGAGGAATTTTGTGGAAAATTCAGAGTGCTACATATAAAAAAATCATTTGGAACAGAACCACATTATTGTTTATGCTGTAAACATTATAAGCAAATATAGCAAAATAGTTGTTTTCTCATATTTCTTACATTATGCCCTTGATACCTATAGCCCTGGATTATTACTACTACAGTTTTAAGTTCTATTTATATTAAGTGAACAGATTATGAACCAGTTAGTTGGTTAAGAAATCATAAAACAGCAAAAGGAACCTCTGAAGGCACTATGGCCCTGTTGAAAAGCTAGGGACTAGGTGGCTGTAAAAATAGACCTAAAAATTCATTGGTTTAAACAAAAGAACCATTTATTTCTCTCTCACGTAATCATTAGGAAGTAAGCATGCCCGCCCAGGCGGCAAATCCAATTCCCATCTCACACTCAGAAGGAGGAGGAAAGAACTAGAAGAAAACACATTCAGTTCTTCTGAGGGCAACTTCCACATTTGGCACATATCACTTTACCGATATTCTAAAGACAAGAACTTAGACACATGTAGCCACACAATATCATCTTTAACTGTGTGCTTAATATTGAAGACAGAGATGGTCAAATGTTGGCTTAAAAATTAAACAATCTGGAAGAAATGGATGCATTCCTGGATACTTATAAACTACCAAGACTGAAACAAGAAGAAATAGACAATCTGAACAGACCAATAACCAGCAAGGAAACTGGAGCAGTAATCAAAAACCTCCCAGAAAACAAGAGTCCAGGGCCAGATGGCTTTCCAGGGGAACTCTACCAAACATTTAAAGAAGAAATAATACCTATTCTACTGAAGCTGTTCCAAAAAACAGAAATGGAAGGAAAACTTCCAAACTCCTTCTATGAAGCCAGCATTACCCTGATCTGAAAACCAGACAAAGACCCCATCAAAAAGGAGCATTACAGACCAATATCCCTGATGAACATGGATGCCAAAATACTCAACAAAATCCTAGCTAGTAGGATCTAATGGTACATTAAAAGTATATTCACCACACGACCAGGTGGGATTTATTCCTGGGATGCAAGGCTGGTTCAACATTTGGAAATCAATCAACATGATAGAGCATATTAATAAAAGAAAAGACAAGAACTATATGATCCTCTCAACTGATGCAGAGAAAGCATTTGACAAAATACAGCATCCTTTCCTGATTAAAACTCTTCAAAGTATGGGGATAGAGGGAGCATACCTCAATACCATAAAAACCATCTATGAAAAGTCCACAATGAATATCATTCTCAATAGGGGAAAAACTGAGAGCTTTTCCCTTAAGGTCAGGAACACAACAGGGATGCCCACTCTTACCATTATTGTTCAACATAGTACTAGAAGTCCTAGCCTCAGCAATCAGACAACAAAAAGAAATAAAAGGCATTCAAATTGGCAAAGAAGAAGTCAAACTCTCTCTCTTCACAAATGACGTGATACTTTACATGGAAAACCCAAAAAACTCCACCCCCAAATTATGAGAAGTCATACAGCAATTCAGCAACATAGCAGGATACAAAATCAATGCACAGAAATCAGTTGTACTTCTATATGCTAACAATGTAACCGAAGAAAGAAAAATTAAGGAATTGATCCCAGTTACAATAGCATCCAAAATGATAAGATACCTAGGAATAAACCGAACTGAGGAGGTAAAGGATCTGTACTCTAGAAACTACAGAATACTTATGAAAGAAATTGAGGAAGACACAAAGAGATGGAAAAACATTCCATGCTCATGGATTGGAAGAAGAATAAACATTGTTAAAATGTCTATGCTGCCCAGAGCAATCTACACTTTCAAAGCAATCCCTATCAAAATACCATTGACATTTTTCACAGAGCTGGAACAAACAACCCTAAAATTTGTATGGACCCAGAAAAGACCCCCAATCACCAGGGGAATGTTGAAAAAGAAAACCAAAGCTGGGGGCATCACAATGCCTGACTTCAAGCTACACTACAAAACTGATCATTAAGACATCATGGTATTGGCACAAAAACAGACACATAGATCAATGGAACAGAATAGAGAACCCAGAAATGGCCCCTCAACTCTATGGTCAACTACTCTTTGACAAATCAGGAAAGAATATGCAATGGAAAAAAGACAGTCTCTTCAATAAATGGTGCTGGGAAAATTAGACAGCTACATGCACAAGAATGAAACTGGACCATTCTCTTACACCGTACACAAAGATAAACTCAAAATGGATGAAAGACCTCAATGTGTGACAGTAATCCATCAAAATCCTAGAGGAGAACATAAGCAGTAACTTCTATGACAACAGCCACAGCAAACTTCTTTCAAGACACGTCTCTAAAGGCAAGGAAAACAAAAGCAAAAATAAACTTTTGGGACTTCATCAAGATAAAAAAAAAAAAAAAAAGCTTCTGCCCAGCAAAGGAAACAGTCAACAAAACTAAGAGGCAACCCATGGAATGGGAGAAGATATTTGCAAATGACATTACAGATAAAGGGCTGTATCTAAGATCTATAAAAAACTAATCAAACTCAACACCCCAAAAACAAATAATCAAGTCAGTAAATGGGCAGAAGACATGAACAGACACTTCTCCAAAGAAGACATTCAAATGGCTAACAGACACATGAAAAAATGTTCATCATCACTACCCATCAGGAAAATACAAATCAAAACCACAATGAGATAGCACCTTACACCAGTTACAACAGCAAAATTAACAAGATAGCAAACAACAAATGTTGGTGAGGATGTAGAGAAAGGGGAACTCTCTTACACTGTTGGTGGGAATGCAAGCTGGTACAGCCATTCTGGAAAACAGTATGGAGGTTCCTCAAGATGTTAAAAATAGAGCTACCCTACGACCCAGCAATTGCACTATGAGGTATTTACCTCAAAGATACAGATATAGTGAAAATATGCGGCACATGCACCCTAGTGTTCATAGCAGCAATGTCCACAATGGCCAAACTGTGGAAGGAGTCAAGATGTCCTTCAATGGATAAATGGATAAAGAAGATATGGTTCATATATTCAATGGAATATTACTCAGCCATCAGAAAGGATGAATACTTACCATTTGCATCAACATGCATGGAAATGGAGGGGATTATGCTAAATGAAATAAGTGAAGCAGAGAAAGACAATTATCATACATGTTTCATTCATCTGTGGAACCTAAGAAATAGCAGGGAGGACCATAGGGGAAGGGAGGGAAAACTAAATGGAAAGAAATCAGAGAGGGAGGCAAACAATGAGAGACTCTGGAGTCCAGGAAACAAACCAAGGGTTACAGAAGGGATGGGGTAGCCAGGTGATGGGTATTAGGGAGGGCATTTATTGTGATGAGCACTGGGTGTTATATGTAACTAATGAATCATTGAACACTACATCAAAAACTAATGATATACTATATGTTGGCTAACTGAACAGAATAATAATAAAAAACAAACAAAACAAATAAAACCTATGTCCAAATAAATCTTGAGCTATGATTACATTCACAAAGAACTGATTGAAAACAAACTGGAAAGTTCTTGAGTTTTCAAAAGAATTATAGTGTTAACCATACACAAATTTAGTGTATAAAACCCAATAGTTCCACCTGTAAAAGAACCTCAAGGCCAAACCCACACAAAGAAAGTGTGAAACGTGAAATATGGCAAAGGAGACCATAATGTATCTAACTCATATGTGATATGTGAAATAATACAAAAGGAAGATTTATTCAGATGGAAAGTATAGGAATACAAAGGACAATAAACAAGAAAGTTCCTCCCTGAGATCAGGACTTAGGTCTCAAGAAGGAACTTAACTCCATGTCTGTGACAGAAGGGCCTCATGGTTCTGCTCTGCATGTTATCAGCTAGTGATATCTGTTTCAAAGTCTTCTCTTTTTTTTTTTATTTAAAAGATTTTTTTTTTATTTATTTGACAGAGAGAGACACAGCGAGAGAGGGAACATAAGCAGGGGAAGTGGGAGAGGGAGAAACCGGCTTCCCACCGAGCAGGAAGCCTGATGCGGCGCTCGATCCCAGGACCCTGGGATCATGACCTGAGCCAAAGGCAGACGCTTAATGACTGAACCACTCAGGTGCCCCAAAGTCTTCTCTTTTCTAAAGGGCAAGATTTTGTTGTTTTATTTACTTTTTTGTTTCACTGCTCTGTTTGTGGTTATCCTGTTTCTTCTCCACTCTCATATATTAGGTACGAGGCACCTAAATTATTAATTTATAAATCATTGGAACAGGAGGAGTCAACTCCAGGGAGACAGTGACTGACTCAGATTTGAGGATGGCATGGCCTCTCTACCAGCCCTCAACTGCTTAACTCTGGAACATTATGTGAAAAATAAATGAATGTATATCTTGCCAAGTTACTATATCTTGGGGATCTCTTTTATTATTATTATTATTATTATTATTATTATTATTAATTATTATTATTATTATTTATTATTAGCCCAGGCCTAACTGATACAGTTAACATGTTTTAAAACCAGGGTCTACAAACTATGGCCCATGGGCCAAATCCAAACTGTCACCTATTTTAGTAATAAATAAATACACAGCCATGCCCATTCATTTCCATACTTTCATGGCTGTTTTTATGTTACATGTGTAGATTTCAATAGTTTTAACAGAAAGTGTTGGCCTTTTAAATCTAAAGTAGTTATTATCTGATGCTTCACAGAACAAGTTTACCAACTCCTGGTGTAACCTCCAAACAACATAAATCGATGGGGATAAGACTATAAATAAGATGGCTGCAGTAGCTATTTCCCTGAGTCATGAAGATCTGTCTCCTTTTCAAAGGTTTTCTGGTGGAAAGGTAAGGAAACAGAGCAAGAGCAAGAGAGAGGGTTGGACAGAGAAAAGGTTCTCTACTCTTACTGGAGTAAAATAATGAGTTTGATTAGATTAACTAACATTTTTAATGTCCTCTCTCTGCTTCTTTATTACTGCCAAGGTCCTAAGTTTTGCCTGTAGGTCTTGACCTTCTTTACTACCTCAGAAGAGAAAATCATCTCAGAGTCCCATGCCACGTGTAAAGAGACTTTAGCATTTTCCAGGTGTGAACTTCTGACAAATCCTAACACTCAGAGAAAATTTTCCAGGTAAATGGAGATAATTTCCCTTATTCTGGGAATCCTACTTCTGCTTTACTGTTTTTATAGTCCTTTTACTATTCAGTGTGACCTGGGAAAATTTTCTTCAATCATCCAGCAACCTTGCTAGAAACCACTGCTACATCTTGATATGAGCCTATTGAACTCTATTGAATGTAGCCTTGTTTATATCTTTTTACCTAAACTTTGACTCATCTTGCTATGGCCTTCATTGAATGTAGTCATATCTTTGGCTACAACACGCATGACCTGAATCTTCATAACCAATCTGACTCCTGTCATCACACATGACTTTACTTTTATTCATTTTTATAATTATTTGTTACTTACCTATCACTTTAGGAAAATCCTGCCATCTGGCCACTTTATGAAGCCAATTTAACAGTTAAATCACTATGTTAAATTTTATAAGATATTCACCTTGTCTTTTCAAATTACTGTCACATGCCTAATATAACTGAAGGGATAGTCAAGAGAGTAAACTCCTTCTATAAGCATATTGAAAGCAGTAAAATCTAACCCTCATTAGCACTTGGGAATAATTGCTTCTCTACATTATTAGGGGAATGCTGGGAGTTTGGTTGTCTTTGCAGCTTGGGTAATCTAATGATATCTTATACTGGACTTCTAAAGATAATGAGTACATTATCTTGAAATTCTTAGTATTTAATTCAATTGTTGATAAACTTGATGCTTTATTGAATTTTTATTGAAGTGAGGGGTTATTTATTTATTTATTTTTAAGCAAATACTATTTCACTATCTATATTTTTTCTGATCAAATTCTATTTCTTCAGGCAAGCGACCTGAAGTTATCTAATAATAGCTGAAATTTTCTATCATAGAGTATAAAAATAATATATTAAGGTTAATAAACATAAAGAAAATTAAAGGATGGTAACTGGATATAAATCAAGTTGTATTAAAATCCAATTTTGAATCTTTTTTTTTTAATCAGGGAAAGGAAAGAAATTTGGAAGTATTTTTCAAATATTTTTAGATCTTTTCTCTTCAGTTGTGTATTAGTACATTCTATTAAGCACAAAATGATTTAAAAAACACTTTGGACAATTTTTTTTTAACATAACATTAACAAAAATATTTTAGCTTTGACTCTTTAAAGCATAATGTATTACATTGTGTGAAAGTTTGAACCACTGAAGAAAACAATATGGAAGTTATTCAAAAAATTAAAAATAGAATTACCATATGATCTAGTAATTCTACTACTGGATATTTACCCAAAGAATATGAAAACACTAATATGAAGAGGAAATGCACCCCTATGTTTATTGCAACATTATTTATAATATCTAAGATATGGAAGCAGCCCAAGTGTCCATTGATAGATGAATGGATAAAGAACAGGTGATACATATATAATGTAATATTACTCAGCCATAAAAAAATAATGAGATCTTGACCCTTACAACAACATGGGTTGACCTAAAAAACAGACTCTCAAGTATGGAGAACAAACTGATAGTTACCAGAGGGAAGGTGGCTGGGGGGATGGGTGAAATAGGTGAAGGGGATTAAGAGTACACTTATGATGAGCACAGAGAAATGTATAGAATTGTTGAATCACTATATTGTATATCTGAAATTAATATAACCCTAACTGATTTAAAATTTTTTTTAAAGGTTGGAAAAGGGGCGCCTGGGTGGCTCAGTTGGTTAAGCATCTGCCTTCTACTTAGGTCATGATCCCAGGGTCCTGGGATCCAGCCCCCCATTAGAAATAATGGTGCTTATCAGATGTAATTTTGAGCATATGGTAAAATATTTGACATTTTTAAGGAATACATGCTTTTCTGGAATCTAAAATTATGTTAGGCCTGGCAACCTATGCCTCACTCCAAAAACAAATTCCCTTCACTATTCCAAGTGTTTCTGCAGTCAATACTATTCAAGGACTTAGAAAATGACTGACAGAAACTTAGAGGGAATCCCACATAATTCAGCCTCAGACCAAAGGAGTCATTTTATATGGAAGTGTGTGCAAGAATGGACACAGTATAAATAATCCACTCTATCACATATCAAAATACCAGGAAATATCAGGCTGAGACTGGCATTAAAATAAGACATCAAGTTGGGAACTGACCCATGGATGTTATATATTCATTAAGGCAACATTCAATATATAGTACTATGTTCTCTCTATATAGAAGGCATGATCTGGGAACCAAAAGATGGAATTAAAATTAGCTTCTTTAACTATCACTTTTAGTAACTCACTTGTAGAAATTGTACTCTGTCTCTACAAACTGAGCTCTGCTGGTGAGGGGTTCTGGTTCCGGTAGAGCAACACTCTCATCAGAGAACACAAATCTGAACCTGAGGCTTTGAATTTTTTATAACTCTTTAGATTAAAGGGCAAGAAAGGAGTTCTATACTGTGGGAAGCATTGGATTCTGATGATTATGAGGAGGTAGAGTTGTTGCTACATAATATGGGCAGAGAAGAATATGTCTGAAACTTGAAGAATTCACTGGGAATCTTTTGGTGCTTCCATAGGTTGACAAGGCAGGTTGACAAAGGCAAGGCAATCAAAGTTCAGCCTCCTCAAGAATGAAGACTTGAGTTGACTAATCAGGCAGCATACATCACAGTCAGCTTACTTGATTCTTTTTATCTTTTTATTGTTTCAAAAAAACCCCACCATGCTCTCTAAAATTTTGAGAAAAATTTAGCAAACATTTTTTGTTTTCTATAGTGTAAGATGTATTATAACTACATATGTTATTAATTCATTTTATGATGCTCTAAATATTATTTATCCTTTCAAAATAGAAAATTAGAAAATACATATCTATATCTATATCTATATCTATATCTATATCTATCTATCTATCTATCTATCTATCTATCTATCTATCTATCTATAGGAACATTTGGGATTAACTCAGATAACAGGAGATACCTAGAAGGAAATTCATTCAATGCCATAGGATTTTGATTTAATGGGACTCTCATACACACCATTTGTTGGTGGACATCCTTCCTGAAGACCATGTCTGTAACTGATGTGTAAACTATTCTGATACTCTCATTCATATTCTCATTATTTTCCATTCTTACATGCTTTGGTGAATTTACCACAATGTTATTTTGTTAAACTCCAAAAGTACCATTTGGATTGTGTTTACTCCATATTCAGAAACACTAAGTGGTGGATTCTCTACTTTTCAACAAATTTAAATCTCATTTCAGGCTTCCATCTTAATTAATATCCCTCCAAATTGCTCTTCTTTATTTCTATTTATTCAACAATTTAAAATCTACATATTTTAAATATATAATCTGTCTCTCCTGAGCTGTGTTCACATCTCTATTTATATAAATATATTCTTGCCTCTACTCCCAAACCTTTATCTAACAAAATCCTAATAAAAATTTATCTGAACTGTTATTCCATAGGTTTCTTTTGTGATGACGCTAAATTGGAGGTGATCAATTCTGGGTTTTTCTGTGTCACCTTTAACTGTTCATATAGCCCTCATCACAGACTTGTTATTTATGCCACATTATATTAATGGTCCATTAAAGTCTTTTTTTTACTTTATATTATTTAATTTTACTTTCCTTATGTTATACCAATTCTATGAGTCCAAGTTAACCATAATGTATCATGTATTATAGATATCAGTGTTTCTTCTCTCATGCAACTTGACTTCTAGATGATGTTATTTGAAAGCAAGGTATTTATATGATTTTGTTTCAATCTTTTGTTGCGATAAAGAATCTTCAAAATCTTACATACACTGGCCAAATCATTGTAGAATAAACAAGCCCTTAATGTTCACAAGGAGCTTCCTATGGAAAAGTGGTATTAAAATATGTTTCCATTGCTTGACAGAGTCTATTAACACTATGCTAAAATATTTCTTATTACATTTATTCAAGGCTAATTAAGTATTTTAGTGGTATAAATATAGAAATTTATCATTTTTGCCATTATACTCCTCTATTATATGAGAATTTAATTTGCTTGTAAAAAGTAAATAAAAAATAATAATCAGAGAAAGAAGACATTAGTTTATTCTTGACAATTGTTTGACTATGAAAAAAACAGCTTTTTGTGAACCATTAAAGGTATGACATGAATGCTTATATAGCAATATGAAAGTTTTGAAATTCATTAATACTCAATTTGGAATAATAATCCAAGTCTATTTGTTGCAATATAAATACAATTATGCAGAGGGAATTTACACACAACTTTAATATTCTTTAAATGTCATAAAATGTTCTTTTGAACAATGATTGAAGAATCAAATTTGAATGGCAAGCTATGTCACTTATGTTAATGTAGGGTTAATGACATTAAATGGAAAATAACCTTTTAGGGTTCTAGAGGGGAGGGGTGTGGGAGGATGGGTTAGCCTGGTGATGGGTATTAAAGAGGGCACGTTCTGCATGGAGCACTGAGTGTTACGCACAAACAATGAATCATGGAGCACTACATCTAAAACTAATGATGTAATGTATGGTGATTAACATAACAATAAAAAAATTAAAAAAAAAAACCTTTTACTTAAAAGTAAAACAGCAAAGTCCAACTAAAAGCCAAATAAATGCTGGATGATATAAATGCTGGAATTTTGAAAAAGAACTACACAACAATTTGTGAGTTTGTTGTAATATACATAACTTTAAGCCATGTGTGTTCCTGTAAATTACAGTTAGAAATAATTATTGAATTCTTAAAGTGCCTTCCAAATCTGAGATTATAATTTTACAAAACCTTTACTCTGATAAGCATGATAAATTTGAAAAAGTATATTAAATTGTTTCTTATCTTCTGCAATATTAATAATAGATTTACATAGCAACATAGAAATTTACTCATGGTCACTTATAAACTATGGATGACCACATACAGTACTAGCCAACAAAAACTGGAGCTGGGAATTAGGCAAGATATACAAGGGTTTTGTAGGTACATTCAAATCAAGTAGTTCGACGGGCAAGTCCAGAGAGGATAATTAAGGGCAGATGGTAATTATACACATTTACTCAGCACTCAGAAACAGAAAACATTGGAGAAGTAACAAAATTAGTGGGATGATAGTGTGCTCAATGTGATACTGGCAGAGTTTGAGGAGGATGTTGCTAAACATCCAAGAGGAAAAGGGGAATAAACAACTGGATATGTGTTTCTGGAGTTTAGTAAAGATGATTGAAATGGTCATCGGTATCTAAATGGCAATTGAAGCAAGATGAGACAATGGAGATCAGAAAGAATAATCAGAGTGAAAAGGGAAGAGTAGCTAAGTAAAAAAAAAAAAAAAAGTACCAATATGTAAAGGAAGAAAAGGGGAGAAAGAACCATCCATAAAGGATTCTGAGTAGGGTTAGCCAGAGAAATAGAGAAAAAAAAATCAGGAGATTGGGGTATCAAGAAGGAAAAAGTTCTATATTTTTCAGACACTGCTTAGAAGACAAGATGTATGAAAAGTGATAAACTATGTAGTGGACATAGGAATAAAAAGACATTGGTGATCTTAGCATGAAGAATTTTAGTGAAGTAGAGAGGGGCAGAAGTTTCCATGTATTGAAACAAAACGGTACTCAATGTATCCCAAGCACAAAACACATTAAAACCACACCGAGGCACATCAGATTAAAATTTCTTAAAACAACTATAAAAAGAAAATCATAAAACCAGTCAGAACAAAAAAGACATATTACATATAAGTAGAAGACAAAGATGATAAGCAGATTTTTTCTATGAACAATGGAAGAAAGAAAAGTACAGCAACATGTTTAAAGTACTGAAAGAAAAAAAAAACCTGATAATTTAAAATTTATACTGTTTGCAACATCTTCCAAAAATTAAAATGAAATGCAGACATTTTGAGATCTATAAAAACTTAAATAATTCATCAAAAGTATAGCCTCACTACAAAAAATAATGTTAAGAATAACTTGTTAGGCAGAAGGAAATATGGATCAACACAAAGGAATGGAGAGCACTGGAAATGGCAGTTGTTTTTTTTTAATGCTTCAGCCATTACACCCCTAGGTATTTACTCAAGAGAAGGAATGTGTACACCGATAGAAAGACTTAAGCAGGAGTGTTCTACATAATACCTTCCTTTGTAATACTCCTAAATTATAAAGTCCCCAATCTCCATCAACAGGCAAGTGTATAAGAAACCTGTTTTGTAGAATGAAGCGGGGGAAATCGGAGGGGTAGACGAACCATGAGAGACGATGGACTCTGAAAAACAAACAGGGTTCTAGAGGGGAGGGGGGAGGAGGATGGGTCAGCCTGATGATGGGTATTGAGGAGGGCACATTCTGCATGGAGCACTGGGTGTTGTGCACAAACAATGAATCATGGAACACTTCATCTAAAACTAATG
>NC_138377.1:45108926-45127466 GCF_054177405.1 Leptonychotes weddellii
TTAGCAGGTGAAACACATATGCACCGATAGAGAACAAAGACAGTTGTCTAATTAAAAGATGCCTTATAATTTCAGCAGCGTAAAGCTTTGAAGTTCAAATCCAAAGGAAAGGCAAGAGACCGCCATGGGAAGAGTGTCTTTGATAAAATGGGCAATTAAACACAACACCCCTCCCAAAAATATGATTAAAACTAATGTTTGGCTGTAATACATACTTTGTAAAATGATTATATCATGTATAAACACAGGTATTGAAAGCTTGAATGTGATATTACTGTGATTTAATTTAAGCAAAATTTTACTTTTTTCAGGATTAGGATTTTTGATTTACTTCTGTCCTCTGTCCATGCTGGTTATCCAAAGACACCTTAAAATGACATTTCTTTCTTATTTGTTTCCATGGCACATTGAAACCAGCATATGTAGCAAATGGGAAAAATCATGTCTGTCTAATCAAAAAGTTGTATTTGTTTCTCACTCATGTGGAATTTAAGAAACAAAACAGAGGATCATAGGGGAAGAGAGGGAAAATAAAACAAGATGAAATCAGAGAGGGAGACAAACCATAAAAGACTCTTAACTATAGGAAAAAAACTGAAGGTTGCTGAGGGGAGGGGGTTGGTGGGATGGGGTAATTAGATGATGGACATTAAGGAGGACACGTGATGTAATGAGCGCTGGGTGTTATATGCAACTGTTGAATCTCTAAACTCTACCTCTGAAACTAATAATACACTATATGTTAATTAATTGAATTTAAGTAAAAAATGTTTATTAAAAAAGTACTTGTAAAAAGTATCAGGAAGTAATGTAGTGAGAATTTAATTTTTAAAAATAGGTCTTACATAAAATGTGCGTGTTACATAAGATGTGGGGTGATGATTTCTCTATTACTTAGCATTGTAACTCACAAAGAGTAGATAATCAAATAAACATTAATTTCTTTCCATCCAATTTTAGAACATCTTAGTAATGGACCATGTTTATTTTTAGATGTTTGCCTGATAGTGCAATGAAGTATAAACATGATACACTGCTTTGTCATTTACTAATTATTTGCCATGAGTGACTCAGGGCAGGCACTATGACTCAGAATCACAAAATTATGATCATTAATGAACTCACAATATGTCAAAGTCCCCTTCATCCAGATACCTTACCATATCCTGATTTTTTATGCACAAGAATAAATTGCATTGATAAAACAACTTTTGACTCCTTCCTCACTCTCCCTCCAGTTTCCCTTATTTGCTATTTGGCAAAGAGGTATAATAACTATCTGGAGGTGAGCCTAGCCTTGTTTGTAATGGATTTACTGGTCTCTGTGGGGATGAATCACATAACCCACAAGATTATATAAATTAGCCAAAAGGTTACCATTCATTTTTCCACCCTGGAAAAGCAACAAAAAGGCTAAAGTGAGCATTAACATTCTGGTCTTGCAGAGAAGCATGGGAGATGAAGTCTTAATTTTCCAATGGCATGGCTAGTTTCTCTGCTAGCATGCACACATACAAACGCATACACAGACACCAACAATAAACCCTCAGGAAGATACAAAAAGAAGACAAATGCACATGCTATATCTACATACTTTTCAAAATGGTGGTAGAAATGAAATGTCAAGCTATCAAATTTCATGCCAGACCCAACCAAACCCTATATTAGAATTTCTTCTGAACTCATGTAATATGCCATCTTCTTCACTAACGTGCAGCCTGAGACAATATGTTAAGAGAGTTCACTGAGGTTTTGGATTTAGGTGTATTGCTCAAATTAAAGCAGTTTTTTCAGATCTTACATAAAGTCAAAATTCTGATTTACAGCAAATCAGATTCTTTTTTTAATGCATTTTAGAGCACTGCATGGTACAGGGGAGCCTTCTTGGAAACTCTCAAAATGTCACCATGTAGATGAATGCCTACCAGCTTTATTAATTCTCCAGAAAAGTCTGGAATTATTGTTTTTGGAATTCTGAAAGGAGGTTTAAGTTCACAAAACTTTTGAAAAAACTCTCAAATAAAGCATTTCACAATGCTAAAACAATAAAAATCAGAATCTCAAAGTTATATAGAAAATTAACTTGTAAATTAATTTAGATTTAAAATCTTTAGAAATAGAATAATGGAAATGCATGGTACTTCAGCTATCTCACTGTGAATCTTAATATTCATAATTCCATGACATGTTCAGTTTTAAGTGTTAAAAAAGCTATTTTAATAAAATAAAATTACTAAGCATGTTACTTGTGCTATTAAGAAGTAACCATTATATGGATTTTTTAAAAGATTAATGATTTTTAGATGAAATTATCTCTCATATAAATATGACAAATATTTTTATATACATGTTACAAAGGTAAATGAATTACTATATTGCTACCCTTACTAATGAATTTGGAATAACAATATTTCAAAAGACAGGGAAAATATCAACATAGCATTAAGTCAATCTACCAATGTTTCTGAAATGTTATATTCTTTTTGTCTCACTCTCTTTCCTAAACCAATTCCAGAACTAAATGTACCAAGTTGTTAAATCAATAGTTTGAAAGAGCACATCTCCAGATAAATGCAAACAACAAGAGCAAATAAATCTGATTATGTCCTTGCTACAAAAGTTATCACTGAGACCAGTAAGGCATACATGAATGCTTAATTGGTTTTGTGTATTTAAACAAAGATGTTTAACAAATTCAAGAAGCTTGCAAAAGTCATTTGGTCTCTAACAGATAGTAAAGCAGGGAGATAGTTTATATTCTGTATTTCCACCATCTTGGACAGCACTGCAAGAGAAAAGTCTAATTATTTGAATGGGTACATATTTTGTCCAAATAGTTACCTACTATTGGGCTGCAGGAATAAAATAAAGGGCTAAGGAAAAATACCTTTTCTCTAGATTCTGAGAAAAATAACACAGGTTTTTCAAGGCCAAATAATAAGGAAAATGTCTGCTTCAAATAGATATTGACAGATATATATTACAGTAAGATCAAGGGATTTTTTATAAAAATAGTGTCAATGTATGGGGAAGGAATAGGTATTCTATTTAATATTGGTGAGAAAACAAATTGTCACATTTCAGGTGGAGGAGAGATATTTTATAATATATAAATCTGTAAAACTATGCATACACTAATCTATCAATTTTACTCTCTGAGCATTTATCTTAAGAAAATAATCATGGCTACATACAAAACATTACCTAGAAGGATGTAAATTTTAAGTACCCCAAATGCCAAATATAGAATAGTTAATTAATGTGATATATTTATATTGTAAAATACTGTGTGGTTATTAAAAGGATGTAAAATGTATTAATTGAGATAGAAATATGTTAAGGATATACTGTCAATTGAAAAAACAATGCTATGTATCTCCATATTTTTGAGGTTATTGTTAACAATTAAATAATTACAGAAGACACATATTGAATTATATCTTGGCAGAAAATTAACTGCCCTTTCTAGTTAGATATCACTCACCCAGATCCTCAGGATTGATTTTAGATGCCTTGTTTAGATCATAAAACCTTCCTCTTAGCTTGACCAAATCTGATACATCCCTGCCCAATCTGGACCAATTACATCTTTCTCAAAATGTCTTCAGAGTTTATTCTATAATTTTATCTGTAATGTGTAAACTTGTTAGATGTCAGAAATAATACCTGTTTTGTGGTCTGGAAAACAAAGAAAGACGATCTGTAGGGAAAGAGATCGACAAAGCCAACATTCAGGAAAAGTAAAGATCAGAGACTGAATAAAAGAACTTGAAGCATTCTGGTCTGTGAATCTAGCCCATATCTGAGCCCTAGCTGCAGTTTTAAGTTTAATGCAATGAAAACTTTGTATCCATATAATAAATTCCTCATTTCAGCTTATGTTATCTTCAGTGAATTTCTATTACATGTCAATAAACATTTTCTTTGCAAAAGTTCTGGACGGATATTCATCCAAATGTCAAGAGTGGTTATTAACATGTAATAGAATAATAGGCATTTTTTTTCTTGTGTATATTGGCATTTACAGGTAAAACTTTTAGAACTTTATACGACATATGTTTATCAGTGGTTACTTCCTGCAGAGAAAGAACCACCTGAAAGGAATAAGTCAAGGCTCAGATTTGGGGTCTGGGATGGGGAGACTTATTTAACATATCTCTTCATATTTTTAAAGTTTTTATATGCCATAGTCACATATTTTTCCACTAATTCTATTTCAAAATTTGAGCAAGTATACTTTGCCATAAATCGTATAAGAAAATCATGAAAGCAGAAAGAAAGAAACAGAGTGAGAGACAGAGACAGAGGCAGAGAAATGAAGTAAGATTAAAAGGGCAATAGAACAGATACCATTAAATTCCCTTATGAATCTGGAGAAGAAAATGAATTTGTTATTCTAAATAAGATGTGACCTTGTCTATCATTGGGATGCTAAGGTATCTGAATTGTACACAAGGGAAAGAATTTGTTTCAACTCTATGCAATTGTATTCTCAAAATAGTCTTTAAAAAAAACCTAGTTATAATTTTCAGCATTTAGCAGAAACTAAATTAACCCTACAAAATGCTATTTCAATTCCATTTCTATGTCTTTGCCAACGGATTATGTGATTATTTATGAGGCTGCACAATGAAGCTTTCAGCTGCTACATGTTTTGAAAGTCCATTTTCAAGATTAAAAGGCTATAGAACTGAAATATATTTGTTTATGTGCCAAAAATAACAGTGCACTTCTAAACAGAAGGGAAACTTCATAGGTGTATTAAAACAGAAAGTGTTGTTTCTGTAATTTCTGAATTAAATTTTGTTCTCACATATAGAATGATCAAAATATTAAAACTATTACATTCTAAAGATAAGAATTTCGTGATGTAACCTAGGAACTGGCAGCAAATCCTAACACTAAAACAAAATAGAATTTTGTCCAGTGATTTTCTTGAGATTAAGAAGTATATTGAAAAACCTTGATATCCATTAATCTCTGATGAAAAACATACTTAATGAGTTTTTTTTCTTTTAAAATCATTTGCTTTGAGAAGTATGTCTCATCTACTGTTCTTGACATGAATTCAATCTATTCTATTTTCTATAAATGCTTTCCTGGGTACAATATGACAGTAAGCCATAAAATGAAAAGGACTTTACTGGGAAAATCAGCATAAATCCATTTGCGATTTTACAAACACTCTTCCTTTCTCCATGGCCATGAGAAGAGATTTTTTTTTAAGGTTTTCTTTCTTTCTTTTTTTTTTTTTTAAGGTTTTATTTCTTTTATTTGACAGAGAGAGAGAGAGGGAGAAGAAGGCTCCCCGCTGAGCAGGGAGCCCTATGTGGGGCTCCATCCCAGAACCTGGTATCATGACCTGAGCTGAAGGCAGAAGCTTAATGATTGAGCCACCCAGGCGCCCCAAGACTTTTTTATGGTAATGAACTTCTCTGTTCCAAAACAATGCATTGCTCCTGTGAGACAAAGCAATGAATGTATCCAATAAAATAGCAAGTATCAGCAACTATGTCAATCAGATAACAAATGTGTGATGCTGATTAAGACAGTATCTTTCCATCTTAGTACCTCAATAATCAAAATTTGTAAAAAGCTTTCTCTTAAAACATATCCTTTCTTAATTTGCACTACTCTGAGTAATAAGAAAGTTTAGTGAACACTTTCATTCACCTGTATTTCTGCTACATATTTCAAGGAAGAAGTGATTAAAAAATCCATATTTAAATCCAAAATATTGTAACTGCATTTTCAAATAAGTGGTAATATATTTTAACATTTTTTATGAGTCACAGGAGACAGATTTTCATAACTCTTTTGACAAGTATTGAAATATAAATTTGTTTTCTCTTTGGAACAAGATACCTTGTCACTGTCATTCCTGGACATTTATCCTTATATTTATTCATTCCCACCATGAGTTTGTTTGACTTAGATTAATTTAATAGAAATATGTTGGGGACATCTGGGTGGCTCAGTTGGTTAAGCAGCTGCCTTTGGCTCAGGTCGTGATCCCAGGGTCCTGGGATCGAGTCCGTCATCGGGCTCCCTGCTCTGCAGGAAGCCTGCTTCTCCCTCTCTCTCTGCCTGTTGCTCCCCCTGCTTGTGCTCTTTCTGTCAAATAAATAAAATCTTAAAAAAAAAAAAAGAAAGAAAGAAATATGTTGGAGTTTCACTATTGTGGATTCTACTGAAATAATGGACTTAGCAACAATCACTAATGTGCCTTCCATAAGCACTCATAATAGTGCCCATACCCTCTTTTCATTTTGTTATTAAGGGTCACTGAATAACGTTTCATTCTAACATTAAAAAAATACTAAATTATGGACACATAAAAAAGTCAATAAGATCTACCTGCCCCATTATAATGCTTCCCTTATATAATTTTACTTGATTTGATAATTATATTTCAAAATAAAGATATATTTTGTTGCTTGGATTAAATATGAACTCAATAACAACTGTAATAATAACATAATTCAGAATAATTATTCAATATGACACTCTAAAGCATCATGGTACTTGTATATATTTTAAAGTTCATTTTATATGTATAAATTTATTGCAGAGAAATATAAATGCATACTTAATACAAAGTTTTAAATAATAAATATATATATAACCAAATTCTGTGAAGGAAATTGCCTGGAAATATGAGTCCCAGGACCAAAGAAATTACCATTAAATAAGTTATAATTCATGTGTATTTTTAAATGAATTACATGGGAATAAAATTACTATGATGCACAAATTCCATTTATTTTCTGGACATTCTGGATTAGGCATACAGTTACCCTCCATTCCAACTTTTATCTATCAGAAGAGATTGGAAATAAAGTACATTTTTAGACTCATTTACATCTAGTCATTACTTTCTAAGAAGTAGATGTAGTCTTGAGATTTGGAGGATGGAGTCGAGCCCCAAGACTATTTCTTACAACTTCTGGTTGATAGGTCTGGTAAGTAATACATGAAGTCACTCTGTAGCAAAATTCATTCCAGTGTCCATTCTCTAGCTTCTCAGATGGGAGAGGCAGTTATGTCAGGAATGATTGTAGCTTCTAGCATTAGCATACTCTAATGGAAGCCTTCATAGAGCAATTATGTGTTATTTTGTGAGTCATTCTTAGATGATCCAATCTAGAACTTTCTCTCTCAGAATTCCCTTAACATTGTAAACACCAACATGCCTGTTTCAATTCCTTTCCTATTTAAAATAATTGGAGTTGTTTTTGCTTCTGACATTGATCTATGAATGATGTAGTATCTTGTACCAGAATTAAGATAGAATGGCTGCTCACAATGGAACTTGATCGAAGAAGGAAAATGACAAGTTAAGTCTTATTTTCCCAGCTCAAGGCAAATTCTGAGGACCAGATTTCTTTTTTTATGACTGTTCTACAAGATCTTACATCCCGAAAATCTTACTGAAAAAAAGACAAAATTTAAAAAAAAAAAACCCGACAACGAAGTCTGATTTGATATGACAAATACTGTAATACAAATAAGTTAAATTCACAGCCATTCTTGAGGTACTAAGTAAAATTTCTCTTATTTATTAGAAAGACTGAGACCTACATAATTGTAGTAAAGACATCTTGATGAATTCAAATGAGTGTACACCTCTTGGATACAGAAGCTTCTGCTTTCCCTTGTCTATTAAGACTATTCCTATCTTGTCTGAAGACTTAGCAATTACTTTATCATAGGTATTTTCCTTGCAAAAGAACACACACTACACCTAGCCCATTTTTACCACACATTTCTGTATTTAGCACTAGTTCAGAGCCATATCTAGTGCCCTAGCAAATATTTTTAAAGTCTGAACTGACAAGAGAATTTCCGGATTTTGCTAATAATTATCAGAAACCTGAAGAATATATGTGAGGTTCTGATAGTGATAGATAAGAAGGAAAAGGATAAACAGATTGGACCAAGATAGTTACTGGTATGGACATATTTGTTGATCTTTTGCTTAGTTCTATACATTATTGAAAGTGGAATATGGAATCTCTATTATTGTTGAGTTACCAGTTTTTCATTCTATACTATCAGATTTGGCTTCCTGTATTTTGGGGCTCTATTGTCAGGAGCCATATATAATTGTCATATTTTTCTAATGGATTAAGACTTGTATTGTTTTAAAAGTCCCTCTTTATATCTTATAGCATTTTCTGTTTTAAAGCCTACTTTCTTTTTGCAATACTATAGGCATTTCAGCTTTTTTATGGTTGCTACTTTCATAATATACAATTTTCTACCCTTTGCTTTTAATCCTTTTTTATATTTGAATCTAAAATGTGCCTCCTATAATGTTTCTTCATCCTATACAAAAATATTTGTCTTTCAATTTGATTTTTAATCTGCTCACATTTAGTGTTATAATGGCTATAGTTGGATTTATATTTACTTCTTGTTTTATATATGTGTCATGCCTAGTTTGCTCCTCTATTCCTCCTTTATTGTGTAATTTTTCATTGAGTATTTCCTGGGGTAACATTTTAATTTCTTTGATGATTTTTTCACTGTATTGTTTAAAGTTATTTTCTTAGTGGTTGCCCTAGATTTACATATACATCCTATCAGAATCTGCATTGAATGTAAAAAAACAAAACTTAATTCCAGTGAGATTTTAAAATGTTATTTCTATACAGCCTTATTCCATCTTTCTCCTTTTATGCTATTATTGTTACACAGATTAAATTTATATATATATCACAAACCCAATAATACATTGCTATATTTATTATCTTGTATAATTTTAAGTCTTTTAAAAAAGCTCAGAGAAGAAAGGAGAGCATGCATATATTTAAAGAGTTTGTTTTGTTAACCCTATTATTTACCATTTATTTATTCATTTCACTTATACATAAGCTATTATCATTGAATACATTGTTTCTATTATCATTTTGAACAAATTGAGAATCTGATAGGACTCTTGTAGTTAAAACTCACAAAAGTGTGGGGATCCATGTGAGACTGGCAACTTCCTGGATTTTTAATCATCTGGCTTATCCATACTAGCCTCTAGCAAATTGTCAATTACAGCATAGGTATTTGTACCTGAGTACTGGTTTCTGCTCTGGTAGATTATAATTCTCAGTATCTACCTGTCTGTTTTTCTCTTAAAAAAAATATTTATAAGATTTATTTATTTATTCGAGAGAGAGAAAGAGTGAGGGAGGCAGGGAGGGGCAGAGGGAGGGGGAGAGAGAAATTTTAACAGACTCTGAGTTCAGCACAGAGCCTGACACGGGGCTCTATCTCATGACCCTGAGATCACAACCTGATCAACCTGATCAACCTGATCAACCAATCTTGGAAAACAAGATTCAGACCCTTAACCAACTGTACCACCCAGGCACCCCTACCTCTCTGTTTCGATAATTTGGGGGGCAGTTGTTTGGCTTGTGACCTCAATTCCCTCATGAGTCTAAGAAGAGTTGTTGATTTTAATTTGTTCAGCTTTTTGCTTGTTGTTAGGCCAGAGTGATGACTTCCAAGATCTTCACATGTGAAAATGGAAACCACAAGTTCCTCTATTCTTTTATTTTTTAACCAAATAACTCAAAGGTTTCAAATGTAAATTTGAAGTCTATGAGAAGGTCATATTGCATTTTTTAATGATGTATTTGTGGTAACATATACAAGAATAAAAAAATACCTTGGAGAAAACACTAATTTCTTTATTCCAACTGAGTCTCAATCATATGAAAGAAATTAGAAATCAGTAATGACAGTTAATTCTCTTGTTCTGTGGCTCACTGTATATGGTATAAAGTGTATGTATAGTTTACTCCTTGATAATAATTACAATCTAGAGAAATTATCATTGCAAAATTTTTTGTGTAAATTAATTTATGTTGTATTTTATTCCTCCCTTTATAAGTTGTTGACTATAATGTAGCATGTTTCTCAATACCTGGCAGTTCATTTAGTGACATAGTTCATTATACACCTAGTAGGCCTCTATAGGCAAGTGGTGAATATGTGGTTTTACCTTATTATTTTTTTATTTTTATTTTTTTAAAGATTTTATTTATTTATTTGTCAGAGAACGTGCGAGAGAGCATTAGGCAGAGGGAAAGCAGGCTTCCTGCTGAGCAGGGAGCCTGATGCAGGACTTGATCTCAGGACCCTGGAATCATGACCTGAGCCGAAGGCAGATGCTTAACTGACTGAGCCACCCAGGTGTCCCTTATCTTATTATTTTTAATGTATAATATGTGGTTTTGTACCAGATCTAAAGTTTACAAGGACTACAAGTAGCTCCACCAACCCCATTAAACTGCATATTCAAAATCAAAATGTTTAAGAACAGTGAAAGAAAAGAATTTACAAAATACAAAAATGTAAGTTCTTAATAAACAATTCTTAATAAAGAAAATTTTATCTGAATTGTCAAAGCAACTTAAATTTTAAAAATTTTGTCAGTCAAAGATATATTGAAACTTGTGATAGCCAAGATGAAATTAAAAAGACTAAATTTAGGGGCACCTGGGTGTCTCAGTAGGTTAAGCGTCTGCCTTTGGCTCAGGTCATGATCCTGGGGTCCTGGGATTGAGCCCTGTGTCAGGCTCCCTGCTCAGTGGGGAGTCTGCTTCTCCTTCTCCCTCTGCTCCTGCCCCCACCCCACTCATTCTCTCTCCTCTCTGAAATAAACTCTTTAAAAAAAGAAAAGTAAAAAAGACTAAACTTACCCTTCATCCTTAAACAAATTGAAACTTCAAACACAATGTATGAAACAATAAATTTCCAAAAATATGTACTTGGATCACCCATAATGCAAGACAGTAATCCACAAAAGAAGGCAAACTATAAAGGTGAGCCCAGTGAGCTCTCTAACTCACTTCTGATAGATCATTTCTAAACCAAAGAACATGACAAGGAACCATATCATCCTCTAATTGCTAAAAATTAATGACAAAGTGAAAATCTTAAAGCAGCAAGAAAAAAGACACATTATATACAAAAGAGAAAAGATAAGAATGATATGAGTCTTGTCAGAAACAATAAAAGCCAAAACACAGTGGAGTGACATATTAAATGATTAAATGAGAAAATATTTTTACATAGGAATATATATCCAAGGAAATTGTTTTCAAAAAGAAAGGCAAGGTTTCCACTCCGTTCATAATGTAGAGCATTGCAAAAAATATCACTCCTACATAATAATGAGAAAAATGCAGATAAACTTCAAAATCTTATTTTTTCTGGTGACCATCAAAGAGGACTCAAGTTGCCTAGCACCAACTAAAAAGCAACAGTATTTCCCCACCACTGGAGAGGGGCAAGGGCATGGAGTTGGAGCTCTCTCTGTTAGATATATAGACCCCTGAAAGTTGAAAACAGAGCATGAACACTAGGAAAACTTTCTGGCAGCCAGCTGCCACTCTAAGCACAGGTAAGAGAAGCTCACCACCAGAAGACCATGAAACTGTAGTGCCCTGAAGGTGACAATAGCAACAGTGGTACCCAAACTCAGATCATCTTCTAATTAGACTGGCACAAGCTCCTGCACTAAAAGCCTAACAAGAGAGGAGCTATAAGTACTATTCACCTCATTCTCTACTGTCCCATAGGACAATGTCAATGTCAACATGAAATCAAACTTATGGGATACACCTAAAATAAAAATTAAAACAAAAAACACTATTGAGCAATAAAGAAATCAACAGATTCAGAGCTGATTCAGATGTTGGAATAATTGCAGAAGTCAAACTTTCACTATTTGCAGACAACATGATACTCTATGCAGAAAACATGAAAGATTCCACCAAAAAATTGCTAGAATTCATACATGAATTGAGCAAAGTCGCAGAATATAAAATCAATTTGCAGAAATCTGTTGCATTTCTATGCACAAATAACGAAGCAGCAGAAAAAGAAATCAAGGAATTGATCCCATCTGCAATTATACCAAAAACAGTAAGATATTAGGAATAAATCTAACTAAAGAAGTAAAAGATCTATACTCTGAAAACTATAGAATACTTATGAAAGAAATTGAAGAGGACACAAAGAAATGGAAAAGCATTCCATGCTCATGGATTGGAAGAATAAACATTGTTAAAATATCTATACTACCTAAAGCAATCTACACATTTCAATGCAATCTGCATCAAAATACCACCAGCATTTTTCACAGAGCTAGAACAAACAATCCTAACATTTGTATGGAGCCACAAAGGACCTCAAATGGCCAAAGCAATTCTGAAAAAGAAAAACAAAACTAGAGACATCACAATTCTGGATTTTAAGCTATATTACAAAACTTTAGTCATCATGATGGTATGGTACTGGCACAAAAACAGACACATAGATCAATGGAATAGAATAGAGAACCAGAAATGGACCTACAACTCTATGGTCAACTAACCTTTGCAAAGCAGGAAAGAATATCCAATGGAAAAAAGACAGTCACTTCAACAAATGGTGTTTTGAAAACTGGACAGCAACACACAGAAGAATGAAACTGGGCCACTTTTGTACACCATACACAAAAATGAACTCAAAATGGATGAAAGATCTTAATGTGAGACAGGAAACCATCAAAATCCTAGAGGAGAATGCAAGCAGAAACCTCTTTGACCTTGGCCATAGCAATTTCTTACCAGACACGTTATCACAGATAAGGCAAACAGTAAAAATGAACTGTTGGGACTTCATCAAGATAAAAAGCTTTTGCACAGCAAAGGAAACAATCAATAAACTAAAAGGAGGCTGCCTAACGAATGGGAGAAGATGTTTGCAAAAGACATATCAGATAAAGTGTTAGTATCCAAAATCTACAAAGAACTTACCAAACTCAATAACCAAAAAACAAATAACCCAGTTAAGAAATGGGTAAAAGACATGAATAGACACTTTTCTAAAAAAGACATCCAAATGACTAACAGACATATCAGAAGAGGCTCAACATTACTCATCATCAGGGAAATACAAATCAAAACCATAATGAGATATCATCTTATATCTGTCAGGATAGCTAAAATTAACAATAGAAGAAACAACAGGTGTTGGCAAGGATGTGGAGAAAGGGGAACCCTCTTGCAGTGTTGGTGGGAATGCAAACTGGTGCAGCCACTCTGGAGAACAGTATGAAGGTTCCTCAAAATGTTAAAAATATAACTACCCTACAATTCAGCAATTGCACTGCTAGGTATTTACCCAAATGATACAAAACTACAGATTCAAAGGGATACATGCACCCTGATGTTTATTGCAGCATTATCAACAATAGCCAAGCTATGGAAAGAGCCCAAATGTCCATCAGCAGATGAATGGATAAAGAAGATGCAGCATGTGTGTGTGTATGTGTGTGTGTGTATACATTGTGTAGACATATTGTGTCTACACTCTATATGTGTGCTGTGTCTACACTATATATGTGTGTGTATACAGACACACACACATATATACACACTGGAATATTACTCAGCCATCAAAAAGAATGAGATCTTGCCATTTACAACATGGATAGAGCGAGAGTGTATTATGCTAAGTGAAATAAGTCAGTCAGAGAAAGACAAAAACCATATGATCTCACTCACAAGTGGAATTTAAGAAGGAAAACAGATGAGCTTATGGGAAGGGGGAAGAGAAAAAAAGGAAAGAGGAAAATAAGCCATAAGAGACACTTAACAATAGAGAACAAACTGAGGGTTGACAGTTGAATGCTTATAAAGTGCTTAGCCTAGGGTTGACTGAAGGGAGGTGGATGGGGAATGGGCTAAATGGGTAATGGATATTAAGGAGGGCACTTGTTAATGATGAGCACTGGGGATTGTATGTAAGTGATGGATCACAATTCTGTTCCAGAAACCAGTATTTTACTGTATGTTAACTATCTAAAATTTCTATTAAAAAAGAAAAAAACCTACAGATTCAAAGCTGATTCAGATATTATAATAATCACAGAGGAACATTAAAATAACTATTATTAATATTCTAATGGGTTTAGTGGGAAAAGACAGCATGTCTTAGAGCAGAGAGAAAGAAACTATGATTCAAATTGAAATGCCAGAAATAAAAGGAAAACAATATCAATAATAAAAATGTTAACAGTAAAAAATAAAATAAGAAAGAATTTATTTGATATGCTGTTAGCTTGATTCTCTTACTTTCAGTAGCCCAGAAAACCATATAGCTATGTGCTTACTGATGAATTTTCCTGTTCACAGCATTGCCTTAACTACATTTTCTTTGTTCTATTTCATTGTATCTTCAATATCTTTTTTCCCCAAATAGGAGGTAAGCAAATAAACTTCCTAGTTTGCTATCTTGAATTGGATACACACACATTAATATATTTTTCCATATATGTATTTATGCATGCAAATATGTGTTATATGTATGCGTATGTACATGTGTGTATGTGTGTGTGTCTATTTACATGGATTCTGATTCTGACAATTAACATACTCGACATCCCTTTCAGTCCCAGGCCTCTCATGAATCTCTAAGCAGCTATCTTTTAAAACAGTAAGGTTGAATAGAAATAGTCATGAATTCATATTTTGTTCTGCCTCTTTTCAGATGTCTTCCCTTGCGTGAATGATTTAACCTCACAGAATTTACTGTATTGCCAAATGGGAGAAAACTATAGTATCCAATACAAATGATCATTGAATGCTTATAAAGTGCTTAGCCTAGGGTCCAACACACTGAAAGTGGGTATTTTAATGAATCATAAGAATTTATTGTCATAATCGAATAGGGAGTTCCTCAAATTGTGAAATCTCACTTATATTCTTATTTTAAAAATTTGAAATCCTTGTATTATTATATAGATATTACTATATGTACTAGTTATTTTTTTCTTAAGAATTACTGAGAATGCCCTTTTCTTGTGTTCTCCATTTATCTATGCTACTAAATATGCATAAGGTGTAGTTGATGGTTTTATTTGAATATTTATTTTCTGTCCTTTTAACTCTCATATTTTAGTTTGAAACCTTTCCTAACTCACATTGATGTGTCTCCTGGTAATTAAGTATTTCCAGTGATGACAAGATGCACTTTAACCCTTATAAAAAGCCCATCCTTCTAATATTATAGACTATTCTCCAGAAACCAAATTTAGTAGCTCTGCAATCATATAATCCATGGGAAGAATGGGTTGTGGTGCCATCAATGCCCACAGATCCTTCCTTTTCCTGTGTAGGACATTAGTCATGACCAATTACTCCAAATCTTCCCCTCCCCCCAACACCCACACTCCAGAGCTACAGATTTTCTCCTCTCTATTAATATCTTTAAATGCAGTTTTTTGTTATTTGACTATGATATGATAAGTGGTATATATTAGTTTTTTTCAGAAAGAGCATCATTACCTTTAGCTTTCCTGGACACAATATTTCTTCTTTTCTCTATGCATATTCTTTCACTACACAGACTCTTCATATTTGATTTAATTGCCTCTGTTTCCCCACCATTACTTTGTTCTGTATCATGTCTTCTGATCTTCGTGCTCTGTAATAGGACAGAGCACAATGTTTTTCTTCACATAGTCTCACTGTTCCTTTAGCAAGCAGACCAGTTTTCATTGAGATCACACATAATTTGTGAGTACCTTGAACAGGAAGACATTCACAGCAGGACACCCTGAGGTTTATCAGAAATATTTCTCTTAGGACCCAAATATTTGGAGTACTAGAAATATTGTCCCTTGTGGCTCTCCCTGGCAAATTCCTGCAAACTACACCAGCAAACTGATAGATTAGCATACATTTTCACAGAAAACTTATCACACTTGAACTCCTCCTAAGGCTTCATGAGTTGACAAAATTTATGGAAACTTGGTGTTAGTTAAGATTTCCTAGCAAACAACCAACCAAATAAATGCTATTCGACTGGGAGGTTGTATATGGATATGTATGGATGTATATGTATATATGTGCATACATACACACATACATCCTGGGAGTGAATTCCCCAGTCCTAGTCAAACCTTCATGCAGTCCTAACAAACACCATGAGAGACACCCTAGGAACCACTCATCTGAGTCACTCCACTTCTTTTTCTAAAAGAAATCCAGCTTTTAGAATTTGAGTTAGAAAATATTTATTAAGTCCCTAAATTTTGGAATAATTCGTTATGCAGCAATTGATAACAGTCCAGTGTCAATGAACCCATTTATCACCACTCAGTTATCAATCAGAGACTCTGCTTCCCTAATAGGTGACAGAGATAGAGTATGGCCTCTTAGTTGTAAAAGTCTGGCAATATTACTTGTCCTTTAAACCTCATCCCTGAGTACCTAGTCAGGTACTGAACTGGATCAGGTTTCATGTTTGACAGTAAAACTTTTTCACTCAGCACTAAATATTCAGAAACCAATAGTGTTTATTTTTTTCATTGATAGCTTCAGAGTTCAGTCAGATTCCTGTAGCATGCAGAAATTTTTTTTCTGGCCAATATTACTTCTTTTTCAATCACTCAAGACACATTATTTTTCTAACTGCGGGTGACGTGTCAAGTTTATTTCCCAATATCATCAGTAATTCTTTTAGTCTGTACTACTTTTGGAGCATCTGTGTACATAGACAAAACAGATATTAAATTCTGTATTTTCTTTATTCAACCCCCAAGAAATATTTGAATAAGAACTGTATCTCATTTGTTTTGTATCCTCAGTGTCTTTCTTTTTCCTTTTCCTTCCTTCCATCCTTCCATCCTTCCTTTTCTTCCTTCCTTCCTTTTTTCTTTTTTCTTTTCTTTTCTTTTTTTCTTTCCTTTCTTTCTTTCTTTCTTTCTTTCTTTCTTTCTTTCTTTCTTTCTTTCTTTCTTCTTTCTTTCTTTCTTTCTTTCTTTCTTTCTTTCTTTCTTTCTTTCTTTCTCTCTCTCTGTCTCTCTCTTTCTGTCTTTCTTTCCACATTCATTGAGGATATAGTTATTAGAGTTCCTCATGATTACATCTAGTGGAGTGAAAAGCAAAACACAACTGAGTAAGCAATCATATTATTTTACATTATAAATAGTTATAAAGATAATGGAGAGAGGAGTGTAATAAAGAAAAGTAGGAAAAATGCAGGTACTATGTCCCTCTGAGGTGGGAATATTTAAATAGACTTCTGAAGAAAGGGAAACATTCAAGCAGATAAAGAGCCAGAGAGAGAAGCCAGAGATGAAGGATACTATGATGTAGCTTAAGGAGCAACCTTCTAAACATCACCAAAACAACCTGTTGATCAAGCAGAGCCTTGTTGATCAATTACTGTGTAAAGAGAGACACTGGCCTTGACAGATTGCCAAGGGGAGGTTAAGGACAAGATATTTTTTATGTTGTTGGGTGCGATTTAAGGCAGAAGTTTCAATGTAGAGCTTATTATCATGAACAAAGTTCCTTATATAAAATTTTAGTGTTGATGGAAACAGAGAGTTCAGGTTTTGAAATGAACTTTGAAGAATAAACAGTTGTTTGATAAATCCAGTTGAGTGAACTATCATTCTGATAAAGGAGTCCTTCACCTTGATGAGGGCAAGTTGAGTAACCTGCAAGTTGAGAACTTTTTGAAAACTAAGGTTATTTTTCTTCCTGGACAAGTGAAATCATTTTATCTTCCTGGATAGTGAAATCATGTTTATGGAGGTAGTCTTCATTTTTGTCCTTTTAAAGAGCTCTGATGTAGATGATTTAAATTTTCAGTATTCGTTAAGGTTGGAAAAATAAAAGGGCCAGATTCTAGTGCTTCTTTCAGCAGCACATACACTAAAAAAGGACCAGATTTTATTTAATACCCCGTAGAGCATGGTGAGGAATACATGTTCAGTGCACAAAATCATCATTGCTATGTTTTAATGAGAATAATGATCCCTGCTTGCATTCTATAAATATCATTCTAGGTTTTGGGCAGACAAGTGAAAAAGAGAGTGATCAGAGAGTGAAAAAGAAAACAAATGTGACATTTTGCCTTCAGTGTAATTCTATACTAGGTTGAACACATCAAGTTTCTCAAATATGGGAGTTTCATATTTCTAAAAAAAAAAAAAGCATTGTATTTCTAAAAGGCCTACGTTTCAAGATGAACCCAGAGTAGCAGATCTTCCTCAACGCAACCCTGAATTACAAAGTCTAAAATGCTTCATAAATAATAGGAACCATGAGTTTTTAAGAAGCATTCTTAAAGCCTTACTTCTTGAAACCAGCATAAAACAATAATGTTCCTATATTTTGCAATTGAGTATGGATTTTTTCCCTAGAAATAAAAAACCGACTCAAATTGTGTTCAATAAGAAATGGTGGCTGCTTTAAAAGAACTGGACATGTAGATATCATTAGCATCATTGGCTCTTTCTGCTTGCGGGACTTTGATATATTTTTTTAATCTTCCACATAATTCTTTTATTAACTTTAGTTTTACCTAGCAAATTTAGAACTTTCATCCATCCAGAGCCCACCTTTGTGTGTAGTGCTGGATAGGGATGTACTTTTTTTTTATGTTATGTTAATCACCAGACATTACATCGTTAGTTTTTGATGTAGTGTTCCATGATTCATTGTTTGTGTATAACACCCAGTGCTCCATGCAGAA
>NC_138377.1:45127966-45159328 GCF_054177405.1 Leptonychotes weddellii
GGGCACATTCTGCATGGAGCACTGGGTGTTATGCAGAAACAATGAATCATGGAACACTACATCTAAAACTAATGATGTAATGTATGGGGATTAACATAAGAATTAAAAAATTAAAAAAAAAAAAAGATTATACTCCATAAACAAAAACAAAAACAAATTCTCAAGTTTAAATATCCCTTTAAGTACATATAATTCTCCAGCAAGGCAGTTTACTTGGGCCATCAGGTGAGTCCACTTACATATTTCAGTGGGGGGTTCTACAAAAGTACTAAACTCTAATTTTCAAATGGTTCAATAACACGACAGCCATGTAAATATAAAATGAACACATTTCACATATTTTATTTAATTTTAATTAATGAGGGAACCAGAATAAATTAAAACTGGTCCAAAGAGCATTTGAGAAGTCAGATGATAGATAGATGATAGATGATAGATGATAGAATGAAGGAAAGAAACAAAGAACAATAGATAGCTAAGAGGTAAAGGTACAGATACATAATTTAATAAAGAAATGTTTGGAAAAGATAGCTAGGCTAAATGTAACTGTTTTATGTCAATTAGACCGTAAACTGTCGGTTTTGGTAATATTTATTCTACTGAATAGAAGTTATTTGCATCTCTACCTGACAAAATTCTACTAGCTGAGTTGTAAGTTCACTAGGCATAGGACCTTCAGTCAATAATAAAAAATGCACTATGTATATTTAACTAGATAACCTTTGGGTAGCCTTTCCCTTTGTATGACATGGTAAGGAGGTGCCACCCACATTTTTGTCTTCTAAATTTTTGATAGTTTTTCTAACAATTTTTAAACAACTTTCAAAATTCAAGGATTGATTTTGTAGAATAAACTAGGCACAAACACGTATAATCCCCTTATTCTTTTCTCTTACACTCATCAATCAGTATAATGTAGCTGAGTGGCCTGCCTTGTTCTGCATATATAGCAATTCATATGTGTAGGTGTGTGTGTGAATGTATGAGCATACTTTTACAAAAAAAATTAATTACTACAAATTCTGTGAATTAGGGCATGTTATTATCAGGACTCTGAAGGTCAGACATCCCTAATATGAAGTATATATATTCTTCTCAGACATATTCATTTAATCAGTAAATCAGTGAAAAAGATTGTTATCACTTGTTATTGTGGATGAGCTACTATGCAACTGTTTAAAAATTGTTCTGTTCTACAAGTTCAAATATATTTAAAAGACTCAGAAAGGGAGTAATAGAGGAAGCTCTTATCTGGCTACCATTAGCCTGGTTGCTGATCTCAGTAGATAATTACTTAATACATTGTTTTCTTTAAAATTTATTTTAAAAGAAAGAGAATGAGGTATCTGAATCACAAATAAGTGATCCACATTCAACTTCTTGAATGATTCAGTTTTCTGGCTATGTAGCTCTGATAAGACTATTGCTTTCTGACGACAGCAGCCTGAATTACAGGTTTAATTATAAAATAGAAGCATTTAGAGGCCAGCCTGGCCAATTCATTCTTAGTGCAGTAAAATATATAATCAATGGTTTAGATTAATGTCAGTTTTATTGGGTCACTTAGGATTCCTCACATAAAAGGACTTTTCAGCTCTTTATAAGCAAGTATGGGGGTTTAGTAATATGTTCTCTTGCCAGTCCACCACAGCTCTGCTCCATTTCTTCCCCCTTGGAAATAAAAATAATGTCTAGAATCTGAAGATGTTTAGTGTTAGAGTAACAGATACTTAAGCCATTTTCCTTGACTTTTATGGTCACAATTGGAAGGATAGCAACCCCATTTTCCTGTTTCATTTGCCACTTAGGATCGAGTAAGACAGCAAGGTATGTGCTATGTATGGTGTTTGCCATATAAGTTGACATATTATTTTTAGATCTGAAGAAAAATGGAAGAAGAATGTACCCTTTGCTACATCTTATTCAGTCAACCAACAAATCTCACTTTCCATCTCTAATAGAAACATTAAGTAACCCTGCAGAGTATCAGTGGGTAGTATATAAACAGATACAAAATAAATGTATGTAGCAGTGGGAAATTGTGTTATATGTATTCATGAATTTCATGTATTTCATGAATTTTCATGAATTTTGATAGTCTACTAAGATGCTTGAATGTGATAACCATCCTCAATGAACCACCACTGAGCCTTTTTTAAAATATTGATATTATTTCTTTGGTTGAAAATTATAATTAATATGAATAATTCAGATTATCCTAGGTAAAATGGTTATTGAGAAGCATAAATGTATAGATAGAGTTAAAAATGTGTTTTTTAAAATCAATATATTAACAGATTAGTCTTAAAGTGTTTGGTTATTCCATAATTTGAAAGTCTAAGATGAGTCAGTAGGGCTGCACTTCTCTGGTTGTTTTAGGGGAGAATCCACTTTCTTGCCTTTCCAGCTTCTAGAGGCTGCCTGAATTTCTTTGGCTCTTGCCTTTCCTCTATCTGCAAAGCCAGCACAGTAACATTTCACATCTCTCTTGCTTTCTGCTTCCACTTATAAAGACCCTTGTGATTACATTGAGCACACCTAGATAGTCCAGGATAATCTTCCCATCTCTAGATCCTTAATTTAGTCACACTTACAAAAGTCCATTTTGCCATGTAAGGCAACAAATCCACAGATGTGGGGGGATTAGGACATTGGAAATCTTTGGGGAGCCATTTTCCTGCCTACCATACCAATCTCTTATCAATAGTAATGCTTGTTTTCTGAGTTTTGTGTTAATATATCATCTTTTTCATTGCCATTTTTATGTTCACCTCATTAGACTCACTGGTATGAAAATCTTGCCATTTCTAAATCTTGTTGGGGAGCAGAAGAAAGAGAGAATGATTGAAATGTTCGGGAGACCTCAGAGGGAAAGGATTTAAGAGTGAAAGGGGATGAGAACTGCTTTGATAAACCAATATTTGGGTCACAAAAACAGCTAAGGTAATAAATTTTAAGTGTAATGTTTTAATTATAATCTCTAAACTTATATTTTACTAGTTTCTTATTTCCATGTAACAAACTACTTAAAGACTTAAAACAACTTGAATTTATTATCTAATAGTTTCTATGAGTCAAGGGTCTGGGAAAGTTATTATGGTCCTATCCTCAAGGTCTTATAAGGCAACTAAGGTGTCAGCTGGGATGTGTTCTTATCTGATGACTTTCCTGGGGAAAAATTCATTTATACACTCATTCTGATTATTGGCAGAATACATTTACTTGTGGATGTATAACTAAGGATTCCTGATTGTTATTGGCCAACTGTTGGAAGCAACCCACAAATGCTAGAGGTAGTCTTCAGTTCTCTGTCATGTGGCCTTTTCTAGACACTGTTTACAAAGTCGCTCCTTGCTTCTTTAATCCCAGCAGGAGAATTACTAACTCCTAATGAGTTTTACCTACAGTAATATAACCACAGTCATGACATCTTAGCTATATAATGTAAACTAATCAAGAGAGTGATGTCCCATCACCTTTGCCATTTTTTAATGTTTTGGGTAGAAATAGTTTATAGATTCTGCCCATATCTAAGGGGAGGGGATTATATAAGACTACAAAGGGTGTGATGCATTAAGGGGTCATCTTAGGATATGTCTATCACATAGATGTATAGTTATTTTTAAATAATAGAACTTAGATAATTTTTAAGAAATTTTTATAGCTGATGCCATCATCTTGTTAAAGATTGGAAGACATACAGAGAAAATAACTGACACCATAGTTAAAGACATAGGATCTTGAGCTTTTAAGTAATTTCGTTATTAACCATTCTTATCAATCTAGGATAAAATAATGTTTGATTCTCAATGGTGTTTTTTGTTATCAATTCAATTATCTCTTCAAATATTATCAACTATCAAATGTTAAAATACAAATATGAGTACAATAAGAGTCACTATCCTCAAAAGCTCAGAGTCTCCTAAATGTAAGGACACAATTAAAATGCACTCTCTTGCATATTATAATGGAGTTTTTGTGATGGCACAAAGGAGGAAAATATTTAAAACCTTTGGTATCAGGAAAGTCCTTGCTGGAAAATTGTATTGGCTTGGGTTCTTAAGGATCAATCAACATTCAATGGAGGTTAAGGGAAAAGTTATATTGCAGTGATGAATCTTCAAGCTGAGTGGAGAAAACAGGACATCCAAAGCATGGGAGCCAGTCATAAATTGGGATTCCCAAGAAAAAGAGTCTGAGATAAAGAATTTTGAGGAGGCATGTTACTTGGGCAGTCATTCCAAGGTGCAGAAGCAAGGCACTGGGAATGAGAAAGATGATATAAGGATGCAATGATTAAATAACTGCTATGAGAAATGGGAGTTTGATTCTGCTAGGTTCTTCTTGAATAGAATAGAATAGAATAGAATAGAATAGAATAGAATAGAATAGAATAGAATAGAATAGAATAGAATAGAATGCCTCCCCAAATTGTTTACTTGTTGGGAAGCTGGAGCATTTATCTTCTTCTTCTCTGACCTCAGTAAGAGAGAATTGCTGCAGGGGTGTTCAGTCCTCCTGGGTTTCCACTTGTGTTGGCTTGAGGCTTAAGGTGGCACCTATGGTACTATAAAAAGTATTGGAGTAAGATGGGAAGATGAGTCATTATGCCTGATCTATTAACAATGCCAAACAAAATTGTCCATGGCATCTGCAGATGAAATTAGAGGTGCACCAGGGGATATGAAGTGGGGAACCAAAAATGATCACAAATGAGATTAAAACAATAAGGTACATTCAAGAATTTAGTATAGCTATAAGAATTTAGTGTAAGACTTTAGTAAGGCTAAAGCACTGGGTATGAGATAGAAATAGTGTGGGAAAGAGTTTTGAATGACAGTGCAATAGGATACAAAGGGACAAACAGTTTGGCCCCCAAAATAAGACAATAGAACTAGGAATTGAAAAGGGGGCGAAAAAATACCTCATAATTTCACTAAATAATTTACCAATATTGCTATATTGGTTATTTCCCTCCAGTACACTTCAATGTATATATTTCTCGGTTGCTTCTAAATGTATCATTATAATGTCAATGTATTATATCATTCTAAAGGTATATATAATATACATGCATGTGTACATACACACACACACACAATTTCCTTTAAAACATCATTTCTAATGTTTACTTAATATTTTTCTTAAATAAATGCCTTAATTAACTTCTTTTTACTGAGTTATTTTCATTTTTCCAACTTTATGTGAGGGACAACATCTCTATGAATAAATTATATTTCATTACTTGGATTTTCTCTTAGAATAGCTCTCAAAAGTAGAATTATTTGGCTAAAGGTAATTGATAGCTTAAAGGTACTAGCAATTTCCCTTATGTCTTTCCCAAAAAGATTGAAACAAGTTGTAGTTAAATTAAGAGTAGATGATGATAGTAATGACTATGTGGATTGTGATATCAATCACAGAGATAATAATACTCCAGCTCTACTTCCAAGATTGCCCAGCCTTCAAAAATCACACCGCTAGTTTTCACATTCTTATATAGTTTCCTCCTTTAAATCTAGGGTGGTTCTATGACTCATTTGTAACAAAGAGAATCCATGATGCTGTTTGGCTTCAATGGCTAGTTTAAAATATTGTTATAGCTTATCGCCTGGTCACAGGTTACTTAACCTGTGGGAAGCCAGTGTCCATTTGAAAAATCCATTTATCCTGAGACTACCATGCTGCAAGAATGTCAAGCTGCCAAGTGAAAAGGTCAAATGGAAGGAGAGATGCCTGGATAATACCAAGCTATTCCCAATATTGTAGATGAGGTATAAAACACGTGAATCTAGAAGAAATTATCCTAGCTATCCAGCCCAGTTGAGCCTTCAGATAATTCCAGCTCAGCTGTCAACTGATTACAATCACATGAGGGACCACAAGTGAGAACTGCTCCACTGAGCTCAGCCAATACAAAAAAAAAAAAAAAAAAAAAACCATGAAAGATAAAAACTAATAGGTAACCAGAAAACAGTAATCGTAAAGCAACAATAAAAACAAAAATGTATTGAGGATTTACTATACTCCAGGCATGATAAGGACTGCATAAACATTATTTCATCTCCAGCAACCGTATGCCATGTATACCATAGTTTTAATAAAAAGGAGATGTGGCTTCAGAGAGATTTTGTGACTTGCTAACAGTCACACAGTAAGAAGTAAGAATGAGCTTCAACTCAGGTTAATCTGAGTATAATTCTTTTAATCATGTCTCTATTAAAGTATCTATAGCAATGCCCCTTAATAGTATTTAATATTTTTGCAAAGATTATTGATAGAAAATGAATTCTCATTATGGTTTTAGGTTTTATAACTTTACTTTTATGGTTTGCACTTTTTTGTCTAGGAACACAGGAAATAAATCTGTGAATGAATAATAATGTCAGTAAAGTAATAATAGCATGTATTTATATAAATCACACTTTTTTTGAGAGAGAGAGAGAGAGGGAAAACACACAAGCAGGGGAGGGGAGCGGAGAGAGAGAGAGGGAGAATCTTAAGTAGGCTCCATGCTTAGTGCAGAGCCCAACATGGGGCTCAATCTCATGACCATGAGATCATGACCTGAGCTGAGATCAAGAGTTGGATGCTTAACCAACCAAGCCACCCAGTAGTCTCCATATAAATCACTCCTGGCACAGAAAGATTCAGTATCTTGCTCAACTAGTAAGTAGCAAAGTCAGGCTTGGAACAAAGACAGCCTAGTTCTAAGGCAGTATGTATACTTAAGCAATGTATATTGTGCCATATAAATATAATGTTAATATTTAAAACAAATATTCTGACTCTCTTAAAATTAATTGAACCATCACAAAATGCTAGTATTAATTTTGGAGAATTCATGTAGTAACAATAGCCAAAATATGGAAACAACCTAAATGCCCATCAGTCATCAGTGGATGAATGCATAAAGGAAAATACACAAAGAAAATGTGATATATACACACACACATACACATATATATTTATAATATTATTCAGCCTTAAAAAAGAGGGAAATCCTGTCATATGCAACAGGATGAACCTGAATGACTTTATGCTAAGTGAAATAAGCCAGTCACAGGAAGACAAATACTACATGATTTCACTTATATGAGGTATCTAAAATAGTCAAACTCATAGAAACAGAGAGTAGACTAATAGCTGCTAGGGACTGGGGGAAAAGGAAATAGGGAGTTGCTTTTCAACAAATATAAAGTTTCAGTTATGCAAGAGGAATACATTCTGGAGATCTGCTGTATAATATTGTGTCTACAGTTTAGAATACTGTATTATGCACTTAAATATTTTTATGTATTTATTTTTATTTAAATTCAAGTTAGTTAACATATAGTGTATTATTAGTTTCAGGGTAGAGTTTAGTGATTCATCAGTTGAATATAATACCCAGTGCTCATGACATCAAGTGCCCTTTTTAATGCTCCCCTCATCCAATTACCCCATCGCCCCACCACTTCCCCCCCAGCAACCCTCAGTTGATTCCCTACAGTTAAGAGTCTCTTATGGTTTGCCTCTCTCTGTTTTTATCTTATTTTATTTTTCCTTTCCTTTCCCTATGTTCATCTATTTTGTTTCTTAAATTCCACATATGAGTGAAATCATATGGTTTTTGTCTTTCTCTAACTTATTTCACTTAGCATAATACCCGCTAGTTCCATCTATGTCATTGCGAATAGCAAGATTTCATTCTTATTGATGGCTGAGTAATATTCCATTGTGTATATATGCTACCTCTTCTTTATCCATTCATCCATCAATGGACATCTGGGCTCTTTCCATATTTTGGAAATTGTGGACATTGTTACTATAAACATTGGGATGCATGTATCCCGTCCAATCACTATGTTTGTATCCTTTGGATAAATACCCAGTAGTGTAATTGCTGGGTCATAGGGCAGTTCTCTTTTCAACTTTTTGAGGGACCTCCATACTGTTTTCCAGAGTGGCTGCACCAGTTTGCATTCCCACCAACAACGTAAGAGAGTTCCCCTTTCTCTGCATTCTTGCCAACACCTGTTGTTTTTCTTTTTTTAAAGATTTTATTTATTTATTTGACAGAGAGAGACATAGCAAGAGAGAGAACACAAGCAGGGGGAGTGGGAGAGGGAGAAGCAGTCTCTCCACAGAGCAGCGAGTCCGATGCAGGGCTCATTCCCAGGACCCTGAGATCATGACCTGAGCCGAAGGCAGATGCTTAACGACTGAGCCACCCAGGCGCCCCCACCTGTTGTTTCTTGACTTGTTAATTTTAGCCATTTTGACTGGTGTGAGGTGGTATCTCATTGTGGTTTTGATTTGTATTTCCCTGATGACGAGTGATGTTGAGCATTTTTGCACTTAAATATCTAAGAAGGTAGATCTCATGTTAAGTGTTCTTACTACAATTAAAAAATTCAGGTAGTACCAGAGACAATATGTCTTGTGATGAACAATTAAGAACATGCTAAATAGCACATATTTTAGGTAATAGATACAAAAGATTACATGGCTATAAAGCATATTTATGTCAGTTTAACTTTGTAATCATCATCTTTAAAAATCTTGATATGATGCTATTTTTGTTTTGTTGTTCCCATTGTTATTGCTGTTGTTTGAATCTAAAGAGTAAATGAGATCCTGGTAAATTTGCAGGATATGTAATTCATAGCTAAGGAACTGCAAAAATAAAGTCCTATCAGCCTAACCTAATTCCTTATTAGTATATGATTAAATCCGTATTGTGCTTCATTGATTGTCTGCTCTGCAGGCTGCGAAAGACTCAATGTTTATTGAATGCAGATTTATGATTGGAGATGAGGAATGAACCAAGAGATAGAATGTTCCTTAACAGTATTAGTGTTTGAATTTCATATGACCTCGGTGTCAACAAGAAGGACAGTGATATTTCTCCAAGACTTTTATTGGTGAGACTTATTTTCAAGGCCTAGTAAATGGAAAAGCAGGTACAATGTCAGGCTAAAGGAAAACATTGAATCCCATTTAGATTTCATGTATAAAGATGCCTGTTTGCCTAACTGCTTCCTCTTCTGGACAGTCATTTTATTGTCTATTTCAAACCTAGGTTCACCAACTGTGTACTTATTGTGCATAAAAGCAGCAGTTTATTGGAATTGTAAACTACCTCTTTAAAAAAGAATTCTAATTCTATTTTAATATTTAACTCCAAAAGGCTACTGTATTACTTTGCTAGGGCTTTAATAACAAAGTACCACGGACTGGGTGGCTTAAACAGCAGAAAGACTCCTTGGCCGTCTTTCCCCATTTGTCTTGATGTCTTAATCTCCTCTTCTTATAAGGACACCAGTCATGTTGGATTAGGACCCTCTGCAATGATTTTATCTAACCTTAATTACCTCTTTTTACAACTTTATCTCCAGGGCGCCTGGGTGGCTCAGTCGTTAAGCGTCTGCCTTCTGCTCAGGTCATGATCCCAGGGTCCTGGGATCGAGTCCCACATCGGGCTCCCTGCTTGGCGGGAAGCCTGCTTCTCCCTCTCCCACTCCCCCTGCTTGTGTTCTTGCTCTCGCTCTCTCTCTCTGTCAAATAAATAAATAAAATCTTTAAAAAAAAAAAACTTTATCTCCAAATACAGTCATATTTGAAGGTACTGGGGGCTAGGACTTCAACATATGAAATAAGGTGGGGGGGGGCAAAATTTAGCTCATAATGGCTACCCTCCCTCCACTGCTGCTCAGTCCTATCCACCATAGGTGTTTTGTGTTTCCTGTAGAGAATCCACAACTCAAGAAGCTGATCATGTGGCAAATCCTGCTCCCCTTAAATCAGGGACTGCATACTTGTCAAAAATGGCCAGAGAGGGAAAAAATAAATGAAGATATGAAATACCTTTCCAAAGGTTTCTAAAAGGTAGGAACTTCCCAAATATTTCAGGACTGATCTACACTATTATATCTACTTCCAAACATGATGGTAACTTCTGTGAAAAATTTCCACAAGGAGCAGACTAAAATTTTCAAATAATACCTGATATAATCATATTAAAGAAACAGTACAAGTTATTTATCAAATTAAGTAGATGTTTTTCAGTAAATTTCCTCTTCTTAAACACTGTGAAAGAGAAATGTTAAAGTACTGAATGGAGTTATCGGCTTTTACAATGTCCAAAGTATGTTGATGGAAATTACAGAGTATCATGGGAAATTTAAAAAAAAGGTGGGGGGGGATGGAGATTATAAAGGCAACCAAAATAGGCTTTACAAACATTACAAGTTTCCTATGGATGGCTATGGCTGATGGCAATTGCGCTCAGGAGTGTCTATTAATACATCAGGGTCTATCTTTTCCCTCTATATTCAAAGAATCTGTGCAACTTCTTGAGGACAAACCTGTTATAAGTACATAGCCCTTCACTTGTTGCAGTCCCTTTTCTATCCTTGGCTAAAGGATATTGCCCTAATCCTGCAGTCAAGTCAATTCATATTAACCTGACATATAATGTACAAAACAAATGTGTTGCTGGATAATATTCATGCAGAACTTATTTTCTAGAGGAGGAAGTAGGATATACATACAGAGTATAATGAGACAAGATAAAATATAATAGAAATAAACATTGAAAAAAAACCATGTATAGTTTCAGATTTCTGAAGACAGATCTCTTAGTGTGAATTGAAATATTTGGGAAGGATTTGTGATGGAGGTGACAGTTGTGTTGGGTTTTGAATTGTAAAATAGATTTTAATTCCAAGAAAAAGAAACAGCATGAGAAAACAGAGAGAAGGAAAAGAGTGAGGCTTCTATGAAGAACAGTGAGATTTGTTTGGCTCATGTAAAGAGTAGATGAGGGCAATAAAATTGAGAAATTGTGACTTAAACTTAGGAAATTTGAATTTCATCTTTTATGCAAAGGAGATAATTCTGAAATGAGGCCTCTGAAGAGGAAGTGAGTGCACAAATTCTATTACTTATTTATTGAGCTCTGAAGTTATTATAGTGGGGTGGAGAACCTGGATGGTTCAGTCAAATGAGCATCCAACTCTTGATTTCAGCTCAGGTCATGATCTGAGGGTTGTGGGACGGAGCCCCACAGGGGTGTGTGGGGCTCAGCACTTAGCAGGGAGCCTGCTTGTCCCTCCTCCACGCACCTGTGTGTGTCTGTGTGCAGTGGGTGCATGCACTCTCTCTCTCTCTCTAAAATAAATAAATAAAATCTTTAAAAAACAGTTATTATAGTGGGGGAAGTCTTTGAAATTGATTTTTTTAAGATGAGAACTGATGTAAGCAAGGTGAATTCTGAGGACATAAGGAACTCAGCTTGGAGGCTACCCCTGCCCCCCACCAGTGGTTCCTTGGCACCTTGTCTGCCCCTAGCTGTGCCTTAAGAACTAATTCTGGCACCCCTTGCCAGGGGGCTCCCTGAATACCCTTTTTTCTGAATGCCTAGTTCTCCTTAATGAGGCCCACAGGGAAAGGAGCTTTGGGCCCTGCCCTACTCTGCTTGGGAACACCAGGTAGTCCTGAGATCTCCTTAGAGTCATAAGACATTCTGCCATTATAATTGCATAGCTAATGGTGGCGATTCTTCTGGTTCTCAGAAAGCACAGCTTATTCATTCCTTTTAAAAACATGGATGGATATACTTTGGGTTGACACTCACTGATGAAACAAGACGAAAAAGTCACTAAATTTCTCGGTACACAGTTACTGTGAAGGAACAAGTGACAATGGTATATGAAATTTTATGGAAGATAAAGAGAAGTAATAGTCCTTGGATTACTTTCAAATATGTTAGAGCTATGTTGTCCAATATGGTAGCCACTAACCATGGTGGTTAAATATAAAGTAGCTAAATTTAAATAAAAATTCATTTCCTCAGTCATACTAGCTATGTGTCAAATACTCAATAGCACATGTTGCTAGGACATTTCCATCATCACAGTATTGGACAGTGCTGTTTTAGTGCAACTTTAGTGTATTAACAAATTAAGACTGCATACAACAATTGAGATTTAGAAAATGTGCAATTCATTACAAATATATATATTGATATTTTACTTTATTATGTTCTACAAAACAATGTTAAGTGTTAAATAAGGTAGTTTAAGAATAAAATATAAATATATATACCTAGGTACATTTAATTTTGTTTAAATAATGCATATTTTATAGAAAGTTCATCTTATATATCAATTATTGAATGAATGTTTTGAAAAAAATGTTTGCTTTCTGAGTATTTGGAAAGTTCTGAATATCAATATATTAAAAATATTTATTTTGCAGATGTGTATTTTGAGATTGCATATGCAGAAGTTCAGTTGTGAAAATATTCATTCTTCAGAGTATGAAACACACATTTGTAGCTTTCCTTCCACTGAAGACCACTGGGTAAATATAAGATCAAGAACAATAAGAATAACAGCCCGTTTGGAAGTTTTGGTTATAAACTATTGCTAAAAAGGATTTGGTTTATAAAGTACCAGTGGTTTTACTTTATTCTAATCAGGTGCTTTTAAGTTGTTTTTATGGTTTCTCTGAGGGGGAGAGATCTATTTTTAAATTTTTCTCCCACCCTCCCTTTTTTTACCTTTTCCTTCCCTTTTCCTTTCAAATACAGTGTATAGATTTCTAATTTGCTTTAGGGGCACAATTCTGCATAGATAAATTTATTAAATAGCAAAGGTTTCCATCATAGCAACTTCTAATGGAAGCAATAGGAATGCATGGGAAATTGAGGAATAAAACATTGAAGTTTACCTTTGTAACATTTAAGCACTTTTCTTGAAATATTGGAGCAATTATTTCGGTCTCTCCATGAAAAGAAAAGCCTTTGGTGTCCTTCCATTCCTTGCTGCTATCATTTTGCTACCAAAGTTAAGTTTTTTGAACTTTCAGAAAACATTGAACTTCAGAAACTGAAGACCACAGCATGGGTACAAAGCACTTTGAACATCAAACTGGAATAATCAAGAAATTGTGAATGAAAGACATATTTACTGATTGTTAGAGGCAAGGTGTTGCCTTAACATTCATGTCACTCTATGTATGTGTCTTTGATTTTTCAAAACATCTCAGTTGCTTCTTATCATTCTTAGGTGTTTGTATTTTTTTTTTTATATTTGTTTTCTGCAGTGATTTTAAGTGGGTAGATTACTGGACCTCTTGAACTCAAGATGAAAATCAATTATCTTCTAATGAATTCTTACACTTCACATATTTCTGCAGTTACAAAATTAATTGGGTATAAATTACTTATCTTACTTTAAATTTTTAGTTAGAGATATGACCCAGGAAGTATTGCAGGATTCTCTGAGAATTCATCTTATGGAAATTTTACAAAACCTATAATGGCAAAGAACATTAAGTCCCAAAATTGCAGCTTAGCCTGAGGATGAACTTTATGAAGTCTAGTAATGTAAAACTATATTTCTGAAAATATGATGCCTTGGGTGACAAATGGAACTTTCTCTTCAACTAGATACAAGAAAACTTATTTTCAGTGTTTATGACGCAAGAATCCAATATATAATACTGTAATATTGTGTGCACTGGGGTTATGCTACAGAAAAGAATTTTCACTTTAATGAAGTTAATATTACTAAAAATACAGAAACCAATTAGCAGAAACTAATGACTTTCAACATGCATTTCAATCATACAGCTGTTATATTTCTAACTTGCTCTTTGATACATATTATTTCTCCTTAAAATATATTTCTGTGATTTTGTTAATAAAGGGAAAATATATTTGATGTGAACTATCAAAAATGAATTGATTATGCTAAAATTATTTGAATTTTTTGAAATCTAATTAGAACACTGATTTTAGAGAAATATTTAAAACCACATCTTACCATACTGCATGTTTACATTCCAGATATAATTTGGTTTTGGTATACTACTTGTAAACTTTCTTTTATTATATTTTGTGTGTGACTTTTGTTTGTAACTTTTAATCACAGAATTATAATCCCAACTTTGAATAAACCTGGATGTTCATTATTCACCTCCCCCATTTTTTTTTTACACCTATTGCTCAATTTAGGATAAGAAACTTACTACTCCTAAGGTAAATTCTTTTACCTTTGGGTAGGAATGAAAGTTCTTCTTTATAGTGAGCTACATTCATAGCCAGTGGTTGTAGGTCTTCCCATGTAAATGCATTAGATATTAAAAATCTCCTAAAGTGGATTTCATGTTACTTTGTAATCTTTCCTTTCTAACTAAAATTTATTGAACACCTGAGCCAGATCCTAAGATTCAAAGATGAGGGGCGCCTGGGTGGCTCAGTTGTTAAGCGTCTGCCTTCGGCTCAGGTCATGATCCCAGGGTCCTGGGATCGAGTCCCACATCGGGCTCCCTACTCGGCGGGAAGCCTGCTTCTCCCTCTCCCACTCCCCCTGCTTGTGTTCCTGCTCTCGCTATCTCTCTCTCTGTCAAATAAATAAATAAAAATCTTAAAAAAAAAAAAGATTCAAAGATGAAGTGGACACAGAACTTGATCTCTAGAAATTTGAAATTATAGTCAGTTAATAATTAACCACTCATCTCTACGTATTTTCCTTCTCAGTTTCTTATTACATATCTTGATCAGAATTTGTTTGAGGTCTAACTATCCTCCCCCCAATTACCAGTTAGTATATTAATTCCTGGTTAGTTTCCCTCTTTTCTTCCATCCTCTTTCTTTCTTTCTTTTTTTTTTGTTTCTTCCTTTCTTCTTTCTTTCTTTCCACCCAATGATTGCTATTCATTGGGATGAACGGAGTTATTTACCATATCATTTTCTTCATGGTTTGTGCAATGACACTGATTTTCCAATTAGTTTCAATCAAAATGTGGTCATTTTCTTATTTTTAAGAATTGTTCTTGGCTTTTCCCAATTAAAAAAAAATATATGTTAAAAATACAGAAAAATGCGTCCTCATGAGATGATACACCCTAATTTCTATCAACATAATTACACTTACATCCCTCAGATTAAGGAATACAAATGAATTAAACTTCATTCTTATACATTTGTGATAATGTATAATATATAAATAAATCTGATTATAGTAAACTTGTAATTTGAGCTCCATTTCAGTTTATTATTTATGGTAGTCAAAAACACATTTATAAGAAGACTTCATGGTAAAAAAACAAGTAATATTATGTATACTGAATATGTATATTACTTAATCGACTAAAGCAATGAAAATCTCTTTTATTGCTTAATACACTTGGCATTTTTTATTTTCTTTTAAAAGATTTTATTTATTCACTTGAGACACAGAGATACAGAGAGGAGAGAGAGAGCATGAGCAGGGACAGAGGCAGAGGGAGAGGGAGAAGCAGGCTCCCCGCCAAGCAGGGAGCCCAACGCGGGGCTCGATCCCAGGACCCTGGGATCATGATCTGAGCCGAAGGCAGATGCTTAACCATCTGAGCCACCCAGGCGCCCCCACTTGGCATTTTTTAAAATAAGTTTGCATAGCTATATTTCTGACTATAATTACAAGTGAAAGCTTGAAACTTCACTATCAACCTGATTGAAGAGAAAGTTTAGGAAAAAATATATGGAAATAGAAAAGTACCCATGCCCTTCAACTGTGGTAATGAACTGAGGAAGAGTCAGAGTGTGCTCATGTTGGAATATGCTAATCCTTTGAATACTGCTCAGATAGGATTTTTCATTGTGGCTGATCAGCACAATGGCTCCAGGAAGACCATCCTGATGAGACTGCTATTTGACTGTATGCTCCAAATTGCAAATTGCATCCTACATAAAATTCTTTCTCCTTTCTTGGGTTCAGATCAATTTGGTTTGGTAATGCCACTTCACATCACTCGGCAGAATCCTGCTAATCCCTCTGCAGAAAGTATGAGAGATTGAAATATTTCAATAAGTAACTGACTTCTGCAGTGAAAAAATAAAAAGAGAATTTGCAGTTTAAGATGGCTTAAATTTTAGGAAAATAAGTCTATATTAAAATAAATTAATAATTTGCAGTATATGAAAATAAATTGCCTTGGAGAATAGTGAAGTCAGTTTGCTGTACTTTTCTTAAAGGATGCAGAGAAATGGGGAAATGTCATCCTAAGGAGAAGTCAAGAATGAACCCACTCTTAGTTGAGGTCTTCTGTGTTCTATAAACTTTTCCTTTGTTAAGTAGAAGAGAAAAGTAAAGGAAAAAAATAGTAAGTTGTCATTTTGGGAAACTGTTTATTGATCTGCCATAAAGGGACTTTTACCTTTGTCTGATTAATAGTTGTATTTTGACCTTTGTTAGAAGTAAGAGAGAATAGCTACTAGACTTGCAAGGTTGTAAGCATGTGTTTGGAATGTCCCTGCTCTAAGGACATACTCTCCTCTGGAGACACTGCCCAAGATGAGCTCAGCAGAGCTATACATATAAAAACGGCTTTTATTTAACCTCAAGAGGAGACTCGGTACACTTTCTTCCCAATCTCCCAGACTTCTCTTCTTACTTCTCTGACTTTAAATACAACTATTAATATGATATATATAAACTGGCATCCTAATACAGAGTATCAGAAATTTTCCTCATCAATAAGAACAAAAATATCACTTTCACTACATAATCTTCAAGAAATATAGTTGCAAAGGCACCTGGGTGACTGTCGGTTGAGCATCTGACTCTTGGTTTCAGTTCAGGTCATGATCTCAGGGTCGTGAGATCTAGCTCAGTGTTGGGCTCCCCGCTCAGCGGGGAGTCTGCTTGAGATTCTCCTTCCCTCTCCCTCTGCCTCTCCACCTACTTGGACACACAAGCACGCTCTCTCTCTCAAATAAATAAATCTTAAAAAAAAAAGTCACACAAGAATATATTTGCAGGTTAGAAAAATGTGAAGTGCAGTAGTTTTGTTAAATAATAGATTAACCAGTTTTTAGTATACCATTTTTAGAATTACATAAACATAATTTTGATCCCAATATTAATTATGTGGCATTCTTTGATCAGCAGTGGAGTCATTGATTTTGAAACATATTTATATTGATATATTAATTATATACTCTTCTAAATCTCCTTGGGTAATCATGCAATTTATGTGATTTTTTGAGAAATAAGGAGATATTAAAATTATAGGTTTTTTAGAATAGAACTATCCTATTGTGGTGGTCCTCACAGTAAGTGTGCCCACAGCCCATTTGTACTTTCCACCCTTCCCTGTGAGGCCCAAATTTGACTGAGATTTGGCACTCAACTAAGAAGTCTGACTACCACTTAATTATTAGCACTTGAGATTAGGGTAGCTTTTTGAAATACCCGTCTGTGTGTTTTGTTAATCATTATGGAGCTTGGAATTCAGAATGAGAAAGCTGCCCTCCAACCTTAAAGGCAAGTTTAGTGGTTGTTGTCACTCCTATCTCCTTTAAGAATGTTTTGCATAATTTTGTAATTGTTGCATAGATGCCTTTCCACTGACTGTTTTCAACTTAGTATGCCATTGCTTTCAATGGGTTTGCCATTGGCAGATCTGGGTAGCTGTTTGATTTTAGTCTCCCTTTCAGTATTCCTCTGCCGGCCTGAGCTTCCTGCTTTAGGCCCCTCAAGGCAGCATTCTAATTGGTCCCCCTCACTGGCAGCTATCCCACATGGAAGAGGTTTTGCAACTTTTTCTTTCCTATAATAAAATAGATGCTTTTTGTCCCATTCTCTTCGTGACATGTTGTTGCTAGGTAGTAATGAGTTAGATAAGGCAACATATTTTGTATACTTCCTGGGTAATGAGACTGTATTTAGCAAGGGCTTTCTGAGGGCAGTGCCTTAAGTTACAACAAATGACACATGGCTGGCCAGTGCAGGAGAGATTTGTATTCAGGCCAGAGGCCTTTGTATTCTGTTTAAATTATAATATGTAAGCAGACTCCTACTCTGCCCATTGTTATATTTGCTATTTTTCCCCTGAATTCTAAAAGCATCGATAAGCTCTTCTCTACTAATTTTGGAAATTAAAAAAATACATAAATCTTAGTGGTTCCATCAGGATTTGGAAATAATACTCTTCCTTTTAAAACTGAAACTTTTATGACAAGTATTAGAGCAAAATTCTTCTGAGTTTCACCTTAACTGAACTGACAATAACTATCACCTAAAACTCAACATGATTCTTGGCCACATTAAATAGCCCACATGACAATATGACATATATTAAGTACAATTATTAAAATATACTCAAATATTTTACAAGTTAATAAAAAAGGGGAGATATTTTGCTGTAGAATACAGAGGACTGTATTCTAGTCCCATCTTCTATAAGCTAATATGATCTTTGATAATCCATTACTGGACCTGCTCTTCCTTTTCTCATTTTTAAACTAAGTTGACTCCACCAACTGGTCTCAGATTCCTTTTGCAATGAAAATTATGCATCTTTTATGTGAATTTGTAAAGAAGAAGCAAACTAGATTGATAGCTTTAGAAGGCCGAATAGTCGGTTATTACCTCCTGCCATTTGGTTAGAATTAAAAGTTGGCATGCATTAATGTTAGAAGATGTAGAAGAAACTTCTGGCCAATTCCCTTTCCCAGTAAAGAAGTAAACAAGGAAAATGTGGAAAATTCACTTTTTCCCTTTCCCTTTCTACTTCAGAGTACAAAGTAAAGTTATATTTGGGTTCAAAGAATGCAGAGAACATTTAGGGGAAAATCAAACATTTAGTTACTTAAAAAGAAAAGTCTTACTGTGGCCATCTCTCATGCCAGCTGTGTGTTTCTACAGCAAAGCTGGGAGCAGGGACAGATTTGGGAAACAATCATAATCACAGAAGGGGACTGAAGGAACCTAGCCAAGAGCAGATTACTGAAAGGGCAATTGGGCCCCTGAAAAATAATTTACAATGAGGTGGTAGGAAATGGGGCCAGGACTAGACTCTGAAATAAGGTTTCAGAAGAGCACTGAAGCCAGTTCTGCACCTGCCTACCCCTAGCCATCCTGCATGTAGACCAAGGTCCAAGGAAGATGGTTCTGTGAGCAAGTCCAAAAGTCATCACCCTACATTATAATGCAACCGCTGCGAGCCTAAAGGGTCTCACGTGATGAAACAAGAAAGAAGGAGCATCTTCTCTCACATCTCAGAGAAATACCTCCTGACATCGCAGGACCCACTGGGGAAATGACACAACTGTTGTCACACTTATATAAACTGTTGGCAGTCCATTAGGTTGATGCTAATACTCCGGTTTCAACAGTTGAAGCAACAACACTGTCAGGATGAGTGAATGTTAAAAAAATAATAATAATATCCCAATTGTGAATCAGGGTTTGGGACCTGGCTAGGAATAGTGCTGAGAGCAAGAACAATTTCATTACAGGGATGACACACTTCAAAGGTTTACTCTAAGAAAATTAATTTGGACATTCAGTCTACTACTTTCATCATCTTGTACTTCTTAGTCCCCAACCCCATTCCTTAAACTCCTCTCCTCCTGTCAGGCAAATATGACATAGAAGGAGCTACGATTCATTTATCTCCCTACCAAAACCCAGTAGGGAACTTCTTGTTCTATCAACCATTTAGCCAATGGCATGGGATTATTCTGTGGGCATAGATGAGATATGAGATTTGTTCCATTAGCTCATTAGGTGGAAGAATGTGACTGACTAGACAGTTAACAAGTTCCTTGAAAGAATCAAGTGTTAAGAGATGAGGCAGAGGACAAGAAAATATTAACTTGTTATTTGGGGCTGTTAAGAACTCAGAATTGCTATCTTCAAGAGTGCAAGTATGAAAATGAAAATGACATTGACTATTTACCCACATTGGTGAATATCAAGTATGGGAGCTACACACTTGAAATTCTGGTGAATCTCAAGCAAGTTTTAAATGCTTTCACTTTAATGACAGTTTGGCTAAATGTTAAACTCTAAATTTGAAATCATTTTCCCTCAGGATTTTAAATTTTTTGCTCCATTGTTTTCTTGTATCCAATGTTGTGGCTGAAATTCTGAGAACTAAGAAAATGAGAAGAAAATTGTAATTAAGGAGATGATAATATGTACTAGAATCACTGATGTTGTGATTATGGAGATGATAATATATACTAGAATCATTGATGTTGCAATGTTCTCATTATGAATGAAAAGTATAGAGTTATCTAGTTCCTCAAATATACAAAAACAACAAAAATCAACATAATATCATCATAATGTGTAAGCTGCAACATGGTTTAAACAGATGGATCATCACTTAGAATAAGAGGTACCTGAGACATGAGTTGAGACTGAATTAAGATAAGCTGTCAATTGAGACTGAATAAGGAGACCGGGATAGATAGAAGTAGAATGCCAGCAGGAGTAGTAAAACAGAGGAAGTATGTGACTTTCATGAAAAATAGAACCATCACTATTTTCTGTCATGTTGTGTCATATTCATTGGTATTCTGAGTGTCTCAGTTTCTACAAAGTCTTGCATAATTATGAAGCCCTAAACTAGCCTCAATACCCAGTAAGGCTTTCAAAAGGAGCCTATGTTACCTGATAATGCAAGACTTCCTCAGGCAACATAAACGTGTATTTAGGGGATTTCACCAGTTTCTGCTAAGGCACATGCCTAAAATCTATGCAAACAGTTTTCTCTGTACACATGAAGCTCTTGAAGACCAGTACTTGGAATAGTTCAGATATTAATTATCAGTGTCTCAGTCTCCCCTTGGTGTCCCTTTGAAGTCCATGGGCATCCTCCACCCTTCAAAGTACTCAGTACCTATTGAGTAGTAACCTCTTCTAATATTGGTATTACCCTGTTTACTTTGACCGAAATCCAATCAGAAAGTTTATCTTCCAGGAAATTTGTATTTTTATACTTTTAATTCATGCCTACAAAATGAGAGGAATATTGAACGTTAATAAATCACATTTTAGGAGAGTAGATGAGCTTTCTCACTGACTTTAGACCCTAAAATACAAAATGTGACACTGGAGATTTAGTTCTCTTAATACACATTGTATTTATGTGTAAAGTGGAGAGTGAGCAGAAAACAATGGGACGTTTCTCTGTGCCCAGGTATGAACCTCAATTATTTATCTATGGTACATGGTAGTTCCTGAAAACACTTAATAGAGGTTAGTTATTTTAAGGGTTACTGAGTTACAACAGAACAGGTATACTGGACATGTGATTTGTGAAGGTAGAGAAAATAGATGATCACAGTTTCACAGTTTTAGATACTAGTGAGGGTCCAGGGGAAATATGGGATGGGATGTATGGAAAGAAGTATAGATTGACAATAAAATTGTATGTAATCCATATAAAAGTAATAACTGAATAGATAAGACTGAATAAGTTCCCAAGGAAAAGAGTAAAGAGAAAAAAAAAGAAAAGAAAAAAAAAAGCAAAGACCCAACCATGTAGAATTCCCACACTGATAAAGTGAAAGGAGGTAAAGGAGTCGACAAATTGGGTTGAATCCCAGAGGTAGTAGGACAACCAGCAGAGGGTCAGTGATGCCAAAAGAAAACAGTATATCAAGAAAGAAGGAGGAGACCAGAGAACGAAGAAAGGGGTTAGAGACATTTTGTGACAGTGAAGAAAGCAAGATAAAGAAATACAAAAAATTAAAATAGAAATTTAGGGCACCTGGGTGGCTCAGTTGGGTAGGCGACTGCCTTCAGCTCAGGTCATGATCCTGGAGTCCCAGGGTCGAGTCCCGCATCGGGCTCCCCGCTCGGCGAGGAGCCTGCTTCTCCCTCTGACCGCCCCCCCCTCATATACTCTCTCTCATTCTTGCTCTCTCAAATAAATAAATAAATCTTTAAATAAAATAAAATAAAATAAAATAGAAATTTATATGAATTTTCTACTTTGTCAATGGGCAGTTTTGGTCTGCTATATTACAGTCACACACCATAAATGTCAAAAGGGGTAATGAATGAATGAACGAATGAATGAATGAATGAATGAATAAAGTAAATCTGATAGTTATCAGAGAATTAATAAAAAGTCTCATTAGAGGTTGGATGACAAAGTTTTCAGAGAACCTATATACCATTCTGTTGTGACACTCACCAGTAATGCTCAACAGCTGAAATCAAAGAAAAAGAACTCTGACCACGAGCATGACAAGGGCTGAAAAGTAGAATGGCAGGTGAGGTAGGACATAAAGGGAGTAAAACATTTCTAGGCATTGGGCAGACCAGTTGGGGGCCAACCTGACCATAAATTACAGGCTAGACTGGAAGGCACGTGAGATAAAAAAAAAGGTCGTGGTCAGGGGTGATAAGCAGTTGGGAAACATGGAAAGGAAGACAGGTGAAGAATCATAAGATAAACTCTGATGATTCCCTGACATTCTTCTACAGCTGCACATTCTTCAAGGGCTGGATGTACAATTTCCCCTGTTCATATCCTTAAATGCCTATACACAGTGACACCTCTTCACAGGCCTGATTCCTACTCCATCCTTCTCTAGTGCCAACAGCAATCTGCCATATGGAAGGCTGACATCACACTCAGTGTAGAAAAACTTAAAGTCTGCATTCCGAATACAGAGAAACCTCGGCTCACTGATTTACTCATTACAGATTTTATTTCTGTCCCTCCCACCTATCTGTTTTGTCAAGGGAACTGAAATAACAGCATCATTAAAGAGTCAGATAGATATATTTCTCCCCAAATCAACCAGATCCTATGCAGGAACATTACATGCACAAACAGCTGTATAAAACCATAAAAGCAGCAACTAATTATGGCCCCAGAAGTTAGCGACCAAGAAATGCTGCAGATCTGGGATTGCCAGACTGAGATTACTTGGCCTAGGAAATTATCATCTGTGGTTATTTTGGTTTTCCCAAGGTAGCCAAATGGAGAAGCTATTAATGAGGAGAAATGAGAGGTATTTAATTTTTGTAAGACAAAGAGGCTTTGCCATTTTCTAGAACCCTTTAAATCTTTATTTTATGATGGCTTAAGGTGAATTCTAGAGAACATTAAAAATTTGTCCTTTTAAATTTTAATCATTTAATCATTTCTTTCGTGATTACCACAATATTTAACTTAAACATAGAATATATTAAAAAATTATAACGATTAAAGCATGGGAGAAAACCATACAATGGTCTATGAATACAAGTAGAGGGAATATATAAATAAATGAGAGTTAAAGTGACTTCAAAAATAACACTCTTTATACTGATTCTGGACATAATCCCAAGAAGGTTAACAAAAATATAAATAGCAGAAGGAATTTTCATATCATGACATCTACTGCTATCTAAGTATCACACTGCATAAATGCATAAAGAATCCATTAAAAAGGTTCAAAAGTTTTATTCACCATTCATTCAATGAATGTGTGATATACACTTTTGGGAAAGTGCCCTGCTAGATACTGGAATACCATACCTGAATAAATCCGACCTGAATACTACTATGTAATCTCATAATCCTGTTCCACTGAATACATTATACCTATCCTTCCATGTTTATAAGTATATAACTATGGTTTTAATAGTTTTTTTGTGAAATATGAATATATATGTGTGAAAAAAGAATATATGTAAAATATTAATATATGTATTTATGCAGTCACCATCATTTTTGGTGCATAGAGTTTGTTTCCTATATTGCTTTTGGTTTATAATAAATAACCTTAAAACTAAAACTTTGTTCACTTTTGTAGTAATCCATTAGGTTAATTCCCAAAAGGAGAATTGATATATAGATCCATTTTTAAAGTTTTTAGTGTTTTTTGTCAAACTGTGTTACAGAAAGCTTATACTCTTTTATTCTCCAGTCAGTAGTATATAAGATTTTCCATTTTCTTCTACCATTGCCAACACTGAGTACTATCATTTATAAAGTTCTTGATGATTTGATCATTAAAGAGTGGTGGCTTATTAACATTTTTATATTTCTTTCTTGATTTATTAGTGAGCCGCAAAATGTCTTCATGTGTTTGTCAGCTATTTAAGTTCCTTCTTTTATGTACTGCATGTTCTTTTTAAATTTTCTACTAGAAGTCTTTTTAATTGGTAAAAACTTTTTATTAATTATTTATTTAAAATATAAATCATTGTACATGAATTAGAAAGTGTTCCATAAGAAGAAGGTTTTTATTTTATTTTTTCTGCTCTTCTACAAATCCTTGCACTAAATCTCTTGGTAATATATGTCATTTTTCCTTTTCATTTATCTGTGTCTTTATTCTAATGACTAGGTTGAGAGTTTAGCTCAAGGGTAGCATTTTGTCATTGAATTGCTTTGCCAGTTACTTGGTAAAGTTAAGCTTTGGGGAAAAAATAAAACCCTGTCACAATTGGGGAAAATTCATTTTACATTATAATAAAGAAGAATATATTTGAGGAAGTTTAACTTCTTGATGGAAGAAACATTTTAGTGTATAATAGACACCATTTCATATAGTGGAATAGCAAAAAAATATATGGTTAGAATAGAAATTGTAATGGTGCTTATTAAGATGAGACATATAAGCCTCTGTTAAGTAACTCAAGTGGAAGGAAATTTTCTACAAGCAAACAATTTGTTAGCAAGTATACAACCAAGAGGATCCATATGTCTGAATTTAGCTATTAGATGAAGGAGTAGATGTGATAGTCCTAAAATCTCAGAATGTTCTAGTTATAGCCCTTTATTATCAGAGGAAGAGACACTTCTGTGACACCCAGGGAGAAGCCTATCTAATTTTTAATCACACATTTGGGATGCATTTGACCACTCTCAGTGACCTTTATTTGAGTAGAAAAGCTAACTTGGAATGTGTCCATTTGCTTTTTACCATTTTCTCTGCTTATTAATAACATTTGGGGTAAGGACAATTTTCAATACATGGCCCCACAGATAGATTAAATATATAAATTTCATCTCTTGGTTCTAATAGAGACACACTGTTATTTGGTTACCTGCTGCCAAATAAGCAACATATTGCTGTTGTTGTTGTTGTTGTTTTCACTTTTGCCTATTAGAGTAGCATTTTATCAATGGGATATCAGAAACAAATAAATTATAAGACCAACATGTGAGGAAGGCACTCCAAGTTTGTCAACCAGATGTAAATAAAAGAAATATTTGTAAAATATCATTGTGTCTTCTGATCCTCTTAAAAATATGCAAAAGAAATAGCGCTTTATTTCTTTTTACGGGACCTTTCCCAGTGGAGAAATGATTAGGAATGGCCCACAAAGAACATCCAGGATTAGAAGAGATGTGCACATACAAAGGATCTGGTCTAACTCCCTGTTTCTGGTCTTCACCATTAGTTTCTATGTACAGCAGTTCTATAGAAGTTATTTCAATCAGGTTCTCTATATTTTGATTTAGTTGAAGATTTAGTTGAACACTGTTAGAGATCACGTAGTTCAACCTCCTCATTTTACACATGAGAAAACACAGATCTTAGAGGTTAAGTGATTTGCCCAGGGTCACACAGCTAGTTAGTGACAAAGTAGAAACTAAACTACAGGACTCCCGATTCCCAATCAACCTTTCCACTTTACTATGATTACTTTCTAAAATAGTAGAAGACCTTAAATTAACCTTCTAAATAGTTAACTTTCTTAAGGTTAGTCAGAATTTCTGCTAAGCAAGTAGAAAACTATATTGATTTGTTTCACTATTTGAGATTATCTTTTTGGCTTTTTTTTTCTTTTGTAAGAAGAAAACAAAACACCATAATCTTCATCAACAACAAACTCACACCCATGGCCTAGAAAAATCTGCATATTTATTATAAAACTCAAAAATAATAGCCTATTGAATTCATAGTTTTTAATTTTTTCATTTTATTTTGAAGTGATTCACACATATCTTGTGGGCAATTCACAATTGTTAAATGCGACCAAGGATGTGTGTTAGGGTTTTAAGACCTTTCCTTGCCATTCCATTCTCCTTTCTACCTCATACCTTAATAACGGTCATCTGCCAGCAACCTCCTTTAGGTTCTCAGATAACTTACAGGAGACCAAAAACAATTTGGCATAGAAAATTAAGACTTTACTGACCTCAAGCTGCCTGCCAGCATTGTGTGAGCCTGCTGCAGAACCTCAAGCCAAGTTCAGTGGTTTGAATATTCCCAGAAGTTTGTAGATATTACTCTCCTAAAAACATTACAACATACTTTTTAACCCCTTTTTAATTAACCTCTGTCTCACCACCAAAGGATTTAAAATAATTAATAAGTGGAATAATTATCAAGAGAGGCATAAGGAACATTCAGTGTTTCTCTACAGTGTCCCAGCCCTTGCTCATATTATCTTCAGAAGAGCTTCTAAGTGTATACTATGATAAGCACTACTTGATAGCTATTTCTCAGGGAGATTTACTATTATATAAATCTTTTAGACAAGATCTCAATTACAACCATAATCGTTCTACTTAATATCCATGATCTAAAGCACTGAGTAACCCCCAAAGAATTCAAAGCTACAACAAAAATGGTAGAGGATTGAAGATTTTTTTCCTTTGATTTCTTTGCTATATGCTAATTTCCAAATGAGATTTTAAAGTGTTAAGGCAACCAAAGGAAACAAAGCATGATCCTTGAATCAAGAAGAAATTAAGCATGTTAAAGTAGGAAAAAGAGAGATGAGTGTAAATAAAACTAGTGAGGTAGGTTAGGGTATCCAGCGTACTAAAGAAACTCAATGCTACAGATTTTCCAGAAGTAGAAGATGAGGACTGCTATTGTTTTGTCTTTTGCCCTTAAGTTGTTCAGAATGACTCACCCTGACTTCTATTGGAATATGCCACTTATTTTAGATTATGTTCACTTGATATAGATATTCTGAGATGGAGAACTATAGACAGATGGGTCATTGTGGAATGCCCTTTGGAGATACAACTGTAAAATAAAATAAAAGAAGCAAAACTGGGCAGCAGGAAAACTAACCTGGAATGTAGTTGTGAGAGGCTTCATCCAGTTGTACATAGAGCTTTGGAGCTGGGATGACCAAGTTGCCCCAAATTGAGGCACAAGGATATGCCTTTATATTTGTTGATTAGTCACTCATTAACCTTAAGCCTCCCTCAGACGAGGTGGAAACAGGTGAGCCAATGCCTGGTGGACCAAGTAATTCCTAGTAAACGATACTACTGTAATCCCTCTGAATCTAATATGACCAGTGCTGTAGGATGGATACTGAAGAACTAAAGAGGGTTAAGGTCCACACACTGAACAGGTTCGGAACATGGGTCTTTACTGAAGTGGCTGCCCTCTTGATTATTCATACTTCATTTCTTTTTAGCGAATAGATTAAGGCATTGCAGGTCTGCTTTCTTCTCTGATTAATCCTGCCTTCCCAGCTTCTTTATAGGTCATATCCTTAGAGCATTCATGTGGAAAAATTCTGCACACAACCTTTTTTGCATAGTCTATCATCACGAAACCAAATTTAAGAAAGCTGGTACCAGGAGTGGAGCTTTAAAACAGATTCTTAGATGGCATATTAGAGATTGATCACTTAGCTGGCTGAAGGTGAGAAACCCAAAACACTCTCGGAAGGTGGAGTATGTCTAGCCCCTGGGACAACACATTAGTGCAATTGTTAAAACTTCCATTGGTGATAAACTGGCAAGAGACAAAGGTAGAAAGGGATATAGTGGCTTGTGTAATATCTTAGGCATTTGAGAGGTAAGAGGGAAATGGTAACTAAAAGGGCTACAGAGTTCAGGGATTTCCCTTGTATGCCATTGATTAAGTGAAGAGAGATAATGACAAACTCATATTTATTAGTCACTAATGCAAGACAAATGTTAAAGCCAAAGGATTCCTTGACAGCACTTATGGAAGTCCTAACATTCTGTAGCTTATCTGCAGGGCAGACAGAATTCAAACAAGGTTTAGGACTTAACCATAAAGACTGACAGTTTTATAACTTAGACCTTTTAGCAGATAAACTACGTAAGGTAATTCCCTCTCCTAGATGGAAAAAGAACCTAGAAGGATAGCATAGGAATCCAATATAGATGGTGAGCAATGCAATTGGTAAGTATATGGGCAATCTAAGTATTTTATTATAATCATTGTTAAAATTTTACTGTTAAAAATCAATTGTGTTTATACGCATTAGCAATGATAATATGTATTTTTAAAATATATGTAATTATATATAAACTGTAAGAACTAAATGTTATCATATCATATCTATACTTTAAGCCCTTCAATGGCTTTCTATCTTATTCAGAGTAAAAGCCAAATCTATCAAATGGCTTCAAGGTCCATCACTAACTTCCTATGACATCATCCCTTACTACTTCCACACAGCTACTATGAGGTCTATGTGACTACTTATGTTTCTGTACTTTTAGGGTCTTCAGAGTAAATTTGCCTGAACCTTAGGATTGGGGCTCAGTAATCAACCTGGAAGTAAAATTACAACTGATTAAATCAGAATATACATGTAACAAGAAATTGAATTAGTAATTAAACAGCTCCCCAGAAAGTAAAGTGCAGGCCCAGATGCATTCAGTCATGAATTCTACCAAATATTTAAAAATGAAATAATGCCAATGTCTTAAAAATTCTTCCAGAAAATAGAGAAGGAAAGGAACACTTCACAACTCATTTTATGAGGCCTCTTTCACCCTAATAGCAAAGCCAGAAAAAGACATCACAAGAAAAACAAAACTACAGAACAATGTGCAAAAATCCTCAAAAATTTTTTAGCAAGAGAAATCTAACAACACATAAAAAGAATTACATACCATGGCTATGTGAGATTTATCGCAAGAATGCAAGATAGCTTTCAAAAAACTATTAATATGATAAACCATTTTAATAAAGAAAAAACATGATGTTCTCAATGGATACAAACAAAACATTTGACAAAATCCAACATGTACTGATGATAAAAAAAAAAAAAAGGCAAGAAACTGGGAATAGATGGGTACTTTTCACCCCCACAAAGATATCTATGGAAACCCTCAGAAAATAACACAATGATGAAAGACTGAAGGCCCTCCCTCTATATTTGGGAATAAGGCAAAGTTGCCTGCTCTTGCCATTATTCTCAACACTGTACTGAGAAATGGCTAGTACAATCATGTGAGGAAAAAAAAAGACATTAGATTGGAAACAAACTGTCTTTGCTTATAGATGATATAATCCCACATAGAAAAGAAATTCACAAAAGAAAATTGTTAGAACTAATAAGCAATTACAAGGTTGCCTGTTACAAGAGTAACATACAAAAATCAATTATATTTCTACATATAAAAAATGAATGATTGATAAATAAAATTAAGAATATAAGTTATTTTATAATTGTCTCAAAAAAATAAAATACTTAGGAAGAAGTTTATCTAAAGAAATGCAAGAAGACTTGCACATGGAAAATTACAAAACACTGATGAGGAAATTAAAGAAGATCTAAATATCTGGGGACACATTTCCTTTTCATGAATTCAAAGATTCAATATCATTAAGATGGCAATTCTATGAAAATTGAGTTACAGATTCAAGGAAATCCTTATCACAATCCAGCAGACTTTTGAGTGTGTGTGTGGGTGTGTGTGTGTGTGGAGATTGACATATCAATCCTAAAATTTATATGGAAAAGTACAAGATCTCACATAGCCAAACAGATTTTGAAAAGGAATCACAAAGTTGGAGGACTTTCATTTCTCAATTTCAAAACTTACTATACATCCACAGTTTTAAGACAGAGTGTTACTGGCATTAGATAGAGATTAATGAAACAATTGAAAGTCCATAAGTAAATCCTTATTATTTGTGATCAATTGATTTTAAACAAAAGTTCTAGGGTAAGTAATTGGGGAAAGTAGTGTCCTTTTAAAAATAATAGTGGAATAATTAGATATTCACATGCAAAAAGATGAACTTAGACTCCCACCTTATAGCATGTATAAAAATTAACTCAGAATTGATCATAGACTTAATTGTAAGAGTTAATACGATAACATTTTTGGAGAAAACAGATCTTGGGTTAGGCAAAACTTTCTTAGACATGACATGAAGCATGGTCTGTGAAAAGTAAAATTGATAAGCTAAACTTCATCGAGATTCAAAACTTTTGTTCTTAAAGGCCCTAGGAGAAAATGAAAAGACAACCAACAGAGTGAAAAAGAGTATTTGCAAAATACTGATAAAGGGCTTGTATGCAGAATATACAAAGAAGGCATTTAAACTTTAAAAGAAAAAATAACCCAATTAAAAAATGGGCAAAAGTTTTGAACATTTAACTATATAAAATATATGAATAGCTAATAAGCACAAAAAATATTCTCGATATCATTAGTCATTAGGGAAAGGCAAATGAAAACCACACTAAGATACCACTTTATCCTCACTAAAATGACAGAAAATAAATGTTGCTGATGATAGAGGGGAAAAGAAACCTTCTTACATACCTGATAAAAATGTAGTATGATGTAGCAACTTTGGGAAACAGCCTAGCAATCATTAAAAAGGTTAATAAACATGTAGTTACCATATGACCCAGAAAGTCTAATTTTAGTTATCTACTCCTCAAAATGAAAACATATATCCAGGGGGAGGAGCAAGATGGCAGAGAAGTAGGAGACCTGGATTTCATCTGGTCCCAGGAATTCAGCTGGATAGGGATCAAACCATTCTGAACACCTACAAACTCAACATTGAAGAAAAGAAGAGCAACAACTCTCTGAACAGAAAAGCGACAGCTTTCTGGAAGGTAGGACATGCGGAGAAGTGAATCCGAGGTGATATTTGGGGGGATAGACAGTGGGGGAGGGGGACTCCGTCAGCCGCTTCTGGCAAGTGATAGAGCCACAGAGCACAAAATTGGAACTTTTAGAAGTCTGCTCCACTGAGGGACGTAGCTCCAGTGCCTAACGGGGGGCGGGGAACCCTCATAGGACAGTGAGGTCTCAGGACCCTCGGGGTCACAGAAAGACCGGGGGTGCCTGAGTGAGGCAGAGCTCCCAGGTATCAGAGCAGGGAAGCTGGCTGCAGAGACGGAGCAAGGAGTTGGCTCTCAGCTCGGGGCTGCCATTAACCGTGATCCATGGCACAGTCAGGCCACTGTTCCTCCAGCAGGGACCCAACAAGCAGCAGATCCGGGGAGACTCCCCTTCCTCCCCTGGGAGGAGCAGCGTGGGAGGTCACTGCAGGGATCTGCTGGGTTTGGAGACTCCACACGGTGTCGAGTGCCAGAGATAGAAACGCTAGGTCACAGGCCAGGTGAGCACGGAGTGCGGCTAGAGACGGGGGAGACGGGAGTGATTGACTGCTTTTCTCTGGGGGCGCACTGAGGAGTGGGGCCCCGAGTTCTTGGCTACTCTGGGGCGGAGATTGGGAGGCCGCCATTTCACTCTCGTCCTCCAAAGCTGTGCAGAAAGCTTGTAAGGAACAAAAGCTCCCGGGAGCAAACCCGAGCAGATGACTTAGCCCAGACCAGGCAGGGTGGGGCAATTCCGCCTCCGGCAAAGACATTTGGGAACCATGGC
>NC_138377.1:45159828-45184631 GCF_054177405.1 Leptonychotes weddellii
ATGTCTAAAAAGCACAAAGTAAAGAATCATTTTATGGTGATTTTCAGGTTTAATCCTCTACGCAGTTGCCACACAGTTATTGAGATCACTACACAGTTGATTTGGTTCAGCTCCTGTTACATTCCCGAGTTACAAAAATTGCTTATTTTGTGGTAATTTTGAAGAATGCAACAACATATTTATATCAACTAGGGATAGTCTCTGAGGCTGAAGGAAGCCCTTATTTTTTTTGTGTAAACATGGTCCTTATGCCTTTAATCTGCAAATTTCAGAGAAATCACTACCTAGTTAACTTTTAAAAACTTTTCCTGAAGCAAGGATTTAGAAGACTCAAGTTGATTGTACTTGAATAGTTGCAGCACAAGTAATATAGTGAGAGGCTTCCTCTTGGGGCACAAGATGACATTTATCTGTTTTAAATAATTACTTTAATGTGCTTAATTACTTTATCATTATGAATGCACTTTAATCAACAGGACAAACAATACCCAGTGTTTCCTATTTTGTAGTCTCTTAGAAGAATACAGGAAAATGTTTATAAGGTATTTTATTCCTTATGCCAGCAGCTAAAATAAGAGATTTTAGAAGTACCTGGAGAGATGGAGTTCCTAAATTACATGCAAGACATCACTGGAGAATCTGGAAATAAAAAGGATTTATTCTCTCTAGGCTCACTGAATGCTACCTTCTCACAAATAAATGTTACGATGCCCTAATATACATTGCTTTCACTATCTCAGTCTTAGTCGCTAAATAACTTTATAATAAATAACTGACGTTTTCTTTAACTGACAGATCTCCTGAAATTCAACAAACAAACAAAATAATGAGATAGAAGCCTAATAAAAGTTCTTAATTAGGAAACTGGTCCCTAAGAGCACATTTTCTTTCAGCCTAAAGGACTGCTTTATAGCTAGGTCATTGTTGTTATTTTCAGTTGGTTTCTCTAATTTGCATGTGCACACGCACACATGCACAATAACACAAAAACATTTTCTTTGAAGACAATTAAAATATAAAAAATTATTTTGCCAATCAGGTTAACTATCCAGATGTTCTTTTAAGTATATCACATATTTTTCTCTTTACTAACATAGTATTTCAGAATGAGAAAAGGCTTCAAGATGTGGAGTTTACAACAAATCTCTTTCCTGATAGAATTTCTGTATTTTTCCACAGAGCCTCTTTTATCTGTGAAGAGAATTATTGCGTGTGTTTTTTCCTATGTTCAACTTACTTTCTATCTTCTATGCTGAACATAGGAGAAAGAAAATGGTTTTCCCTCATCTTTTAATCATTCTTCTTGTATAATCTAATCTATATATTTATATATTCCTTAATGAAGATTTTGTCATGAAAATGCGTATTAAATATAGCATTACAAATATTGTCAGATCAATATTACTCATAATATCAAACTTTTTTCAGGACAGAAAAATTGATAAATTTAGAAAAAATATTATGCTTGAACGGATTTCATGAATCTGTTAATAATAGTTTGATTGTGTAGAGCTCAGTTTAGTTTTCCATGTGCAGTCAAGCGACAGATAAGTGGCTGGGCTGGGCTCAGGTTTGGTGATAAATAATATGACACAACTGTTATTACTGTAGTATTCATTTCCTTTATCTGATCTCCTCATGAATTAGCTTTTATTTTATTTTAATGACATATAATGCACAACTATTATTTCCTAGTTACTTTCATTTTTCTTACTGATTAAGTTTAATAAAATGGGAATTACGGATAAGTTTTAAGCCAACATAATGAAGGGATACAATACTGTAAAGATACTTTGTAATAAAATAAAATATACTGAATGTATTTTCTTACTTAGTGTTTAATTTTAAACTAAACTATTAAAAACTATTTTATCTTCCCTCAAATCTGACATCTTTTATTTCATTTTCTTACATAAATTATCCAAATACCTATTATTTTTAGAATAGTAAAGTGGCTTAATTTCTATGTGAATAAAATATTGAAGTAATAAAATTTTGAAGAAATGTCATGTTAATATGTGAATTACAGGGTATCTTCTCTTCCTACATGTAGTGATCAAAATCATTTTATTTCAAACTCTTCAACTCATCCTTTCTACCATCAATTCTTGTCAAACACATAATAGGGAATCAGATAAGATTTTTTCAAAAATTGCAATTCAGAGAATTAATCACAAAATAACCATTGCATATTAGACTTTGTAGCAGGAGCATAAGTAAAAAATAATAAATCTATAGGACAATTTCATAGCTTTTATATTTTATTTTCAATAAGATACTTCATCTGCCTGCATGCCCTAAAAGAAACTTTTATATCAACTTTGTAATGGTATTTTTTTTTTCTGTAAAGTGAACAGATCAAATCAGTTCAATGTTAAATGAACATTATTTAGGTACATGTACTTTTAGAAAATTTTTTAAAATTTCATTTTTTAACACACCAACTAGTTTATAATTTTGTTCTTTATGAAGAAAATGCTAAGAAAATTAAAACCATGTATTATATGGTTTTAAAATCATACTTCCAGATTTCTATACTTATAAGATGGAATAGTTCAGCAACTATGTTCACTCTCACAGACTTTAGTTCTATTCAGTGATATGGCACATCGTGCAAAATTAACTAGTCACAAACAAAAATGTCTCAAATATAGTAAAAACATACATATAATAAAGGTAATTCACAATGCCAAATAAGAAATGTCATTTATCTTGGCTGTGCTTCAGAAATTTAGGATCAGTAGGCTTAATCATGGGGTGCCTGGGTGCCTCAGTCTGTTGAGCATCTGACTGTTGGTTTTGTCTCAGGTTATGATCTCAGGGTTGTGAGATCAAGCCCTGCTTAGGGCTCTGTGCTCAGCAGGGAGTCTGCTTAAGATTCTCTCTCTCCCTCTCCTTCGGCTCCTCCCCACTGTGGCTCTCTCTTGCTGTCAATCTCTAAAAATAAATAAATAAAAATTTTTTTTTTAATAGCCTTTGTCAAAGCACAAAGCAAGGAGAGGTGAGCACAGCTGTCCCTAGGAATGGGCAAGGTATGTATGATCACTGAGGAGGTATCCATATACACAAAGGACTTAAAACTGCTCAGTCTTGCTCTGAAAACTGAACAGAGTTAAAAGGAAATGCTGTGGTTTCCCCCTACCATTCACCTCTGGATCAAGTCCACAATCTTATTTCATCATATAGAAAATAAAATTGGCAAGGATCTCCAAAAGTAAATTACAATTTGGGTAAATGAAACAAAATATTCATTATTCCCAAATTTTGGTTGTATCTCCTGGATCAGAAACATTTTGTAGACAAAGGAGTATTTCCGAAAATTGAAATGTCATTCAGATGAAGGAAAGACATTTTCCACAGACACTTAAAAATTTCAAACTTTCAAATGGTTCTTATAGCACAAACATTATATGTTATGTAGTGTGGGTTCTGGGGATCCTTCAGTAGGACATGGGGTGGTCTCTTGGGGTTGATCTGCTTGCTGGCCTGTTCTTGCAAAGCTACACAGAAAGATTTCACTTTATCCCATAGCTCAGTTAAAAATGTCTTTTTTTTTTTTTTTTTTGGCCGAAGAATAGTTCCAAGTTGAGTAGCATGTGAATCTACATCATAATCTACTTCAGTCATCTCCAGGACAGCCTTTTCATCTTCTAACTATTGAATAGAGTCCTAGAACACTGTCTTCCTGTGATCTTCTACACCTTATTCTATTTCTACCATTTGTGAGATAGCTTCATGGAAAATAAGTAATTGTGGAGAAACCTCTTCTTCACTTTGTTCACAAGGAAATTTTACATCATTTCCCTGAAGGGAACTGTCTATACCCCACTCTGCCTCTAAGTCCTCAATCTGATTTGGTGGGTGGTGCATTATTGGATGAACTTCCCAGCAGCAGTTGGATCCACAAATTCTTTCACACTATTTGCATATCTTAATGTATCTTAGTATTTTCACAGGATGCCATCCCTGGAGAGTCTGTAGCTATCGTGTAGGCATCAGAGTCTTCACCCATGAATGAATCTATTATGACCTAAGTGAGTTTACTTGCTTGGAAAGGAGTAGGAGGTTTGTTTCTACCTAAGGCTTTTTACTAATTTCAGCACCTTCAAACCTTGTTTGCCTGTCTGCACTGGAAGTACCAGCTCCTCTTTCATTTCCAGGAAACTTGATGAGAGACAATTTACCATGTAGTTCTCCTTTCCTTCTAAGAATAATCTGAAACACTGCATGACTCCAAGATGAATGTGCATTGGCAGATGTTTGACCGGATGTTCTACAGCAGTTGCCTATGTCAATGAGATTCAGTACATCTTCAACACATTTGACTTCCTGTTCCTGTAATCCCACCACTTGAACCTGCTATTTTCCATCTTTTAACACTTAGTTTTGCTTTCCTGCTTAGCAAGTCAAACATATTTCCACTATAAATTTCTAAAAAAAAGTTGCACTTACTTCAAGTTCTAATTTCTTACAGTTTGGCTTATTTGGCATTAAAAAAACCCTCTCTGGCTGCTAATGCATGAATTCCTTTGAACAATCTTTTATTTTTCCTTTGAACAATTCTGGTTCTTTCCTGAGAAGTCATGTCCCATTGTTTGAGTTTTTCCACTTTCAGCAAAGAGCGTGGCCATTCTCCTTTCAAATATAGTTTCCACCAGTGGTCTAACTGTAATCTTGTAAATCATTTCAGTTAGGAGCTGAGTCATCAAGGGCAGAATCAAAACTCAATGGTTGGTTCTTTAGGTACCTTCTGGAGACAAAACTAAAAGTAGACCATCACAATAGTTTAATTAGGGATTATGATGACATCAAGATCGTTGAGTGTCTTTTTTGCTGAATGGTCATTTCCTTACACAAATATGTATCCTGTGTTCATCAATAGGATCTGCTGTTGTCAATGGTCTACAGTCCCTTTAGAGTCTCTGATCATACACAGAATTTCATAATTTGGTTTTGTAGCATCAACATCCTGGGCTCTTCAGTTTTTTCTGTTGTAGTCGTTTTTTCTTGGTTGGTCTTTTTTTTTGTCTTTTGTTTTTCATAATTTTTCTACTTTTTTCACACAGTGAGGATTTCTATGTGCATTCTGTTGTGCAGAGGAAGACTATTCAGGAAGTGGACTAGGTCGTGCACATGCAGAGCCAACCACTTTGTTATCTATTGGAGGAAGGTCATTCTAAACAGAAACCGTCAGAAGAAGTCTGACGATTCTTTACAGTTTTGTTTACTTTGGCTGAGGATGCGGGAGGTAGAGGTGTTTCTGGACTGGATTCAATTTCTTCATCAGGAACAGAGTCACAGCTGAGTGAAAAGATGCTCTCCGGGTCAATATCTTTGTCCTTTGTATCTCCATTTTCTATCCATTCAACAATAATACTTTCACTATTTTCATTTAAAAATGTTACCCCTACTTGATATATTTGGGATCGCTAGTTAGGGCCTTGAATTTGTTCTTATTTCCTCTCTCTCTTTCTATGCATATGGTCCTTTACAATAAAAATTACTTCCAAGCCTGGTTGAGTGTCACTCTACACCCCAAGAAAGTGACATTAAACATTTACCCCAAAAGGAACCATCACTTGGCTAGATGGCTAGATCTCCACATAAATCCTGATCTACATGTTGCTGAAGTTGGCCGTAACAGTTCACTTCATCTGAGGTGTGTGTGTGTGTGTGTGTGTGTGTGTGTGTGGTGGGGGTGAGGGGGAAGTGGTGGTTGTGACAGTGTGACTGTGAACAGGACCCTCAGGGCATGGAGTGATGCCAGAGCTGGGCAGTTAGGCACCAGGAGGGTGGGAGGGACCAAGCTCAATTCCTGAGAGCCAACTCTGGCAATAGAAATTTTTTGTTTTACATAAGTAAATTTAGAAAGCTGCTTCAAAAATTAATGAGATGCATAAGTGGCCATAGAGAGAAAATTATCCCAAGCAATACCCACAAATACAGCCAGAGGACATGTGGGCAAATTCTTCCCCAGAAGACGAGGTTCCTTTTAATAAAATGAAGTCTTTGTTTTTTATTTTGGTAAGCTATCAAGTTAAAAAAATTTGAATATAATCCAGTGTAGAAAGAGTCATTATCATCAACCTTATCATAAAATAATGAGGAGTAAAACTGCTGAGTTGAAAGATTACATTCTCAATCTTCAAAATTCACTAAATCCTAAAATTTCCTAATTTTATATTCAGTCCTGAAGCTGTTCATCATAAATCTGTATATGCTGTACAAAGATGGGAAATCAAAAGGTATAAAAGTATACACTCCCCCAATTCAAGATGACTGCATTAATATTGAAAGTATTATTATTGATGACACACATTTGGGCATTTTGTTGATTTGAGATTAGCAATTTAAAATATAACATTTAGAAACTCTATCTGTCAATTTCTTATAAATTGTTAAATTTTATGCTCTATATTTTTTAAAGATTTTTTTTTTATTTATTTATTTGAGAGAGAGAATGAGAGAGAGAGAGCACATGAGAGGGGGGAGGGTCAGAGGGACAAGCAGGCTCCCTGCCGAGCAGGGAGCCTGATGCGGGACTCGATCCCGGGACTCCAGGATCATGACCTGAGCCGAAGGCAGTTGCTTAACCAACTGAGCCACCCAGGCACCCTGCTCTATTTTTTTTTATATTCTTGTTCTTCACACATCCTTGTCCCACCAAAAGAAGAAAAAAAGGAAAATAAATGTACTGGGAATAAAATCTGGTAAACTGCTTGGTTTGAACAAGATTTCACCACTTACTAGCCACATGGTTTGGGCAGGTTACTTAATTTCTGTGACTGTGGGGCACTTAGTGGCTCAGTCAGTTAAGCATCTGTTTTTGGCTCAGGTCATGATCTCAGGGTCCTGGGATTAAGCCCCACATTGGGCTCCCTGCTCTGTGGGGAGTCAGCTTCTCCCTCTGCCCCTCCCTCTGCTCATGCTTTCTCTCTCTCTCTCAAATAAATAAATAAAATTAAAAAAAAAATTCTGTGACTGTTGGTATTTTATTTTGTTTTGTTTGACTTTGAGAAGTTGATAAATTGATATACCTGCAGAGTATACTTTAGAATAGCTAAAACTAATGCATGTACAGTAAACAACATAATGAGTACATTTGGTACTTATTCAATATTTATCATTAATAAAATTATTTTTAAATATTATTGTAATATACTAGTTATTTTCTATAGTCATTCATTATAATTATGGTGAGAATCATAAGTCAAATGTTAGAGCCCAGATAATAACATAGATGAAGCAAAATAAATAATATGGCTCAAAAGTACATTATTCTCGGAGCACCTGGGTGGCTCAGTCGTTAAGGGTCTGCCTTCGGCTCAGGTCATGATCCCAGGGTCCTGGGATCGGGCCCCGCATTGGGCTCCCTGCTCGGTGGGAAGCCTGCTTCTTCCTCTCCCACTCCCCCTGCTGTGTTCCCTCTCTCACTGTGTCTCTCTCTGCCAAATAAATAAATAAAATCTTTAAAAAAAAAAAAGTACATTATTCTTTGTAGAACTATAGTATGTATAGTATATGTCTCTTTCTTGCCTAACTGGTGCCAATAACGTGAATTTGCAATGAACACAGGGATTTTTCAATTAAGTGGCTTATATTAGTAATTTTAAAAAGCAAAGCTCCTTTTAAGTTAGGCTCAAAGTTGTTTGGACAATGTATTATGACTTGCATAACACCTCAATCCTTGACAGCTTTTCTCTGGATGCTATTAAAGACCTCTTTCCCTGGTCTAAAACTCTTCTTCTCACAATATATATCAAATCTTAAGTTAAGGAAATGTAAAAAGTGGTAGTAAAATTTAGAAATGTTCAAAAGAATAGATGTTGAAAAAAATTCTTTCAGATGTAGACCTAGACATTGCAAAAAATGAAATAAGATTGATTTCATTTTTGATCTAATAAGATCATGTTATTTTATGTTCAAACAATCTTCAGGTTCCTATAATTGTCATTCCCTATAGAGCTCTGCTCCTGTCATGGCCACGTAAACTCCCATTGGACCAAAACTTCTGCAGATAACAATTATAAACTCAACAAAACATAAGCAATTTCCTTAAGGTACTGGAGAGGGACAGAAGCAGATATTCCATGAAAGTTGACACACAGAGGAAGGGAACAACATGAGGTCAAATTATTTATGATTCATCCTGAGAGAAGCCTCAAGCCTTCACTATTCAATGCAACTAAAATTTAAAAACAGCCCTGCGGTCCAACTGACATGAAGGAACATAGGGCTGGATTTAATATAGATGCAACCACTTAAAGTAACAGAGAAATACCACAAGGAAAAGTGAGAGTAGATCCTTAAATTTTTTGTACAGTCTCTGCCCAGATCTCTGGCTAATCTCTGAAACACTGTACATAGGGAAAACCCCAAACAGGCTAAAAAGGAAAATGGAGTTTTATAGTTCAAGTTCAGCCAAGTTATAGGTCTTCGAAAATAAATTTTAAAAATAGTCATCAGAGGGCCATAAAATCATCTGTAGTTTCTAAAAAATATCCATTGCAATGCCCAAGGAAACAATCTAAAATTTGTTGATATCTAAAGAAATCGGATGACATAATTAATTCAAAAAAGAAAGAACAATAAACAAAAGATAACACTGTGTGACCTAGATGTCAAAATTTGCAGAGGTTAATAAAGGAACTATTATAACTATGTTTAAAGGTATAAAGGAAAATAGAGGTATATCTTGAAGATATTGTGTGTTTGATCCCAGACCATCCCAATAAAGTAGGTATCACAATAAAGCGAGTCAAATGATTTCTTTTTTGGTTTCCCAGGGCATATAAAAGTTATGTTTACACTATAGTCTATTAAGTGAACAATAGCATTATGTTTTAAAAATAATGAACATACCTTAATTAAAAAATACTTCATTGTTAAAGGTTAACCATCATCTGAGTTTTCAGTGAGTCATAATCACTGATCAGAGATCACCATAACAAATAATGAAAAAGTTTAAAATACTGTGAGAATTACTGTTACCAAGACACGAAGTGAGCAATTGCTGTTGGAAAAATGGTGCCACTAGACTCAGTCAACACAGAATTACCACAAACCTTCAATTTGTAAAAACACATTACCTGTGAAGGGTATTCAACTGAAGTGCAATAAGGTTATATGGTCACAATTAATGAAAAGACAAACTCCGAATGAAGAAATAGAGACTATAAAAATCAAACCACTAGGAAATTATAAAACAGAACAAAATATATTGACATAAAACTCACCGGATGATGGGGTGCCTGGGTGCTTCAGTGGGTTAAGCGTCTGCCTTCAGCTCAGGTCGTGATCCCAGGGTCCTAGGATCTAACCCCTTGTCCATCAGACTCCCTGCTCACTGGGGAGTCTGCTTCTCCCTCTGCCCCTCCCCCTGCTCATGCTCTCTCTTGCTGTCTCTCTCAAATAAATAAAATCTTAAAAAAAAATCTCACTGGATGAGAAAACAATAATAATGATTGAGGAAAGAGTCCCTGAAGTTGAGGATAGATCAACAGAAATTGTGTAATATGGAGAATATATATGTATATATGGTGAATATATTTACATACATAAGATATAAATATGTATAATATATAAAATAAGTATATTTGTGTTTGCATATCATCAGCTTGTGGAACAATATCACATGACCCAAATGCATGTAACTGGAATTATTAGAGTTCTCCTGAGACACAGAACAAGCAGAGATGGAGAGAAAGAGATTTATTATAAGGAATTAACTCATACAATTATGGAGACTACAAATCCCAAGACCTGTACTCAGTAAGCTGACAACCCAGAAACCCTATGGTGTGGTTCCAGTCTGAGTGAGAGGAGGCTCGCACTCCCTTTCACAACCAGAAAGTGCTGATATTTCTGTTCAAAGGCAGAAAAAGCCAGTATTTCAGTTCAAGTCCAAAACCCCAGTTCATAGCAGTTAGGCAGAAAGTGTTCCCTATTACTCATGGGAAATTTAGCCTTTTTATTCTAGTCAGTCCATTCTTAGTCCACTGATTCAAATGTTAGTCTCATCAAGAAACACCTTCACAAACTCATAATAATGTTGGATCAAATATCTGGGCACCCCATGCTTCAGTGAGGTGACAAATAAAATTAACCATCACAAGTCCATTCCTAACATGACAGTAACATGATACTATCCTGAGTACAACCAAAAACACTAATTCTCAAGAGGTAAAGTGCTTGAATGATGTTTACTCTTCTCCTTGATAAACCATAACAAGCATTATAAAATTAACAATACTATGATATAAAGTCAATACATCTTATGTTACCTGATAGAGAATAAGAAAGTGAAGAAAACAAAGATATAGGATACACACATTCATAATAAAATGATGAAATACTCATAAAAATTACAGTCTTTATTTCCATAATTTGTCATATGGATATGCTATTCTCTACCTTCAGCAAGCACTTCAGCTGAGTGTGATTGTTTAACTGGTAAGATGACCCATCCCATCTTTCCTGTAGAGTCAGGGCCATTATTGGTCCTGCCTGGATTGGGTTGTTATAGTTTTCCATTGACCTTAATCATAGGGCATCGAAATACTAAGAGATTCCCTTGGGGATCTCCTGTATTCTAAACATATTTTTTTCTTACCTCCACTGTGAGTAGTAGTCCAATTCCCTCTTTGTAGTCAGGAGCAATCATCTGAGACAGCATAGTAACTCCCTTCTTTTCCTGTTGAGTCAGAGGCATGGGAAGTTCAAAGTTACCAGATATCAGTCTTAATTTCTAGCTCAAGGGAATCACTGTTGTGTCTTCTGGTGAAAACATTCACCCCTTTATTACTAAGACCTCTAAGGCCAGTTATGCCTATGATTCTGGGAAGAGGAAGCAAAATATTTTGCTAGTGGGTCACTAGGGAAAATAGTGAGTAGTACCACTCCGCATTTCCATTCCTTGATTCCTAGACCTGTAAGTCATAGCTATGGGAGAACCACCACCATATACTGGATGCTTATTCAGAGCATGCACAGTCTTCTGGGAAATCCTACCCAAGGTATTGGCACCTAACTAGGACTGTAAATGAGTCTTCAGAAGCCATTCTACCATTCAACCAGCTACAGATGTTAGAGAACATGGTATGACCAGTACATTCCACAATAATGAGCTCACTGCCTCACTTTTTTTGCTATGAAGTGAGTTCTTTAATCAGAAACTATTCTGTGTGATATACCATGATAGTGAATAAGTCATTCTGTAAGTCCATGAATGTCAGGGAAGCCAAATCCATATCCAGGATAAGTGTCTATTCCAATAAGAACAAAATGCCACCTTTTCCGTGATAGAAGTGTCTGATAAATCAACCCACCACCAAGTAGCTACTTAAGCTACTTAAGAAATGATGCCATGTAGAAGACTCATTATTGGTCTTTGTTGGTGGCAGATTGGGCACTCAGTGGTGGCCACAACCAGGTTGGCCTTGGTGAGTGGATGTCTGTGCTGCTGAAACCATGCATAATCTCCAACCCTGCCACCATGACTACTTTGTTTCTGAGCCCATTGGTCAATGACAGAGGTGGCTGGAGAGAGATGATGACTGGTATATATAGAATGGGCCATCCTATTCCCTTGATCATTAAAATCCTCCTCTGCTGAGGTCACCCTGTGGTGAACATTCACATGGGGCACACACACATAAGTCTTCCCTTCCTTTGTCAGTTGATCATAGGCAAATCCCCAGGAGGTTATGGGTGTAGGCCAAGAGAGAAAATGCAGTGCAGTGGAAGTGGAGGCCATGGACATTTGGACCACTTCTTCATATAACTTACTTGTGCCTTCAGGACCTACTCAGGCCAGATCATGTTATATACAACTTCTGTTTGATGATGGAGCACTGTTGTGAATGCCCAGCTTTAAGTAGGTGAAATAAGACCCGGTACATGATGGACAGCTCAGGTCACATGGTAATGTGGTGGCCTAAGTTTAAGCGTACAGTCTCTACTAAGAGCCAGTAGCAGGTCAAGAAATGTTTCTCAAAATGAGAAAAGTTATCCAGAGGATAGTAGGACTTCACTCAAAAATCCTAAGGGCCTGTGGTGCAATTAACCTATGAGGGCCTGCCAAAAGCTATGAATAGCCTCCCATGTTCACTCAGAATGAGTGAAGTGACAAGAGCCTCCCTTTCTGCCACTGACATTTCAAGCACCATTGAATCTACTGGATCACAGGGCCCAAGTGGCAGAGCAGCTTGTAAGGCAGGATGGACCTGTTAACAAGAGCCTTCTTATGTTTCTGGGACCCACTCTAATATAGCAGGTTTTCAGGTTATTCAGTAAATAGGCCAGAATAACACACCTAAATGAAGAACATGTTGCCCCCAATATCCAGAGAGATCCCGCAGGCATTGAGCGTCATTTTGCTTAAAAGAGTAGCCAGATACAACAATTTTGTGGTATGTTACCACAGAATGCGATATATGGAGACATAGTGGTGTAAAATATTAAGGTCATTTTAATACAGATTAAGTATTGAACTAAAAATTCTAATGTATATTTAATCAAAATACATAGAAGGAACAGAAGATATAGAATGAGCAGAAGAAAAACTTAAAGTGATCATAGCTGTTCATTTTTTAGGTAATAAAGACATGGATAAGTGGAAATTGGGAAGCACAGTGTATTAAAAAATAAAATCTGTACTTAAACACATTGACATGGAGTTACAAAATTTCCAATAAAATGAGATGATCTTAAAAGCACCTGGAGAGAAAAGATAGATCCCTTAAAACAAACAAAACCAGACTCACAAAAAGCTCCAAAATATAAAAATGAATCTAGAAGAGAGTAGAATAAAATCTTCAAAGTACTAAGAGCAAATCCCGATCTTTTTTTGTCTACAAAGAAATGCTCTTTCACAATTTAGGGTAAAACAAGGACATTTCTAGATTTCAAAGTATAGAGAATTTAGAATAAATGCCTTGTACCACAGACTATTCTAAAAGAATCAATCTATTCATTAATCCAAAATGATCATTTACCACATATTTATTGTTTTCTATGTATTAATTACATGCCATTCTAGGTCCTGAAATGCAACCAAAATCCTTCTTATTATGACACATTCTTGTGATGCAGTTAAACAAAAACATAAATAAGTAAATAAGTAAAAAAATAAATGAATACATACACACATAATATAGAGTATATTATATAGTATGTTAAAGCATGTAATATAATGAGAAAAATAAATCAGAAGGAAATATGGAGTGCCTGGTGTGGGATTATGATTTAAACCCAATAGGGAAATTCATCAAGAAACATTTGATTCATGTGGATAAAAAAAAAAAAGTATTTTGAGCAAAGGAAAATCAAGTGAAAAGATTCTAAGGCAGGCACATACCCTGTCTTTTGAAGAATAGTAAGAAAGAACCATTAGAAGAGATGAGGACAACTAGTAAAGGAAGTTCAGAAATCATTGTAATGTGGACCACTGTAAGGCTTTTGTTTTTAAGATTATTAAGATAAGAAGCTTTTGAAGGGTTTTGGGTAGAAGGCTGAAATACATGATCTGCATTTTGTTGATTAATCTAGCTGCTTAAATGTAAATAGAGAGAGGGGGGAAAATAAGTAAGGGGGAGGAGAAAGTAGAGGAAGAAGGGGAGAGGGAGAACAGGAGAAGGTGAAGAAGAAAAAGAATGGAACAAAGAGAAGGAGGACGAGGACAAACAGCCAAGAGGCTATCACAGTAATCACAGCCAAAGGGACTTTGACATGGGCCAGAGTGGCTGCAAGAGAGGAAGTAGTGGTTACTTTCTGAAAATAGTCAACAGAGATTGCCAAGAGATTGCTAAGAGTGGGGGCAGGGGAAGATGACCTCAAGGTTTTAGTCTGAACAACTGCAAGGAAGTTGCCATTTGCTGAGATGAAGTCTCAGAAAGGGAAAAAAAAAAAAAATGGGGGGAAATAACAGAGTTTAAATTCAGAGCTGTTAAGTCTGAGATTTAGAATAAGCAGATGGACATCTGAGGTTGGAATGCAAAGAAGATTCCAAGGCTAGAGAAGAATTTGGGAGTTACTACCATAGGAGAATGAGTGAAGAGGAAGATTAGAACAGGTCCAAGTAATAAATACTGGGATTTGAAAATTAAAATGCTATCTAAATGCCAATATATTTGTATATTTAAATGAAAAGGACACATTCTTGAAAAACACAAATTATCAAAATTAACACAAGGAGAAACTATCTGAATAAAAAATATAAAATATACAAAAATGTCCATAACAATATTATTCGTGAAATTCATACACTGAAACAATCCATAGGCTACTCCACATTTGGTATAGTCACTTAATGCAATATCATAAAGCGATGAAAATGAGCAAAATCATGAAAGATACAACAGCTTATATAGATTCCACAGACATCCTGTTAAGCAGAAGACAACCAATTCAGACTGTATTATTCCATTTTTATAATGTTCATGTGCAGCCAAAACTAAACACTTATAGGTATTAGAAAGTTTGTTTCTCATGTTTCTCATGTGGGCTGATAATGATAAGGTATGACTTATACCTTGATCTTGGTTCGATTATTTTTATTTAAGCTTTACTGAGCTATTACTGGAATCTTTTATACTAATCATTCAAAAAACTGTACATCTTAATTTTGTCTACTTTTTAAACTAAACTTCCAAAAACATTTTGTTTTTTAGGTATTAGAAAATAAAAAAAAAAAAGCAGACTAACCAGAAATATATTTAAAATTGTAGTGTACTAAAAGACTAGCCTTATGTATTATTAAAATATCCTATAAATCTACCATGATTTAATAGGGTTTATACTAATATGATATTGGCAAGTTACGAAAGACAGAACATAGGTACTGAATAGTAATTGTAAGTATTAACAGGTGAGATGGGAAAGTAAAATATACAATCTGAACATAGAAAAGGCCCTAAAGAGAGAAACCCAGAAGCAACTGAAATAATAAATTTCACTACATATACTTTGAAACCATCTGACTAAACAAACTGAAACAAGGTAGACAAATTGGGGAAATATTTGCAAAATATAGGATAGATAAATAAATTTTTACAAATCCATAAGAGAAGTAATAACCACCTAATAGAAAAATATTTAAATAACATAAAGAGCCCACAGTAAAATACAAACACCTTATGAATATAAGATGTTCAATATGACTCCTAATCAGATTTTCTAATTCTTCTAGTTTTGTGATGTGTATACTTTCCACATAATATGAGAAAATATTAATAAAATATCTATATAAACATGATTTTTATTTTATTAAGACTTATAACTTAAATCTTGCTATATTGGAAATTTTTTTCATTAAAAGTTGCTATTGTATTTTACAATCCCTGGAAGTAGCAGTCTCTATTTTACCCTATGAAAATTTAAATCATTGCTCTCAACTTTTTAAACTGAGACCAAGGGGCGCCTGGGTGGCTCAGTCGTTAAGCGTCTGCCTTCAGCTCAGGTCATGATCCCAGGATCCTGGGATCCAGCCCTGCATCGGGCTCCCTGCTCAGCGGGAAGCCTGCTTCTCCCTCTCCCACTGCCCCTGCTTGTGTTCCCTCTCTGGCTGTCTCTCTCTGTGTCAAATAAACAAAATCTTAAAAAAAAACAACAAAAAAAAACTGAGACCAAGAGTAACACATTTTATTTATACTGCAACACTACACACATAAATAAGCAGTCATTCACTAACGATATCTATGCCTACTACTTGTGATGCATGTAGAAGTATTATGGTCTGTTCTATCCTGTCGTAGCGTATCCTGCTTTATAATTTATAAATGCTAGTCTCAAGGCATTAAGTTGATGCCATCAGACTGTGACCCACAGTTTTAAAAGCACTGCTCCAGCAGGTGCCAAATGAGCATATATTTAGTTTCAATAGATTAATGTGAATTTTGCGAGATAGTAAGGATAGTACTTATGACCATTTCATTTGAAAGCCTGACAGAGCAAAGTGGTGTTGTGATCAAAAGATTCCAACAGGAGAATCAGTTTAACACAAAATTTTGCCAATCAGTACATAATTGTAGACTTTGATCGCAGTTCTGTGATGTGAGTACTTTCTAAAAATTGTGTGCATTACTTACCTTTTTGAAAAAGATACCATTTTTAAGAATTCTGCCACTCTGAAGAGAAGGAAAAAAAAGTTGTGGCTTCAAGTGTATGCATCTTTTGTAAGAAAGGATGATATTTTCATCATTTTAATGGTCCAAATAAGTGAACACGTAAAACTTTTTCACAGAGTAATCTCTCAATTGTGAGTAAAAGGAGTATTATTTGCTCTCAATTTGTAAGCGAAAGGATAATGCCAAACAGTTTTTCTCTTTCAAAAATAACACAAAGTAAACTTTCCCCTCCTCTTCCTGTCTTCAAAAGGGTATAAGTAATGACTTCTCATTGTACATCTGAACATTACAATTTTTCTTATACTTTTAACACTGTTATGCCATTTTCAAAGGTGTCATGGTTCGAAGTTTATAGCTATTTCCTCTTTGTCATTTCTTATTTTCTGTTACTCCAAGAAATAATATGTTATTCTGAGTATAGATTGAGAATTGTCTCCCTCCCCTCTCAGTTTAAATCTAATTTCGGTAATATATTACCAAAACTACTATGAAAACATTAATTCATTATTGAATGAATTGTTTTCATATCATTTAAAAAAAAACAGTGGGTTTATTCTTAAATTGAGTTAAAAGATTGAAAGGAATTATGTATGAAGCCATAACCTTTTTCATATTCAGATGAGGCAGGCAAAGGTAATTTGTAAAGGCTATTGTGAGGGGAGGGGGTTATTCTGGGTTTGTGAAAATCGATGTTTTATGACTGTTGTGAAAATAAGATTCTTAAATGTCTTCTAAAACTTTTTAACTCCAATAAGGTCTTTGCTTATATTAAAATCATAAAAGCTAAGGCTTTGGTAACAAAATAGATAGGTTTCATGAAGACACAACTTTTTGAAATGTATAAAATTCTGTATTTTGTTTTAGATTATTTGCCCTATTTTTTTATCTTGAAAAATATCAAATCTACAGAAAAGTTATAGTAAAAGTCATTTTAACGACACCATTCACCCCTTACTAGGATTTATCAATTGTTAACATTTGACAAATTTGTTTTCTCTTTCTCCTTTGCTAAATATTCAAAAGTAAATCACTGACATGATGGTACTCACTCCTAAATATTTCATCTAGTTGCTTTTAAGATCAAGGACAGCCTCCTACATAACCACAATTGCATTTTCACACCAAGGAATTTAACTTGGATTCAATAATAGTATATGAAATGTAATCCATATTTAAATTATCTAATAGTTCATAAAATTAGCTGCCAGTCTTGCTTTAATACAAGATTCCACCAAGAATTATACATTGTATTTGGTTGCATGTATCTTTTGTCTTTAATTCTCTTGACTTTCTTATCTTTCCTAACATTGATACTTCTGAAGAGTCCAGGCCACTTGTGTAAAATGCTCTATAATCTGTCTTTTTGGGATCTCATGATCATAATTAGATTACACCATTTACAAACCATTTAAACCATATTACAAGGAATGTATACATTCCTTGGCATTATATCGGAATGTGTACATAACTTGGCATTATATCAGAAGATGTAAGGTCAGTTTTTATGGTTAATGGGAATGCTAGTTGGTAAATCTCACACGAGGCTTTCCAACCATATGAATATCTGCTTCCCAGTAACTATTCACACAATGGCTCAGTGTCTGTTTATGGATAGTTGCCTAAAAAATTTTTTTACATTAGTGTCTGTAAATTGGTGATTTGTTACTTATATCATTTTCCTATATTTACCCATTTACATTCTTCAGTAAAGACAGTTACATTCTCAGCAGTTCTGTGAATGAAGACTGTCTGCTTCATCGAGTGTTAAATAAAGTTTGTTTGTATCACCTAAATTGTCTTCTTTTATCAGTTTTTAACAGTCTTTGGGCGATGAGCAGTAGGATCAGAAGTTGATTGCTAACTACCTGCGATGTGATGAGATGCACACTGAATCCTTTGAGCTTACTGTTCCTCTCATCAGGACCAGGAACTGTGGGTCAGTCCCTCTCAGATTTAAGCTCCACTCGCTTATGTTCAGCTCTCTGACCCAAACAAACTTTATTTTTTTAATTTATATATTTATATAATGTTATTATATTTATATATAAATACATATTTTTTGGCTTCATATATTGCTTTCAGAGTGTGAAATCAAATGCCAAACTTTCCAGTTTTTAAAAAAGGGACAAAATGTGAGTGAATTTTCTAGGGCCAATAAGGAAAAATTTGAAGCCACTATTAAAGAATTAATCTCATGTTTTCTAAAACATAACCAGCTATGGGCTGTTTAAAACTATATATACATATACATACATATATTTTACTTACAAAACAGAAAGATCAAGCATGAAGACTATATACACAACTGTCAACTGATTATGTTACAATAAAATATTAATTCTACCTTTTTTATTAAAAACAAAAACAAAAAGAGTTTTTGGGAACTCTTTTAGTTCCCCAAAAGAGTTCAGTGTTTTTTAAAGTTCCGAGAAGAGTTCTGGGATCCTGGAAAGGCTCTGGAATAATTATACTAGAAGTCCACAGTGAGTGGTAGCCATTAGGAGACTTAAGAGGAAGGAATTCCAACATCTGCAATGTGTGGTAGCCATCACAGGGACTTACAAAGGTAAGTCCACAGCATAAACCATTGGAGGGCTTGAGGAAATAGATTAAGACAAGGAACTCAGAATGTTTGACCAATGGCACATCAAAATCTAAGTAGAATCAAGTCACAATTTTACAAGCCATCAGGTCGTCCATACTATAAAGAAAACTTCTCATGAAAAGAACAATAGATCTATTGCTAATGGAAGTCACAGCCATAAAATTTGTGGGCATGAATCAAGCATTAAAAGCTGTTAGAGCACGAGCCACCTAATTCTGGACTCTTATGGTAGGATGAGTTGATCGCAGAATAGGTTAAATTGATACTGTCATCTCTCAACCTCAAGAAGATTTCCATGCAACGAGGCATGCCATAAAACACAAAATCCCCAACTCAGTGGCACATTCCTCTTAGGCATTAATTTGGCAATAAGAGACCCAAGGCCTAGCTAAAAGAGGCAATCTTCAAGTTTCAAAGAATTGAGCCTTCCTCCTTCCAGCATACCTCTTTATATGTCTAAGAACTGTTTCCCTGGAAGCTGTAGATACCGACAAAAATGGTAAAATCTTACTAAGGCGGTCTAGAATTACCATGGCCACTATGGGAAATATTCCAACTAGCCAAAATCATTCTTTAGAGAAGTACATTTAAAAGCAAGTGTTCCCAAATCAAACAAACAGAATGGGATAACTATTTTAATTGCTATGCAGAAGCCTGCAAAAGGCTTCAAGATTCTGAGAGCTTAATTAAGACATACATTGTGAAAGGCTAATGAAAAGTTAAAGCCGCAAGAGGTACCCAACGAAAATGACTGTAAGACTGATGTGACTCCTCCTCCTCTCTATCCTCCTTTACCTGAGTATTCACAGTTTATTAAAACTCTACTTGAATTGCCTTTCCATTCTGCAGAGACTACAAGACCATAAACAAAAGTCCACCAAGTTAGTAGCCTTAAAACTGCAGAAGCTCCAGGACCAGAAACCTAAACCAACACCCACGCCTCCCACTTTGCACCTTGCTAGGGGTCTATCATCAAAACACTGGCCCAGAAATTGGGGTCTCATTTGTAATCAAGTGGGACACTGGAAAAAAAGATTGTCCTCAAAAGTTTTATACAAATCCTTCCATACCAACTTGAATGCTCCCATATCTCAAAGGAGGGCCCCATGGCCTCCTCCTTGTAGGGCTGATGAGACACTGAGGGATTCTCTGGTAATTGCCATGAACTATTCCCTTAAACAGCAGAGGGGAAACTAAAATTAAAATTAATGGAGAAACTTGCCAAATTCTGGGAGATACTGAAGCTACACACTCTACCTTAAACCTCACTCTCTCTGGAGCCTACAGATTCGATCCTGGGAAAACTGACAGAAGCCTGTGAAGGGTAACAATTCTTAACAGTCAGCTCTCTTGGATCTCAGTTGTGCCCGGTAGAGAAAGTAAAATGTCATGTTGTTCCTTATTGGTTATCTGCCGTTTTCTCTCCTAGGGACAGCTATGCCTTCTTGTTTTGCATCCTGAAAAGTGGCTTAGCTTTCTGTCAGGAGCATGTAGGTTGTTGATTCTCTTGTATGGGGGCAGCTCAACCATTAGGTTCAGGTCCAAAATGCGTCTGGACAGAAATGTGAGCTGCACCCTGTTTGTGTCTGTCAAATGGCAAAACGAACACAACTTACTAATGAGTTTCCCTTTACTCAAGGGAAAAGAATCCATGGATTGGAGGAGTATGGCACTTCACAGGCAGCAGGACACTGTTCCTGAGAGATTTTGTTTGAGTGAGTTTTACAGAACCTTAGAAAAGGCAACAAAAAAAAGGGCATGATTGGCTAGCAGGTCAGGGATTTCCATTTAAGGCTAAGCAGGCTCTATTCCCTAGGTTAAGGTAAATTAGCTAAAGCTGAATTAGAGGATTATGATGAGTGTTAGGATTCCTTGACAGGTGTTTCCCATAAATGCAGGCTACTTAGGTTTAGATTTGTGGTGTGGGGCAGGGCTACTGGCGTGGCCTCCATTTTGTGGATCCTGATATACAAATTAACTTTATCAGGTCCTGCTGATTGTTGCTAGCTCTCAGGGGAATTGTCTAAGACTTTCTTTTGGCTGTTTTTGGGAGTAGCTCTGGATCTTTGGAAGGTAGTATCCTTTGCACCCTTTTGGGGGGATGTCTCTTGCATCCAAGGGGTCATTGAAAACTGCCAGGAATATTTACTATTTGTTCTAGCTGAAACCTAACAAGATATTTGAGAGGATTTTTTAAGGAGCTCAAAGGTCAAAAGTTGACCAAATTGGAAGCTGATATTCAGAGTCTTATAGGATTTTTTTTTTTTCTTTAGGCCTTCTCTCCTTAGCTGAATGAAACAATTTACCCAGAGGGAAAGAAAAACATTCCAAACACAAACAGCTCTAGATCTAGAACATAGGAATCTTTTGATATCTATCATAGTTGAAGATCTTCTCTCTGATATAAAGAGGCAAATTGAAGATAATATAGTGGGATGACTGGCTCAGTCCCTTCATAGCATTCAGGTTGTGACCCAATTCTTTGAGGAATTAAAAACAACTGTCCTCCAAACTGAGCCTTCACAAGAACAAAAAAAAGCCCACCTAATCCTTTTTACCAATTCCAGAATCTTCCCTATTCATTTCAAAAGGCTAATAGCTATTGTAAAAATTTTGGATTTAGGAAATAATAGACCTTCTTGGAGGAACTTGCATTGTTTCTCTGTGCCCTTAAGATGTGAATGTTCTACTTAGTCTTCTCTAGAAACTGAGGGCCATCTCATCAAAATACAAATTTCAGGGAGGTTTCCTGTCAGAAGGAAACAAAGAGAGGAAAGGCCTATTTGGAAACTAGGTGAATGAAAAAATCTTAAAAGTCTTCTCCACAAATACTGGTAAAAAGTTTAAGTCATCTGAGTAGGAAACCTTAACTTATTCCATCTGCCAGAAATCACCAACTGCCAGGAACTACCCACTACCCACTGAATATATATAAAAAATAAACATGCAAAATGCTAAACAAAGCTTGCTCCATGGCTGAGTCAAGGTGTACAATTACTTTGAGCAGTATGGTATTTCCCTCAATTTTGTCTGCTATGCATTCGATTCTATTACATCTGTACAGTTTTTTTCCAGTAGATACCATAACTTCCTAAAACACTCATATATTTCCAAAATGTCTTTACTACATATTTTACCATTAAGTAAAAATTTGCATCTTATCAAATTCCTACTCCCCATTCCATCAGCATGGTAATGACAATGCTTAATCATTCTAGAAACTCAACTGTAAAAGGATGTATTTTGATGATACTAAAAATCTTTCTTATTGGTATCATTTGATTTTCATATTAGCCACTTTCAGTCAAAAGTCTATATATCCAGGTTAGTACTATTAGCTCTTTAGTGATTTAATTTATGATATTGTAACTCACTACAGTGCATGTACACATTATTTTTAAAATATTTCATCTATTGTGAAGACTGAATCTCTTGATATGAAAAATATCTCCTTTAATGTTAGCCAAAAAGTGTACCATTATTATTATTATCATTATTATTATTATTATTATTATTATTAATCTGGTACCAGATCACTACAGTACTAGTATACAACTCTCTGGAAGACCAATTATTATTATGGTCATATAAAATAGACATGGTTATTACATTGTGGGGAGCAGAAGGCTAACTGAAGACAAAGCATAAGCTGACACCCTGCAGCCTCCCTCTACCCACCCCTCCCCCCCACACTCCTGGGTGGGATATGTGTGATGTTCTTCCAGGAAGCTCCCAACTGTCTTAATATTATTGCTTTACTAGAGGGAAAAACAACCTTAATTTGACAATGGTAAGGCCTCTTATAAGTCCTCTTCAGCATATGAAAGTTCTTTTGAAAACCTTTTTCCCTAGCCCCAACTCCCAAGGATATAATCAGCCACCCCTCACAACCCTGGTGCAGCAGCTCTTTCTGCCCAAGGGTCCTGTCCCCATGCTTTAATAAAACCACCTTTCTGCACATAGATGTCTCAAGAATTCTTTCATAGCCATGGGCTCTGGACCCCACCCCACCAAATCTCACTGATATTCCAAAACCACATCAAAATGATAGAAGGAGATGATTGAGAATCTTTAGGGAAAGCATTCTAAGAGACCAGGGAGAAAAATTAATCAAGGGAATCTAAAAAAAATTAAACAATTTTATATTGACTTTACTGTTAGTATCCAAGATAAATAAAAGAAAAAAAAAATCTGGTCTGCAAATAGCTTTTAAAGTCCTGTTCAATAGCAAAACATCAATTTAGCTTTGAAATGGTCTTTTTCCCCACTTATTCCTAAGAATGAAGAGATGATAGGGATTGATTACAATGCCTAATGTCAGCAAGTTGACACGATTTTTTCTAAAAATATTTAAAAGCTGCAATTTCGCCTCTCATCCTTGATCTTCACAGCAACTCAACCTGGCAGCAACAGGAATCCTATTCTTAAAATAATAGCTAGGTCCTTAGCAAGCCAAGGAATGTTTGTAAATATCCATTTTAAGGGTTCTCCCAAACTAACCAATGGAACAAGAAAAAAAAATTCACTTTGAGCTCAAAGCAAAAATACCAGACCCAAATGTGAAATGCACAGTGGGGTGTGTGTGTGAGATGTTTTGCTTGAATGGATTTGCCCAAGAGCTAGACATCATTGACCAAGATGAAACTAGTACAACTTTGTTAAATTCTTTGTATCTCATATCTATATAATTAAAATTTCAACAAGACTCTTATAAAACTCCCTACATCATATGTCAAAGTATGTCAATGACCTTTTATTTTTAAAAAATTAAGTTTATTTTTAAAATTGGCATTTTTGCCTTCTTGTTAACCGAAGCAGTGTATTGTAGGTCATTTGGAAACTATAAAAAACCATAAAGACTTCATTCCTTTTGATGGCTGCATAATATTCCATTATATATATATACCACCTCTTCTTTATCCATTCGTCTGTCAATGGACATCTTGGCTCTTTCCATAGTTTGGCTATTGTGGACATTGCTGCTATAAACACCGGGGTGCATGTACCCCTTCAGATCCCCACATTTGTATCTTTGGGGTAAATACCCAGCAGTGCAATTGCTGGGTCTCATGGCAGCTCTATTTTCAACTTTTTGAGGAACCTCCATACTGTTTTCCAGAGTGGTTCTCACCAACAGTGTAGAAGGGTTCCGCTTTCTCCGCATCCCCGCCAATATCTGTCTTTTCTTGACTTGTTAATTTTAGCCATTCTGACTGGTGTGAGGTGGTATCTCATTGAGGTTTTGATTTGGATTTCCCTGATGCCAAGCAATGTTGAGCACTTTTTCATGTGTCTGTTGGCCATTTGGATGTCTTCTTTGGAAAAATGTCTGTTCATGTCTTCTGCCCATTTCTTGATTGGATCATTTGTTCTTTGGGTGTTTAGTTTGATAAGTTCTTTATAGATTGTGGATACTAGCCCTTTATCTGATATGTCATCTGAAAATATCTTCTCCCATTCTGTTGGTTGTCTTTTAGTTTTGTTGACTGTTTCTTTCTCTGTGCAAAAGCTTTTTATCTTGATGAAGTCCCAATAGTTCATTTCTGCCCTTGCTTCCCTTGCCTTTGGCAATGTTTCTAGGAAGAAGCTGCTGTGGCTGAGGTCAAAGAGGTTGCTGCCTGTGTTCTCTTCTAGGATGTTGATGGACTCCTGTCTCACACTGAGGTCTTTCAACCATTTGGAGTCTATTTTTGTGTGTGGTGTAAGGAAATGGTCCAGTTTCATTCTTCTGCATGTGGCTGTCCAATTTTCCCAACACCATTTGTTGAAGAACTGTCTTTTTTCCATTGGACATTCTTTCCTGCTTTGTCGAAGATTAGTTGACCATAGAGTTGAGGGTCCATTTCTGGGCTCTCTATTCTATTCCATTGATCTATGGGTCTGTTTTTGTGCCAGTACCATATTGTCTTGATGATTACAGCTTTGTAATAGAGTTTACAGTCCAGACTTGTGATGCCACCAGCTTTGCTTTTCTTTTTCAACATTCTTCTGGCTATACGGGGTCTTTTCTGGTTCCATACAAATTTTAGGATTATTTGTTCCATTTCTTTGAAAAAAGTGGGTGGTATTTTGAT